>NC_140124.1:152034130-152690759 GCF_964035555.1 Netta rufina
TTTCCTTTCCTTTCCTTTCCTTTCCTTTCCTTTCCTTTCCTTTCCTTTCCTTTCCTTTCCTTTCCTTTCCTTTCCTTTCCTTTCCTTTCCTTTCCTTTCCTTTTCTTTTTCATTCGTTCTTTCATTCTTTTGTCCTTCCTTCCTTCCTTCCTACCTACCTTCCTTCCTTCCTTCCTTCCTTCCTTCCTTCCTTCCTTCCTTCCTTCCTTCCTTCCTTCCTTCCTTCCTTCCTTCCTTCCTTCCTCCCTCCCTCCCTCCCTCCCTCCCTCCCTCCCTCCCTCCCTCCCTCCCCCCTTTTGATAATTCCAGCCCTGCAGTTTAGGAGCAGAGAGCAGATAATAACAGTCTCTAAGTTGCAAGATATTGTAAAATTTCTGCATGGAGTAAGGATTGCTGCATCTATGGATACAGTCAACAAATCATTCAATTTTTCTGTTGTCAGCAACATTGGAGCCCACTTGAGGGAGCTGGGAAATCAATTGTTCTGAGCCTCAACTCTTTCAAGCAAAATGCATTCAAAAAAAAAGAAAGATTGTAGGGATAAACACAGAAAAAACCTTCCAAGATTATCTGCCCTCTCCCTTTAATCAAGACTTGCAAACATTCCTTTAAAAAAGGGCATATTTTATAGTGATAAATATTTAGAATAGACAGAAAAAAACCTGCAAGATTTTATTTTTAGCATTCTGTCATGCTAAAAGAGGAAAATTCAGTGGAAAGTAGTGACAATAGACAGAAAAAAAATTAATAAAAAGGAAAGGTCTGAGAAGCCAACTTCCTTTTTTTTTTTTCTTTTTTTTCTTTTTTTCTTTTCTTTTCTCATCACTTCTTTAAAAACAAACACAACCAAAATGTTTTGTAGATAATATGGAACCAAAACTAGCAGATTTTCTGTATCAGATTTCATATGGAGCATATATGGCTCTTGGTGTGGTGGAGTCTCCTCCACTCTTTGCTAGACACCCAGCGTTGATGTTTTCTGATTCAAGTATGACATTTTCTGCTTCATCAGTAAGGTATCCTCTTTTGGAAGGGAAGTAGGGCCTAAGTGATGTCCCCTCCTCTACTTTGTGGCTGGGGGTGTATGTACACACTGTGATGTAGCTGTGACACGCAAATAATCCAGGATGTCCTCACTGTGTGAGGAGCAGGAGAGCTATTTTTTGGATACATGTGGGTAGACAGCAGTTGGGCACCCCCTCTACTATCCCTGCCTGAGATTCAGAGAATTACAGGATGGAGAGGGAGGTGGTCAGGAGGATGTTGCTCATATCTGCCCAGTGAGCAAGTAAGGTCAGGGAAAGGGAAATTCTCTTCTCTTTGGCATTTGTGAGGCAGCACTGGGAGTCCAGCTTGTGCCACTCCAGGCACAAGAAAGATATCCACATGCTAGTGTGAGTCTAGCAGAGGGGCATGGTGATGGTCGGGGGTGAGGGCAAAGAACACGGGAGGATATGCTGAGACAAGTGGATTTGTTCACCCTGAGGAAGGGAAGGTTATCTAGACACCTAAAGGGAGGGTGTGTAGACTCTTCTTGAGAGACAGACTCTTCTTAAAGATGCACGGCAACCAGAAAAAAAATAATTAAATAAATAAATGCTGCTTTGATATTTGTAACATGGGAAATGTTAACTCAGTGTAAGGAAGAAAAGAAAAATTGGTGTGAGTGGGGTCAAATAAGATCTCAAAGATACAGATCTCTCCATCCTTTGAGATACTCAGAATTCAACTGAGCAGGGCCCTAAGCTGCTCTTTCTGGACCTGCTGTGAGGGGGAGGTTAGACTAGAGACCTGCAGATGTCTCTTCCAGCCTGAATTATTCTGGATCCTCTGATACAGCTGTGGTGGTTTACCCTGCTGGGCAGCCAGACTCCACCACAACCACTCTCTCACTCCCCCTCCTCAAAAGAAGAGGAGAAGAAGAAAGTATGCTGGAAAGAGAAAAAAAGAAACAAAACAAAACAAAACAAAAACCAAAAAACAACACAAACACACAGCAGTTGAGATAAGGATAATTTAATTAAAGGGAAAAGGAAGATGGAAAAAAAAAACACACACACACACAAAAAAAAACCAATAAGCAATGGCTGTGCAGAAGCCCAGGGAGAGAGGAAAAAAATATTCTCTACTTCTGATGAATGAGCAATGTTTGGCCACCTCCCAGGAAGCAGGGCCTCAATACACGTAGTGGCTGTTTGGGAGGACAGATGTTTTCACAACAGGAGCCCACCCATCTCCTCTTCTCCCTTTTTCCACCTTTTATTGCTGAGTGTGACATCATATGGTATGGAATATCCCCTTGGTTAGTTTAGGTCAGCTGCCCTGGTGATGTCCCCTCCCCATCTCTTGCCCACCCCCAGCCTGCTGGCTCTTGGGGGGTTTGGAGGCTGTCTTGATGTTGTCCCAGCATTGCTCAGCAATGGACACATCACTGGTGTTGCAGAGCACATCATGGTATGGGCTACTGCAGGGAAATTTAACTCTATCCCGGCCAGAGCCAGCACAACCTCCCTGCCTCAGGTACCCACTAACACCAGTGAGGGCTCAGCTGTGGGCTTCTTCCTAACTGCAGCTCTTCTTGGATGCCAGTGGTTCCATCATATGACAAGAGAAGAAAGAATGGTGGACACAGGACAGAAAAGAATTTCATCTCCACAGCCTGCTCCCTGTGCATCTTTAGGGAGACCTGGTGAAAGCTGGTGGCTGGACGGAGGCATAAATCTTGAGTTGTTCAATTCAGAGCTGGAGCCCTGGTGGGGATTTCTGTACATCTGAAACCAAAATGAGTCAAAAGCTTCCCACGGTGTGTTGTAAACCAATGCCACAATACTTGGCCCAGGAAAAAACAGACCTTTTTATTTTTATTTTTTTACCCTGCTCCAACTGCGAGGCAAACCACTTTGACAACTACGGTGGTTTAAACTTCTGTGCTTCACTTTTTTTTTTTTTCTTGTTTTGGGGCTGCAAGTGGTCAGTTATGGCAGTTTAGCTGACACACATTAAAATACTGTAATGTAGATCATGTTGCTTCTAACCAAAGAGGTAGAAAATGAAATGAGTTCAGTGCTTTGCAGCAGTAAAAAGGACAGGTAGGAACACAGAGCACATTTCTAATGCCTGCATAAAACCACAAGTTCCCACATCTTGGATGCTGTACATGCTTTTTATCCTCATAGAGGAAGCAGTACAACTAAAATATATACATATATATATATGTATGAGCTAAGTTATGAGATAGCTTCCACAGAAGAGACAATACAGACTATCAATCGCCAGTATGAAAAGAGGTGTTTTCATGGGTGGTAAGATAGAAGTGAACAGGGCTGGGTGGGCTGAATGTGCCTTTGGTCTTAGGCAGTAGCGCTGATTTTATGGTTTTACTGACCACACTGAATGGTGCTCTTCTCTGGATGGCTTCTGGTTCACAGACATGAAACCAAGAGCAGAATTAAGTGATCTCTGCTTTCTGGTACTTGTCTGGGCTCCACCTTGAATCCTTTACAAATGGTCCACCTGCCTTGGCAGACACCAGGGACAGTGAAGGAGCACTGCCAGACTTTGTCAACAGTGTGTGCGCACGTGCAAGGCCATTTGCAAGACAAAATGCCCAGCATAAGGTTTCTCTGTAACGAAGAAGAGGGTGCTTAAATACAAGGCCCTATTCTGCATGTACAAGGTTAATAAATATTCACCAAGAATCATCAATGTCAAGACTAAAACCAAACAGGAAAATGGCAATCTCCTTCTCTTTTGTAAAGGAACTTGTTGAAATAACTGCCTAAGTCTGCCCTCTGTTTACTAAAACGGCTTCGGAAATCTCTAAATCCATTTATCCTGGGGATTATCATCATCTGGTTTCCAGACAACATTCTCATTTCCTCCAGTGAGGTTTTTTGATACCTTAGGCCATTAGCTGTGGTATTGATCTTTCTTTAATACGTGAGATTTCCTACAGCAAAGGCAGCTCTGCATCTAAAAACCCCCAGCCAAACGTGTTTTATCTGAATAGCCAGAATAACATTTTGTTAGAGACAAATTTAACATTCTTTGGCTTTTGTTTATAATAAATGTATCAGGGCAGGCTGTGAATACATCCTCCGTGGAATAGACTGAGCCTGTTATCAGCCACTTGGGGAAATGCTGTTCCAGAGACAAAAGCCTATGACATGCCAGTCCTCCAGCTGCTAGTGCTGTGGCTCAACCCTGGGGAAAGAGCTAATGGATGGCACTCGGGTGTGCGGCCTCTGAGATTTTACCTTTCTACCCCCAAATCCACCCTTCTGACAAATCCTGTACAATGTTTCCTGGAGAATTAGTAACAAAATCCCTTCTTATTCATCCTACATCACCTGATGAGGCTAATCAGGTGGGTACCTCTGTAATATAAACAGAAGGATGAAACCTTGTGCAAAGGTCTGATAAAATCATACCTTTTACTCTTTGTCTTCTGCTTTGCAATCCCCTTTCTCCTTTAGTCTTTCACTTAGTAGGCAAGATTGAAAGTCTACAATCACCCCCGTGTTTAAGAAAGGCAATCCAGTAGCTTTGGGACAAGAGAGATGGAGAGACCTGCGGAAGAGAGACCAGAGCATTAATAGGTTGGACAGGAGGAAACCTATTGCCTCTTCTGAACTAATGAGATCTTGTCAAAAAACTCAGATTTCCAAGAAGATATCATCCCTGCAGCTGTAATCCAGGGATATGGAAAAGAGTTAAATTAGCCTTAACAGTTCCTATGAAGTTGTTTTCATTTTTGTTCAACCAGATTTTATATATAAACAAGGATAGTTCCTGTTCCCCCATACCTTCCCCAGCTACCAAATACTGTGACTTTCAGCAAGTCTCTCCATGTTAAACATAACCATCACCCAGCCCCACGTAGAAGTAGGTAGGAGGAAGGTTCATCCAAACCTTCAAGCATTGCAAAAACAATTGAACAAAAATGCTTGTGATGGAATGGGAAAACGTTTGCTAGAACTTGCTTCCTGCTACTTTGGACTTCTTTTGGTGCTTGCATTATAATGTTGAGCAGTCACAGAGAAGGATATGATTTAAAATTTATTTAAAAACATTGGAAAGGTCCTTTATTATATGAAAGTCTCATTAATGCCAAGAAGTCATTATGTCCAAGAATTTCAAATTCAGATGCCTCAGGTAAGAATAACCATATACTTTATCAAACTTTCAGAATGCCTGAGCACCTGCAGATAACATTTAACAGTAGTTCATTATGAGAACCTAAATATGGATTAAAGGATTAATTTTAGACGTTGAATTGTGAAAAGTTTAGCTTATATAACTGAGGGCCACATGGCAGGTTGTTGGATTTCACTTTAAATGTAGAATCACAAATCCTCTTAAGTAGGAGGAAAGATGCAGGAGAGGTTCCAGGCTTGTCTGCCTTTCTTGCCATCAACTGCTTCTTCCAGAAAGCCAATAGAGAATGAAAAAATCCTAGGACTTAAGGTTTCTTTCTCAAGTTTCTTTCACAATTGTATTAACAAATATGAATGATTCTGCAGTAAAACCAAACCAACCAACCAAACACACACATACAAACACACAAAATCCCTAAACAAAACCAGTAATTTTAAGCCATAGGCAGGTGCTCTGTATGCAGACACTTCCACCAGCTGATGACATCGCCATGTTCAGCTACTATTTTGCCCTCTGCAATTTGTAACTCTCTTTTCTTTTTCCCTTTCTGCAAGCTCTTTGGATCTGCCAACAAAATGATTCCCGTGAACACTCCCAAACTCAGGCAGTAAAAATAGGTGATTAGAGTTATTTTAGACACCGTTGGGTGATGGGGATCTAACATAGCTGAATCGGGGGTGGAGAGGAAGTCGTGTTTGACTAGGAGCAGTATGCCTCAGCAGACAAAAGAGAAGATTTGGAAGAGGGCACTCTTTTCATGAGGCAAACATACTGATTTCAGCCTCACACCTTCAGACTAATTAGCCTGAGATAAAGCAAGTGGATTTTAACTTTGCTTTAAATAGTGAAGATAAGCCGGTAGTGATTTAACAGTAAATGTTACAGCAAAGAGTTTGAGGACTGGAGCTTAGCCAAACAAGCAATGTTGGTTCATGTTCAGTTCTAAGTGGCAAATCATGTATTACACAAATACCTATGCTTTTCTTAATTAAATATTTCTGGTCTCCCTCTCCTTCTCCCACATTGTGGCAGTAAAAACTCTGCCTTTTTAGAATTTTATCTGGTTATATGCAGTATCTGCTGGGGTCAAAGATCATTCTTTGCTGTTATTTTGAGCCCACTTGCAAAACAGGAGCTGCACAAAATGTCAGCTCGCTTGTGGCCTGTGAACGTGGCACTCGAGCAACACTTCAAAGAGGCAGCTTAGGGGAAATTCATTCTCAGCTCACTGTGGGGGCCCATGCGATTCCCAGAGCCCCGTAGGCACTGGCGACAGCTACGTGGCCAGAGCGGTGCATCCTTGTGTATGGGAAATGAGTCTTTAAAATTTCACACAAATTAAGACTTTCACCTTCAGGCAAGGCTTGGGTGCCTGTTGGAAAATCAAAACAGCTCCTATCCCCTTTCTTATGCAAAAATATAATAATGAGACTGGAGTAACAAAGGTGGTCAGTAAGACTTTCCGCATCATACTTACCTGCTTGTGACATTGTGGTCCATGAAACATTACAGCAAAACCCCACAAAGTTCATCGTAGACTAGCATAAACATCATTACAAATAGCACAGTGAAAATCAGAAGACATGGAGTAGACTCATGTTCCTTTGAAATACGTGATTTCATCAAGACAAAATAAAATATGTATAGAAATTAGATGATTTAATGAGAATTTTGCTTTGAGGAAAACTCAAAAAATGTTATTGATATCAAGGCAAAACATTCTCTCATTTTTTTAACCACAATTTCCAAAAGAAACAAATTTTGAAAGAAACAAAATGATTTAGAATGATTTAGAGACAAAATAGAAATGTTCAAAGAAAAGCATTTTGATTTTCTACCTAAAAAACTGTTTCTGATAGCTGTGAAACAATCCCTTTTATGGAAAAGAGGTAAATTAGCTTTCAGTAACAATATCAGCATCTTTATTTTGCATCAGTCTGGAGTCAGTTTTATTATCAAACTTACTCACCGACTAGAAATTTCTCCTTCAGATCTTTGTTACATGATATGGGTTGTATTCCTGGAAGGTTAATTTCTCATGGATAAATGCTGCAGTTTCTTTGATGATCCTCAGCAATTAGGGACCCTTATCTTGAAAAGCTGATGAGGTTATCACTGCCAGTTCGCTGCCCCCATTCCTCCCTCCTCTCTCTGCCCTACTTTACCCTCATCCCTCTCATCAATACTTCAACCACTTTTCAGACAGCTCCAAGACTACAGGGCAGTATTTTAAGGAAAGCAAAGTTGGCGATGTGTTTCCATAAAATGCCATACTGATGGCTGCATTGATGGAAGAGCCACAGATGTCTTGCTGTGAAGGGCAGAGGGGGCTGCCAGAGGCAGGACTTTTGTCTATTGGCATCTTAATTGCCAGATTTCAGAACTGAGAATAAAAATGCAAACCCTGATGCTGCCTCTGGCAGCTTCTTGGAGTTGTTCTGATTAACAGCAGCCTACAAAACACTGAAGAAAAGCTTTGAAGAGGAGGAAATGATGGTCTTGTAGGGAACAGGATCAAAAAAAAAGAACTAGGATTCAGGAAGAAGATCTGTAAATTAACTGTAAATTTCAGTAGCTAAAGTAGCAAATATGAGGCAGTGAAAGCAAAGTTGTAGCTAAGTAGAAAAGTGTGGATCCCATATGGCATATATCCACCCAGGTAGGAGCAGCCTAGGACTGAAGGACAGGGAATGGAAATTCCCATCTTTTTTAGCAATTTACCACTGCCTGCATGCATGTAACAACTTCTCTATGTATCAGTTCTCCTGAATATGAAATATGCAGTAAAACTGAGCCATTATTGCAAGCCCTTTGACACAGGACATCAGGGAGTGTGGGTTGTCCAGGGTTTGTAGTAACACGACTTCTGTAAGCCCAACAGTGGAAAAAAACAGTTTGTAGGCTTCTGCTTGCTGAAAGTCCTCAACTAGAAGAACTAGAAGATGTTATCTGACAAGCATATAGTGTTTTTGTTGCTCATGTGGGCTGAAAAAAAAAAAAAAAGTCTTCACCTAGACCTGATGCAAGAACAGACTGAGTTTTTGGAATCAGAGGTAGTCCAAAGAGGTTGTGCATTCTCCATCCCTGGGTGTTTTCAAAGCTTGATGTAATAAAACCCTGAGCAGCCTGCTAAGATCTCTTTCCTGACCCTGCTACGAGCAGAAAGTTGGTTTACAGAGCTCCTGAGGTCCTTTCTAGGCTTAATTATTTTATCATCTCGTTTTTATTTTCCAGTCCCAATTAAAGCAAAACAATGCCAAACTATGAGCAAGAGAATTTATACAGATTACTTACTGGTCCCTTAATGTTGCTAATGTGTGCAGAAACAGAAAATTGCCCTGATTCCCTAGAGGACCTAGGAGATGAATCTAAGGAGAGCATCCCATACATGCAGGCCATGACTCTCTGCGGGTTATGAGGTATCAGCCCCCACTTAGTGCTAGTCAATGTACCAGTAAATAGAGATTTCCTATTTTTCTTTTTACTTGCTTATCACACCTCCCCTACACACTCCCTTCTGCCATTTGTAACTCTTGCAGCGAGATACAGCAAAGTCTTCATTTCACCTCCCTGTCAATATTTATTGTGTATGTGTAATTTGAAGGTTTTAAGATAATGAAATAAAATTCTTGCCTGCATTCATCAAGTCTGATATGTCTGCAGCATACAAATTCAATACAGAACGACGTAAAACAACCATAGGAGACAGTGAAATAGATCAACCTCTGTGTAATTGAATGAATGAATTTACAGGCATAGCAGCAATGCCAGTGGGCAAAAAGTATTGTGGCCTTCCAGGTCCCCCAGCAAAACCCTTTTCTGGCAGTTCCATGCTTCCAAAGTCGCCAGATGCCAAAGATTCATTGGCAAACAATCTGTGTTTTCATGCTGCTACATAAAACATGTAAGGTTCTCATGAAGGTGTCATTTTAAGGAATGTGCCCATCTAAAGGAACAGCTCTTTTAAGTAGAGTTAATTTTAGATTTTAGGATTAGAAATGGTCTGTTATGCTTGAGCTGCAAGTAGTGACTTATGGTTACTGCCTGGAAAATGTAATTCACCTGAAAATTATTATCTTAAGATTGCTTAAGTATCACTGGCTAATGTGAACAAAGTCTTGATTAAGGCAGTTTTAAGGAGGTGCATTGCAGGGTATGGAGATTTAGAGGGAAACAGTAGTTTCCCAGAGCTGTTCACATATTTTTCATAATCAGTCAGGCCCTCCTTCTTCCCCCTCCTCCTGGTTATTTTGATACTGCTGAATTCATTTACATAAATTATTAGATATTGAGTGGGGAGACAGAGTGAGAGAAAGAAAAGAGGGCGAAGTGTCTCGAGCAATTCCTCTGGGTCAGTGGGGGAGAGTACCGGAGGGGAGCTGAAAATTAGGACGATTTAAATTAGTCATTGGTAACTGAGAAAGTAGAACAATACCCTAGACACAGAGTGAAATGTGGAGGGAAAGGGAAAGAAATCTCTGGATAACTGTACTGCTGCTGCAGAAATAGATGCAAAGATGTTCCTGGGTCTGCATTAGCAGAGATTTCTTGAGTCCATAACAGCACGAATCACATGGCAGAATTAAGGGGGAAGTGGGAGAAGAAAGTGAAAGCTTTATTATTGTCATGTATTACCTGAAACAGGGAAAGTTATCTTTCCTACCACAGACCAGAATAAATTAACTCCTTATACGGACAAGTGGAACCATTTTAAGCAATTCAGTTTGATTGCAGACATCCACATCCTGGACTAATGTGTAGTGTTGGGGCTGGAGCCTTACTCATACTCTGCAGAAACAGGAGAGAAGCCAAACACATCAGTGTCACGTTGACACCACAGCCCTGGGGAAGCAGTCCCTCCTGAGAAACTCCTGCTGGATGTTCGTGCCATGAACCGCGTGTGATTTATACTTGTGCTCTGATTACAGCTAGTTGGGAGTTATTCTTAGCTTTCCATTCAGAAATGAAAATTCATCTTTTTTTTTTTTTTTTTTTTCTTTCTTTTTTTTTTTTTTTTTTTTCCCCTACAACTTCGATATTTCAGTTGGGCAGATCCTCAGATGACATTTCTGAGCAAAACCAGAGAAACAGGGAACCAAAGACAATAACCAAGACAGGAATGACACCAGCTGTAAACTTAATTTAAAGATACCTTACAGTCATTTTTTTTTTTTTTGTAAAACTGAATAGAGAGCCCTTCTGTACCCAATATGGCCTGGTGGTTACCCTGGTTAGTGCAGTATTTGTTGTGAGTGTCACCATGGGCAGCTTGACTGCTGTTGTTCAGAGGGAGAAAGTCTGGGAAAGGCTTTCAGTGTTGCAGCCTAGTGCTTTTCCGAAGTCTCTCCTAGCCAGTTCTGCAGTCTCTTGATTTGCTTATATTCATTTTCACACAGGGTTTGACAAGTTTGACTTCAAACAACCCCCTCACCCCTCTCCAAAAAAAGGGAGGGGGGCTCTAGGTCAGCACACTGACCCAGTAACTCACAGATTTAGACTTTCTCCCTCTGGCAATTCCTTCACTAACACCAAAGGGGACAGGAAAACTGCTCACTGCCTATCGTCGCTTCTTTGTATTTGGTATCCCTCTAGCTACGCTCTACATTGCAAATAGGATATTTTGCATTTTCTATCCCCCTCTGTCTTGCTGCCTGGTTGTGGCCGTAAAAGAGAAGACTGAAGGCTTGTGTTTGACTTCTAACTTCACCTCTGCTGTGTGTAATCAGTGGTGTTTTTCAGGCAGAAAGAACACGGGTAAAGTCTCATGTTTGCCTTTTGTTCCACATGAAAGGACATCACACATCCTGTTGTTCATCAGTCAAGGTTATTCCTCTTGGCTGCCTGCCTGCTTCTCCCATTACTTGTGCCTTAAACTCTGCCTTATTCACTTTCCTGTAGCTTAATGCGCCCCTGGTTTCCTTGCTCACCCCAGGCTTGCCAGAGGAGGCATGGTTCTTTCTAGTTATCCCTACTCCTGATACCCTCACTCTTGCCTGATATCTGCATAACAGAAATGTCACATCTATATTTTTATGTCCTTAGTGTAGACCACGAAATACT
This sequence comes from Netta rufina, assembly GCF_964035555.1. Taxonomy (NCBI): domain Eukaryota; kingdom Metazoa; phylum Chordata; class Aves; order Anseriformes; family Anatidae; genus Netta; species Netta rufina. Next base: position 152,045,348 of record NC_140124.1, read on the forward strand.
TAGGGGTCATGCAAGCACTAAAATTAACATTCTGACTCTGAAAATGAGACCAAGGCATAAACGTTGAGTCAGCAATTGTACTCTTGAATCCACACCGGTTTGACACTGCAGGTGAGGACCGCAAGAACTCTGTTCCAGAAAGGATTATAATTTTCAAGTCTAACTTTGCTGCAAGTTGGAATGAAACCAAACAAAAATATTGATATCTCCATGGATGAAAAGTTCAGGGACGAGTGAAACACTTTTTGAGAACACAACAGCTTCATTCATATTTTCCATTTTTAATGCCCTGCATTCTCTTTTCTTTTCTTTTCTTTTCTTTTCTTTTCTTTTCTTTTCTTTTCTTTTCTTTTCTTTTCTTTTCTTTTCTTTTCTTTTCTTTTCTTTTCTTTTCTTTTCTTTTCTTTTCTTTTCTTTTCTTTTCTTTTCTTTTTTTAATTTTTGTCAGAACAATGCACAGAATGAGAAATGAACCCCCCCCCCTTTTTTTTTCACTTCTCAAAAATGGGACAGACTGACATGGCTGTCACTCCTCTCTCCTTCTCCTCCTCCTCACCTCTTCCCATTTCTTCCACAGGAAATCTTGGCAAAAATAGATACGATTTTCCATATGTGAAGTAAGTGATAGAAGCACCCACGCCAGGTTCTGATGCAATCTACTGTCATCCCGATCTGACATGACATTGCCAAACAAGTTGATTGATCTGTAGGGTCTATCTTCCAGTGACAAGCACAAACTTGTGAGAGTTGGCTACCAACCAGAAGATTTACTGGTAAACTTAGAGCAATGTTTTAGCAAGTCCTAAAGTTCTGTATACATGTAGGTCTGGGAGTTTGTTATGAACTCCATCATCATGTCGTTGCTGTTTTGCTTCATGGGGATAGTGGTGGGAGACCTCAGAGTTAAGGAGCTGCCCGTGTCTCGGTATGCTTGTGTTAAGGTCAGTGCTTGAGAAATTGCATGGGAAGAGCCACATGAGTAGAAATCATGCTGGTGGATGAGTTGCTCTTCCACAGCCAAGTGCCACATTGTAGAACCATCATAGTTCTGCACTGCAATTAACCCAGTCAATACCTTAAGCCTTGAAAACTTGGTTTTCTATTAAATCATATGTTCACAGTCACATTTTACTGAAAGGATTAGCAAATAGTGCAGCAGCTCTTTGTGTGCTTGGAGTTAGTCTTAATAGAGGGCTGCCATTTTTCCCATCAGGGTTTCTTAGAGAGAGATGAGTGTACACAAGTTGTCTAGAGTACATGCAGTCGGTCCATCTGTTGCATCCTGGAAATGTCTGTCTTGTAGTGTGAGTACCCAAGCAAAGTGAATGCTGCCCACACTTACTTTTTTTTTTTTTTTTTCCTGGGCGGAAATCTGTGCTCAGAGGGCTCAAGGGGGGTTCGTGAGTTACAATAAAACAAACTGATGAGTTCCCTCTGTTCTTGTACTAAAAACCCTGTTCACTCTCTTCAGATTCCCCTCTGAGACCTCCAGTATTACATCTTTATCATTACCTCCCAATCTTGTGATTGCTGCCCACTCCTTTTCTCCCTTGCGTATCCCATCCTCTTCTCCGAGATTGCTTCTGCCTCCCACCTTACTGCCCCTTCATGTGTGCCCTTGCTTCTTCCTTATTACATCTCCTGTCCCTGCTCTGTCTTTCTCTCCTTGAGATGTGAGATGTGGTTGGAGATGTGGCAGCACATCAAATGCACATGCGGCAGCACAACAAATTTGAGTCAGATTATCTCTGAGGGGTTGAGGAATGGGTCTTTCCCTTTGAGAATGAGCCTGCTTCCTTGTCTAATGAGAGCTCATCTTGGCATCCCAGACTCCTTGGTGAGGTTAGCAGTTGTTTGGCAGCATGAGCAGAACTCTTTCTTCATGGGCAGTTTAAGAGGCTCTGGTTGGAAAGCCAAATCTGCTGAACTGTTCCACTAGTCACTTGGGGAGGTCCTGGAAGATAGACTTATCCGTCAGTTGAAGAAGCCCCATCTTACATATAGCTGTTCCCAAAGACTTTCAGCAGCAAGTCTTCCCATTGAATTATAGCATGAACCAGGGACAGATGTACTTCTGTCACTGCTGTTACAAGCTGTTTACGTCACCTGACTCAGAACTGTACTACCACCCACGGAGTTTCTCTGCACTTTTGTCCACGTAACCACATTCAGTTTTCTCCCCTGCTTTCACAGCTGTGATGGTCGATGTATACATGCTTCTTCAAATCACCTGTTTCAAGAGGCATCCCCCGACAATTCAAGGGTTTCTGTTTTCTAGGGGGAGTAGCAGAACTGCCCTACCTGTTTGTGGTGACCTTTTGGCTTCTGACAAATATGTCTGTCATCTGTCTATTGGTTCAGCATCTTTTTCATCTTTTGGTGCAAAGTAAATCTTTTACTCAAATTACTGTTACATTCTCTGTTTTGCAACACTTACATCTTCAGTGCCATATGGTGGAATTTCCAGAACTTCCTCTATTATTTCCTTAATAAATATAAAAAACTTTCAAGACAGAAAATGTGACTTTTTAAGCTATGTGAAGGATGTTGGTACCTCCCAGGGAATTTGGGGTACTTGGCACAGCTTAGTGTCCTCATCTGCAATCAGACAAATGAGGATAAATCACCTTATCAACAGACAGAGTGACCTGGGAGGAAGCTCACACACACACACACATACACACACACACATAATGGACATGCAGACAGACCACAATAGAGCCAAGATTGTGTGCACGGGATTTGGGGTTTGTCATGGTTTGTCATCTGTTGGGGCACAGGAAAAGAAAGCTGAGGTTCTGAGACTCTTTCACTGGCTTTGGCATAAAGTCACAGTGCAATGTCAGGAGAAAGACTTCAACCCAGTTGCAAAAAAGTTGTGTCTCACATATATTTTTTTTTGCTATGTTTTTCTTCAGAGCAACAGTTTTTGTCATGTATCAATATGATTGCTGCATTCAGTGTCACTACGGATTCAAGAGCTTCTAATGTGAGTAAGCATGAGTAGGAGCAATGTTTAATTTCTCTGTGGCTGTACAACACTTAACAACCTTCTAGCACAGTCAACAGGAAGAGTTAGCTTTAACCAGCTTTGAGATATTTTGGTGCAGGCTGTTGTGCAACAGAGGGTAGGCTTGTAGTGTGCACCCTTCCTAACAAGATGCTGTTATTTACTTGCTGGATTTAAAAAGACACACATTAGAAATTATATGCAGGCACTCTAACGTCAGACTTTCATCATTTCTAGTACCTGTTATTGTTAATCAAGTGATAAATGAGAATCCTAACAGCCACTGGAGTCTATCCCTCCTTCCCCATCCCCATTCCTCACCCCTTGCTTCTTTATATCATTTACAATGCAAAGAAGAAAATGTTTGGTGATACGAGAACAAGGAAGGTAGGGTGGAACTGGCAGCTCTCAGCAGTGAAGCACCACCATCAGTGGGTATTATGAGACCATGGGGAGAGCAGAAAAGGGAAAGATGAAGTGATCCTATTTATAAATGTATTCCCCCACTCCCTGTCTGTAGCGTGGAGATATCTCAGCAGCGCAGATGGATCTGCATACTGATGAAGACATGGGGCATCTATGAAAAATGCTGGATCTGGCTGAGCTCCCTGCAGGCACAGGGTCTGCTTGCTCTTCTATTAGAGCTCAAAAGAGTCAAATTTTTCAGAGGGTGGATGTGCAGGTTCTGGTGCTGCTGCTGTGGCTGTGCTTCTGCCTAAGAGCAAAGCCAAGTTTCCACTTTGGCAATCAGATAAAGAAGTGAAAAGACACTGAACAAGAGGCTGAACCTTCGAGCAACAGGTAACTTCAAGTCAGCTTATCTGTAGGCAGTGCGAATAGGGGAAAATTAGTGCCACTACAAAGAGGCCATGTAGGATTACCAGCCAGAAGGCCTGGAAAAAGCCAGATCTGTTGAATGTAAGATATCAGCTTGCTGAGGTACCTGGGGGATTGTAGGGCAAAATCTGGGCAATTTCTCAAAGCCCAGGCATTGTTCTGCACCAGCTCTGTGAGAAACAAAGGCGAGTTACTGTTTTTTTTTCACAATGTGTACATCTGACAGTGCCATATGATCACCAGCCAAGTGGCACAATACCCAGTGGTGGTAGTTATGAGAACTCACATCTTTTCATTGCAGATATCAAAGAGTCGAGAAAACTGAGGTCCTTTGGTTCCAACAGACCAAACATACTATGTCTCCTCTGGAGTTAGTGGGAGTTGTGGGTATCCAGCATGCGTCCATACCAGAGCCTCAGTTGCTGGCCTGAGATCACACCACAAATCAGTGACAGATCTGTTCAGAGCTCAGGACTTCTGACTCTCCAGCCACCTGCTCTTCCTCTAAGATAATCCTACCTTACCAGTATGATGCTAAAGTGTTTGAAGAAGGAGAATGGAAGGAAGGGTAAGTTCAGTGCTCATAATCTATGATTTCCCTTAAATAAAGGATCTGAGATCATAGGACACCACTTGAAGTTTTGGGGGACTGAGATGAAAAACACTGCTGTCTGAAAAAATGCTAAACCCCCCTAAAAGGCCCACTTTAATGTGCTAGCACAGCTGGAGTGATCTCCAGGAGGCAAGGGCAGCTGTGATCTTTGATGAGTTCCTGGTATCTGTAAACTTCCCTTAATTCACTTTCTTACCCATGACAGCCTTAGTGCCCTTTCCAAAACAGGTCTTATGCCAGTTCCTAGTGAACAGATGTCTGTGCTGCAAGAAACACTGTCACAGCTGACTGCAGTGAGCCGGGCAGAAGCCAAAGACCTGGAGACTCAGAAATCTCTTAGGAAATCTGCCTAGAAAGGATAAAAAGTTATACTGCAGTAACCCAGTGCAGAAAGATTGAGTGTGCTTGGCTCATCTGTTGGCCCCAGCTGTCAGAGCTGTAAGTAACTTTCAACTCGACGTGTGAGCAAGGACAGCACTAGAGCAGGGGAGCACCACGTGCCTGAGGTTCCTCCTCTCCATCCCTGATGCTGGCTTGCTTCAATCGGCCTCTCAGGGTGGACACATGGCTAAGGCAGCAACAATCCTGTCTTGAGCGGCCCCCAGGAGCCATAAGAGCAAATCTGCCTTTGTTTGTCAGACAAGGCACCTGAAATACCATCCAAAGAGATCTCAGGAAAGGTTTTGATCTTTCCTTCCAAGCGTGGACCAGACGTTGCTGCCAGCACAGACTGTTCAGCCTGATCAGCATGATAGATACTCCTGCAAGGAGTACAATTTTAGCTGTTTTAGTACTTATCTGCCATCACCATCTGCTATTTGTTGGCATGAGTATGTGCTATAAGATAACTAGGCTCAATGGAGAAAAGGAGGCCTCATCAACCTTCTAAGAGTTTCAAGTTCATTCTGGGGCTTGGTTTTTTGTTTGTGTTTTAATCATCATGTATTCTGGTGTTTATACAAAGCCTATACAAAGCACAATATGTTCCAAAGGAAGTTTCTCTCCTTTAATTTAATTTAATTTAATATAACTTAATTTTATTTTATTTCATTTTATTGCTAAGCATTTGTGTTGCTAGAGACCTTCAAACAAGGTTATTATCCTTACAATAAGCACTAGAAACGCAGTTAATTTGATAGGATAGGCTCTGCAAAGTGGAGAAGACCTTCTCAGTCTGGGTAGGAGAGTTTTCAGAGGATGTGGTTGCAACATCTCACCTGTATTCTTGACCAGGACTTTGTATTTTTCTCACCTTGTTCCTTCTTAAAGACTGCAGAAGCAAAATTAAATGGAGTTGATGGTGATTTTCTGTCCCAGTTAACTTTAATCTAGTGGGCCCTAAGCAGAAAACCATTCACAGGAATGTGAGAGAGATAATATAGTCTCATCCCTCCCTGAAAGTAATAGTGCAGAAGTTCGGTGTGCGGTATTAGTGGGAAATATTTGTACAGCGCTTTGAAGTTGGGAAGCACTATATAAATGCTAAGTATTATTAACTACATGAATCAGTCATCTTCAGAGAAATCTAACACTGTTAAAGATGGGAGAGCAGCCTCTTCTTTTCTTAATGATAACCAACCCCAAAATTATTCATAAAAAAATACTTTTAAAAATAGATCAAATGATTTCCCCATCCCGTGATAATCCTTCTGATTGCCCCCATGTTTCAGTTCACTGTATCATCTGAGAGATCAAAGGATGTGTCTGAAGCTGGTGAACCAATCCCACAAAGAAGAAAACCCTCTTCTGCTGTAGATAAACAAAATACAATTTCCAGATAACATCATGGTGCTGATCAAAATAGCTGCTTTTCCAATTAGATTTCAAAGAATTCTTAATTGTTATTGATTTAATCTGGAGATGTGCAGATTCTTCCAGTCAGGAACCTGTTTCACAGGGAGCTTATTACCCTGGGGATTTCAGTTACAGACAGGTTTTAGTAAGCAGCAACAGCCTAGCTGTCAGGCAGGTGACAATAAAAAGGGAATCTGTCCAGATACAGGAGACAGTGCTATTTGTGTTTCTGTTTCCTGCAATAATTTAGAGCACATAGCTTTTTCTATTCTGAAATGACAGCAGGCCTCCCATATGCATAAAGGCACTTGCCTTTATATTATAATAGGCAGGGTACCTAAATGAAAGTTATCTATCATCTATCTATCTATCTATCTATCTATCTATCTACCTATCTATCTATCATCTATCACCTCAGTCTTTCCTTCTGTTTTTGTATTTATGAAGTCAAATCATGGAGATATACTCTGAAACTTCTTTGCTGTTCCCAGGTTGGATACCCCATGTTCAGCAGATATATGCATATGCATGTGTGTATGTATATATATATATATTCCAACATATATATATGTGTCTGTATATATGTGTATATATATATATATTTGCAGTTTGCCATGAAAAAAAAAAAAAAAAAGAAATAGAAGATTTTGTAATGTCTGCTGAACTTCCATTTCAAAGTCAGGTAAAACAGCAGGGGGTGGGCAGAAGGGAGGGAAATGGGGACTGCTGCTTCAGAGACAGGTGACATTTTGGAGCAGAACAACATCAGATGGTTTCCTGTCAAGCAGCAATAAGAGGGGGAAGAATGAAAAATAGCCCCCCCTCCTCCACCTCTTCCCTCTCCAAGAAAATTGCTCTGTCCCAGGCAAATGATGGTGGAAGGATTTCTAATCCTTTGGTAAAGTGACAGTGGGGGATTTAATGCCGTCAGGCAGGTATGACAGTGTCAGGAAGAGTGACTCAGGAAAGGTGACTCAGAGCCAGATGCCGTCAGGAAAATAAGTGCCTGACCCATGAGCAAATCCATTCCTTGGTGCCTGCTCTGGCAGACAGGGAACCCACTTTTGAGAGGAATGGAGAGGGTCTGGGTTAGAGTCACTAACAGCATGAGGAAAAAAGATTAAGTCTGGTGCCATAGGGCAAGAAAATGAAGAAGGGCTGGAGGAAGACTGGAAAATAATGAGTGATGTGGAGAGTGACGAGAAACACAGCTCCCTGCATGTCTTAAACCACTGCACTGGCCTCAGGACACCTGTGTTCCTCTGCTGCTGAATGTACTGCCACTAGGAACCGTGGAGGCAAAGAGCCCATCAGTTAATCCTAAAACGAAAGATTGAAAGGGCTATAAATCTTCTCCATCAGGGCAAAAGCCAACCTTTAACTTTATGAGTTAGTTCCAAGGACACTGCATTTCTAGGACCCATGCAGGAATGCATGAGCCTCCATGGCTACATAAACCATCTACATGTTAAGTTAATTTGAAAAGTGAATTTTATGTATGGAGCTGTTATGAAAAGCCTTGGAGTAAGAGTCCCATTGCTAAGAGGCTGACAGCACTAGAGATCTCTGGATGGTCCTTTCCAGTTTGGATTTCTATTTTTGGTTTCCAGAGGCTCAGATAAGTACCAGAACTTTTGGACCCATGTGAGCAGAATCAGTTTCTTCCAGACATTGCACATTTGGGTTGAACTTATTCTGAAAAAAAAAAATAAATAAAAAAAAAAACGGTTATAATCTAATTTCCATCTCTGTCTTCCAGGCAGCTCCATTCAAACACAAAAAGCATCTTCTCCAAAGCTGAGGTTTCTAAATAGAATTATTAAACATCAGACGTCTAACTAAGGATATTCAAAATAATTGGCTCTGTGCTAAAACCACCTCTGTTAAAATCAAAGTTACTTTTAGATTAAGTTTAGCCTAATCTCAAAAATGATCATTTTTTCTTCAATGTTTTACAGGGAAATGGTATTTCATCAATAAAAGACATAAAGAACGTTTGCATTAGGTGGCAACATTAGGGGGCAGTACTCAGCTAGCAACCAGTCCTCTCAGTTCATTGAACAGCTGTGTTTATATGGGGTTGTTTGCAAAATTTATGTTTGAGTTTGTTTTAACCTTAGTTTATTGCCACTGGAGAAACAATAGATCTTTTTCCATTACAAGTCATCAAGTACCACGTTACAATCCAGCAGGAGGGGTGAAACTTCTCTTCGCAAATCTCTAATTATATGTACATATATATTTTTGTAAGCAAGCAAACAAACAAACAAAAAACCTTCCCCATCTGAGAAGCTGCCTTCTCAGTGAGCAACCAGATCTTTATTGCAAGTTCTTCTGCCTTCTCCCTGTGACAGCAAGCCTGATATTTCCACAGCGTGGTGGATAACCCCATTTCTCCATCCCCTGGGCAGCTCAAAGCAGGCAAATAAACTCAGGGTTCTGGAGGGTGGGGACCTTAGGTCTTTCCCTGTACCCCTTCAGTGGGAGGGCAGATAAAACACATTATTTCAAGCATCTCCTCCCTCTTCTGGGCTTTGTCTCACCCCAGTCTCTCTCTCTTTTTACGACTTCTCCTTTCCACCTCCCCACAAGGGAACACTGCCTCCTCCATTTTGTTTCTCTCCCCCACTCCCGAGTCCACTTCAGTGACCATGTTTAGGTGAGGCCCAGCCCTCTCCTACTGCATAAACAGTGAGGAGATGATGGTGTGATCTTTCCCCACCCTGTCCTGGGGCCTAAACCCATTATCTTCTGAGACTGGTCTGGTCTTTGTCTCTTCCAAATCCATTCAGCAATCCAACCCTTTCCTTCTTTGCCCGTTTTATTCCCACCAGGACACCCTTTGCGTTGCCCTGTCCTCCCAGTGCAGCTCGGTGCTCTGACTGAGCTCCTCTTGACTCCAGGTCACTAACAGCCACCAGGGCTGTATCTCAGCACCCCCAGCATTGCCTGCTGTGGTATACCTACTTTCCACGTTGTGGTTTTCCATGTCTGTCCTACCCTGAGAATCAGAAGTCCCAGCACAATTCAATGCTCTGGCCTGCTGTCAGCGGCTTTGCTGTTAATCTCCTGGATCAATGCTTTCCTAAGAAACACAGCCATTCTTGGCATTGTCTCTTACAGGCTGAATGCCAGGGTGTAATGCTCTCAGTCATGCCACTGTGTCACCCTTGCTTCTCCCTGACTCTGTCCAGAATATCTGGAGAATGACCACCTTCACAGATGTGCTGTGGATGACCTTTTTTTAGGTCATTTCCCTCTGTTTATGGCCACCCCAAATTTAGATTCATCAGTTCCACCTGCCAATCTTGAGCCAGTTCCTAAAATAATGGGGATAAAGATGGGGAGAAAAAGTCCATGAAAACTGTTTCCCTTGCCTCATAGTATGGTGGCAAGTTGCATCCATAATTCCTTGCTAGTCCCTTTACACACATGAGCATGAGTTTCCAGTTACAAACAGGGAAAGTGAGACCCAAAAATTGGTTTGTTTTTCCAAATGTCAAAAGCATGTGTAGAAATTAGGTCAGAGGTTGGACTCGATGATCTTGAGGTCTCTTCCAACCTAGAAAATTCTGTGATTCTGTGATTCTGTGAAATGTGAGCAGTTTGCCAGATACCCTGTCCAGTCCATACACATTCCACCCTGGAGCTGGCCACTTTAATTAATAGCAGTGCAGATTTGCAGCTGCTGATGAGAACAATTTCCTCACACAGTGTGTAATGAGCCTACATCTGCCATGAGAGGTCAAAGAGTCACACACCAGAGCTGGATTTTAAATATAATTCTTAATAAAGTGGGCAGGAAAACAAAAACAAAAACAAAACAAAACAAACAAAAAACAAACAAACAAAAAAAAAACACAGCTGTGATTATACTGAAGTTGCCCCAAGCCTCTGGATGTGAACATAAAGCCATACTTGTCCTCCTCAGCATTGCCTTCTGCAGCAGCTCTTTAGTGCTGTGGGCAGGACAGCAGGTGTGATGGACTGAAGCTGGAAGGCTTTACAGCAAATTCTGCATCCCAAATGCTTCCTCAGCTCGTTGCATCTCTGAGACCATGGCAGGTACATTGATCTAGCTGACAGACTAAGGTCTGATAGCTCAGTTTTATATAGATGAACTGTAATTTTAGTAATAGGATGTTTAAATAATATTGTGTCACCTTTACATCTCACCTCCCTTTCCTTTGAATGAAAGTGCCTGTCTGCTTTTGACAGGTGGAGATTTTTTTTCCCTTTTACCCACAAAGACTTTGCCTGAAGGACATTAGGAGTCATAATAATGGTTGATGCTTTCATGAGATTCTTACAGATTATGGCTAAATGGAACGGTGCTGTAATATGATTACCTTCCCACTCTTACTCCTGCTGTGCCATGTAATGGCATGGTAGGGCTCTCCGCTGGGATTAAAGCCAGTCAGACTGAAAATTTACTTGCCTTGGGGGCCATCAAGCAAATTTAAATGGCTACTTCAAGATTCTGCCTGCCAGTGAGCCATTTCTTCAGAGGATTAGCAAAATGCATGAAATATGGTAACTGGAAGGCAGTAAAAACTGTGATATTGGGCATATATGCTCTCTCTTTCTCCCTTTCATTCTAATTTTGCTCTAAACACTAATTTCAGTTCCTTGTAATTTCTCTCTGTGTTTTGCTCTCTGCAAGAAATGTGAAGGGAGCTCAGCACACAAAAAAGCTGTGACCTTGCCCTCATTTTGAGATGACTTGCAGGTGGATTGGTGGGACAGGGAGGAGAGAGCATTCTTGCCCTTCTCTTTCATGTGTTTCCCTTTTCTCCAGAAAGAAAACAAAACAAAACCAATAAATAAATAATAAATAAATGAAAACCAGAATATATACACATGGTTTCTGCTTTTAGGTGTAATTTCTGCTGTGCAGCTAGAGAAGAGATGTCCCCTAGTACTCAGGATCATTGTGAGCAGAGCTGCAGGGAACATCTGCTCCCTCCTTCCTTTACTTACACCAGTGCAGGGGCTAGCTTTCCTTTTGCATGTATCCTCCCACTTATTTGAGACTATAAAAGTTTCAACTCTGTGGCAGGGACATGGGGAGGTACAGGTTCTCTGGCTCTACAAACGCCCATTTGAGTTGAAGGCTCATTGCAGCATATTCTCACCAGCTGTCTTGCACTGAGGACAGTGCTGTTTTCTGAGGAGGATTCACATCTATTCCCTTGTCATCCAATGCCCTCCAGTAACTCCAACTCTTAAACTCCTTTGCTTTTCAGATTATGTGAATGGGATTTAAGCACATTTAGACACGGCAAGCAATAGAAATTTTTTCTCATCTCAGACCCCAAGAATGCTGAGATATGACTAGTGTATTCTTAGCCTATTTACAGAATGATATTCATGAGATGTGACTTTGAATACTGCAGTTACAACACAACTTTCCTTGGCAGCTCAGCCTAGCCTTTTTCTCTTTTTCTCTCTCTCCTTTTTTTTTTCTTTTTTTTTCTTCCCAGCTATTTTCTTAATATTCAGTCTAAAAATTTCCCTGATGCAGCTGAAGTTTAATTACTTCTTTCTCTACCATTGCTGACTAATGATAATAATTGCTTCCTGTCCTCTGGTGCAACATTCTTTTCTTTATCTGCAGGCAGTTATTGTGTCTCCCCTTGGTATTATTTCCTCTACTTCAAAGTTGCCCAGAAGCACAGTCCCATTTCTTGCCTAAATGCTAAATAAACCCCAGAAATATAGCAGTGAGTGAAATCTGGATGCTGGCAAAGGATGGTCAGGGTGGATGACCCAGGAAACCTACAGTGGCAGAAAGTTTTGCTCTATAGTAGGTCACTATTACAGCTCTTTGACAACTTACACAAAAGAAACTGATGGTCTTAGCCTAGGTACTAATGGACTAAATTCTACATTACTAGCAGTTACTGTCTTTATTACAGGTAGTTTCATATCAGGAGTTCAGTCCTGAGTGGCTATGGAGATTGGCACACCATTTTTCCTCCAGAAGGGCTTTTTCCAAAGTTGGGAGGAAGGAGATAGTGGTTCTGTTTTAGAGATGCAAAGTCAGAAAGATGAAGTGAGTTGCCTGGGGTCAAAGAGTCAGGAAGAAGAAATATGTTCAAGTCCCAGACAGCATCCTTAAATCATGTTAAGTATTCACAGTTTCCTTCAGCATAATAAACTCTATCTTCAGAGGTGCAGAATGAGGACTCTAAGGCTTAGAAAAGACTATTCAAATGATAAAAGCACTAAATGTGCTTTTAAACATTTGCTGGCTTGATGTCTTCTCCTTCCAGGTAAATCTATAGTCAAAATCAGCATCCACACAGAAATTCAGCCAGTGCATTCCTCTTCTGTCACTGATTACAGTATATGCAGTGTATTTTCCCCAATTTGTTTCTATAAACCATTTTTTTTTTTCTTAAATACAAAGGATTTTTTTTCTACTCCTTCAGAAAAAAAAAAAAAAAAAAGAAAAAAAAGAAAAGAATAAAAAAAGAATTATAGCTCCATGGGAGGAATGAGACAATTCTGGTGTCTGCTAATAGCATGCATGGGACTTCCTGAAAAAAATCTGTAAATAGGTCTTCACTTAGCTGGCAAGGCTGGCTACAAATAAGACTCCTCAAAGATTCTTTCAAAAATAGTGTCTTGATTTTTACTGAGGAGGTGCAGCTGTAATTAAAATGCTTCTCAAGCAGAGTTCTCGATTCTGGTAGCTAACATGCTAACTGCTCCAGAATCCAATCTCCAGACAACAAAAGCCTTTGGGAAAGAATTGTGAAAACTGGCATCTCTGGGGAAAGGTGAAGGTTACCTCATTGCTCAAAGTAGAGGCAGCATGGTTCACTGGATCAGGTGCTGAACTGAAACTATGGAGTTTCTGATGGTTGACTTGCTGAGCTCACCTTTCCCTTGCTGTGTATTTAGATTAAAATTGCATTGAGGCACAACCTTTTTCTTAGTAAGCATTTCGATATTACCTAGTGCCTGATTTTAACAGAGAGTTCTGCCTGTACTAACAAATAAAATGAAATATAATGAATACATGAAAGACAGTAAGCCATGACTCTTTTAATTAATTATTTTTCCATCCCTGTTAGCTGTTTGTATTGTGTACCTTGACTGTAGGTAAATACCTGCCTAAACAGGCCTTGCCCAAACCAGCTGAGATACTAATTCAAGATAAAAATTGGCAGAAAGGAAAAATGCAGAAAGGAAACAGCTATGAAGATGGTAGCTGTACTGGGCCTGGCAGGGATGGAGTTAACTTTATTCATAGAAGCCCATATGGTGCTGTTTTGGATTTGTGGCTAAAATGGTGTTGATAACATGCCTGTGTTTTGGCTGTAACTGAGTAGTGACTGCATAGCGTCAAGGTTTGCATTTTCCCACTCCACACCCCAAGCAAGAAGGCTGCGGGGGGTGGCGAGAGGTTAGGAGGGGACACAGCTGGGCAGCTGACCCAAATTGTCCAAAGGGCTGTAACATGCCATATGGTGTTGTGCTCAGCTCTAAAGGCTCGGGGAAAAGAGGAGGAAGGGCGGATATTCATCACATTTGTCTTCACAAGCCACCTTTACACTCGCTGAGGCCCTGCTTTTGAGCAAGTGGCTGGATATCTGCCTGCAGATAGGAACTAGTGAATGGGTTCCTTATTTTGCTTTTCTTACACACAGCTTTGCTTCATTTTAAACCATCTGTATCTCAGCCCATGAGTTTTCAGCTTTTGATCATTGGATTTTCTCCCTCATCCCAATGCGGGGAAAGAGAGCAAGCGACTGTTGCGTGAGGGTGCTTGGCTTCTGACAGGGTCGGCTCACCATGGCAATAAACATGAGGGATACCCAGCCAGTTAGCAAACATCAAATTATTTGAAGATCTCTTCTCAAATCACAGAATCAGAGAATCATCTAGGTTGGAAGAGACCTCCAGGATCTTGGATCCAGGATCAGGTTGGCTAAGTCCAACCTCTGACCTAACACTAACAAGTCCTCCATTCAACCATATCACTAAATGACTTCCACCATCACATAACGGCCAGCCTCATCTCTTATGTTTTTGGTGATGATGCAGCCTCTGTCGGTGTTTACCAGGCTAAAAGCAGAAAGTAGTAGAAATAACAACTAACCCTGTGATTTGATACACCAACCATGAAGGGCAATTGGTTGGTGAACCAGAGTGTAGCTTTGTATGTGTAGGACAGGGAAGGAGAAAGGAACAGACAAAAAAGAGCAGTTTCTGCTTAGATGCACAAATCCAAGTAGTTTTTTCACCTACCAGCAGGTAAGTTGCAGCTTGTTATTGTTGTGAGGATAAAGGTAGTTGTACAAACGGATGGGGTGAGACAGCAGTAGCTTACTCAGGCTCAAATCATGAAGTCACTGCCTCTGGGAAGAGAAAGTCTGTCTAGCAGGTGTCCTTACCTACATTGTGGATAAAAGGAAAAAAGAACAAACAAAACAAAAACAAAACAACACCATAGAACAATACACCACCACCAAATACAATCTGTGTATGTATGAGGGAGAGTAATGGCAGTATATCTGAGCTAAGGTTAAACGACCTTCATCTTTTGTATTATGTAAAAAATCCATATATTTTAATCTTTCAGTTTTGCCCTTTATCCCCACTTTGGATGTTTATGTACCCTGTTTCTCTAAAGGCAAGCCAAAGGGTTGACAACCTCAGGAGACCAGAGGAGACCTTGAAAATACTGAGGTGGCTTGGTTAAGCACGTCAACACAGCGAGGCAGCACTAATTCTTGTCCAGGTGTCTGGGAGGCAAAGAACAATGTAACTCAATATAACTAAGCCACCAGGAGGTGGCATGAGGGGAAAAAAGAGAGCATTTCCATGACACTGTGTTTGGCTGAGTGGCAGTGGACACTACCACTTCTACAGCACTGTCCTGTCCCCCTGTCTGTGCTATCTACCACCCAGCTCCAATCCACAAGGAGTGGCCAGCTGCAGTTTCATTTTACCTTGCTTTTGTGTTCATAACAATTTCAAAGATAAGGGGTAATTTCTAAAAACACAAGTTTCCTCCAAAGACACGAGACCCACTATTAAGTAGCTTCTTATGAGGCATTGTGCCTGTCTGTGTTTCAGGCTGTATCATTTTATGCTGCTGTTGTTAAAACAATACAACACAGATGTCTGGACTGCCTAAGGCCATGGCCATGTGCATTTCTTTTTAATTACGTCTGTATGAACCTTGGTGTAGGTGTCTATTTTGATTTAAGAATATCTCATTTCAAAGTAGCTCGAACCTGTCCTTTGCTGACTTAACCTAAATCAAAACAAGCCCTTTCTTAAGCCACAAAAAGACTGCTCATGATTTTGTAGTTAACCTCACTAACGACACCTCAAATTAAAAATTATTATGGTGGTTTAGAAAAAAATCTTTACAACCAAACCAGTTAATGGCATAGATAGTTGAACTCTAGCCAGGGCTGTGCTGAAAGCAATATATTCAGCAAGACTATATTCAACCCACTTCTGAAATCCAAGCCAGCTGTTAATTTTTTTTTGTTTTTTTTTTTTTTTGCACGCCTTCTTCTGTGCTATTGTTGTCTTCATGTGCACAAGCTCAGTGTTTATGTTTGACTCTATAAGAGACTCTGTTCCCCTACAAAGGAACAGACCCTACTCCATTCCCCTGCTCAGGGTCCAGCAAAGGAGCAGATGCATTTTCATCCATAACTGAGATTACAGTAGAAAGGCTTGCTACTCCAACTGCTCCCTCATCCATCCTCTTCCCTTTTTCTGCTGCTGGACTTGATTGATATTCAGAGGGTGGAGTAACCCTGGAAATTTGTTTAGGAGGAAATCACAAGTAATACTTTAGAAGATCATCTATCACTCTGTACATACCATATTCTTATCTCTTAAAATTACTCTTTGCTGTCAGCATTGCATAAAACATGAAATTTTTGATTATATTCATCCAGAAAAGTGATGTTCAGATTTAGCTTCCATTGTTTGGAGACACTGAGGTAAAGCAAAATAAAAATTGGATTTTGCTTTATATACTATTTGTGTTTACACAATAATCTTGGGTTATATCCTTCACTCCTGTGACACTTGATGGACAGATCTGGATCCCTGTCACAAACTCAACTCAGAAAAGGAATGCCAAAGAATGGTGCTTCACAGTCTACAGCTGGCTGGGAGGAGTTTCTGCATCATCTCTGCATGTCATCTACAAGCGTGTGGGCATTGAGCCTGCATCAGCCTGTGACCATATTAGCTGAGAGAGGAGAGGAGGTGGAGTGTTCAGCCCTGTTTGCATGGGGAAAGAGACTCTTATGATCCAGAGTAAGAGATATCGGACAGAGGTCAAATACCGTGCAATTGGGAACACCCCTAGGCTTCCAATACCCAGACAGTTTTTTCCTTTACTGCTAAATATCCAGTATGGAAACCTCTGCACATGTGTCTATGTCTTGGAAAAATACTTCAGCTTGAGATGGAGGGAAGTATGCCCCCACTTGGTATTTAGTTTGATAAGTGGTCCGTACTGAAATGGTGCGATGAGCTGCATAAACACTCATTGACATATCAGTCCTTTAACACCCAAAGTGTGGGAGTTCTCATTTTAGGTGATGTTGTGTGCAGAGACAGGTCTTTCCTTGGAGGTCTTCCTGGCAAATATTTTTGTGACTTAGATCACAACCCAGAAAAAGCTGCAAGACACAAGGGACAAGTTAGTAACGATGCCATTGGAGCAGAATTAACAAAGCGAATCTTGATCACAGTGAGTTGAAGAGGTGGAATATCCTGAGGCATCTGCAAATAAGTTGTTGGGACAGAGTGTTGCAATTAGGACCTATTAAAAAAAAAGTTTCTAATAGTTTGTATACAGTTAATATAGTTGTGCATACAGAATCCCTCTGTCACCATCCACGTGTCATCCATTTAAAGAAACTTGAATTACTTGCCAAATGGTTTGTCCAATTTCAGATGAAAACTGTGTTTCAGACAATATCACAGCAGTGTCTCCAGGACGAAAGTTGTTCTCTTCTATGTAGAAAATTAATGGCTTGTTTTGTTCAAACACTCTCTGTCCTCTCCCCATGCTGATAGTCTATTTGGAGTTATATTTAATGGTAAAAATGCTGCAGCAGCTGAAGTCAGACTCAAGGTGAACTATCTTTCCACTTAGAAAATAAAACAGTTGTTTTACAATTGAGTTACAAAATGAGAGGCCCTGAACAGTTTTGGTTGTTGAAGACTGGCTTGCAGAGCTACCAGAGAAAACAATGGTCCGTTTGCTTGGTTTTGGCCTGAAATTCATGTTGCAGATTCAAACTGGAGAAGTTCTTTGCTTCTTTCCCAGAGCTTTTGTGTATCGTTTGTAGCCTTGCTGAAACATCTGTTGTTTTCTGCAAAGGCAACTGCATTTTGATGGTGGATGGAGATGAGCCTAGAATGAGAAAATGCAGAAAGACAGTGCTGTCAGAAAGGGACTACAGTGTCATTGTTTTACCATATGTCAAAATATGTCCCCCTGTACTCAGCTCTGGTGAGGCCGCACCTCGAGTACTGTGTTCAGTTTTGGGCCCCTCGCTACAAGAAGGACATCGAGGTGCTTGAGCGGGTGCAGAGAAGGGCGACGAAGCTGGTGAGGGGCCTGGAGAACAAGTCCTACGAGGAGCGGCTGAGGGAGCTGGGCTTGTTCAGCCTGGAGAAGAGGAGGCTCAGGGGCGACCTTATCGCTCTCTATAGGTACCTCAAGAGAGGCTGTAGTGAGGTGGGGGTTGGTCTGTTCTCCCACGTGCCTGGTGACAGGACGAGGGGGAATGGGCTTAAGTTGCGCCAGGGGAGTTTTAGGTTAGATGTTAGGAAGAACTTCTTCACTGAAAGGGTTGTGAGGCACTGGAACAGGCTGCCCAGGGAAGTGGTGGAGTCACCATCCCTGGAAGTCTTCAAAAGACGTTTAGATGTAGAGCTTAGGGATATGGTTTAGTGGGGACTGTTAGCATTAGGTCAGAGGTTGGACTCGATGATCTTGAGGTCTCTTCCAACCTAGAAATTTTGTGATTCTGTGATTCTGTAAAAACATTAAGCTTGGAAACAAAATCTTACAGCTGGAGAAATGAGTCAGAGAACATGGGATCTGCTCAAGGGAAAAGATGGACCTACAGGAGAGGACATTTTTTCTAGTCTCAGACGAAAACTAGATTTGCTAACTTTGGTGATATCATACATGCTATTACCCAAAACATTTGGAAAGCTGAGGAAGGCAAAAGTCATTATATAGACTTCTGAGATATCTTCAAGACAAAGCCTACCAGAGCTAAACTTTTAAAAGAGCTCCTTTAAAACTATTTTAATAAGCAGGTAGATTTCCAGGGAAATTGCAGCTCCCTAGGAGCTGAAACCATAAAATGTGCATGCTGAACACCTTTGAAAACTGATCCCAAATGCAAACTGTGCCTTTTTAAAATACTGCATTAGTGGGAGAGATGTGTAACTTGGTGAATAAAAACATCAAGGGTTTTTGATTTTCCGTGTGTACATGGCTAACAATTTCCTCCCTGAGGAAAAGAAGAGACTAACTGTGAACTCATCCATCTCTGAAGTACTTGAGGTAATTGTCGTACAACTGGTTTGATTTGGAAATGGAATTAAAGTGTTCTTTTCGCTCTTCTAATTAATTGTGGTTGAATATCTATATTTGCAGCACCTTCAATTAGTTCTCTACAGATCGGCCCCTGCCCAATCTATTAAATTCTGGGATTTGTGTTGGAGTGAAAGCACTTTACAGACAAAAAGTTCTCAGTTAAATTATTTCTCTCAAAAGTTACATTTTGTGAGTGGAGGAAAAAAAAATACAGAACTTGCAAGAGACTGATAATTGCAGTCCAGCTATTCCCTTCCTCTTTCTGAACCAAACCATGCAAGGAATCAAGCAAGCCATACACTGCAGTGTTTCCCTGTGATTTCAAGTTTTCTACCCCAATCCCCAGCAACAAGCAAGACCAAAGGAAGAGTTTTAAATAGCCAAATTCATCTAATGAGTGTAAAATTAACAACATCAACAACTAAAACTTAAAACAACCAAACCATTCTCCCAGCTATTCAAGTATTAAAATACACAATGCTGAGACAGTGTAACACTAAGTGCAAGCCAAACAAGGAAGAGTTCAAAAGAAGTTTCTGGGGAAAAAAAAAAAAAAAAAACAACAAAAAAAACACACAACCACACACACACACACAAAACAAACAAACAAAACAAAAACAAAAACAAACAAACAAACAAAACCAATAATAACAACAACAAAACAGCTGGAAAAGTAGAAACACTGGAGACAGAAGGGAGGCTGTGGGGACTTAAATGTTCTCAGTCCAGTCACACACACGGGAACTTATGAGTGCAAACTTATGTTGGATTCTCCACCTGTCCCTATTACAGCAGAAAATTTAATTTTGTCTACTTCAGGTTTTGATGGCAAGCCTCCTCACAGACTGCTCATAAGATGAAGCAGCTTGACTCACTTATATGCTTTTTAACAGTAGTATTATTGTCATAGTCTGTCCTTTCTTTCTCTTTCTCTCTTTAGGTTAAATTTTTGCATCACTTAAGTGAAGAATTTGAAACGGATTATATATGTGACAAATCAGTCTTCCCAGCTACGACACCTGTGCTGGGTAGACAGGAACAGGCAAGTTAGTTGTTAAAGTTATTATTGCTCATTTTGACCGTCTTTTTCTGGTGAAGGACTATTGTCTAAAGTACCTAGGAGCATTATCCTCTTATGTATATACCTAGTACTGTCATCAAGAGGAGATATTTATAGGAGTGGAGGAGTATTTCCAGTCCTCGGGCAATATTTCACAGAGCAGACCTTGAAACAAAAGTTTGTGAACTTTCTGACTCACAGCCCTCACTTTTGGGTTCAGGAATCCACTTTCACTTGCATTTGAAAGTTGTGACTCAAATTATGAAGTTGTTCCACTAGAAGAGCTTCCTCTTGGGCTTTCAGAAAGTTAGAGGGATATGAAACAAAAGGGTAAAAATTGTAAAAGTTCAGAGTTATGAGAGGATGGATTTTGACCAATGAAAAGGTGTAGAAAACTGTTTTTTAACATAACTTTCTTGGTCCTTATACATCTGAGAGCTGTTTTCCTGAAGATATGACACAGAAACCTGTTCTAGCATTGGCACCTCAGACAAACTGCATGGCTTGCATGGCAGCGAGAGAAGATTTGCACTTGTTGCTATACCTGCAATAATGCTTCCCATTCAATGCAACTCAAAACAAGTACACCCAGAGGAGTGCATACTGCATCCTTTCCCACTGGCTAAGTGTAAAACCTCATCATCTAGGAAGTGCCACAGCTCTGAGGACCCCAATGCTGCCCCGCTTGGAGTTGGATGGTGGAGATATGGGTTGTTAAAAGGAATGAGGAGAGAAGAGGGAAAGGAAAAGGGAAACCTTTCTATTTTTTATTTTTATTTTTTTTTCTATTACCATTACTGGAAACTTTTCTACAATGGGAAAATACAAAAAGTGCCCAATACAAAGGCTTACCTCTTAAAAGAGGCACTTTGCAGTCATCATTGAGTTGAAGCTTCTGGCTGCTTTGAGGCAGATTTTTAAATTTTCTAAGTTTAGTTACCATGGAAGACTCTAGAAACTGGGGAGCAGGCTTGACAGCTTCCTGGGATTTTTATTTTAGTGTGTTTATTTTTCAAGGAGGTGTTCTTGGTTATCAGCAGGAAATAGATTATACAAAGAGCTTTTCATTAAGGGTGCTTGACCTTAACCCTGAGCCACAATGGTTGTTCAAAGAATTGAATGGGTTTCCCAGAGCATCTGTGAGTTGCAAGGGAGGCGTGTATAGGCTTTCATGCTGAAGCCTCTGATTAAAGCAGGCTCTACGCAAAGGGAAAATGCAGCCTCCCTTTGTGAAGAGCAATTCCATGCACTGTTACTTAAATTGCTAGGTGCACACTTACTATGGAGACAGAGATGACAAGGGAAGGGGCGCAAAAATGTTATGGAGCAGAGAAGCGCAGAAGCTTCTTGAAGGTTAGAGGTGAAGAAAAGTCATTACAAATGTCAGATGTGTTTGTGAAGTTCCTGCTGGTCACCAGGAGTCTTGACCAAGGTGTTGTTATCTCACCTGTGTTCCTGCCCCTCTTTGGCCATGTTAGAGAATAGAAGTGGCACAAAGGGAGCTGATGCACCACAATTGCGAATAAGGGAAACTTTCCTGATAAAGTCCCAGCAGGACATAATCATAAGGGTGAGCCCTCCAAGGCTCTTGTCTCTATGTCCAGGTCAGGGACATGTTTTAGGAATATAAAGGGTCTTTATTTTCACATCTGATCTGACAGGTCTCAATGAGCCAAAGAAACAGTTTAAATACTCTTTTCTCATGCTGCACTGCCACTCTTAGGGAGATGGAAAGTGTTCAGTGGCCACCAGGAAGCTCTTCCCAGGCTAAACCTCCACATTTTGCAACTTCAAGTTAGAGAAAAAAGACAGCAAACATAAGGCTTCCTGTAATAGAACAAGAAAGGAAAGGCAGAGGGCAACAATATTAGCCAAAAAGATTTGTTACTGTAAATCATGACGGTTGCAAATTGTATGGTATTGCAGCACTTTCCTGCCCCAGGAAAGAAAGGAATTCCTACCAGGATGGTGGTGCAGAGGTGGCATGATAAGGCAATGGCTGGAGAGCCACTGGTCTGAGGGAGGTGCCAGGCTCCCAAGGGAAAGACAAAAAGAAGTGAGAGAAGAAGAAAAAAGACATTCATTTTGCTTGATCTCCTAATATTCATCCGCTTCTGAAGAGAATCTATCAGCATATAAAATCTCTGATCTACAGTAAGAGCAGAGGGCATAGACCTCACCTAGGGCATTCCTTCTCCACAAGTCCAGAGGGATGTGGTTGGCACTGAGAACAGTGTCTGAGCTTTGTTTTGAACAAGTGGTGCACTTCTGCATGTCCTAGAAAATTGTAACTTTTGTGTTGCTTAGCTAATTGCCTGTAGGGCAATGGAAAAGACTTTATGGTTAAACTATGTGGCTCACAAAGTTGCCATGAATAAAAATACCTTCTACAAATACCAACAAGCTCATAACCTTTCTAGTGGGGGTCTTAAGAGTATTTTGCTTGGTGTACATAGGCCTTGCACACCTCCTTTCCTGTCCTGAAATGCACCAGGGCACAGAGGAGTACACTGCAAAACAATTTCTCCAAGAGATCCTTGAGTACATTTTTCCCTGCAGATTCCTCAGCAAGAAACAGGACCACTGCTAACTGTCTTGGTGCCCAGGAAAATAAGTTTAGCATCCCTGTTTCTGCATCTTCACTCAGCTAACAATCACCCTTGTAAGTAAGACCTGTGGGCAGCTGTTCAGGAGGGGTTTTCCCTTCAAGAACACCCCACTGGTTTCTCTATACCTGTGATTACTGGGTGGAAAGGTTTTTGTTTGAGGCTGACACAGTTAACATGGAAAAGGTTTATAATCATCATGTAATGGAGGAATAGAGGCAAGGAGAAAGTAATCATTTTGCCAATTATTACCTTAGGAATGGCCTCCAAATCTCATCTCAGTCTCATCTTTTGGGAAGTGTTGTGGCAGCACAAGGACCTCATGGTCCTCAGCGCAAGAGAAAATTCTTGCCTCACAGCACTAACCAGATTTGGTACATTTAGTGCACTGAAAAGATATGATAAGCCGGGTTTGGTGCGTTTCCCCCATTCTTTTCCCTAAGCAGTGCTACCTCACTGACATTATAAATAGGTAAAACGGGCAGACACTATGCATGTACAAACCAGACAGTAAATGAAAACGGGATGTTGAAAAGAATCATGTTGTAATGAGATCTATCTGCTTTACAAGGGTACAGAGAGCGTGTTCCTGGCTCTTTTAAGTGGATCTGAACTGCGTTTTGTTGGATTGGAGAATATTGTTTAGAATGGCTATTTGATATTTTTGTTCTTTGAAATTTATGAAGTTGCCATTTCTGAGAGTATCCCAGCTATGGATGGGATAAATGACACTCTTAAAACTCTTTAATGATGATTTACTGGGTTACCTGTTCTGACCAATGAACAGCTGGAGTTGTTTTTACTCTTCTCCTTACCTTCTTCCTTTAAAAAGCTATTCAGAAAATTAATTCACTTGGAAGGAACCAGCTAATCCCTAGTGGGATTAGATAAAAAGTAAGCAATTCCTTTTATAGTTTTTTTTTTTTTTTTTTTTTTTTTTGTTCAGAAAATTCTTTTAAACATGAAACAACATTATTTTATCTATGGCATCTTTCCAGATTTCACTTAAGCACAAACGAACCCAAATATAGAAAAGAACACTCTGGGCAAAAGCTTTTGCTTCCCTATGGTTTGGATGGACCCTGTGTGGGAAGGTTTCACGGCGCAGTGAACTCATGCAGGCAGACGGGAGCTGGCTCTGGCGGAGCATCAAACAGCTCGGGATTGTGCTCGCTCTGGGCTGGAGGCTGTGTGGTGTGCTGGTGGTAAAACTCTCAGCAGGGCTGGTTACCTTGGGTACAACACTGCGCTAGAACAGTTTGTGGATCAGAGCTGGCTGGTGGCTGGGTGGCTCATGCTACAGATGATGCTTTATCGCTGTCTCTCATATACTGTGATTGTCCCCACTGAGGCAGAAATTAAAAAGGTCCTCTGATGTGTTCCCTGCTAATTTGAGTCAGGACACCTTCTTGCCTTTCCAGAAGGAAAACCTGTGCACCAGGGGAATATTGCAGGCTGCGATACACTTCCTCTGTTGGTCTCTTTTTCAGCTTGTCTGACATGAAAAGGGCTTTATATCCAAAGGGTGGAAACATTGGCAGTACCAACCTTTTGGGCTGAGGTAAAGGGACCAGGTGGCAACGAGGCTGCCTCAAGGCAAGGCAGCTTTCCTACCCAGCAGATAGGAAAGCTGTGGTTCTGACATGTTGAGCAGATGCCTGCTGTTATACTGTGCTTATATAATTATCTCAGCTCATGTTGAACCTGGAAAATTAGAGCTATTCAAAATGGATTTGTTATTTTTGCACCTCTCTGCAAAGTGTCTTTCTTGATTATAGAAAGAGACCCAGAACTTTCTGCTGTATCACCAGACTTCATGTTTCAGCCACCTTCCGAACTTCTGAACTAATCAGAGGACCCAAGACATACATGTTGGTACCTACAGCCCTTTAGAGACTGTTGTTGAAGGGCACATCACACTCAAGTTTGTTAGGCCTATCACAGCGATGGTGTTATCCAAAAGAGGAGTGTTTACAACCCTAAGTAGAGAAACTCAAGCTCCTTCTTAAGATGCACTGGCATTTCACAAAGGCTACAGCTTGCAACACGGTGTCTCATTGTGGTAGGAAGAAGGGTTTTGATAGATTTTCCTCTTCCTTTTCCAAGACCTTTGGAGAAAGCAAAAATGAGACCTACTGCAACTTTCTCTCCAAGGCCACAACTTGTCGTGTCAGACTCTCAAAGACTATTGAGTTGTGTGCTGTGAAGAAGTCACCAGGTCTTACGATAATTGCTTCCCTGTGGCATATGCTCTTGCCGGACAATTTTTAAAAGCATATGAATTGATCAGAGTTAAATTATAGGCTGCAAAGACAGCTTTTATCTTCCCTGGGTGGTACAGCCTTTGGTTCCTAATACCATTGTTTCTTGCCCCTCAGAGCAATGCTAGTCTTCTCCTTCAAAGAGAAATAAAGAATATTCTCCCACCACTCCTGGGCCAATATCCTTAATGGTAGAAGTATTTTTTCATGCCAGGGCTCACATCTCTTGCTGTTATTTCACTATAATATGTGATTTCCATACACTCTTTCACAGGTGCCATTGACATTTCCAGGATTTGGTCTGTTTAAGATTATCTGCAGTGTAAATCATTGAGATTAACTCCACTGTAACTCTTATATAAGCCTGTCACTCCAAGGCCCATCACATGGTGTCTGTTGCTTCCTTCTTTTCTATAGGTCTTGCCATACTCAGAGGCTCATCAAACACTTTTTCAAAATTCCTCCCACTTCTGATCTGTATGGCAGCAGTTCCACAGCTCATTTTTCTTCCCTGTTTGGCTTTGCTACTGCCTGCAATCAGGTGTGCTCTGGTAAAACAGGAGAGACATGGGCTGGGCTGGGACTTGGTGGAAAAGCTTGTCTGATCTTGAAGTTTGAGGAATTTGGCAGCAGCTTTTCACTAACCTGAGCCCTGGCAGCAAGAGCAGAATACTTTTGTGCAGGCACCCGATGTTTCTGTGCCTTAACTCAAATCTGGTTTAAAACCATTCTGTGGAGATCCTGCACTTTGATTTAAGAAGTAATTGGAAGTATATGCAAACTGCGCCACAAACCACAGGACATAGCTGTCAACTTCTGTTTATTACTAGAAGTTAAGGTGCAATCCAGCAACACTAAGATCACCTCTCTCATCCCCTGGCACTGAAGTATCATCCCTCCCATGCAGAAGAAACTCATATTTTCTAGAGCCAGCAGCTGGAAGTGTGAAATCACAGGCATGACTGTATTGAATTTACATGGTAAAGAGGAATGCATGTCCCCTGGGATCTGCACCAATATATCAGAGAGAGAAGTCTGAGAATAAGGCATGAACTTTATATTGTTAACACCAAAGATTGTATCTGCCTGCCCAGGCTGTACCTTGCACAGTGCTGGTAGAGGCCACCTTGCCATGAATGGGGATACAGCTGGGTATGCTGGAGGGACTGGCACTGTAAAAGCTAGCTGCTAGACCTCATTTTTATGCAATCTGAGTACAGCAATCTCTTTCATCCTTGCCCTTAACTCCTATTTGTTCAATGAAAGCAGCACGTAGGCAAATAACAGTTTGCATTTTAAAAGAGTTTTAATTTGTAGCTGTTTTCAAAGTACACATCAAGGCTAATGAATAGTCACTCCATTCTCTAGGATACACAGGAGCAACTGACTAAAATTAGCATTAATTAGCTGAAGTACAGTAGCACCAACAAGCTTAATCTGAGCTTGGGTTCTTGTTGTGTTAGGCTCGGGTTACGCATTCTGTGTGAAACTGGTACAGCTTGGTATAACTGCCCTTGTAATTTAAGGGAGAGGTGACCAAGAAGTGATTTCTTTCTTGAAATGGTGCATCTGAAATTGCAGACCTAGTGGAGCACTTTGGTGAGCTGTGGGTCCTTGTTGCTCCTCAGTTCACTCTGGTGCCCATTTGAACGTTATTTTCAGTCCCATTTCTCATCTATTCATTTGTTTCTACTTGTCTCAATGATCTCACCTAGAGCATGGACCCATGAATTGCACCAGCTGATCTGGAAAGCTGGAATACCACAGTGGAGAAGAGACAGTGGAGAGAATTAAGAGCTGGAGGGAACATCATCATCAGGTTTTCCTGAAGTAGAAGGATTTAAGTATTGGCCTGTCCTTAACAGGAACAATGAATGCTGTCCACAAGGACAGGAGTGCTTTGGTTCAGCCAGACAAGGCAAGGGGTAGGATGGAGAGAAAGGATGAAGTGTCTTGTTTCAGCATAGTTCTTGTTTCAAGGGCGTTCAAATCATTCATATGCTACCCTCCAACATTTTGGCAGTGACCTGATGAGCTCTCCCCAGAGGGGCAGTTTAAGAACTCAGTGCGTTTTTGCCACTGCTTTGCCTGACAAAGGCAGGAAGCCTGGAAAAAGGATCCTCACAACCCTGCCTCTACATAGTTCATTGTTAACACTCTCATGTGAACAGTAATTACGGTGAGATTTTTCAATTGTGATTTTTAAATTTGGTAAACGATCCTCAGTGTGTATGGGGTTCCCTTGCTGTTTCCTTTGGATTCACATAAATGTTGACAAACATTAAATGGGACACGAGCATGAACAAAAAGTAGATTTGCAGTTCTGAAGTTGGGTGTTCTAGTGTCCCTGAGCTGAAGTTTACAGATCCCATCCTCCTTATTATAGTCTTGTACGTAAAATCTGTTACACAAGAGAGGGAAAAAAAATCATCTAATTTGTTCCAGTTTTCTCTTTGACCTACCAGCTATACCCTTTACCCAGGAAAATGTTTTTCTGGGTTTGATGGTTGTTTTCATGAGTCAGCTCTGGTCTACTTAAAAGTTGATGGAGAAAACCAATTGATTTCACTCAAGGCTTCCCACTACTGATGGATGATAATTAAAATGGGGCAACGTCAGGCTGAGATTAGATTGCAGAAACTAGATTGTATTTTTGCTTAGTCTGGTGATGCATAAATACTGAGTAATGCCTCTTTCCAGCTTCCTTGTACTTTCTGTGCCTCCTCCAAAGGAGGCAATGATCTCTTTGACCTGTCAGAGCTCCACTGGTAACCTTGCAAAATCAGGAATCAAAGAACCAGGGTTAGAAAAGCAGCTGCAGTGCTACAATTAGAAAAGCACAAACTCACAAGTGCTACAATACATAGAAATCAGTGATTAATGGAAGTCTAGACCAGTTGAAATAAATGGTTGTGTCAAGCAACCCTACTCTACAGCAGCCTCCAATGTTGTCTCCATCAGGTTCAATGCTGCCTATATGGACATCCCAGGAGATGAATCCATTAACTGGGTGTATCTCCACACCACATTAAAGACAGTCCCTGCACTGGGACTTAGACAACTAAAAAACCTGTGTGCTCCCAGTAGCAGGGCACTGACCCTGAGCTAATCCATCCAACCTTCCCAAAGTTTCTGGCCTCTCAGCTAAACAGAATCAACTCATTTTGCCATTATAAAGATTTTGCATGGGAACTGACTCATCTCTTCCACACATCTGACTGCCACAGACCATGTAGACAAGTTCTGATACCCTAGCAGCATCCCAGGGTCCCACACTTTCAGAGCAACCACACTAAATATAAACTCTGCTGCACTCTGTCTGGAATAAGTAGGAGGGGGGAGGAGGATCCAAGCTCCTTCACATCTCTTGGGCCTTGAGGGGTTCCTCAAGGTTTTCCCACTGACAGAACAGGCCTCTTTGCAATGAAAGATGGGTTTCAAGCATTTCCACCTTTCCAGCAAGGAAAGAAGCTTTCTTCTCATACCCCCTGTAAAAGGAACAACCTCTTTTCCTCTTTTGCTCTGAGCCTGTTCACCAGTGCTCATTGGGAAGGTCTCCAGATGGGTCTTTGATGTGCTGTATCTGACAGCCCCGCTCAGAGCCTCAGCAATCCCTCCCACTCCCTGCGCAGCTGCTGCAGCACGGTCTGCCAGACAGAAACACATCGATTAAGGGAGATTAAATAAAATAATACACAAATAGATGAGTAAGGGCTAGGTTTTGGTCCTTTAAGTAGGTCAGACCTGCAGGGCTGCTTCAGACTCGGGTTTTAATTCTTCAGTGTCTCCTAAACTCTGGAGGGAGGATTTTGCAGGGAAAGGTCTGCTTTTGACGCATTAGAGGTGGAAGCAGCAGAAAGGAGGGAAGGAGGGTGGCACTTTGCCTGCTCTGGAGATGCTGTTGTCATTGCCTTGCACTCCCTGTAGGGATTCAGGGAAACGGTGGTGGTCCCTCACTTGTATTGTGGAAGCAGACAGAAATTTATACAGTACAGCACTCAATATTTGATTTAGCCTGTGCTCCATTATACTTGAAATGGGCTTTCTTAATGTTTCCTGCATTAGAAAGTATTTTTATGGCAGTCAGCAGATGAGAATAAAGCTCCAATTGCATTGATAGCCTGTAGCAAATAGTTTTGCTCTGCTAAGTGTAGAAGAGGTCTTCTCTTTTTTCCTTAGGTGAACATTTCTTTTTTGGAAGGATGAAACACCTGACTACTAAGCTAGCAGAAATGTCCAGCTGCAGATCAGAACATCCTGATATCTTTGTCGACTGCAACACCTTGTGGTCTGCCAGTTGGTGCTGCCTTTCTCTGTGGCCTGAGGTCAGCTATTTCATAATCATCAAATAGTAATGATTTGCTTGGGGCTTGTCATTTCCTATTATATAGAAATAAAGATAAGCAAGTGGATGGTATTCAGGAAGTCGGTGAGTAGCATTAATTTCATAACCACATAAAACCACACCTTTGTGGATGTATCCTCCTTTGAGATTAAGATATTGAAGCAGGAAATTAAGAGTAGAAGACCTCTTATCTTCCTTGGTCAAACTTTTTCCAAGACAAGATAGCGTGTTCCTATGTGCTCGACCTATTTTAAAATATTTCCATGCAAGGGGGAGGAAAAGTTTCATCTCTCTTCCTGAGTGAGTCTTCCTCTATTCAACAGATCTTTGGCAAAAGATTTATAATCTGTAAGACTGTCACCCTTGGGTTATAAAATTAATTTATTTGCACTCCCTAATTACATATAAGATGTGCTCAGTTTACAAGTTAACCACATATTTATTTATTTATTTATTGTTTAAGATGCTGTCTTTGCCAATGCTTCCTGGAATTGTAAAATAAACAGAAATTTCTGTTTCTAATGCCATTTCTAGTTATTTCAAATTTTCAGGGTGGAAAACAATGATTGTTCAATTGACAAAATGGAAAGCAGTATAAGCTCCTGTTTACCTTCTGTTTAGTAGCAGTGGGTTTGTAAAGCTAGCTAGAGAAAAAGCTGCTTTGTAAGAGAGGTCCTATGAATATCTAACCTAGTATGATTTATGCCAGCTGCCCAGAGACACTTGCTGTTACCACGTTATGCTAACAAACATTACAATCCTAAAATACTTTGGTCCAAAATAGCATAACTGCAGATTTCATTAAAAGAGATCTTATTTTGCTACAGATGAGCATCTGGCCCAGTGAGCAGATTTCATGTTTCTAGTTGGAGTCATTATTTCTTTGGCTCTGGGAAGATACATGCCATGTTTATGCTCACATCAAGAATGTCAGACTCGGTAGCAATGTATATAAACCCTGAGAATTACAGAACATCTTTGTTCTATACAAATATTTTGATGGAGCTACGTGAACTCTTAAAATCCTAGCCTAGTATTCAGTGTGATCAGCATCTTAGCTGAGAAATCTGGAGAAAGCACTGCCAGGATACATGAATTTTCAGAAATTCACATCTGGGGATGGACATCCCAGGTTAGTATTAATAAATGGGGTGGAAAGCTGGCTGACTGGTGGGTTGTGACAAAACCAACCATTTTCCTCACCTTTCTAAAATCTGGCTTCAGTCAGCATCCTCAGTCTGCCAAGTGCAATGAGAAGGGACAAAAAAAGAAATCTAATTGCTATAGAACCTTGATTCCTACAGTAGCGAACATACAATATACACGTTTCCCTGTCAGTGCTGATTTTGTCACCAAATCTGGGCCAGAGGATCTCTTCCAGGAGCTCAGGTTGACCCTATTGTTTTCCTGGAAGTAAAGGAAGTTAAAATGTCCTTTGCAATGAAAAAATTATGTTTAATAGTGTGTCTACAATTTATATGCCATTGTAACCTGTGGAAATCCAGATGGTCCATTTGAAGTTTAGAGTCTGGGGAAGGACAGGGGGGCATCATGCACTTATTGA
The DNA here is from genome assembly GCF_964035555.1 of Netta rufina. Taxonomy (NCBI): domain Eukaryota; kingdom Metazoa; phylum Chordata; class Aves; order Anseriformes; family Anatidae; genus Netta; species Netta rufina. Next base: position 152,076,045 of record NC_140124.1, read on the forward strand.
CATTATCACGGGGATTCTCCTTTTATATCTTAAAAAAGAGAAATGGTGGTTTACTTGTGTTTATGGCCACCTGATGGCAGTTTTACAAACTGAATAGATAACCACGCTGAAAGCTTGACAGAGAGGGGCTAGCACAAACTCCTGCATTGCTGCTATTATTCTGTCACAGATATGTTATTTTTTTTTATTTTTATTTTTTTTAATTTTTTTAAACTAAGAACTTGCACACACGTGCTTTGCAAACACATGTGGCCGAGTTTCTTGTATAGGCATATCTGGGTTTGTTTAAAAGCAACAGGCAGGAATCGCAGCTTCCTGTGACCAAACGTCCTTGATTTTGTCTATGACTCATTTGCTTTGGCAGCATCTGGAGCAGTAAACCAGCTCTATGGACACTTCAAGTGATTGATTTGAATTACAGAAAAGGCATGGCAGTGGGGTAGAAAGAGTCAAGTACTGCACCTTGTCTGATTTATGGCTGTGGAGCCAGTGCCCTCTGCAGCAGAAAGTGGAGAGATGAAGATCTACAGCCACCTGCATTATCACCCAAGGAGTGGAGAGCGAGGGTTCGCATTTTATTCTGGCTGGCAGCCACACAGAAAAGACCTCCTTCCTCTCCTCCTCCCTCATCTCCTCCCTTGCTTTGTATTTTGATGCTGGTTCTGACTTCTGTGAGGCCTGGAGGATGCAAATGATGAAGTCTGGTGGTGCAAACCAGAGAGCCCAGCTCCCCCAAGCTAGCAGTTTCTGCATGATACAGATGCCACATTTCAAAAAAAAGATCACAGTGCATGACGTTAAGAGAAATGATCATCTATATAAAGACAAAACCCAGCATATTGTGAATGTTGTTAGTGCATCAAAATCTGCCTTGTACCTGAGGAATTATTGTGTGACCTCCCTCAGCTTCTGTGACAGCAGAGCAGATCAATTTTACCTTAGGGTAAGATTTTGCAGCAAAGTTTGAGACTTTCATATCTTTATTTTTTGCTACTCTCTTCCTGCTGATGGCGTTTAGGGGTTTTGAGGCCCAAAGAAGGCTATTTCTGAGGAAAGGAATGTACCTCCTTTCAGATACAGACAAATGTTTGTATTAGTAGAGCAGAAACCTCATAAAATGTTATTTTTAAGATTCAGCTTTTTAATTTTAATTTTGTAACTATAAATATGTGCATGAAATATATAAAATCTCAGAAATGCTGAGACTTTAACCCCAATTAAAACATTTGCTATTTACAAGCTAGATTGCAACTGCCCCACTCAGCACATCGTGACCAGCCAGAGCTGCAGCAGAGAACTCATCCACTCAGATAAAAACCTAATTGTACAGTGACCATCAGAAAAAGAAAACAAACAAACAAACAAAAAAACAACTTTGCAAACTCTTTGCAAACCCGTGCAGAAGATGGAAATAAGCCTGCATGTCAAAAAGGTATGGACAACATTGTGTGCATCTGCTTGGGTGTGTGGGTGTGCATGTGTAAGGGGTTGTATTTTCTTGTTAAGTTCAGTAGTGGCAGTGTCTGGCACAATTTGCTTTTTAAAATCCGTGCAGTTAAGTCTCCCATGAGACCGAAACCAGTCATGGTGTTTTTAGGGGGAGATGGTAAAGTCAGGGGGAAATGCATTTGTTGGGTTTTAATGGAGTAGTTTTTCAATCACTTATATCTCAGCAGGCCATAAAAGTGAAAAACAATAGTATTAAGCCACTGCGTGGATCTGCTGTATTACATTGACCCAAATTCTGTCTTTATAAAGCAGAAACAAATGGGATCTCCAATCAGAAATAAATCCTCCGTGTCTGTAATATTTCTCTTTCTCCTTATTTATTTATTTATTTATTTATTTATTTATTTATTTATTTTTTGCTGTCTGTGTCTATAAACATGGTTCATAGAACAGCCATTGAGGTAGTTATTAATGCAGAAGAAAGCTGAAGTAGTTTACTGGAAAGCCTGTCTTATAGCAAATGCAAAGCAAAGGTTTAGGTGAATCAATTTGCTGTTATTATTGTGGTCTCCAGCAGAAAGCTCTGTCAATTTAACAGCCACGTTTGATATCACTTTGAAATATTAGCTACTTAATTCTACTGGTTCTGCTGCTGATGATAAACCAGATGTTTAATCATGGACTGTGGTGCAGATTCTTATATGTACTTGTGTGCCAGCTCCTGTTCATTTCTGTAGGAGCTCAGCTTATCTGCTCAACAGTAACCAGAAAATGTGTATCGAGCACTTTGAGCACAAACTGTTGCCATTTTTTTTTTTTTTTTTTCATTTTAAACTGTATCTTGTACTAGAGGATCCTTTTCCTTTAAGATTTACACCTAAGACCTGTGGGGTTATCCAAAATAAACAAAAATCTTCCATTGCCTTCCCCACCCTCCTTTTATTTATTTATTTTTTTATTTTTTTATTTTTTCTTTTTAGTTTATTCAGTTAACAAGAGGCACAGTTAGATCTACCTTTATGGAATCATCATTGTTGCTTTGTTCTACTGAAAACCATGGAAATGTCACCCCTCAGATCAGCTGAAGATCTGGAATATTTAAGAACACGTTCCAAGGATATAGCAATAGCCAAAACTCCAAACAAACTAAAGAGTACATCCTAGACTGATCCCACACCTTAGGTATTGTTTTAATTTTATGGATCTTTTTAATGGGTATTATTAATTAGAAATGAAAGTGTGCTTTTAACTTAAAACATTGATATTGAACTCATTATAATATTTGAGTTTTAATGAAGATTTTTTGTTTAGAATGTCAAAAAATGTTAAAAATTAACTTGCTATTTTTTCCATTTTGGAAACATTTGTTGCACAAAACATTGCTGTCATATTAAAAATAGCCTTCTACGAGCCTTTCAGCCAAGTGTTAGTAAATGTGTTATCAAATATATTTTTAGATTTGAACCATGGTCCCTTAGTGAAAGTTATTTGCAGCAAAGATCTGTGAGAACTTATTGGGATTGGCCTGGGGAGAGGGGATTTTTTTTCCATGTGTCTTACTTTAGATGTATATAAATGCAGGGCTGAGGCACAGAGTAGACGGCAATTCTTTTTCCTGCTTGCTTTGTCCAGATAGAATATTCCCATATGCTCTGCACAGACAAGGGGTCAAAAAAGAAGTGTGTCAGAAAAAGAAACAAAAATGTGGGATATAGAAGATTTGTAAGTGGAGAATACTCATGTGAACGATGACCGTTCTGACTCAAGACAATGTGGGACTTTTGATGCTTGGGATGGTTTTCAGGCCCTGAGCAAGCTGATCTTGCTTCAAAGCTTTGCACAGGGGGTTGGAGTAGACGAGGAGTAGAGATCCCTTTACTCCTAAATTATCCTTGTGGCTGTGCAGTTTTGCATCCAAGACAGTGCGGAAATCTTCCAAGAGGAAGATGAACTGCAACATACGATGCACTTGTGAGACTAAGAAAGTTGGAAGAAAGAAAAATACTGTTTGAAACTCAACTTTTTCCCCATCTCCTGGGCCCAAAAGTGCTGACAGTTTTGATTTGGGGGCTTAAATTATATTGCAGCGGCTGTTGAAAACTGCAGACTGAAATGTCAGTGTTGCTGGAATACAATAGCAGTGCGCCAGTAAATATCTCCAGATTTAGCTCTATGTATTCTTTCTTTTATTTAGTATTCCATCAATAACTTTGTCGTACATGCTTTCACACAGATAGTTCTTTTCTTTCAAGGTGGTTTAACTGCCTAGCAACCTTATAAAAATAAACGTCAGTGTTCTGTAGTAACGGCTGAAAACAGTGTGCCTTATATTAGTGTGACTGCAGTATTTTGAGAGGTAATGACTGAAATGCATTCCTCCCCTCCCCCCTCTTTTTTTGTTGGTGCTTTTTTTTTCTTTTTTTTTTTTCTTTTTTTCTTTTTTTCTTTTTTTTGGGTCAGAATTCTAAGAAGCAATGTTTTTAAGAACCTCATGAACCCCACTGATAAAGAATCAAATAAAATATGGCTATTAAGTAAATCATCCTACTTAAACGGTGACTTTCGGAAACATCAATAAGAGGTGGGTGTCCACACATTCTGCTTCAAAATGTTGTTTTCTTGCCAGGAGATGTACTAAATTCAAGACTTCTTGGAAAAAAAAAAAAAAAAAAAAAAAAAAAAAGCATAAACTGCTATGCATTTATCTCACTCAGCCCCTAGAGATGTGGATGGCTGTTCTACAGTGAGTGACATGTCTAGTCTTACAGAGATTTAAGTGTGAAACTGCCAACACTTATTACCAATTTCAGGGCTTACTACTCTGAGCAGCTCCACTTAGTAATATCATATTTATTGTTTTCAGGCATAAAAGATGTACTGAGTTGTTTCTAGATGATCAAGCTTGGGTGAAAATCTGGTTTTGCAGAGGTAACTATAGACTGTATGGGAAGATAACTACTGAATCAGAATCAGAGAATCACTTAAGTGTATGGTCAAATGAACTTAAAATTAAACACATAATATTCAGGATTTTACTGTGAATCTTGTGATATTGAAGACTACCACGAGGGAAAAGGTCACCTGTAAATGGCAACTGTCATTTACAATGTTTTATTCTCTCTCTTATGCTTGCAGAAACAAACCTCACAACTGTGACCTGAAAAAGTGACCAAGGGCCTAAGAAGGAAAATGAGCATCATAATCTGAGCCAGCCTTTCAGCTCAGAGGATTGTTGGTTGACAGATGGGGCTTTCAACCTCTGTCTCACGGACTGGTTCTCTGTAGCATGCACACTTTCCTTGTACCGATGGCATATCTTTATAGCCATAATTCAATAGAAGCTTTCATGGTCAAGGGAAAGCTTCATCCTTTTTGGCAGCTGCTTCCTTCCACCAGGGCTGCAGCCTCTTACCCCTGACAGTTGCCAGGCAGTCAATGAGTTAGACCTTAGAAAAGAGCAGCTCCATCTGTAGGCTCCTGAGATGCTGTCATGGAGCAAGCTGTATGTCAAAACTCAATGCTCATTTTTCAGAAAAAGAATGTCAGTATAGGGTCTATAGTAGGCCTCTGTTAGCCTTGCCAGTTTGCCATACATTTGCAATCAGAAAGTCAGAAAGCAGTTATGCATTTCTTCTTCATTGACAATGAGACATCTTCCGGGCTTGACAGCCCGCTCTCACAGCATTGCTTATGGGATTTCCATGCATTAAAAAATAACTGACCTTGTCTATTACTTAAGGGGCTTTTTGTTTTGTTTGTATACACTATCAAAATAATGAATTACTGCCCTGCAGATTAGGTGAGCCCTACCATGTCTGTCTAATCGGCAAACCTCCTGCAAGAGACAAACAATATTCTTCTATCAAACTATTCTTATATTGCAAAGAGAAATAAAAAAACAGCTTATGCTAATAATTAGTATCAATAATAAAGCATAGCAAAGGTGAAGTCACCAATGATGTATTCTACAGGTACACAATTTTTTCTTTACATAGTGTGCATGATCAAACAGGTTTATATGTATCTTATCATCAATAGTGCTGATGATAAGAGCTAAGAAAAACAAAGAATTTGTTCATAACTTTGAAACAAAAATGCCTGAAATTAAGCACAAAAATTCAGGAACTGAACATCTTTAATTGGACCTGAATGTGTATAGAAGTCTGTACATTAGCACTTTAATTAGGATCTGGAAGTTACTTCTGAAGGAATTCTCCCAATCATCCCTATTTACCACCCTGTGTTTTGTACCATGGAGCAGTCCATAAATGTGATAACCAAACTCTTTTCAGATGAACCAAGACACAGCTGCCCAAATACAAACCACACCATGAAACCTGACCATCTTTAAAGAGAGAAAAAAGGAGGCTCAGGGAAGACCTTATTGTGCTTTACAATTACCTTACAGGAGGCTACAGTGAGGTGGGGATTGGTCTCTTCTCCCATGCACTAAGTAATAAGACAAGAGGAGATGGTCTTAAGTTTTGCCAGGGGAAATTCAGGTTGGATATTAGGGAAAAAAATATTCACTGAAATGGCTGTGAAGTATTGGAGCAGACTGCCCAGGGAAGCAGTTGAGTCACCATCCTTGGAGGTCTTCAGAAACCATATAGATGTAGAGCTTAGTGATATTTTTTTATGGTGGACTTGGCAGTGCTATGCTAAAGGTTGGACCAGATGATCTTAGAGGTCCTTTCCAATCTAAATAATTCTATGGTTCTGTTCTGTGATTCTAGAGCCTGACAGCCAGCTTGAAATGTCCCTTTTCAGTATCTCTATTGTCATGTCACTTCCTGAGACATCCACTTCAAAATTTGGCCTGAGCTACATACTTGACTCACACAGAAATCCATCCTGATCTTTGGATATGGTCTAAAATGCTTCAGTGAAGTCCTACAAAGAGTCTCATTTATGGAGAATGCTGTTGGTAGATGAGTTAAGTAGATGTGTGTGTACAGGCCTGTGCATCAAGACTTGTGTTTGGCACTACATCTATGCTAGCAAATTACACAGAGCCAGGAAATGTCCCTTGGCACTGAAACTCAATTGCCTACCTTGTTAAATTGTTGGAACTTTTGGTGGTATACTTTTACTCAACAATCCCAAGCCATTCCTCATCACAGTTCAGTAATTAGCACAGGCCAGCAGCCATTCCCAATAAGCAGCCACAATTCCCAATAAGCAGCCACACGTTCCTGGAGGAAAACAGAGTGAGGTAGTTTGGACAGTTTGGCATAGCCCTTTCAATGCCCATTTGCCTCAGTGCCAGAGGATGGTCCTAAGCACATTTGATTTGTTAGTATAAATCTAGTTTATGTATTCTGATTCCCAGACTTTCACCCCAAGCAAAAGGTCATCTGAGTGTTCAGTTCCAAGCTTGACTACTGATACACAAAAAAATCTGAAGAAAAATAGAAATCTAATGCCAGAAAGAGTTAAGCAATGAGATTAAGCCTGATTCTGGAAGTATCACAGTTTGCATATCCAGGACAAACTCATGACTGGAGGATCCATATTCTGGCCTAGTGACTATTTCATCAATTAAGCTTTATCTACTCTATTTTCAAATTATGCTTTTGCACTGTTGCAAAAGGAGAGTGCTGCTGACATGAGAGTTTTGCCCTGGTGTTAGCAGCTGGTCACCAACAGTACCACTCCAAAATGCTAATAAAGTGCCAATGGCTTGATTCACTTCAGCTGAGATGATGGGAGCTTTGCTGTCTTCTGCAATGGGAGCAGCTGTAGGCTTTGTGCAAGCAACAGTTTTGTCTGTTTGTGCCAGTGGTTTGTATTTGGGCAGCTGTGTCAGGGAGCGTAACATAGGAAAACCCCCAGAATAATGAAATCCCAATTGTGTCATATTTACTGTGTTGGGCAGACTACAGAGAAATGTTAGTTCTTCTATCCTGGTGCACTGGCTCAGGTTTTAATATTTGTGTTTCTCACTCCTGATGATATCAGTACACTATCCACATATGCAGCAGGTAAGGAAGAATGAGGAAAATGAACTGCTATGGTTTTACTAGTTCAGGCACTGATGTGGTCCTTTGGAATCCTTCGGACTTCAGAGGACATTTCCACTAGGTGGTACTTAAAGCTATGTTTCCATTGCTAAAGAATCTTTGAATCTTTTTTTTTTTCTTTTCTTTTTCTTCTTCTTCTTTTTTTTTTTTTTTTCTCCTCCTTCTTCTTTCTTTGTCTTTCTCATCAGCTGTTCACAAATCATGAAGTACTCTCTCTAAGCTGAAAAATATCCATTTGGGCTGAAGCCTCTTTGTTCTTTTCATTTCTTCTCCAGTATTATGGATATTATCCTTTGCAGGGCTTATCTGTTGTCCCAGCTCTTCCATCTCCTAGACATCTTTCTTTACATGTCTGTTATCTGTAGAAGTATTTGTAACCATTAATCTCAGGAACTGGATTTCTGTTATGGGGAAAGCAATCAGAAACAGCAGATTGCCTGCTTGAATTAACTTTATTGCTGACAGATTTCACTATTTTCTTTCTCTACCTGCTCCAAGAGCAGTAAGTCCAAGCTCTCGGACTTGCTTGGAATCAGTCCTGCTTAAATGCCACTGATCTTAATATAATAGATCAAAATGAAAATGCTGCATAAACAGGACAAAGTAAAGCTGGCTTTGCAAGCTGCCAGCCAACCTAAGGGAGGCCTGAGAGTTGTTCTTAACAACATTCATTTTATCTTACAATAATTTAATAAGCTTACATAATATGAAGAGAGGTATACAAGTATGTAAATACCAGAGGAGATAGAAAAAGCTTGATGAAAACTTTTTCTGCTAGAGAACATTGTGATTCAAAATGCTTTGCAAATCAAGTTGAGTTTTCAGGAATTCTCTTTTGGAAGAAAACCCAGGGGGAAAATTCTGACCTTATGACATTTGCAGAATCAAGTATTTTAATTTTTCATTTTGCTACAAAGTTTCCTTTCAATATTTTCATTTGGTATTCAAAGTGTTATTTCACAGTGTCTGCTGTGGTAATAATCCACTTCAAAATAGGTTGAAATCTAATAAACATTTCAACAATACCTAGAGCACTTTAGTTTTTCACTGTCTTCACATCATTCTGATACACGGTCCATGATGCTAACCTTAATCATAGCATCAGTCTCTTGCCATTGCACCTCCTCACTGTGAAATCTCTTTGAAGGGCAGTGAAAATACAAAACAGACTTGTGCATTTTTGCACAATGTCAAGGGTTGCACTTACCTCTTCAATGATTAGCTAAGTCCGACGTTCAGGAGGTTTTCTCTCATTAGTGGAGGGACTGGGCATCAGGATGCTTCATGTTCAACCATAAAACACACAGAAAGGTCAGCTAAATGCCTCCCCACTCCTTTACATGTGCATTTCCTTCACCCTGTCAAGGATGTAACTCCATTATCCCTTTTACCTGCCACTTCTGATGGATCAATGCAGACATACTTTAATCTCTCTTGATGAACTCAAAGAGCCCTCAATGTTCCTAGCAGAGGGTTAGGAGGATCTGAGATAATGGCTCCAGGAAGGTTCGCCTGGAAGGTGGCTAGTTAGATGATTCATCTAACCCAACATTAGTTGTCTACTACTTGCCTGGACTTCCAATATAGTCAATGGTGACTTGATCAATATAGCCCATGGAAGTTGGTGTATGATTCATCTGGCAAAATGCAGCTCTCTCCTTTAGGGTGCAATGAATCATGCCACAAATTGCATGAACTCTACTTTCTAGCTCCTTGTTGACTGCAAAGACACCCCAGAGCATCTTGCTTGGAGTTAAAAGTCTAACCTCTGAAATAGTCACGTTTAGTTAAACAGAACCCAGTTCACACCTCTTAAGGGCTCTCATCACTTCTGAATTAACTTTGACAGCTGCATTTGAACATCTGAGTTAGGGAAGTCCATGTTTATGTAATCATATTTGAGAACTCTACTAAAATTAAGGTGTCCCTAATGATGCTTAATCCACTTATACTGCTAGGATGGCATAGGTTATGGCTTTTCATGATACAGAACATTGAGGTGTGTTGCAATGCTTTCCCAGTGGTTGTGGGTGAAGTTCTTTATCTTATGGGAGCATCAGAGATATTATGGAAAGGACTCAATTTAGCCTGAATACATATGGCAAAGTAAGTAGGCCTAAGGGATACAGCTACCCCATCTCTGATCTATTCTTATCATCTGGGAGAAAATGCCTTTTTTTGGGTGAGATAACAGTGTTCATGGAGGGGAGGAGAGGCAACATCAGAGTTCAGGCAACTTTGTTTTGTCTCTGATGCACTGCTCCATGGGAATAACACTGTTTCTCCTACAAACTCAGATGGAGGCTTGCTTTTAACTTTGTTAGAGTAAATAGAATAATTTAATAATTTCATCCCAGAAGGGTAAAAGACAAAATCTCGCACAAGACGGAGTTGAGGGGTTACAAAATCCTTAACATCAATACTAGGAGATTTCAGTTAGAATCTAACTTTGGAATCAAATTAAACTGAGTATAATTATAGATGTTCTACTAAAGCCAAGTGATGAATGATCTGTCCAGCTATATAATAAAAGACAAACTTTTCTGTTTCCCACATATTCTTTCTTATAACCTGTGATAAAGAGACTCAGCACAGCTGCCCTAAAAGCTAATCATGCCCTAGGTACCATATCATCAGAAGCCTCTCGAGTGGAACACAACCTTACTAAGGCTAAATACTTGTTTAAGGTACAAAATGGCCAGTAAGATTTATCAGGGCATTATTAATAAGAGAATGACTAGAAGTTTGAAAAAAAGTATAATAATAATAATAATAATAAGAAGAACAACAAAAACAATAATAATAACAATTACAACAAAAACAAAAACAATAATAATAATAATAATAATAATAAAAGATTTTCTTGAATATAAAAGAGTTTGGAAAATTATTAATAATGCTCCAATGTAAGGGAAATCATTACAAAACCATTGGGTGGGGACCTGGGCAACCTGATCTAGTGGGTGGCATCCCTGCCCATCCCTGCCCATGGCAGGGATAGAGTTGGATAGGGGGTTGGGAATATTTAAGGTCCCTTCCAGCCCAAGCCATTCTATGATTCCATGATTACCCTTATAATCCTTTATATGGAATATAATCCATTTTAAGTACATTGTTTATGTGTCCTCTAAATGATACTGCAAGCAGCACACTAAAAGGACTTCAGGATGTGCCTATGTCAGGGCTTAAAAGAGTACATCAGAGATGTTGGTTATATTGCATGTTTAATATTTCGCCTTTCTGCTTAAAAGAAACATCTGCAATGTCCCTCCTGGCACTGCAGATTTAATGCCAACGCAGTACAATTTAGTCATATGCTATAGCAGGTGTTTAGAAGATTATTCAGGACATTTGAAGAGAATAAGACCAGGGCTGTTGTCTAGGGGAATGAACAGTCTGATGTGAGAAACTGTTCAGTAGTTCCCAGAAATGGTATGAATACCTTGATACCCTCCACACATGTGTGTAATGCTAACAGAATATAATGAGGTATTCTGCACTGGGAGGACACATCTGGGAATTCCTGAAGAAATCTGCAAATGTTTCTTTTGCCTTTGCATGTCCTGTCCTCCCACAGTGACCTAGAGAAAGATTTCTAGGACACAGGAATCTCCATTTTCATTGCTGTCTCACCTATCTTTTTTTTTTTTTTTTCTTTTTGGAAACTAACCAATTATCTTGCACATAAAATATTCCAGAAAGGTGGAATGAAAAATTAACCCTAGTTATATATTTCATTCTCTTTCAGGGAATAAACCAAGAACTTGAAAGTCATTTCAGCATATAAATCAGCCAATGAGTAAATGAGCCTCTCAAGACTGTATAGATGTGATCAGTATATTAGATAAGTATTCAGAACTGCTTTTGTTCTATTAGATATTATATCATATTATATTGCATTATATTATATGTTTTTTTCTATTAGATATTCCCACTGTAAAGGCATGAAGAATATAGGATTTTTATACCTGTAGGAAGAATTGCCTAAAGAAAGAAGAATACTAGCAGGATGTGGGAAAAGTACCTCCATACATCTGCCAGAATACCTCCATCACAGTGATTAGCAGGGGCAAACAGCAATCCAAAGGGAAAGTAATCCCTTGGTTATAACTGAAAGAGGCTGAGCATTTTAATACCTTTTTATATTAATTATCATCTTTGGAAATAAGCACAGACATTTTGCATCTTATATTTATTTTATAGCGGATATTTTACCTAGATTGAGCTATTATCTGCCCATGGAGACAGATGAAAACCTTTTCTTCTGTTTAGATTTCCTTTATAGGGTGAATTTCCTGCTAGAGAAGCCTGAAAGACTCAATTAGGTGATTACAATTAGCTGAGCTGAACCATATTCCCAGGTCTCTGCTGGTGTACATCCAGCATGGATTTCTACAGTGAGGGTGGGACACTCTCTTTAATGCACAAGAAACAAAACTGTTCCACTGAAAGGAATAAAGAGTGATTCTTTGCCTGATTAGCCTAAAGCCAGCTGATCAGAGATGAAGAAATATGCTCAAATCCTTCTTCTGAATGTGTCAGAGTAGATTTGGGTTGGGGTTTAGTTTCAGCTCAAAGCCTATTTTGTAGGGAACAAAATATTTGCTGAAACTTAAACATATTCTGGGTTCCTCAGAAATATCCCACACTTAACCACCTCTCAATAAAGTTGTACGGGGAATGAAGATCAACTTAAAACAGGAGCAGAACTGCCTTCTGCAGCAACATACACCTAACATGGAAGAGGCTGAGCTGTGTCTCCACAGGCTGCTTGCTGTCCTGGAAGATATGGGACTGCTTATGCAGCAGCTGGATGTTGTTCTCAAAGATCATACACTAACTGAGGCATGTTGAAGAGGAGCTTCACATTCTCAGAGTTTCTCTCAGCCTAGTCATCTTTCTCCTCCTATCGGAGAGTGTTCCCAGAGCTGCTACGCAGCTTTATTTCTGTAAAGCATTTTCCCATTCCTTTGGACACCTTTCCTTTAAATGTAGACAGTATTCCTCTAAAACTAAGATTCCCTGATGATTTTGTTGTGCCTAGGCCTTGCAAGATAGGCTTTATTTATATTTTTATTTATATTATTTTTTAATTTTTAATTTTTTATTATTTTTTATTTTTATTTATATTAAAAAGCAGTCTACTATTATTATTTTAATAATATTATTATTAATAGCTCACCTGGAAGTTTTGAAAAACTGTCTTTTCACATTAAAAAATATTGAGAGGAGGTACTATTGACTCCCTGGAGAGATGAGAGACCTTGCAGAGGGATGTAGATACTCTGGAGCACTGGGAACTCAGCAATGGCATGATGTTCAACAAAGGAAAATATCAGGTTCTGCACTTGGGATGGAGTAATGCCAGTCACAGGTACAGACTGGGAGACAGGTGCAGACAGTGGTTGGAGAGCAACCCTGCAGAAAGGGATCTGGGAGTGCTGGTCGACAGCAGCCTCACCATGACCAGCAGGGTGCCCTGCAGCATTTTGGGATGCGTTAAACACAGCGCAGCCAGCTGGTCAAAAGAGGTGATTCTTCCACTATATTGAGTATCAGTGCAGCCTCACCTTTAGGCTGAGGATGGTTGGGTTGTCTACTCTGAGAAAAGGAGGCTGAGAGGTGGCCTTGTTGCTCCCTTCAACTCCTGAGGAGGGAAGTGCAGAGGGAGGTGCCGGTCTCTGCTCCCTTGTAATTGATAACAGAACGTGTGGAATAGCCACGTGTCAGGGGAGGCTCATCAGGAAAAATTTCTTTACCGTGAGGGTGGTCAAGCACTGGCACAGGCTTCCTAGAGAGGTGGTTGATGCTCCATGCCTGCCAGTGTTCAAGAGGCACTGGGATAATGCCCTCATTAATGTGCTTAACTTTTGTTTCGCCCTGAAATGATCAGGCAGTTGGGCTAGATGATCTTTGTAGTCCCCTTCCAACTGAACTACTCAGTTCTATAAACTGCTCTGGGTATTCCTGCTTCAGTAGAGGGATTGGAGCTGATGACCTCCAGAGGTCCTTTCCAACCTTAACTAGCATGTGATTGTATCCTATCCTATCCTATCCTATCCTATCCTATCCTATCCTATCCTACTTTTTTTTTTTTTTTTTTTTTTTTTTTAAAGGTGTATTTCTCTCAGTTCTGCCTGGGAATCGGTTCTGAGGTGCATTGGCAGAGCCACGAAGGAGAAGCTTATGCAGCTTTAGTCCAGCCGCTGTGAGAAAAATGACTGCACCTGTTCTGTGATTTATGGACTCAGTGAGGATGTTCTTAGCAGTCTCAGAATTAGGGTGAGACAGATTGCTGCATCTGAAAATATGATGCATGATGTTGCATTAAAGTTAGACAACTGAATCTTACACTTGCTGTTATTCCTGTAGACACGTGTAGTTGGTTACTGAAGGCAAAAGAGTCATTAACATGCAAAAACATTTCTTCAGAGAATGTTTGCTCCTGAACACAATATGGAACGTGGACCTTTTGGATGAACTCCAAGTTGTCAGCAGTACGGTTGAGAGGGTGATTCAGAGCAAGTAATGTGACTGATAATTTTTTTCTTCCTGATTCTAAAGTGTGTTCAAACACATCAACATTTCCTGAGACTGTTTTGTCTCCAAAACAAGTTGTAGAAAGGGAAAGAAAGAAAAAACAGGCAAACAACAAACAAAAACAAAATACAAATAAACCTTAATTGTACAGACTGATCTTGAGAAATTTCCTTGAGAATAAACACTACTGAGCCCTCATGGTCTAATGCAAAATGAGAATTTTTTTAAATTGAGGGATGTTGCCTGTGGAAATGATATGCACTTCACTCAGAAGATAGAAGCAGCAATATGATTTATTGATATCAAGCAATGATTTAACACAGCTTATGCAACTTAAAGATTTGACGATAGCAAGGTACACCTGATTGTAATTGGAAAATACACTTAATTATACACTGCATAAAAGACATAATATATTACTCAAAGACACTAAGTGAAAAGCAGTATCATCATAATGACTACATAAGGAGCTGGGTTAGGTGACAGTACATCAAGAAGACCTGCTCATTGAGTCAGGAGGATCAGAATGGACCACCTTGCTTTCTAAACTCCTTGAACCAAAGAGGTAAGGAGCCTCCAATCCCAGTCCCACAATTGGTCAACGCTTTACGTCTAAAGGATTATATGCATTACGTGAATCCTTTATGTTACTTACCTAAGATTATAAAGCATGCTCACAAAGCACCATTAAAGCATGCTAGCATGCTGTCACTTTCCCAGTCTGCTTTCTGACTATCTGCAGCAATAAGTGTCCTCTCAATCCACAGAAGTAAACCTGGGAGGTGTCTCTGCCCAACGGGAGGACCTGGCATGCAGTCCACTGTCATGTCAGGAGAGCTCAAAGGGCTCTTGGGCTGCCCTCTATTTATGGGGTAAGATGATTGACTTATGGTAATATGTAAATATAGATGTTAGTTTCTTCCAACATTGGCTTGAGTCAGACTTTCTTCCACATTTGGCGAGCACTGTGATTGGTGTGTGTGTGTGTGCAGATCATTCCTTAGCTATTTGTCTTCTGTCTCCCCCAAATCCAGGATGCAGCCATCAGGACCGAACACATCCATCATGACCGCCATTGGTGGTTGTCTGCCTGGGACAGATGCTCTGCTTGAACAGGGTGGAGCAGGGGAGTACACTGTCACAGAGGATACAAGAAGGTGCCTTCTCTTACCAGGATTTTGCTGTGGGGACTAAGAAATGTATATGGGTGTGTAGGACATTTGTCTGTGTGGCAAACAAAATTCTGGTAAGGCTGTCTTTATTTATTATGAGATGTTAGGTTAAACTCTGTGTAGGAGGGTGATGTAGTACTGCTGCTGAAAAATGACCTTTGTAGATTTCTTTCAGAAGTGGTCTTTTTTTGTCTGCAGCAATAAGACAGCTGTCATTCTGAAGTGTTTCTTTGAGACTGCTGAAACAACTAGGTTTTCTGGAGGTCTGTACTGATGGGCTCACGAGTGTTTGGATCCATTGATTATAGAGATAATAACAGGTCAGGAAGACAAAATCAAGGAGCTTTTCAAAGGATGCCCTGAGATGGGTGAATTTGGTTCTATTCTTTTGCCTTCAACTCTTCTGGAAAATCCGAGGTGTTGAGATGAAGATCTCAAGCAGCAGTTCACATTCCTTCACGGGGAGTTTGGTCTGGGAAGTTTCTCACCATTCATAACTACCTATGGTGAGAAAAGTACTAGACCTAATACACAGATTGCCCCACTTCACTCAGGACCTTCTTGTAAATGGATTGCTGGAAAAAGGTGTAGTAAATCTCCTTGATGATGTATAGAAATACCATACCAATTCAATGGGATGTACTGGCAAGCTCCTTGAAGATTTTTGAAGATATTCTGTCTGATACTTTCTTGATCCACTACTTTTCTATTCTTCCCCCTCTTACACCTTGCCTCTTCAGAGTGCAAGCAGGCTGGAGGAAGGTTTAGCTCTGTGCATGCAATATTTCTATTCTCAGAATATTCTGAGCTTAGAGTTGTTCTCCAAGTGCCTTCACCCTAACAGTAATAAAGCTGGAAAGTCTTCTGAGTTATCAGTGTGCTGCCATCCATGGATCTCTTTCAGAAAATTTGTTGCTCATTATTCAATGCCTTCATGTACTAGCTCAAAAATAGGAG
This sequence comes from Netta rufina, assembly GCF_964035555.1. Lineage (NCBI taxonomy): Eukaryota > Metazoa > Chordata > Aves > Anseriformes > Anatidae > Netta > Netta rufina. The sequence continues at coordinate 152,092,186 of NC_140124.1, forward strand.
GAATATTTAAGGGTACATAAAATGGTCTTTTATGGTTTAAGAATTCTCTTTTCTTTAAAATCTCAAGAAGAAAACAGCTATGGAAATGCAAATTGCATTTTTCTATAATGGCACAGGCACCATGATCAGTGTGATGAAGGAAGAATTTGCCTCTTAGTAAGCTGAATTTTTCTCATCAATTACTGTTTTGTTAGTAGTGTTCAAACTGCATCGTTAGAATCTTTTCCTCAAGTTAATGCTTCAGTCTTCGTGCTAAAGCAAGGTGGTTTATGTGTGTGTACACTGTAGAGCCAATCTGCAGTGCCTTGTGGCAGAGTTTGCAGAGAATGTAGTTAAGAGTTTAGTGCCATCTCCCGGGAATTGGACAGCCATTATTTCCAGTCATGTGAGTCTAACTTGCATATCATTTCTGAAATGTCACCCTGATACAGTATATACCTAAGTGTGAAATCCTGTGCATGTTTGTGCCACCAAATTTTGGCATGGATTTGCAATTTGAAAAGCAGAAACGGGTCCCACTAAATAAAATGGATCTCGTGGAATCATGCCAGCTGGTTCCTGCTAATGTGGCCTGTTCTTCCATATTTCTCTATCTCTGTCTTACTGATGGATAGAATGATTTTAAGAAACTTTAGTATATGGTAAGGCTGCCAGGTGTGGATCCACATCCAATTATTTCCAAAGGTCAGAGGCACTTGCACTGGGCATTCTGATTTGTGTTTCTTTTCTTAATTTCTAGGTATGCTGGCAACAAAAATAAAGCAGAGGACAACTCTACTGAATATACAGACTGCTAGCTAGCTATCATTGATATACTTCTTATTATAATGTGTATTTAAAAAGAGAATAATTTATTCCATAGCTGCCAGCAGTAGGGATTTTAGTACCTTCCTCTTCCAGCACTGAGCTTTCCAGAAGGCAGAATTGCATTAGAGAGACTGATATGATTCAGTCTGGCAGTTCTGGTGTTAATAATGGCCTTAATTTCTGGAGTTGTTGAACAATAAATAAGTAAATGCCAAAACAAAATATGCCAGGATGTTTATTTTTGACATGGCAGAAGAAAGAAAAATCTGCAACAGACACCCTTTGCAGTTCACTACAGCTGACAAGTTTAAATATCAGGGATATTTGTACCTTTGGGCCAGAATGGTAGGTCTGTAGACCTACTGTTCCAAGAAACAATGAGTCATTAAACACAGTACTGAAACTTTTTAGGTCTAATACTATATTTTATCTGTCCTGAGATAGAAAAATACTTGTTTAAAACTTTCCAGTTCAAAATCCATGAAAAACTCCTCATCAAATAAATCAAAATGAGAAAGTCATATACTAAAGTGTTATTCTGAATATTTAGAAATTAAAGCTCAGATTTATATTAATTTATATTCCTTTATTATTATTTATTTATTTATTTATTTATTATTTAAAGTCCTGTATGCTGGCTTCAAAATTGAAATATTCTGTAGGTTCTCTAAATTACATGTTATCCTAGTGAAGATACAGATTTTTGCTTTTGGTTAGAGGGAACAGAAGTCCTGAGGACTACAATGTTTCAGATTCTGTGGAAGCTGTAAAGTTCCCCCGAAACCATTTTCATTAGTTTTGCAAAAATTGCAGCCTTAAGGCTTTAAAAAGTGCTAAGCAATCAGCAGTCACTCATTTGGGAGCCTAATTATGGAGTTGGGAAACAAATATATCTTGGTCTATCACTTTCCCTGCATAATATGTATAATGGGATTTAACCCCACACCTGCTTGCACAAATGTGTAAATACTTGTGACTGCTGAGTACTGGAGATAACTCTTTCCAAGTACGTCTCTAAGTGATATGAGAAAGCATCAGGATCCTCCAACGCATCATCATAAGTCTCCCAGTGACTGAAATAGGAATTTTATGATTTCAAATTATGTTTGAAGTATCCTTGAAGTGACAATGATGAATTGTGGGACTTGACTTGGTACGCTTTCTCGTATCGTTCGATACTGCACAAAGTCTAAACTTTCTCCTTTCAGATGTGGAATAAACAGAATTAAACTGGGACACATTGTTCACTGAATTGTTTGTTTCTGGAGGACACATGTTATGACCAATGAACAAAAAAAAATATTTTTTTTTCTTTTTTTTTCTTTTTCTTTTTCTTCCATTGTTCATTGGCAATAGGAGTAGAACTTTGGCTTTTGAAAGTAAAGCAAGTACTCTGAGTGGATTGGCATTGACAGTCTGACAGAGGGCTTGGAAGGGAGACTATGCCCTCTTGTACGAACCAGGTAAGCCAAGACCTTGGCTCATTATTCCATTTGTAAATCACAACTAGGCTGATTTCCCCCTGCCCTCTCTTTGGAAGAAGGTAAATTAAACTTTGTGATCTTAGATAGGAGATGAGTAACTGTGCGGTGTGTTACCCTGGCTAAGGGCTAAACTCCCATTCAACTGATCACTCACTGCCTCTAATCAAAAGGATAGAGAGAGAATGTAAGAGGGCCTGTGGTGAACCCTCCCCGGGCTGCAGGGTGGAGATCTGCTCCAGCAGGGGCTCTGCAGGGCTGCCGGGGAATCCCTGCTGCCTGTGGGCCTGGAGCCCCTCCTGCCCTCCTCCTCCTGGGGCCTGGGCCCTCTGCTGCTTCTCCCTCGCCCTGGGCCTCCTCCTCAGCCTGTGCCCACTCTGCCCTTCTGGAAATCTGCTTTCCCCAAGGCTTCACCAGCTTGGTGCTGGGCTCAGCTGGGCCCTGCCATAGGGCTGTTGGAGCTGGATGGAAATGGCAGCCCTGCGGCCTCCAGCCAGCACCAGGGTACAGGCACCCATTGCACTGAAATGAAGCTGAGCAGATTCTGTGAGCTAATTACAGTGAAAATTTACTTCTGCTATCAAAGTCAGCACTTACACACTCTTCACAGAAGCAGTAACATGTCATTTGTCAGTTGCTTTCCTCTCTGGGTGAGGCATTCTCACCAATGGCTGTGACGTGGCCAGGCAGGCTCCATTGAAATGTGCCTACCTCCAGGCCTCCTGCCTTCATAGGAATGCGTATCTGCTGCTCTCCTGGGGAGTCATTGCAATCTGAATGGGCTCTACCTCCACATTCCTTTTAGAAACTGTTTCATTTTGTTCTTATGCCCCATAACTCATTCCAGTGTTAAATAATTAAATAAATGCCTTCTGCCACGGTCTCTCTTCATGCATATATATGTTGCCAACCATTTCCTCTCAATGGGACTAAGCATCAGGCTCTGGATGCAGTATTTCATGAGAATGGTGCAATGTTTTCTGAAAGAATCAAGCAGAGGGGTTCCTCTGAGGCTGTTGAACATGTCTTTCTCTGAAATGTTGCTAAAAATGTAAAAGAATGACAAAGGACAAGGGCTTGAGTTTAGCTCAACTGCCCACTGCAGGAACAGAGCAAATGGTATTGGTCCCTATTGTATATGATTCAGAAACTGGGAGTAAGGGCACCCTAATAAAATCTGCATGGGTCATTAATCAAGGAGGACTCACAGATGAAAGAAAAGGCAGGAAATAATGCAAGGAGGGGCAGAGAAACATGGGAAGGGAAAGCTTGATGGGGGAGGGAAGTGTGGGAAGGGAAATGATAAAATGATATTGAGGAAAATAAAAACTCTGATCTGGGTGTGTTGAGGTGAAACTTATGCCAGACACCCTCCCCATAACAGAAAGGAAAAGCCAGACAAAGAAATAGGCTGAACCTACATAACATACAAAACTCCACAAGAAAGGAATTTTTCCTAGTACTCCCACCCATACTAAACCGAGGAATTTGAGAGACTGGGGATGGATTTGTTTGAGAGGTGGTGACGAAAGAAGGGGATAATGGAAAATGTCCCTGTCATCTTGTGATGCAGCATGCTCACTCCCGTATCATTCAGTGTAATTTCATTCATATTGTTAGCTCCCTAACAAACAGGAATTGTGTTTTACCTGGAGAGATTCCTCCAGGTGACTCCCTGCTAAATTTCCCATGTCGTGAGGTCAAAAATAAGAGACCCATCGGGAGAGGCACAGATCTACCAAAACAGTGAGAAAAAGATATGAAGATTATTCTGACAATGAAGTCATAATGAATAGCTCAAAGAAGATGACAAAAAGATAAAACAGGAAAGTCAAACTGGAGATTTCAAGGAGAAGAATCAGAACTGCTAAAGCTGTTTTTAGAAGAAAACAGTTTACAGAACAGATTCTGCTCTGAACACAGCTGAGATTTGTAATTAGAGCTGGTCAGAAGATATGGCAGCTTAACTTTTTTAAAAATAAAAATCTTGCAAAGAATTGATTTGAAATATCATTCAGGGTCAAACCTATCATCCTTCTTCTCTGCTGCTTTGTATCTGGACTGCCAGCCCTCCGGGCATCAAGGAAGAAAACTTCACCTCAGCCAAAATCCAATCACATGGTCATTTTTTCTCCTGATATCCAATATAAACTATCATCCTCACTAGAAATCACCTGTTTAAATCATCAGTTGCTAATGGTTAAATTAGCCAAAGTCTTATTATCTATCTAAATGTTCAGTCCTTTTTTTGAATTACATTTATGATCTATATGATTAGGGAAACATAGCAACATACCCTACATCATCTCGTGGTAATGTGAAAAACAAAACACTAGGGAAATCCAGAAGCTTTTCACTTTGCAAAGGGATTAAACAAAGAAGTGTGCATTGAGGAAAGGTTACTTTTATTTTCATTTTGGAAGCCTCATGAAATAAAGTCCAAACAGAACACCAATAGGTCTAGAAAATTCAAAAACAAACAAAGAAAACAAACAAAAAAGCAATAAAAACAACCAAACAAAAAACAACTGAAGTGCCATTTTTTTTTGTTATTGACAAGCAATGTGAATGAAAAATGTCAACCAGTTCTATTTATAACTGCGGATGGGCAAAAAGATGCATTTACATTTGGATGTGGGAAGTGTTCTCATTTCTGTAGTTTGTGAAGGCTCTGTCTGATTTTTTCTGAGATGAAAAACTGATGAAAAACACATATTTTAGCTAGTTTATTGCAAACAACTTGGCTAATCTGTAGGATGACGTGTCTCCTTTTGTTATACCCTTTGTTATTATATTTATTATAGTATATCAGAACATTATTATTATTATTATTAATCATCATCATTATTATTATTACTATTATTAAAATATGGGTTAAAATGGGTTAAAAACTGGCTGGACAGCCAGTCCAGAGAATGGTGGTGAACAGAGTGAAATCCAGCTGGTGACTGGTCCCCATTGGTGTTCCACTCAGATTGGTATTGGGGCCCACACTCTTTAATATCTTTATTGATGAGTTGGATGAGGGAATTGACTGCACCCTCAGCAAGTTTGCAGATGACATCAAGTTGGATGATGCAAGTGTCAATCTGCCAGAGGGTAGGAAGGCCCTGTAAAGGGACCTGGACAGGATGGGTCGATGGGCAGAGGCCAACAGGATGAGGTTCAACATAGCCTGCACTTCAGTCAAAACAACCCCTGCAGGCTTGGGACAGAGTGGCTGGAAAGCTGTGCAGAGGAAAAGGACCTGGGGGTGCTGATTGATACTCACCTGAACATGAGCCAGCAGTGTGCCCAGGTGGCCAAGAAGGCCACTGGCATCCTGGCTTGTATCAGGAATAGTGTAGCCAGCAGGACCAGGGAAGTGATTGTCCCCCTGTACTCAGCTCTGATGAGGCTGCACCTCAAGTACTGTATTCAGTTTTGGGCCCCTCACTACAAGAAGAACATTGAGAAGGACATACAAGGACTCTGGAGAGTGTCCAGAAAAGGGCTATGAAGCTGGTGAAGGGCCTGGAACACAAGCCCTGTGAGAAGCATCTGAGAGAGCTGGGGCTGTTTAGTCTGGAGAAGAGGAGGCTCAGGGGAGACCTTATTGCTCTCTTCAAATACCTGAAAGGAAGTTGTGGGGAGCTGGATGTTGGCCTCTTCTTGCAGATAACTAGTGATAGGACAAGAGGGAATAGCCTCAAGTTGTGTCAGGAGAGGTTCAGGTTGGAAATGAGGAGACATTTCTTCTCAGAAAGAGCAGTCAGGCATTGGGATGGGTTGCCCAGGGGGGTGGTGGAGTCACTGTCCCTGGGGGTGTTTAAGGAAAGGTTGGACATGGTGCTTAGGGACATGGTTTAGTGGGTGACATTGGTGGTAAGGGAATGGTTGGACCAGATGATCATGAAGGTCTTTTCCAAACCTAATGATTCTATGATTTAAGTGAATTATTGTCCCCTCATATTGCTTGTATCTCAGCTCCATTTAGCTTTTATTCAGAAATGCAGTTTCTCATATTCTTAGCTTTCAGTGTATGCAGTCTTTTTAATGCCAAAAAGCTATTGATAAGCTTATAGATTAAAATATATTCAGATGTTTGGCTGAATTAAGCATTATTCTGGCATTTAATGCAAGGCACTACTTTAATACACAGTACTGGAGACTGCTGTGGCTTATATTATTTATTCCTGAGGGTCATTCTACTGCTCAACACATGTAAGAGAAAGGAGACAGATAAGCAGTACATGGCAGAAGAAAAAAATAATAAAAATACAGCTTTCAACTGAATTATTACTTATAACTGGATTTCAGTGACCTCTCCTTACCATAAAATACTCCAGATACTTTATTTGTTAGGATTTCAAGCTTCAGGGTAGAATGATTTCTCTGATAGATGGCATCTTATCCACACTGAAAAATTCTGGATGACACCTACAGAAAGATGCAGTAGTGCATACCACTTTGTATAGCCTTATGTGTTGTGACAGAATCACAGAATGGCTGAGGTTGGAAGGGACCTCTGGAGGTCATTTTGTCCAAACCTTCTCACTTAAGCAAGAATGCTTACAGCAGGTTGCCTGGGACCATACCCAGGCAGCTTTTGAAGATCTCCAAGGAGAGAGACTCTACAACCTCTCTAAGCAACTTATTCCAGTGCTTTACCACCTGCACAATAAAGAAATGCTTCCTGATGTTTGGATGGCATCTCTTGTGTTCCAGTTTGTGCCCGTTGCCTTTTATCCTGGCACTGGGCATCACTGAAGAGAGCCTGGCTCTGTTTTCATTGCATTCTCCCTTAAGGTATTTATACACATTGATAAGATCCTCCTTGGGCCTTCTCTTCTGCAGGCTAAAAGTCCATCCAGATCATTAATGCAGATGTTACATGGGACCGGATCTGATATTGACTACTGGAGTGCTCCACTCATTGCTGGCCTCCAACTACACCTTGCACCACTGACCACCACCCTCTGGGCCCAGCTGATCAGCCAGTTTTCAATCCACCTCAATGTCTGCTCATCCAGGCCATGCTTCAACAGCTTCTGATCTTATGGATGACAGTGTCAAAGGCCTTCTGAGTCCAGGAAGACATAATGTGGTATTCCTTCATATTCTCTGTTAACATGACTTATGTTAGGTACTAAGCTTTTGTATTTCATTTATAATCAAGCATTCGTTTCACCGGCTGCATGGCACAGCTTTTACTGAGAAGTAATTCCTTACTTTATCGGGTCAGTTGCTAATCTGCCTCACAACTTGTGGGGCAGAATCATACCTTGAAGTTAACTAAACACAGCCAAAGCTACTTCCAACTTGGTTTTGACCTAACCTCTCCCTCCCTTCACCCAGTCTACCTTCCCCAGCTTCATGTTTTTCTGAGCACTCACAGCTGCAGCTGAAGTGAACAGATGAAATCCTGGCTTCCAGCTGCAAAGCTCTTACTGACCTCAGTTAAAAACAGGATTTTACCTAGTGGCAGTCATTTAGCACCTTTGAAAATTGAGGATTTAACAAGCAACCAAAGGTCAGAGCAGAAATCAATGGCAGAAAAAGAACTATACCTCTGGAGGGGTCTAACTCCAGGTACAGCTCTGGAAGCACAAGGTGCATTCCTCCCTGCTACCATGTCACAGGTTTTTCTGCCATTTCTGAGCCTGCTTTCCTAGCCCTGGACTGAGGTAGAAGTGTGACAGTATACTGATAAAGCTGCAAACTTGCACCAGCTCTTTTATCCTGCAGTGTGAGGGAATTTCAACATTCTGGGAAGATAAATGTCTCCAGGCAGGAGGAAGAGAAAAAAAAAAAAAAAAAAAGTAAGTTTTTGAAAACTCAAGCTGTAAAAGAAAATTGAAAAACAGAAGCTGTTAAGAGTTTGAAAGGTTCAAGAGGGTAGGAGCACTGAAAACTTGATATTTTAAGAAGGGCTGTGCTGGCTTAATAGGAATTTACCCCCAGTTCTCCTACTTTGAGAATTCCAGATTAACAATAGCATGGAGACCAGCTTCAGTGCTGATACTTGTCACTGCAATGCCAGTCTTCTGCCCACCAAGTTTCTTTCTTCTCTCTCTCCATCCTGAGCAGCCAAACATAAATCATAGAATCACATGATGATTTGGGTTGGGAAGGGACCTTAAAGCTCATCTGGTTCCAACCCCCTGCTATGGGCAGGGACGCCTCCCACCAGACCAGGTTGCTCAAAGCGCCACCTAGCCTGGCCTTGAGCACCTCCAGGTCTGGGGCATCCTCAGCCTCTCTGGGCAACCACAGAATGAAGTACAAATGCAAGTATAAACTTATTAAGCACTGAAACATACATTTAGAAGATTTAAGGTCTCTTCCAATTCAAATCATTCTATGATTTTAAGATGGCGGACTTTGTATGCTTGCTTTTTTGTCACTTTACATAAGAAATCTTTTTTGGGGGTTGGAAATTGCTCACTTCATCATATCTTCTTAAAAATGTCCCTTTTACAACTCTCTGTTTGAGTATAGAGAGTACAGAATCTCCAAAACTTACTTGGAGCACTGTAGGTGCTTTATAGGACCTTTGCATACAACTGAAGAACTGCTAATATTATGCCTAATTAAGTTCCCTATTAGCTCCTGGGGAAAGAGGCTATAGTAAGAAGATAGCAAGCTGGTATCCAAAGTGCTCCAACAAAGATACTGCTGGAAGGCTTGCAATGAGTTTTAGTTTACTACATTCCTGCCGCTTGTGCTTCAGCACTTCCAGCCCTACAGTAGTGAAGCATGATGAAAGCTGATCTCCTATAAACTTCATTCTTTAGTCGTAAGTTCTCTCAGATAAACCCCGAGTTCTGCATCTGCAAAGAAATGGGATTCCTCTTATTATGTGGGCATACTGTGTGTAATGCAACTTTACCATAGACTTCTGGCATAGATGCAGAGTCAGAAAAATAAGACTGTGTTTAGGACTTGAATATTAGTACTATATAGCCATGAGTGAGGCAGCTGAAGAGGCAGAAAGGTGCTTTGGCCATTTGCATGACCCTGGACTGATGCCACCTTAGTACAAATAGTGAATAATAAATTCTGTAAGATCCACTTAGAATTCTGAAACTCCTGCAACAGAAAACAGGTTTTGTTCTCTCCTGATGGGCTGGATAGGTAAAGATTATCTACTTTTTTTTTTTTTTTTTTTTTTTTTTTTGTGTGTGTGTGTGTGTGTGTGTACAATTAATCATTTAAAGGAACAGAACAGGGTGAGAAGGAATTTTTGACATTTGCTTTGTTGGTTGGCATGCTGTCAAGTAACTGTAGGATTCGCTGAGTCTGGAAGAGGTTCTGTGCTGACCTGCCACAAATAAATGATGTTGTTTTCCTTATTCAGTCCACCCGAGATGATTTCTTGAGTGTTCTTCATCTAATTTTCTTGCATGCTGGAATCTGACAAATATAATAATTGTATTTTTCACTCATTTGCAGTAGTGTATTTCTTTCAGTGGTGTAAAAATACCCCTCAAATGCCATACTTCTTTGGGAAAATATTCACGTATCAGTTTTAGTAATATAAAACTATTATTACTGCCTATCTCCCAGGGGTTTTGTGAGGCTTGTTTAATTGAGGTTTGAACTGTCATTATTTGTGAGATGAGATTATCTATCATTCATGAGCTTTCAAATGAATATCAGTTTGTCTGGGAGAAAAAAATGCTGGCAAATCCTAAAAGTTTCATGATTTTCAGCACAAATAATTATTCCTCCAAATATTCATTCTGTATATTTTGTTATTTGTTACTTGCTATTCATTATCCACAGTTTGTTGTTTGCTATATTCCTGCCTAGAAAATTCAGTCACCCAGTCCGGTACCAGAAGTAATAATATGTGACTTTTATGACCATTCATCCACCATAAGTAATGCATAGAGGAACTTGCACAATCTAAGCAAGCAGTGCATGAATAACGTGTAGAAAAAAATTGTTTACATGAACTTTTCCATGAATATTTATGAGCTAGAAACATGTTTGTAAAAATTAGGATCAGAGTGCAAAGAGAAAAGCAGGGCCAAATTTGCTGTAATTGATGTTCTACCCATAATTTATTACTACATTGGAGTTACAGATGGGTGAACAACTTTAAGTTCAGGTGAGCTGCACAGAATTGTATAGCGAGTTGGTGGGGCCAGAAGAGAAGAGGGAACGTGGCAACACTTTGATTCTGCATGGCAGTGTCTCCACTGTGTCTCAGCCCATGCTGCTGTGCTGTGATCTGTGCTAGATAGCACTATGGAAGTACAGCCATCACCAGCATAGCAGTAGATTCACCAATACTCTGCTCTAGCAGTTTCCTCCAAATTTCCCATCACAGCAAGAGAGATGGTCCTCATACAGCAAAAGCAGGAGAAACTGTGAGATGAAGTCTTCAGGTAGGATGAAGGTATTTTAAATGTGCCTCAAAGGTCAAGTATTGTGGCTCCATTTCCATCTGTGCTTTCAACTAGCAGAGGTCCAGTCTATTGTTAAGTACCCTCCATTTAATCAAATACAAATGTAATAATTTCCAAGAACATTCAATTAGACTGATATGGAGGTGGGGTTTCCTTCGTTGCCAACATATTTTCTTTATATAGAAACTTTTATTTTTTTGACACATATACAAAACTACAGACATCATGCTTACAGATTTGCATTTTTACATAGCCAGAGGATCACAGGGGATAATGTTGTTGTGTATTATTACCTAGTATAAAAGACATCTTCTTAGCCACAAAATCAAGCAGGGACTTAGATTAAAGGCAGACAACATCCTGAGAGCATAAGCAATGAATTAAAATCACCTTTTGTCTTTCATCAGGCACTAAAATCCTACTTCATGTTTAAAAAAGCAAATGTTGCTTACTTAAAAACAAAGGTTGCATGCACTATACTGACCAGCTGCATAAATCCTAGTGGCCTCGGAAAATTAATGTTTTGTTTTAAGTAAAGCTGAAGTTACTCATGTTATTTCGCTGTATCAATAGCAAGTACATTAACATTATCTAGTGTCTGCAAGCACACTATTAATTTACCTTGTACTGCCCCAATAGAGGGAAAAGAATTGTTCAAGGCAATGAGGCATATCCACTTCCACTCCTTGGGACTCCTTATTTCCAAATAATCAATATTAATGTGGTGAAGGGAGGGCAGAGAGGAAAATGATCCTCTGCCTGATTTATCAGCTAAAGCCACACCACAATGCAATGAGAGTCTGAAGACTCTTTAGTAGACTGAACAGAGACTAAATGGTTTATCAAGGGTGAAGGCACTGTCATAGTATCCACCTGAAGTCAGGATTAATATGACACTTGGCAGTCAGGAAGCTGACAAGTATAACTTTCCCCTTCTAAAGTGATACATTCTTGGCTGCAGAAAAAAATCCAGTGAGTTCTTGAAAATACCTGCTCACCTCAGTATTAGTTTTATTTTATTTATTTATTTTATTTTCCTTACTGGGGATTTTTTTTTTTATTTTATTTTTTAAGAAAAGCAGGATTCTTTCTCTGATGAGAACCACTTTTTGCCTACAGGTCAGATGAGCAGCACAACACACAGCTCTTAACAATATCTGAGGCAACTTCAGCGAAGCATGATTGGCAGGAAGTGAGCAACTAAAATATTAGGGGGAAAAAATCACATTTTTAAGTAACATGACCTGAAATTTCCTTTTTAAACCATGGGAAAAGTAATTGCTATGGAATGGCCTTTTGTCCTATTGACCCTCAGCAAGCAAAAAGTTACTTTAAAAATTGCATTATGATAGGAAGTGCTGTAATCTTTACATAGACTGAAGTCAGAGAGGAATGGCAAGCACACTGCAGCAATACTAAAACATTTGGTCTGTCTACAATATCACATGTTTCTGCTTGAAGATATAGATAACATTCACAAAAAAAGCTCAGCCAAGGGAAAAAAAAAAAGTTGACTGAAGCAGTGTCAGGAAGTTCAGTTTGTTTTCCCCATATGTCTACCAAGAGTAGAATAGAGTTAGTGTTCTAGTATTTTATTAGTTAATTTGCTACTACAAGATATCAAATACAGGCTCTTAACCTTCCTTTTTCTACTTTTAATTATTAGATCAAATTAAACTGTAAGATTAAAGAATGATTAAATTCATGCCTCTACACATGGTTTTATTATATGTGAAAAAACTAGTGCTTGTCAGACCTGCAGTTGCGGTTGTGTAAAGACAGATGTCCCAAAGCTAGAACCAGCAGGTTGTTCATATTCAGTCTTAAATGCCCAACTGAGTGCTTAACTGTGAGCATGGGGAATGCTTTGAAAAAGTGGATGCTTTCAGGCTGGAAGTAGAGCACTCAACACCTTGTAGGTGTGGACCACGACACAAGTGTACACTGATGGGGGTGATGACCCAGGCTATGCAGCAGCTGCAATGAGGAGGTATGAGATCTCCCTATGCTCTGCTCTTGTAAGTGTTGGAGAGGACCCTGCTCATGAGATATCTGTTATTTTTCTGTTATTTTGTTAGTTGCAGTGAACTGAGATGGAGCATATCTCGCCCAGCTTTACATACCTGCAGTGTGGACTTTACACAAACTAACCAGATAAGAACCTCTTTACACATAATAGAAATGGGCACTTTTAAGACATAACATCAACTTTCTTCAAAGATGAATGTTGGGATCAGAGAAGTTGCACGTTGGGCTCTGCTCATGACATCCACATATAGTCAAATGCAACCTGTTAAGGTTGGCTCTATACTCCCTTTCATAACCTGAAGTGAGGAGAGTGTCCTGGGCAGAGTGTGCTGCATTTTTTGTGCATTGGATAACACAATGTGAATGTGCCTGTACATATATGGCAGGTTTATGCACCCAAAATGTGAGGGTTTAAAAAAAAGTGAATGAAGAGGCCATAACTAAGAGTAATGGGATGATATTAAGTGAGGCAAGTGGTACAGTGAGTGTCAGGAAATGCTCCTGGGCACTGCAGTGGTTTAGACTGTGGAAGATGCTCTCAGGGGATTAGACACTAGATAATGTACACTTAACTATATCTAAAAGGCACAACACTGCATTCACTGGTGCCCAGACTAGATGATATCAGAGGTTTTGTTCCCCTTTATTCTAGGTACTAGGCCCTAAATCATTGTTTAAATCCTATATGACAACCCTTCTCTGGGGTAAATTATCTGAAGTTCTCAAGGGTAAAAAGATGCTGTCACAAGTAGGAGAAAGTGCTGCAAAGCCTAGAGGCAATACTAAGAAACAACTGAGATTTTAGTAAGAGATAAATTCAGTTTAGCTTGAGGTAAGAAGTAATTTCACTTCTCTCTAGTTTCATGAAAATTACACCCTAGAAAAACTCCCCTAAAGGTTATCCAGTTGCAAATACTGTGTTAACAAAACAAAACAAAACAAAACAAAACAAAACAAAACAAAACAAAACAAAATCACTATCTGAGGGCATACACCCAGCATTTCTCACCTGGTTCTAAACATAAAGAAAACAGGGAAGACAACAATTCCAGTGAATATATCATTGATTAAATACCTATTTAAAATATGTTATTTTAAAATGTTCTTTGAAGAATATCTGCTTACAACAGCTGCTGAAAGCAAATTTCTGTACATATTTCCATCACTACTAATTATTCCAATCCTTAGAAAGACTGATTAGATTTTTACATCTTGATTTCATGGCAGGTCTTGCTCTTACACTGAGGACAAATTTTATCCTCATCCTTAATTTTCGAAAACTTGTCTTTGATTCTGAAAGGTGCACTGAATCTAGGTTTAGGAATTCACATCTTCACCCCTTAACAAGGCAAGTGGAGGAGAAAGGGCAGCGCTCCTTGGAAACAAATAGCAAAAGGCATAAGGTTTAGATAAATAGAGGTGACTCACTAAACAGTTAGAACGATTTTTCCTAAAATACCAATATTCTATTTTTTAACTTTGTTTTTGAGAAGTTCTGAAGGACAGATCTGCCTGTTTTCATTGCCGTTTAGTTTTTATTTTAATTTTCCTGTCTAGAAATAACAAAATGAGACAAAACCATCAATCGATTCATTACCATTCCATACTAAGAGGAATTTCAAAGCTTCTGAAGTCCTTTGAGAAAATCACGTGAAGTTTCCAGACAAATTATGTATTTTTGGAACATTCAGGGATTTCAAAGATATTCCCCAAATATGTATAATATGTGCTGAGCAGCACTGAGATGAGGATATGTGAGGATAACTATAGGCACAAGTTCTTCAGCTGTTCACATTCCCCTTTAGAAACAACAGTAATGTTGTTATTGTTGCTGTCGTCAATAGCAGCAGAGCCGAGTCTTAACCTGAATGACTAGAAAAAAATTTTCATTAGTCATTGTGAGTCTTGACTGGACAGCATAATCTTTTACCATCATATGAACAGTAATTCAGGATGTACTGGAATGTACTTGGCACAAACATGGAAGAGTGGATAAGAGAGAGGTAATTTTTGTTTGAAAGAAACATCTAAATGCCACCTTCTGGCTAACATAATGTGTGTATTGTGGACTTAGTCTTCTGCAGGAATAGCAATGCGTGTTTGCAGTGTTTTTGATTTGACAGACAGAGTGGGACTCTTACCAGGAACAACATGAAGTTGTTCCCTCCCTGAATAACCTGAAGTGAAACACTGCCCGACAGAGCTGGTGCTCTGACCACTTTTCCAGCTCTACACTTGGCTTTTCCACCATCCACATCTGCAGATTTTAGCAAGAGCTGAGGCTCGGAATTACTTGGCCTCAGTGCCACACAGAGAACAGGAGAGATTTCCCCAGTGGCAGTACTAGGAAACGAAGATCCCAAAATCTTCCAGTTCCCCCATGCATAAACTAAACCAGAAGAGAAGTCAGAGCAAGTAACCTCCTGCCCTTAGCAGAGTAGCTGCTTCCTCATTAGCCCAAACATGCTCCATTCCTCTTCTTCAAGTGTAAACTTTCACTTGCATCCTCCTCGCAGCTTCTTACCTCCTGTTCACATTTATTATTGATATCACCTATCAATAATGCTTTCCACTGCTTTGAGAGCTTGGCCTATCTGCCATCTCCTGACTTTCAAGTGATCTTTCTTTCACCTCATTATATTTTTAATGATATATACTTTTTTTTTTTTCTTTTTTTTTTTTCTCACCAGTCCCCTGTCTTATGAAGGAAGGGAGAGAAAGGAGGTGGTTAAGAAGGAGGAAAACGGTGATGCTTTGAGCTGCTGCTTCTACACTGTCCCTTGGCCTGCTATCCTGCTTACCAGCATCTGGTCTTACAGAGGGGCAGAAAAATAACTTGTTTGATATCTTACTCAAGTGTGGACATTTTCGTTCAACCACTATACAAAAGAGGAAAACCATTTCCCATGGTTTTGCTGGAAATAACTATTTGATCTTTAAAAAGATAGCCCTCTTCATCAGTTCTCCCAGCTTTATCATTTGTTATCTTCAATATAACATGATAATATAACATATTATCATTTGTTATATTCATCCCCACCTGTCTCCTCCAATTTTTTGTAGTACTTCTTCTCCAAATCAGCTCATGTCTTTTCCTTTTTTATTGGCTAAAGTAGCATCCTGTTACTCAGAAAACATAGCATCATTAGTATAGTTCTACCTGTGAACTGGATTACAGCATCTAACCAGAGACAGCCTGAGTGCTGAACAGATGCAGAATTACTAAATTATTCCAGTATTTGATTTGACAATTTTGTATAATTGAGGAACCTGAACACAAAGCATTTGCCAATGATATCAGTATAATTCAAGTATACACATTTTCAGGCCATGGAGGAAGTTTTTTTCCCCTTTACCTTTTTAACAACTCGGTCCTGACTCCAGTCTAATACAGGATTCTGTCTCTTGTTGCTATTTCCCCTGTCTGCTTGCTCTGTGAGTCTGTTTGGGTCACAAGGCACATGTGTTATATTTCCAGAAACCCAATCAACCAATTATGTCATTTCCCATTGTTACAGTTATTTAATTGGATAACAACAAGAAGAGAAGAAAAGCAAGAGCCAAGCAATGTTTTACTTTCATGGTGAGTAGATTGGTTCTGATACACTGCTGCTCCCTGTCTCTGCCTGATCAGGGGCTTACATTTCAAGTGGGACTGTCAAACCTTTTAAGCTTTGCCACAGAATGTAGAAGTGCTTAGGTCACATGCAGTTGCTGGTCCTTAATGCTTTACAATCCATGTTGTGATTACATTTGTAAATATAAACTTCAGAGTATGCATGGAAGGGATGTAGGGTGATTTTATGTGTGTGCAAGAGTTAATTATAAGAGGCAGAAGTCAGAAAAAACAGGAGAGTATTGTGAAAACATCATAAGTATCTGAACAGAGAAGACAGCAAGTCAAGAGCTCTTAAGCTGTCTGAAAAATATGCACATATAGTACAGTTAAGAAGACATCCTCCAGACTGGAGACCGTGCTCAGACTCTGCTGCCTGGGTATCAGCAGTAAGTTCATCTTCCCACTGTGCATTAAGGACTAGTTTGACCTGCAACCAGAGATGCACAGGTACAGCTGAGCTGTCTGTGAGATGCATCTTGTTGACAGTCCCTCTGGCACAGTTTGTACCTGAATCTGAGAAGGAAACTGGTGAGTGCACACAATTTTATGCCCATTATAGTGCAAAAGGATGACCTTAGGTACTGCCTATATCCTGGTCTGCCACTAGAAGTATTTCTGGGGCTTAGACAGGGCCACTTTTGCTGCAGCAGAGCTGTGGTTTGTGTCTAAATGAGGGGACAAGTCATTTACAGTCTGGTCTTATGTATCACCATTCCATGGTTTCAGGACATGAAATAATCCTGAACTCTTACTTGCATGAGTAAGGCACGGCATGAGTGTGACTCTATTTGGTGCCTCGGGGTACATTATAGAATTTATAGATATGGGAACACAAATACAAGGATTTTTGTCTTATCAGATTGATGTCCTCTATGCTCATACCTTTGGAAGAGCTGTGATAATGGAGATAATCCCCATCCCTCAAAGCAGCTTTCTAAGCTGTGATTATTTTGGCAGCACAGCTCAAGTTTTATCACTCACAGAAATGCAGAGGAGGAAAGGGCAAAACATTTCTTCTTTTTGTTCATATTTAACCCAAATCAGCCCAAACCATTGAAAATAAGAAACATCTTCCTCTACACAGCCCTCCCCTGATGTCTAGAAAATGCCTCTAAAATATTTTAATCACTTCTAAATACTCCCAAAATGCTCACAAACCAGAGGATTTCAAAAAAAAGCATGGTCCTGTTCTCTGCACAGGCAATGATCTGTAGCTGTAAACATGTAACAGATTATCAGTACATCATGGGAACCTCATACCCCAAATCAAAGAATTTGAAAAGTTTACTGGAAAATAAATTTATCCCTATCCTTCACTTAGATAAATCCTAGTAAGTGAAGTGTGCCCTTCTGTATTGAGTCACCTTGCTAACTCAGTTTTGTATGTGATCAAAAACTTGCTATTTTCTCTGAATTTTCTACTTGCTACTTTAAATCTTTCCTGTCTCTGTTTACTGGCTTTTGGTAAATACTCTCTGCCCTGATAATGTGTGGGATAATGTGAGGGTCTGAGTCCAGGCTGCACGTTTACTTAGGTACACATGACAGGTTTTCCTGACTCTAACCTCAAGCTCTACTCCTCTCATCTTTATAATAAATGTTTGTAGCACCTTCAATTCTGCCTACTGTGTGAATACCACTGAAGTACACAGGACATTGCTGAAGTATCAATGGGGTACACAGAGGTTAAAGTTAAGGATTAAAGTGACAAATTTAGGCATTATAACACAAAAGCCTGTTAGAGGAATTACAGTACTTATGTCAACACCAATGCGCAGTGACGTCAGTTTCTAAAACCAGTATTCACAAAAGTCAGTGATCTAGGCAAGGATGTGTCTTAACTTATACTCTTTTCTCTTGTAGGTGCCAAACTGTGGAGTGCAGAAGTCCTTGAGAAACCCTGCCACTGCAAGTCAAACCACATACTGTTCTGGGACAGAACACAATGCTTGCCTCTCTTTGGGAGGTATTCCACTTTATACAAAAACTTTACCTCTGGCATGGTGAATACCTATGAATTCTTGTCCTGGTACCTGGAGCGTGTAGCCAAAAGCTGCATCCCAGACCTTGCATTTTTTTTCCAGGGCTTATTAAAAAAATGGTGTTATACACAGAAGCCATTTCCAGGCACATGAAGGACAAGGTGATTGTGAACACAGTCTGGATAAATCATGGGTAATAAATGAGGATAAATCATGCTTGACCAGCCTGATTGCTTTCCACAATGAAATGGCAGGCTCAGGGGACATGGGGAGTTAAATCATTTACATCAACTTTAGGAAATCTTTTAACATAGTTCCTTTAGTATTTTTGAAGCCATAATGAGGATATATGTAGTGGATGGGTACACTACATGATGTGTATTAAATTAACTGGATTGTCAGACTCAAACATAATGGTCACCAGCTCAAAGTTTACCTGGAAGCAATTATGACTGGTGTTCTTTGCTGATTGGTAATGGGGTTGTTAATCTGTCATCTTCAGATGACCTGGGTAATATGAACACACCCTTGCTGAGTTAGCAGGTGATTCCAAATTGGGGAATACTTTGATACAACAGACTAGCTTTCTCTGGAGAAGTTTTGTTTGGGAAGGTCTAGTTTGAATTCTTGAGATGGTAATGGAGCTGGAGATAAGCAGCAATATAGCCAAACAGGGATCCATCAGGCCAGAGGGATGGACTAACAGGAACCGCATAGGATTCAAACAAAACAAAAACAGCAACAAAAAAGAAAATTATTGTAGTTGGGATGGCATAACCGCATACAACTGTACAGGCTAGGGTCTCTCAGTCTGGGGAGCAGCTCAGCCCCAAATATCCTGGGACTCCTTGTGGAAAACCATCTGAGCCATATGTTGGGCTGCTTTAGTAGTAGCATAGCTGTAGGGACATAATTATTCCCCTCTATTTGGCAACTATGAAATTACATCTGCAGAATTGTCTCCAGTTTTGGGTCTGCCAGTACAGGAGAGATAGATGAACTGGAGAAGTCCAGCAGAGGCCCGCCAAGGTGGTTGTGATGCTGGATACCACGATGACCAAAGGCTGGCTTAGTGAACCCTGTTTCTTTAGCCTGGGAAAGAGAAGGCCTAGTTGATGTCTTCAGCTACCTGAATGGTAGCTATAGAGAAGACAAAGAAAGACTTTCCTCAAGCATGCACAAGGAACAACAAGTAATAATCACAGCTGCCATGAGAAAAAAAAAATAATAAGTCAGTTAGATACAAGGCAAAATTCTTCACCAAAACAAAAACAAAACCAAATTCACAGGTTACCCCCAAAGGCTGCATCTCCATCCTTGAAGACTGTCACAGGTCCACTGGACAAGGCCCTGATGTAACACACAGCCTGAGGTACCTTCAAAGCCAGCTCTGCTTTGACACAGGGGTTGACTAATTAACTTCCAAGACCCCTTCCACTCAAAATTAGTCCATGACTTCATTTAAAGTCATGTGACTTTATTTATTTATATATATTTTATTTATTTAAAGTCATGTGACTTTAGGAATTAAAAGTCATTTTAATTAAAAGTTGCTTTAGGACTTCTGTGAATCAGGAATGTAAACCAAGGACTCCCTTTTTTTTTTTTTTTTTTGGCAGAGTTGCACAGCCAGCAGGTGAAGGATCCCAATGCTTTTGCTCATCTACAATGAGGCAGCAGACTGAGAGGTCCCAATAAAATGATGGAGACTCATCCAGTCACATAACATGGTCCCCCTGTCCCCCTGGGACAGGCAGTGGGGGGGTGATCTTGCTGTTCTCAGAGACATGTGAAGGAAAGTGCACAAGGGCCAGGGATATTGCTTCTGTGGGATGGATCTTCATCTCTGTTTTCCCTTCATGTCTGCCCTTAAAGTGTTAACCACAGTGAAAAAGAGTGAAAAAGAGCATTGATATTTAAACATGAGGAGAAGAGAAAGGAGTTCATTGCGAGCCTGTTGTCCTCAGTGAATGCTCTTACTTTCCAACTGCTGTTAGTGGCCTCCCTTCCATTTCTTTGCTCTTCTGTCATGCTGTTTCAAGGCAATAACCAGAAGTTCTACACATATAAATACAGAAAAGAGTCAGCTAGAAGAAACCTCATTTTATGAGGACTCTGGTTTCAGGAAAACTATGAGTATTCCTAATGCTTTTTAGGAACCATAAGCTGAGAAAATGCCTATTTTCTGGAACCCAGATAGGCATAGCATAAGTAACATGCCAGCTTGCTCAGCCCTTCCAAGTCTTCATGGGAGACTTCAGGCTCCTGAGAAAGTTTCATAAATAAAATCTCCCCTGGAGTTTAAGGCCAGTATAGCAAAATTCTTCTTTTTCAGACCTGAAGCATCTTGTCCCTTCTCCTACCGTAGTGCTACTGTATTTACATATTCAGATAGCTTTGTTTCTCTTTATTATTCTGCAGTGATGGCAAAGAATATGTAGTTGGCTGAATCACTGTGTTACTGAGTTACTGTGTCTTGAGATAAACAGTAAGCAAATAACAGAAACAAGAATCACTGTCATATTGTAAGACTGAGATGTGTGGGCACTTCATAAGAAAAGGCTTAATTGGTATTTTCACCCCTCTATCCTGTTGGCTTTTATTTTCTATGAGCTTTTCTTTCCATTGTCTACCTTTTCTTTTTTTTTTTTTTTTTTTTTGTTTTTTTCTCTCCATCACTATATCTTATCATTCTACTACTCTGCTTGCCACATGAATTATTAATACTGTTTTTATACTAAATGTCCCTGCCTCACACATAATTTGACCTTACTTACTGAACAAGTAACTGTGTTAACACCTCAGGACATGTTACCCACACTCTGTCTATGAAACATATTTCTTGCTCGTGTTTAACTTAACTGAAATTCAAAACACTTTGAACACATACCTTTTTTTTTTTTTTTTTCTTTCTTTCTTTTTTTCTTCTTATTTCTTTATTTATTTTTTGATTAGCACTTTTTCGTTAAGGAATAGAAAAGGAAAAATAAAACGCTAACCTTTCTTGGAGATAATTGCATTTTTGGTTGCCAGTGATTGGCCCTGTATTTTTCTATTCTCATCTATCCTTGAACACACTGACAGAGTGAAGAAATTAAAACTTGCGTTCTACTACATATAACAACTGGCTTGATCATCAAGAAATATTCAGTGCAGTACTCAAATGTAGTTTAGGAAGGAGCTGTATTTTGTATTCACTTCAGGATAACTGGTAAAATGTCTCAGTTTATCATATCGGCTCTCTATTCAGCAAAATGTGTTCTTATACCTCTCCAACCTGATAAAATTTTAATCCTGTACTGTGCTCAGCAGGAACAATTTTAAACACTGTCTGTCTCTAGCATAATGGCCACCATCTTTCCCATAGGCAGTTTAGTTTCATTTCTATGGAAAACTTGAAAGGTAATTCCAAAAGTCTTTTCTGAAAAGATATGCCTTTACTGATGGTCTCATTCACTTCCAGTAAGAATAATATGAGATGGCATATTTAGAAAGCAAATGTTTGCTAACAATAATCCATTACCAAAGAAATAGTTAACAAGCAACATAACATATTAATCAAGATAATTATTAGTAATATAGTTATTCTGATGAATAATGAAATATCATTTTGCTTTCTGAGTTTGATATACTCTTGCTTCAATTGTATTCTATGACAAAGAATTTCATAGTCCAATTAGGTATGCATTTCCTTTTTAAGTAGTATTATTTCCTTCAGTTCAACACTTCTACCTGTTCCTGAACTATTAGTTGCATCTCCCTTGTCTCTTTCCAAAATAAACAATTCCAGTCTTTTACAGTTTTTATCATTTGAGATATTCCTTCCTTATTGCATTCATTTCCTTGGATCCCCCCAGAATTATTTCTTGTGAAAGCGAGCAGTGGTGCAGATAGGATGTCCATCACTCCAGGTGAGTTTACAGCCACTAGCACATATTTCTGTTTTGTCTTTCAACCATTTTTGATTTAAGAGTGTGCACATAGCTCACATTCAATAACTTCCATTCACTGTGGTTTCAGAAGAGAAATAGTAGATAGACTACAACTCAATCCTCTCTGAATGTATGTTTGGAGATCCTTCTCCTTGAAATCTGTCCTGTCATGGGTAGGGGAACTGTCAATCTGAATTGTCATCAGCAAATTTTTTTTTTCTTTTCTGCTAGAGGAACATATTCTTAACAGCATGTGCTTTGTTAACTTAACTCATTCAGTCCCATTGAAACAGGGCCTCCACCACCTGCAACCCAGAGAATATACTCCTGCGTATGCTGTTATGGATGCTGTATGAGCACAAAAGACATAAAGAGGTGAATCATCATATTATCTATTTGTCTTACCTTTTGCCAATGATGAAACATATTGTAATTATATGTAACAAAGTAGTAACATCCTTCCAGTCATATCTTTGAGTGAAAAATCTAGTCTTCCCTGTGAAAGCAATATCAGTGATAAGTACCTTTTATTATTTATACTTACTAGATTACCCTAATTATAAATATTGGGTAATTATCATTAGGACTAATTGTTAAAATTCTGTCTCATTTATAACCATTCAGAATGCCATTTATGTGGTACTGAAAAAAAAAAAAAAACCAACAACAAAACAAAACAAAACAAAACAAACAAAAAAAAACCAACAACCCACAAACTTTTCTTATTATCCATTTGAAAAATCTGCTAGTTAGGATTTAATTGTACCCTTACCAATTTTGAGGTTTTGACTGGTAATCAAAGTTTGTTTAGACTCTGTTATCTGGCTCTGACACTTGCTTTACATTGCTTTCACATGAGTGTTGCATACTGCAGTCTTATCAGAATACATTCATTGCAGGAAATATAATAGACTTTTTCCTAATAGACACCTTGAGTGTATAAATTACTTTTGAATGCCTCAAAACTTGGCAAATTAAATCTTCCATTTCTGCCTTTACATATGCAAAATCAGAAGGAAAGAGCTAGTACAAGACAAATGATTACCATCACAAATTTTACAGTAGATGCTTTTAAAAAAATAAAGTCAATTAGTTTAAATGCCAATGCCAAATCATTGTCAGGTTATGTTCATAAGATTTTTATTTTAATTTTTCCCCTTCAAAATGTCAGTCTTCAAATAAAATTGATGTAAAATATTAAATTATGTATCTGCATCTTCATTACAAGATAAATCTCTAGAGAGGAGTGCATTAACGCTGCTTTCTCCAATAAACATGCATTTCAGAGTATTTTTATCCTCTTATATTGGCATTTCATGTGTATAGGTGGACACTGTATGTCTGTCCAAGCTGGAAACAGTTTGGGCATAAATATTTTCATGGCTGCATTGGCAATATCTGTTGGAGAGGAGACAAATATCTTTATTTTCATTTTCTTCCTTTCTTTCTCTTAAGAGAAGGAGAAAAGAACAATGTACAAAATAGCTGGACAGCCTGAAAAAGAGCAGGACCTTAATTTCATCACCATATCTATTTGTTTTCATGAGGAAAAATATGTCTCACCACAAGACCAAATCCCTTTCATCCACAATTCATTGACAGAGGTAGAGGTAGAGCTCTGGCATGAAGGGCTGGATTTGGGATATAAGGGATTTATATACTAGATACTATTATCTAGACTGGTAATGGTACTGTTTTTACTGCTGCTATTACATTTCATTTACATTGACTATCACTTATTTGAGTGCCCCTGGATATAGAATTCCTTGATGACCTGTGATTAATGAACATGAGATGGAAAAGATCTACACTATACTGCTCCTCTTGGCTCTTCTTATCTTAATTACATGTGTTTTTGTTTTTGCTTGCTTCTTACCAAATTACTAAATTTTTGTTTTTCCTATACATTCATGTCACAATTAATAAACTTTGGTGTTACCATTCATAGACTTAACAGAGTTTTCATAGTAAATTAATATATTTCTGTGCTACTAAATTTAATTAATTTAGAGTCCAAATTCTGCTGTGAACTTTGATGAGTTCAGCAGGCAGGACTCTATAAGGGAAATTGACAAGGCATAGCATGGAGCCCTATGTTTTCCTGACTCTAGCAAGTCACTTCTCCATCTCTCACCCAACATCTGCCTGTCTTGCATAGTCAGCTAGCAAATTTGTCTCCTGTGATGGCCAGTGCCAGCAGTACAGTGCTGTAGCAGGTGACTACTGGAAGACTGAACTGTAGTTTAGAACTGTGCTAAATCTTTGCTATAAAAACAGGCAGGTTAGCAGTGATAGATGAAGGACTATGTGGGGAAGGCAGCAATGACAGATGTTCTCTCTCTTAGCAGTTTGCCTCCCCAGTCTGAACAACAGTAAAAATCCCAGGATGCTTAAAGATGCAGTTGCCCTTTCTGGGTACTGCCTTCAAAACAGGTATAAACCTAGCAGGTCCCTTCTCCCACACACTTTGCATTCACATTGTTATCTTAAACTTAGATGGCGCTTCCTCTCAAAATTAAAAAAGAAGATACCTAGTCTATGAACCACCTTCATTCCACCTTTTTTTTCCTCCACTGAAGTAATTGTTACTGCTACTGCTGTTGTTGTTTTTGTTTGTTTGTATGTTTTTAAGTTATGGAGTTTTTGTGTGTGCATCTGTATTCCAGGCAGATAGAGAAGCTGAGGAAGGCAGGAGATTTTAGTCTGTGTATGTAAATGCTCTAAATACCTCAGCATAGTGTCAAGATGCTGAACAATGCATTATTTAAGGTGTTATTTGATAGGGATCACTGTCAGTTACCCAAATTCAATATAAACCCATTTTCTGTTCTTTTTTTTTATTTTTTAATTTTCTTTTCTTTTTAGCACCTCTGGCATATAAGACACATTAGGAGTGAAATATCAGCAAGAACTTTGTGCCAGAAAAGCTCAGCTCAAGCAAGTATGCTAGGTAATCCAGTTTTAGTTTCGCAAGTTTCTTGTGGTAGTAGCTCAGTCAGAAACATACAATCCCATAGTCTGCTTCATATTAACAAGGAATTTTAGAATTCCCCTTTAATCTTAAATAATAATAATAATAATAATTTGCCTGGTTTAACTGACAAGTGGCAAATTGGTCAGTAAGCAGTGGACAAAGATGGTTATGATTTGTAAATTACTACTGAAATATGCTTTTATGATGGCATACATCTTTCACTGTAACATCAGCTAAGTGAAGACTGGCTATATTCAGGAAAGAAAAAAGAAACAACAGTACTGCTACAAAACAGCTGAAAGTCTTTGAGCGGAATAGTGGCAAAAGAATAATTTTCTTCTGTCTTGACTGAGAAAACTGAAGAAATCATGGGCTTCACTTTAACTATAGAATTAAAAGTTCAGCTGGTCACCTAGTGACCTTCTTTCCAAATTTTGCTAGCCTTAAATCTGACTGGAATTCCAATACCGTTGTACTAGTACCTTATCCTTTTTATTTTAATATTTCCTGGTTCTGTTTTAGATGAAAGTCACAGGAAGATGTGATTCTGTGATACTAATGATGTACATGTATTTCTCTTTCCTATCTTTCCTGGCAGTAGATAATGTGAAGGTGAAGGTGAGAGTGCTCACCCTTTAGGAGAGGTCCCTTTCATGGTTCTGGTTTTGTTCAAGATTTCTAACACAAAGACAATCTAGCAAATGAAATCAATAACTGATTCCCACATGTTTTAGGGAAGTTGCTTATGAAGTAAAATACTTTTAATCTCATCACAGTCTCTAGTTAATACCTATTTTAGGTATGTGTGAAGTTTTTGTAGTTATATCTCCCATTTTTATCATCCAGATAAGATGATGCTTGCCGTATCACAATGCTTTTAGGCAATATAACAACAAATAGGATCCTGGAATAGTTTGGTAGGATGGGAGTCTAAGCTTTTGTGAAAAAATCTGTTATATTATGATTGGTTAAACTAAACTTGGAGACGACTTTGGAACTACAAAAACAATACTGATATTTTGTACCTCATAAACATTTTCCATTCACACAATCACAGGACCACAGAATGGTTAAGGTTGGAAGGGACCTCTGGATGTCCAACCCCCTCTGGAGGTCTGTGTCATCCCTTGCCCTGCTCCCCCAACTATCTTGGTGGCCCCACATTGGGTTCCTTCCAGTATGCACAAGTCTTTCTTGTACTGGGTGGCCCAGAAATGGACCGAGTACTCTAGGTGTGACCTCACCAAAGCTGAGTAAAGGGGAAGGATCACCTCTCTTGATCTGCTGATGCTATCTGCTGGCGTAATGGAGCTAAGAATTCTGTTAGCCTTCTTAGTGATGTCATAATTTGAAAAGGGAGGGGTACTACCTAGCTTGTGTGTATATAGCAACCATAGGATTACATGATAAATGAGGACACAACAGCTTTGTTCACTAAAGATTTCTACTTATTAAAAAGCAACAGAAATTACCACTAACAAGAACACTATGACAGTGAAAATACTTATGATTATAAACCTATCAAAGCCACACTTAGAGCACGTTATATATATAGATATTAACGAATACTGTTACCAAATGCATCAGACAGATCCCAGAAGGGGAAAAGAACAGAGGAGAAAGGTGTGGTGGTAGTGCCAAATAAACAATCTCCAAAAGAAAACTGACCATGAAATGGATCAAAAAATAATTACCAAAAAGATATCTGACCATAAAACAGGTCAAAAAGCAGTTACCAAAAGGAAACTGACCACCCCCAGGAATTGTCAGGAAAAGAATAATGGAGTAATGGAGAGATTCTCACTTCAAAGTTGATCTGCATCATCTGGTGTGGAGTGTTACAGAGATTAGGCTTTAATGTTGTCGAATCACAGAGTGAACTTGGAGTGAACTTGATGTTTTAGTGAAGCTTCAGCCTGTTTAAGAAATAAAAGAATCAAAATGAAGAATGGAGTAAAGAAAGGAGTATATGCAGCGCAGGACATTTATCAGAGAAACTTCATCTTGGGTAAAATTTAGGCCTTTTTTATATCATTGGAGACATAAGAGGGAGTAGGACATTACTACTTAGGTAAACAATAGGTACCATTAGTTTCAGTCTTCTTCCTGAGACAGTCAATAGATAATATTTCTTGTTTCAACAAGAATTTATTCCTCATGTCAATCCCCCTTTCTCAGGAGATAAATTGTTCTGTCCTTTCTCATCGTTCCTTCCTTCTTTGGTTCATATCAATGGAGTTCTCAGGTTGAGTCTTTGGGCTGTCAGACTTTTCTTTTCTCTGCATTTTAGCAGACATTTTGTGTCAGAACTTTCTTATTACAGTCAGGTTGCCTGCATAATGGCTTCCATCAAGTGTCACGGGCACATTGCTGACTCATGTTCAACTTGGTGTCCGTGAGGACTCTCAGGTCCTTTCCTGCCATGATGTTTTCCAGCTGGGTGGCCTCCAGCATATCTTTGTGCCTATGGTTATTCCTCCTCAGGTGCAGGACTTTACTCCTTCTTGTCACGAATCCCCTTCATGAGATTCTTTCAGCTCATTTCTTCAACCTGTTCAAGTCCTTCTGGATGGCAGTGTAGTTCTCTGGTGGGTCAGCCACTCCCCTCAGTTTCATGTCATTTGCAGATTTACAGAGGGCACACTCTACCCCATCCAGATCATTAATGAAGGTGCTACACAAGACTAGACCCAGTATTGACCCCAGAGTACTCCACTCGTTACCGGTCTCTAACTAGACCTTGCACCACTGACTGCTCAGTTAACCATAAAATATATATAATATATACCCTGTTTGCATTATAGGTTATATAATCATTCAGGTTATGCAGACTGAAAGGGCATACAACAATTCATAGTTAGAAATGACTGTTTCCTAGTTAATACAATTTCAACATATTATCAATTTTGGTGATGGTGGATCAGTGAAATGCTGGTCACTGGAAACCGGAGAATCAAGTTAGCATGGAGGTTTGTCATCTCGTTCTTGAAATCCCCATTCTTTCTTCCTGATCTTCCTAAGTTAAGCACTTGCTTCTTTTCTTCAGTTTGTGTGTAAGGCCACTCTCTTCTACAAAATAGAGGAATTGACTACAAAGTGTCCCAGGAGCAACTGGGACGTTCAGGCATAATCACAACAATCAGCTGAGAGAACTGGGGTTGTTAAACCTAGGGAAGAGGAGGCTCAGGAGAGACCTTACGGTGGCCTTCCACTACTTAAAGGGGGCCTACAGGAGTGCTGGGGAGGGACTCTCTGTCAGGGGGTGTAGGGATAGGACAAGGAGTAATGGTTTTAAACTAAAAGAGGGTAGATTTAGTTTAGATATAAGGAAGACATTATTTACTCTGAGGGTGGTGAGGCATTGGAACAGGCTGCCCAGAGAAGCTCTGGATGCTCCATCCCTGGAGGTGTTCAAGGCCAGGCTGGATGGGGCTTTGAGCAACCTGCTCTGGTGGAAGGCGTCTCTGCCCATGGCAGGGGGGTTGGAACTAGTAAATCCTTAAGGTCCCTCCCAAGACAAACCACTGAGGTTTCCACCACTTCTCTTGGCAGCCCATTCCAGTGCTTAACCACCCTCTCTGTGAAGACATTCTTCCTAATGTCCAATCAAAACTTCACTCGGCACAACTTGAGACCACTTCCTTGAGAGACAACACCCTCCTTGCTGCAAGCTCCTTTCAGAGAGTTGTGGAGAGTGATGAGGTCTTGCCTTGGTTTCCTCTTCTCCAGACTAAACAACCCCAGTTTCCTTAGTTGCTCCTAATAAGTCTTGTTTTCTAATCCCTGCACCAGCTTTGTTGTTCTTCTCTGTACATGCTCATACAACTCAATATTATTCTTGTAGTGAGGGGCCCAAAACTGAACACAAAATTTGATATGCAGTCATACCAGTGCTGCATAAAAGGGGACAATCACCTCTCTAGTCCTGCTGGTCACATTATTTCTGATGCAGGCCAGGATGCCATTGGTCCTCTTAATCACCTGAGCACACTGCTGGCTCATGTTCACCTGGGTGTTGACCAGCACCCCCAGGTTCTTTTCTACTGGGCAGATTTCCAGCCACTCTTCCCCAAACCTATACCACTGCCTGGAGTTGTAATGACCCAAGTGCAGGACCCAGCACTTGTTGAATGTTACGCAGTGGGGTTCAGCCTACCCAATATCCATCTGCAAAGCTTTTCTACCCCCAAATAGATTGTCTGTCCTGCCTAACTTAGTGTCATCTGCAAACCTACTGAGTTAATGATAATTAATTAAAATATTAAACAAAACTGGCCCCGGTACTGAGCTCTGGGGAATGCCACTGGTGGAAGACCACCAACTGGACTGAGCTCCATTCACAATGACTCCTTGAGTACAGCCACTTCATTCAGTGAATGGTACACCTATTCAATTCATGAGCAGCCAGTTTCTCTAGGAGCATACTGTGGGAGGTGGTGCCAATCTCATTAATGTGCATAAATACCTGAGGTGCAGGAGACAGAGAGATTTGGCCAACCTCTTTTCAGTGGTTTGTGGGGACAGGACAAGGAGTAATGGCCACAAGATGGAGCCCAGGAGGTTCTGCACCAACATGCGGAAGAACTTCTTCACCGTGAGGTTGACGGAGCACTGGGACAGGCTGCCCAGGGAGGTTGTGGACTTTCCTCTAGAGACATTGAAGGCCTGTCTGGATGCCTACCTGGGCAGCCTGCTCTAAGGAACCTGCTTTGGCAGGGGGTTGGACCCAATGATCTTTCGAGGTCCCTTCCAAACCCTTTAATTCTGTGATTCTGTGAAATGCTTTACTAAAATCCAGGTAAGCAACATCCACAGCCTTTCCCTCTTCCACTAACTGGGTTATCTTGTCATAGGAGATCAGATTAGTCAGGCAGGACCAGTCCTTCATAAACCCATGCTGGCTGCTCCTGATCACTTGATGGTCCTGTATATTCTGTGTGATGGCACTCAGGATGATTTCCTCCTTAACCTTCCCTGGTACTGAGGTCACATTGACTGTCCTGTAAATCTCTTTCTGCCTTTCTTGTAGATTGGAGACACGTTCACTAACCTCCAGTCAACTGGTACCTCCCTGGTTAGCAAATATTGCTGGTAATTTACTAAACATGATTAGGTGAGCACTTCTGCCAGCTTCTTCAGCACCCTTTGATGAATCTCATCTGGCCTTATAGACATAAACATTCAAAACATGTAGGAGGTCACTGACAGTTTCCTATTGGATTATAAGGTCTTCATCTTGCTCCCTGTCACCCTTTTCCAACTCAGGAGGCTGGGCACCCTAAGAACAATTGGCCTTACTAGTAAGGACACATCCAATAGAGGATGGAGAGTCTCCTTCATCTTCCTTTCATTGCTGATGTATTTATAAAATCATTTTCTATTGTCTGTCACTACTTTTACTAGCTATATGGAAGAATGATGGTTTTGGCTGGGTTGAAGTTATGGACTTAACTTTCTTCACAGCAGCCTGTATGGTGTTGTGTTTTGCATTTGTGGCTAAAACAGCATGGATCACAGAGCAGTGTTTTTGCTGTTGCTGGACACTGCTTGCTCAGTGTCAAGGCTTTCTCTCCCTCTTTCATTCACCCTCACAAGTGGGTAGGCTGGGGTTAGACAAGAGGCTGGGAGGGGGCATAGCCTGGGCATTTAACCTAGACTGGGTTATTCCATACCATATGACATCATGCTCAGCAACAAAAGATCATGGAAAGGATAAGGAAGGGGGAATGTTTGGAGTTATAGTGTGTGTCTTTCCAGTCAACTGTTATGCATGCTGGGACCCTTCTTCTCATGTCACATGTTGTGTCTGCCAGCCCCATATGTCTATGCTGTCTCAAATACCTACTTACCTGCCTGAGAGTGTCTGAATAATGCCACTACCCAATGTAAGCAGTGAGGCCTGGAGAAAACCTTAATCCACCCTAAAGTAGATTGATTTGTCATCTGAATTGCTCTCTAGGATCCATGGACTGTGCTGAACAGATGAGCAATGCAACTGGATATGCCCATGGATAGTTATCTGGTGGCATCTGAGACACCCAAAGGTACCCAAGGCTGTCCAAGAACCTATGAGATAGAACTTACAGGAGGCATATACCCTTTGGGAGTGACAGTCAGAGGCAAAATGGGATGCACTAGGTATCTTGTGTCACTGGAGATAACATTCAAGCAACCGAACCAAGTCTTTTAAATCTTGACTAGTTACAATTTAATCTCAGACACCAAGAGCGGAAGAACTTGTCTATATATAGACACTTATAACTAGTGGTATTAAACTTGAGTTGAATTCCACCTGTTAAGGACAGGATAAAGGTGCCCAGGATGGATAGGTGGCCAGTGCAATTTCATTTGCAATTCTGCTCAATTTCCAGCTGCTGTTCCAGCTGAGCTCTGCCATCCCACAGGTTCCCTGTAATAGCTGCCAGTCCCATGAAGATGTCTCAGATAACCGTGGGTGTTGCGAATAACACTTGACACCTTTGAAAATGCAGCTGACTCAAGTCTCAAGATTCATTCAAACAGCCTATTCAAAAAAAAAAAAAAAAAAAAAAAAAAGAAACAACCAACCACAGGAAATTCCAACACCTTAGTGTGCTATGAAATGCTATGCTTAGATTCTGTATAATTGCAAATAATAGAGCTGAAATGTCATTTGCCTATACTTGCTGTGATTACCTAAAATTAACCCATCATATAATCATCAATAACTGAAGGAAAAATATGTTTCATAAAAAACTGAGAGCTATAAATAACACTCAGAGATCCTTGGTATAATTTAATGTGAACAAAGCGTATCTTTATTAAATAAATAAATAATCAAACAAGAAACTATTGTGAACTTTATAAACAAAACAAAAAAAAAGAAAACAGAACCCAACAACGGAAAAAAGTGTATGTGCAATGAGGGGGTGCTACTTTGATGGCATAAGAAAACAAATTGGCAGCTCTCTATCTGAATCTCTGAACTCTTTGACTGAGAAAACTTTGGAGTTCAGGTTTTGCTTTTAAGAAGTTGCCTAATTTTCATTAGAAAGTGCAATGTTGGCTGAATTAACTGGATTCCACTGGAACTCTATTTTAACAAAGCTTTCTCCATGGAAATTTCCTCTTGGGCATTATTCAATACAATTGGATATGAAGTTCTTTTCTTTTCAGAGCAGAGCATGCTGATCAACTGCACATCCCCAGGTGCATTTCCTCCTCTTACTATTGAAAAATCAGTTATGTCCACATCTTTGACACATTTACATGACACATAGGAGCTGTCCTTTTGTATGTCCTTTGTATAACATGTAAACATCATTATCATGCCTTTTTTAAATGCATAGTCTTTTTTTTTTTTTTGTCTTTTATTTTTTATTTTTTTTTCCTGGAATATCTGTAATGGTTTCTGGAGTTGACCCTCAGATCTTTGTTTGCTACATCCGCTCAAGTGCTCACGTGAAATCCCTTGATTCATTTCAGTGCAAACTGAAACGAGGCTCATGGAAATCAACCTCAATTGTTCTGGTTTAAACCACCTCTGCAAAGGAGAGAATGTGTCTGTTGTACTTTGCTGTAAAGGAGAGTAAGAACTACTCATATTCAGCTGCTGTGTCTTAGAGGACACAGTAGTGAAGAGGTAAGCCATGGCAACAAACCATAGCAGTTACTCTAGGAGTCTGTGATATCTTAGACACCCTTTTAAGAATCCACGTTTCCTGAAATAATGTGATTTTTTTTGTTTGTTTGTTTATGATAACTTTATTAGGAAGAGATAAAGATAAAAATCATAAACTGTGATTACAGATCTAGAATATCAGAAATTGGCAATCATCACAGATTCTTCATAAAAAATAAGGTGCATATCTTCAGATGGTAAACTGGAAAATTTCACCAACATTCATGGAGCTACACTAATTTACATCAGCTGATCCACCTGTCTATCATTTTTAATCATGAGACAAAAAATCCACTATGTATAACAAAAATACAGATCCATGACCTTATATTTAAAGAGGCTTCAAAAAGGCAGTAGCTAGTAATGTCACCTTGTGTTCTTCTTTGCAAATTCATATGCTTTTTTGTACCTTCTAACCAGCTCTTGAAATCTTGCTGTGTAGCGCTCATATGTCTACTTGGTAGCATATTTCTAGCCATATTTCAAAACACAATAAAATGATGTAGTGATCTGTCATTGGAGCTTCTAGTTGGTATTAATATCACTATTATAGATTGTTCCTAATTAAGTGGAAAGACTTATAATTTGAATAAGCAACAGAAGCAAAAAGAGAGAAGCACATAAAAATGAAAATCTAGTTAATCTTGGGATCTATTTATACTTTTAAAACAACAAGAAGTCAGACACTAAAACTGAGACCAGTAGTGACAGAAAGTGGGCAATTTCATTTTTGACTTAGAGCTCTGAGGTAAAGCCTCAGTTCAAGGTGCTTTAAAAATAGCTGAGATGGTCACCTCACAAACAGGGATGTAGACAAAGCAGAGATGTTTAATGATTTCTTTGCCTCTGACTTTAAGACTGATTGTGGGTGCTGGGACCCCAGGTGCCCTGAATTGGAGGATCATGACTACAGAAACGAGAAACTCCCAGCCAACCCTGAACTTGTGCAGGATTTCCTGCTCCAGTTGGACGTATACGAGTCTATGCTGCCCAATGGGATTCATCCCAGGCTACTCAAAGAGATAACTGATGTTATCACAAGAACTCTCTCAATTATTTTTCAACAGTCTGGGGAATCTGGAGAGGTCCCAATCAAGCTGGCAAACGTTGTTCCAATTTTCAAGAAGGGCAAGAAAGAAGACCCTGGTGATTACGGGCCTGTCAGTCTCACTGCAGTACCTGGTAAAATTATGGAGGAGATTATTCTGGGAGTTATTGAGAAACACCTGAAAGACAATGCAGTCATTGGTCACATCCAACACAGGTTCACCAGGGGAAAGTCCTGTTTAACAAGCTTAATTTCCTTTTATGACAAGGTCACCCATCTAGCTGACCAAGGGAAGCCAGCTGAAGAAATCTTTCTGTATTTCAACAAAGCTTTTGATGTTGTTTCTCATAGTATCCTTCTGGAAAAAAAATGTCCAGAATACAGCTAGATAAAAACATAATTCCACGAGTGAGCAATTGGCTGATAGGTCACACTCAGGATTATAGTACATGAGGTTAGCTGAACCTATTGGCTAGTCACTAGTGGCATTCCACAGAGCTCTGTTTTACAGCCATTTCTCTTTAAGGTTTTCATAAGTGACGTGAATGCAGGACTAGAAGGTGTTTTGAGTAAGTTTACAGATGACACTAAATTGGGAGGAGCTGTTGACTCCAACGAGGGTGTAGAGACCTTGCAGAGAGATCTTGACAAACTAGAGAGATGGGCAGTCACCAACAATGTGATGTTTAACAAGAGCCAGTACTGGATTCTGCACTTGGGATGGGGCAACGCTGTCTGTATCTACAGACTGGGTGATGAAAAGCTGGAGAGCAGTCTTGAAAAAAGGGATCTGGAGGTTCTTAAAGATGGCAAGCTGAGTATGAGTCAGCAGTGTGTCCTGGCAGCCAAAAAGGCCAATTGCATGTCAGGCATTAAACCCTACCGGGTAGCCGATCTCTATCACACCTGCTCTCTCATTCCCCATCATCAGAGGAAGGGAGAGACATTATAATGGAAAGTGCTCAAGGGCTGAGCTAAGGACAGGGAGATCATTCACCAGTCATTGTCATGGGCAAAGAAGGCTCAACATAGGGAGATTAATATAATTTATTGCCTATCAGTAGCAAAGAAGCAAAGAACCATCCACCTCATGTCATCTTGTCATTTCACAGTGGAAATGGTTATTTAGATATGAAGTGTAATTCCTACCTCTAATACTCTAAATCATTCAATTCATGACTTAAAAATAGATCTTAATTTTCATTTTATTTGCTGCACAATATTTGAAGCTATTGATCTAAAAACTTTTTTTTTTTTTTTTTTTTTTTAACCTTCCTGTTTTCTAGCACTGATAGATTACCAAGAGGATACCCGTTCAATTCTGAAAATAGCATTTATTAGAGTAGAATTCCATTGATATTTATTTCACTTTAAATTACCTTAGGAACTTATCCTCCAGCTGCTTCTTTCCACCAAGACGCAACACTATCTCTTTGACTGTACCGACAAAAAACCACCACCACTACCACCACCACCACCAACAACAACTAACGAAAAAGAAAAAAAGAAAAAGAAAAAGCTGGTGATGCTGTACAGTAAAGTATAACATTAAAACTTAAAAAAAATATATAAAAAATCCATGAACTTCTGGAGTGGTTTTATTATTAAACCAGCCTGTGCCAGGTCACTACTTTTAGCCTAGTTCAATGTTTCTCAGTACAAATGAGAGAGTATTGAACTGCAGGGGGACTGCAAGCAAGAAAATGAGGATGAAGAAGGCAGAATTTTTTAAACTGTTTGTGCAAACAAAGACAGTGTACATAAAGTCAAATAACAAGTTAGCTTTAGCATCCTTGAATTTTGAAGGGGATTGAGGTTTTTTCATACTCTATAGATTGAGAAAGTGCAACTATTGCCCTGAAGGATGGCAGAATTATAGTGACGTGAGAAAGAGAAGAAAGAGAAGAAAGCTGACATTACATCCTTGTCTTCATTCAGTCGCGGCCTCTCTTTCTGACAGTCAAGAGGCTCCACATTATGGCCTGAGTAAAGACAATTGGCTAAAGTGTTGCTTTTGACTTGGGCTCCCAAGGCATATTTTCCAGGAGGCAGTTCATGGTGTTTCTTGAAAAGTGAGAGCAGATGGAACTGCAGGCATTTGGGTGCTATGATATAAAGAAGTGAGACTAAAGAGTTGGAGAGAGTCCCACGGTGTGATCCTGCTCTGAAAAGTAATGACAAAAGCAACATCTGCTTTTGAAAATTGTTTTCTTTCGGGCTTAAGCCTTTAGGCATAGGGACCACAGAATTATAGATTTTCCTGAGTTGGAAGGGGCACAGAAGAATCATCAAATATAACTCCTGGGTCCACACAGGACCACATAAAATTCAGAGAGATGTCTGAGACTGTCATCCAAATGCTTCTTGAACTCCGTCTTGGTGCTGTGACCACTGCCATGGGGAACCTGTCCCAGTGCCCGACCACCTCTGGGTGCAGAACCTTTCCCTAACCCCCTGTCTGACCCTTCCCTGTCTCAGCTCCATGCCAGTTCCCTCAGGTCCTGTCAGTGTCCCCAGAGAGCAGAGCTCAGTGCCTGCCCCTCTGCTCCCCTCCTGAGGGAGCTGCACCCACCATGAGGCCTCCCCTCGGCCTGCTCTGCTCTGGGCCAAACAAACCAAGTGTCTTCAGACACTCCTCATATGTATTTCCCTCTAGACTCTTCACTATCTTTGTTGCCCTTCTTTGGACACTCTATAGTAGGTTTATATCTTTATATTGTGGTGCCCAAAGCCACATACAGTACTTGAGGTGAGGCTGCATCATTGCAGAGCACAGCGGGACTATCCCTTCCCTCGACCAGCTAGCAATGTTCTTGATGCACCCCAGGGTATGGCTGGACATTTTGGCTGCCAGGACACACTGCTGGCTCATATTCAACTTGCTGTGAACTAGAACCTCCAGATCCCTTTCTGCAGGGCTTCTCTTCAGCCTTCTATTCCCCAGTCTGTGTGTATAAGCAGGGTTGCCCCATCTGATGTGCAGAATCCAGCACTTGTTAAACTTCATATTGTTGGTGATTGCCCATTTCTCTAGTTTTTCAAGATCTCTCTGCAAGGCCTCTCCACCCTTGGCAGAGTCAACAGCTCCTTCCAGTTTGATGTTGCCCACAGGCTTACTTAATGTACTTTCTAATCCTGCATCTAAATCTTTTATGAAAATACTAAAGAGAACTGGCCCCATAATTAAACCTTATGGAACTAGCCTGAGCTAACCCCATGTACTATAACCCTGAGTACGACCCGTCAGCCAATTGTTCATTCATCACATTATGTTGTTTTGTTTTTCTAGCTATATGTGGGACATTTTTTTTTTTTTTTTTTCCAGAAGGATACTTTGAGATCATCTTCTATGCTGTCTGCTTGGTACCTAACCGGGACAGTGCAGCCCACATATTTGATTAGAGCAGCACTTTAGGAAAACAAAAATTACAAAATAATGTACCTGTTCTCACTTTGAAAGTACCCCTATATTGTTGCAGAGTTTTTGGAAGGAGGAGGTTAGATTTCCTTATATGCTGAAAATAAGAAAACCAGAAGCTGAGTTCCTGTATGCACATACCAGCCCACTGGATATCACACCTTAGTGTCCCCATGGTGTGCAGATTTGATGTGTAGAATCATTCTTCTGTTGTCAATATATGAAATGCAAAGGGCCAACTGCATCAAAAGGGATCAAATTTCCTTACTTGGTGATGCCGCTCCTCATTTCAGAGAGTGGATGACTGATTTAGGAGAGACACATAATGTGTCTACAGTCAAAAGCAATGAGTCAGAGCCCAAGTGCTTAAAAGTGGGACACTTGTACTTGCTGAAATTGTATAACTTAGAATCCATAAAACACCACAACAAAATGTTTCACCAAGCCATTTTCTCAGACACTTGCAGAATGATGCTACTTCTTAATTTTGTTCCTTCTGAATGCTTTTGTGTGGGATTATCTTTCTAATGTATCAGCATTTATGGAATACTACAGTTCTAAGTCCGGAGGAACTTAATTTCCTACCGAGTATCTAAACTGAAGAGAAAATTGATCTTTTAATATAAAAAACACATACACGCATTATCATGTTATCAGAAAGAACTCAAAGAAA
The DNA here is from genome assembly GCF_964035555.1 of Netta rufina. Lineage (NCBI taxonomy): Eukaryota > Metazoa > Chordata > Aves > Anseriformes > Anatidae > Netta > Netta rufina. The sequence continues at coordinate 152,130,204 of NC_140124.1, forward strand.
TTAGCAGGACAGAGTTTTAAAAGCAAGGTAGAGAAAATTACTATATAGCTCACCAACATTTAGGGATTGAAAAGACTCTCTGCCTTAATTGCTTGGAAATAAATTTCCAATTAATTAGAAAAAAAGATGAGCCAGATAAGGATTCTCAGTATACAATCCTGAAAACTGAAATTAAGTCTCAGTCATTAAACTCATGTAATGTCTTTGCACCTAATTATGATTTCTCTAGAATTCTTCTGAAACTTATATCTCACATTATCTGAACTTAATGACCCTCTTATAATTGGGGAAGATGTAAACTTAGCGTTAGTCTCATGAATTGGACAAATCCTCAATGAAGAAACTTGCTACTTTTTGTGCAATTTGAGTAATAAAGAAAAGCTGTGCTGAATAGAGAGGGAGACACTGTCAACATTTGGAAGACCATTAAAACTAAAGGTGGATATTTCTCTAACTTTCCCTGCCTAGTTAATATAAATAAGCAACTTATTGCTGAAAATCAACCTAGAATGAAGCTCAAGTGGTCTTCCAAATGTGAGCACCATGGAGCCTGTGGTTCTGAGGTGCACATACCACCTGTGCTCTAGAGTCCTGTCAAAGCTGTATCACCTGATGAGAAGAGCTTTTGGATAACATAAATTCCTGGTTTATGGGAGGAAGAAAAACAACTGCTAAAAGTAGCATGTGGGAATGGTTATGTCTCCCACCTGTAGAGTACATTTGGAACTCCATTTCCTCTCCAGATCCTCAAGATACATAGTAGGCATTTCCATGGATGTCAGCTCCAGTAACATTTTGTACTTGTAAGGTGAGGAAATATGACTTTCTTTCACATATTCTGTGAACTCATTCTTAGAAGTTTATGTATCAGGTGTCCTTCTGGAAATGTATCTTTAATTCCATGGTGAACCTGGGAAACTTGTGCTACCACTGTAGTAGTCTATTAAAAATTACTCTTATGAATTAGGTAAATTCAGAGTCATGGTAATGCCTTTATGTGAATATGAGGGTGGTTGTTAGGGTTCCATGAAAAGTAGCAGGATGGTGGGGGGCAGCAAGGGGTGGAGAGAAAAAGTTACAGAATCTAAAATCAATAAAAATGCAAATATGGAATCACAGAGGCTTTTCTTTAGCTGTTGAGAGATTCTAGCAGGGTTTGTGGTCCCAGCAAGACACTCTGCACTAAGGATATATGATCCTAGAGAGGACAGCTGATTCAGGTGGGAAGTAAAGTAGTAGGAAGAGATCCACAATGAAAAAATATACACAACAGAAATTATGGAAAAGTAGAACCCAGGCTAAGATTTTCAAAGGATCAAAGTAAAGCAAGAGTTCCTGGTTTGTTCTAATGGAGAATTTGTGTTCCTATGGTAGGTCATGAAGGTCTTTAAAAGAGGGGTGAAGTGGGATGTAAAAGATTCCCATATCTGTGGTATGACCTCAACAAGAGTCAGTGAAAATAGAGAATCATAGAATCGTAGAATCATATTATATCCCGAGTTGGAAGGGACCTATAAGGATCATCAAGTCCAACTCCTGGCACCACACATGTCTACCCAAACGTTTAGACCATGTGACTAAGTGCACAGTCCAATTTGCTTTTTAAATTCAGACAGGCTTGGTGCAGTGACTACGTCCCTGGGGAGCCTATTCTAGTGGTCAACCACCCTCTCGGTGAAGAACCTCTTCCTGATGTCCAGCCTAAACTTCCCCTGCCTCAGCTTAACACCACTCCCACGGGTCCTATCACTAGAGTCAATATACCTATAAGAACAACCAAACAACCCCAGGAAGACCTCAGGCAGGTTGAGGGGTCATAAAGCAGTTTTCTCAGGACATTCTATTGACCCGTCACTACTGATAGAGGCAATAGACTTCAAATACTAATGCAATTTCTTTTGAGTTTAACTGTTTGGAACATGGTTGTATGGGTTGAGTGGGTTGTCTAATCTGTTCCAGACAGATATCCCATGGATATCCCAGATATCCATCCCATATCTCTTATCCCTTCTTGTTCAGCTCTTAGAGTACTCAGGAAGCCCTGCTGTATCTGCCATGCTAGAACAAGGAAACTAGAAAAGCCAGAAAAAAAAAAAAAAAGTGCTCCACAATACCCTTCTTTTCCTGGGAAAGGAATAAAAGAAGAAACATATCACAACTATCCGTCATGTACTGATGGAATAAACCACTGTGGAACATTTTGATTACAAGAGTAACGTCACATGGAGCTAGGTATAGGAGCAGTACGTCTTTTGCATATTTGAGTCTAAAGTTACTGCTACTTGTCCATTTCACCTGGTTGTTGATTAGAGCTGAAGAATGAATTGGTCTTAGTGGTATAATGCAGGTAAGTAGCATAGAAATGGAAAAGTAGTTTCTGTCTCAACTCAGTGGATCCATTACCTGAGGAACATGTCATGCCATTTTAATATGTTATTCTGGATCATGGCTGTGCTTCTCAGGTGAGAAGCAGTATTTTATGCTGGACAATATCTGATGTTGCAAAAGGATGTGGGAAGCTTCTAATAAAACCTTTTATCTGTCGAACAAAGAATTTCATTAATCAATGTCATTAATATGGTTCATACAATTTCACATCCTGACCTACATCCAGACAAAATTGTGCCTGCACTGCTACTTATACTACTTAGAAAGGTTTAAAGATTTCCTTTCCATGAGTTCTCCATGGGTATTCTCGGGAGCAGTAGGTTTGACACTACTTTTTAAAAATTACAGCCAATAAATCCCAGTTAAGTTTCTTCAGTGTGCAGTGGATTCTAACACGTTTGATGGAAGATGGGAAATTATTTCCCCATGACTGAGCCATGGGTTTAGAGTGGCATTAGTTTCTCATGATTTTCTTAGTTGCTCATGATTTTCTTGTGCAAATCAGGAAAGAGATAGGTCATAGTCACAAATTCAGGATGGATAACCTCTTAATACGTCAAAAGCTTCTCAGTAAATCAGTGGATCGAGCTTAAGGAACACAGCAATGGATGGTTTCAGATCACCTGATAAGCCCCTATCTAGTCAAGAGACTGGATCACAAGTCTTTCTGTAGTGCTCAATACAATAAACTGAAAATACTTATTGAAGCTGAAGATGCGAGTGGTATTCATTATGGACTTAAAAAATTTAGTTGCAGCATAAGCCTTCCTGTGCAGCCATCAAAGTCCACCCACATCTTTACCATGAACACCATGATCAGGGAAGAATGAACAGAGGGAGGTGATATATGGAAATCTAATGCTACTGTGCAGTGTTAAATACTCTCTACAATCTTAATTCCTAGCCAGAAACAAACCACAAACTTCTGGTTAAAGTTTTTGTCCTGATTCAAATAATTATGGGAATTTATAAACCTTTATGCATTTTCATAGTTGAAGAGGCATCTTTCATGTTTTGGAAACAAAAGAGTTTTGTCAGATGCCAGACCTGTGTCTATAGCTTTCTGCAGATCATCCAGGGAGCGTAGAGTGATTGTGCTCCTAGTAAAGGTGCTGTAGTTGAACTCCCAACATCAGGTGGGATGAATTTGTGTAACAGTGGGTTTGGTAGATCTCACAGCTACTTTCTTTTGACCCTTGGTTGCTTTCTGGAAAGGCTTGCTAATGAAAACAGATGTAAGAGTTTCTCAGACTGATACCAGTAAAGATAATTATTTTCTGGCTAATGCATATATTTAAACACAGATTCTTTTAATGTCTTAATGTAACCACAGGTACCAGGAACAGTAGGTATCATGCTCATGCCCCACCTTCTTTTAATTTTACTTCTATAGCATAGCAGAATATTTATCCTAAAGCAGTTATATGCTGTTTACTCCTAGATGTAGATTTCTGTGGTTTCTGGCTGCATTTTTATCTGGAATCCATTTCTAATTACATGCTTGCTGAGAAATTTCTTGATGAGTAATTTCTTTCTGTGTTGTTCAATATGATACTGCATATTTACATATTATGAAGCAGAGGATAGCTGTGGTTTCCTCTTACCACACTCAAGAAAGAAACCCTCCTTATCAAAAATAAATAAATAAATAAATAAATAAATAAATCATTTCCTGCCTAGTTTTCATCTTCTTGGGACCCAAAAATCTGCTTTTTGCAACTGAAAACCATACAGTATAGATTTTGTGGCATTGTGACCTAATTGGACAGGGAGAAGGGAAAAGGGTAGATTTGTAAAGTTGTTGCAGAACATGTGAAAATCAGCTACAATACAAAAAAAAATCAATTTCTTTTGTGCAGTGCAAAACTCTCAACTATATTCACAGACTGACCGTTTGCTTTACTAAGGATATCTGTTGGTATAAATTAGTGTTTTGTTCTTTTGTACTTTGAGACAGTGACTCATTGTGGGGAAGGAAGAGTGCTGATATACCTTAAAAATCCACAAGTCCCACTTTAAAAGCAGTGAGGAACATGTAGCAGAGAACAAAGCTTTGTCTGTTTAACACTTCTTTGATTTACAGACTGACCTGGTATCTGCATCTATTTCAAAAAGAAAACTTGTTTTCTCCTTAATGTACTTCCTCTCCCCACAAAGGATATGGCAGTTTCAGCAAGAGTCAGAGGAAAACTAGATTTCCCTCCCTTTCCAAAATGTCTTAACCAAGCAATCTCATCTTCAGGCTATGTGTCAACAATGACAGAGAAGCAGGTCCTGCACTCTGCCAATAACCAGTTGACTCTCTAAATCTGTACCAAGTATATGTTACAGATTGGGGTGGGATGAGGGTGGTGGTGTTTTTGTCTTTTTTTTTTTTTTTTGCCTTTTTTTTTTCTTTTTTTTTCCCCGTTGTGGTATGTTTGTAAATCATGAATTTTGTTTGGAAGAATTGCTGAATTGCTTTCATAATTTAACCCTGCCAAAAGTGGCTATGCCTCTGAGTAGTTTTTCATTATAAAAAATCCTCTGTGTCACCCCTGGATATTCTCAAGCCAATAAAAAGAAAATCATTATTACTTTTTTTTTTTTTTTTTTTTTTTGTCAAATGGAAGAAAAAATACCCAACGTTCTATAATAATAATAGCAATAATAAAAGATACTGATGATACTTCGAGATCAGCTACATAAGCCTGTTGACTGCACTATTTTGTTTGGAGGATTTTCATACCCCTTCCTGATGAGGCTGTTGGAATGTAATGTATTCTGCCTTCCAGATGACACATTACTTTTAACTTTTGTGTACAATATAGGCTAATAACATCTCACGGCTTTTCAATTGGAAGTTGTTCTTTGATAAACTGACAGTGAGATGAGCACTACTGCAAGTTATTATTTTTGGAACAATGGAGAGAGAGTTGGAAATTCTACGATTAGTGACAAATTTTCAGTGACAATCATTGTATATTGCCAGCACTGAAATCAATAGGAAAATTGAAGAAATAATGCTGTACTCCATGTGTGAAAAGAATATGACCCATCATTAACACCTTCAGGCAAATAAGTGATGATTTAGGGCACTTAACAGAAGTTCATTTGTCTCTTAGGCTTTTGAAAATGGGGACAGGAATTGTAATTACAAGAGTGGAGAATCTTTTTGAGCACATGGGGGATTCGAGATTGAAATTGCTTGTTGGAGTAATTTATACAGTACTGTTGCACTTAAGATGTACTTTAAAGTTACATCAAGGGCATCCAGAGTGCACAGATAAGCAGTATCTGTCACATTCTAACATTAAAAAATGAATCAAAGAAATACGCCATTAGTTAGAACAGATGTTTTACTGTTAGCATTATAAGCTTAAGGAATTAGAGCCACCAAAATTAATAAATGTCAATAAAGAATGTCACTGAGATCATGAACCACAGAATAAAAATGAAATACAAATAAACGTTCTCACATTGTATTATTGGCTTTTTAGCTATTCTCTCACACTGTTAATCAGAGTGCGGTCCAGTCAGCAACCTTCCCTTCTTCTACTGCGAATGAAGTTTGGTATCCACAAAGAAGGCATGATAGCTCCCAAATATTCTGGCATATATCTTTTTCTGGGGTGGCTTCCTTGCTTCAAAATATTTTACAGGATGTCTCAAGAGGAGCAAAACAACCAAGAGAGGTAAAAACCTTGGCAGACATGTATTTACTGATTGAAAAAGAAGTTTGTGTTTGTCTTTCCTTCCTTCCTTCCTTCCTTCCTTCCTTCCTTCCTTCCTTCCTTCCTTCCTTCCTTCCTTCCTTCCTTCCTTCCTTCCTTCCTTCCTTCCTTCCTTCCTTCCTTCCTTCCTTCCTTCCTTCCTTCCTTCCTCTGAGCTCTGCAGAGAAAGTAAAATTTGTAGCCTGACAAGAAAGGGCAGATCTGTGAGCAAACAATGTTCTTAATTCAGGACATTTTGATGTCACATTGTAGTGGGTTTACGTGGCAAGGTTTTGGTAGCAGGGAGCCATAGGGGTGGTTTCTGTGAGAAAGATCTAGAAGCTGCCCCATGTTTGGGAAGGGCCCCATTGTTTTCCAGATCCGAGCCAATAAGCGATGTTGTTTTGCGCCTCTGTGAGAGCATATTTAAGACAGGGAAAAAACGCTGCGCCACACAGCAGCCGGGAGAGTCAAGGGAGTGAGAGAACAGCCTTGCACCAAGGTCAGTGTAGAGGGAGGGGGAGAGGTGCTCCAGGCGCCGAAGCAGAAGTCCCCTGTGGCCTGTGGTGAGGACCATGGTGAAGCAGGATGTCCCCCTGCAGCCCATGGAGTACCACGGTGGAGCAGGGTTCCACGCTGCAGCCTGTGGAGGAGACCACGGTGGAGCAGGTGGCCCTGCACCGACGGAGGCTGCCGCCTGTGGAAGACCCCTGCTGGAGTGGATTCTGGGCAGGACCTGTAGCCCGTGGAGAGGAGCCCACGCAGGAGCAGGTGATCTGGCAGGAGCTGCTGCCCGTAGGGGAGCCAGGTTGGAGCAGTTTTCTCCTGAGGGATGGACCCCGTGGTACGGACCCATATCTGGAGCAGTTCTGGAAGAGCTGCTGCCTGTGGGAAGCCCACGCCGGATCAGTTCATCAAGGACTGCATCCCGTGGGTGGGACCCCACAGCACAGGGGACGAGAGTGACCGAGAAGGAGCGGCAAAGAAGAAGTGCTGTAGACTGACCATAACCCCCATTCCCCCGTTCCCCTGCGCCGCTCGGGGGGAGGAGGTGGAAGAGGGTGGATGGGGGGGAAGGTGCTTTTGGTTTGTTTTTTCCTTCGTTTTCTCACTTCTCTCGCTTGTTAGTAATAGGCAATAAATCTTACTATCTCCTTATGCCGAGTCTGTTTTGCCCGTTACAATAATTACTGCGTGATTTTCTCGTCCTTATCTCAATCCTTGAGCCCTTTTCACATATTTTCTCCCCATTCCTCTTTGAGGAGGGGGAGTGAGAGAGCGGCTGTGGTGGAGCTCGGCTGCCCACTCGAGCGGAACCACGACATCGAGTACTTCACATCTTCTAACAAAAGGCAAGGTTCCAGGTCAATATCTTGACTAGACGAATCTCTTCATGTTCCTTCCACCAATCTCTAATGAAGGAACATCTTCATCAGCTGTCTCCTTGTAATTAGGATCTCTTCCAATAGCACTTTACTTCATGCATGCTTTGATTCTACTGTATGGATCTCAGGCACACTTATATTGTCAACACTTTTGAGTGGGTTTCTCTTTCTCAGCTCCTCCATTTCATTCCTTTAAATCACATCTCATATTCTTCTGTTTTCCCCTTACAAGAGGTTGCATAGAAAGTGTATCAGGCCATTAGGTGATTTTCCAAGGTACATTAATCATCTTACCAGGGTGTAAGAATGGGCTTACAAGTGCCAGTATTCAAAGCTAAATTGAGCTTGGAGGTGTCCTGGTGCTCTTGAAGAAGGTCAAATAGCATAAAATAATGCAAATGAGAACACTTTTCACTAAACAATAATCCCAATAATGTTCCATAAAAAGAACACAGAAATAAATACACTGGCTTTAAAGATGATTCTTTAAATCAGAGTGTCAGAAGGGGACATACCAATCTTTCCAGCATATGCAAGTGAAGTCTCTTTAGATTTATATTTAAAAAAATGTTAGTATTTATAATAAAAGGAATCTAACTCAAACTCAGGTAAGAATTTAGTCTCTCTTGAGATTCGGGAAAAGAAAACCTAATCAGCTTGCATTAAATTCACAGCATGAAACTTTTACTGGCAATCGCATTGGTGGGATATTTAAATTTTTTAGACAAGTTGTTAGATTCTAAAACTGAAACCATTTTTCTCCACTGGGATTTGAATTTCCCCAGCCTAACTCCAATGGACAGCATTCCCCCAGCGTGGCATAGCTGCAGATGACCTTTCTCCCTCTCAATGTGCAAGCCCTTGTGATTGTTAAGCAAGCAAGCAGGCATGCAGCATGTGCTGGGGTGCATGACATCAGCTGTGTCCAGGCAGTAGGCAGCTCTGGGAGAATGCACTTACTAAGGAGACTTCTTTGGAGTGGGATGCAGGTAGGAACCCAAAGCCATCTCTTTGCTGATTCCCTCACTGGGTGGAAAAAGACTTCAGATTGTTTGTGTCACTATGTACACAGGAGTCCTGCTGTCTGTGGGTAAAATGAGATGGGATTTAATTTACTTTAATCTGGCTGAAGGCATGAGACCTGACAGCACTGTACATGGCAAGGCAATCTTATCCCTAACCCTGGTGTGTCTCTGAAGTTTAGCATTCTTCTCTAAAGATAATTTCTCTAACATGGGACCTAATGTAAGTACTGAACACAGAAACTGCTGCTCATTTCTTAGCCTTCAGGCACGTTACAAAACTTTTTTTTTTTTTTTTAAGGCCTCATCCATCAAAACAGAGGCAATGGCAGACATGAATATCTTGGCAAGTCTATCTGATCATTACAAAACAGGAGTGGGAGACGATGACAGCTGTGTATTTCAGAAAGAGAGACAGGAATTTCAGTTTTCATTTGATTATTTTCTTACTGGCTATTGGAAATAGGAAGCTTGCAATGTCTTCATTCCCAGAACAATGTCAACTCCATAAAGCCTCAAATTAAGTAGAATTACTTTTGAATCCAGATATCATTCCCAGTCACTATACAAAGGATATTAATGCTGGGATTAAACTACAGAATGACATCAGACACATTAATTTTCTCCCCTTCCATCTCCCGTATCTTCTCTGTAGCATGAATGGAAATTAATTTCCTATGGAGAGGGAATGGCTGTGAGAAATATTGAAGCAATTAATTAGTGTTGATTTTATTCTTCTTGTCCAAGGCATTTTTATTTTCTTAACACTTAATTGAAGTAGAGTTTGTGAGTAATGGGATAGAGAGAAACTGAAGTGATGTTATGTACAATTGCATTGCATGCCTCTTCCTGCACATCATCTGGAAAGTTTGTTCACAATTTGAAAATGATTTTCAGAGTTAAAATGGAATATTGGAACCACAATATGGAAATCCTTGAGAAACAGGTAGAAATATTATTTGGTCACTGTTTAAAGGCAGAGCATGCTGCAAACAGTAAATGTATATTAAAAATGTAATAAATGATGGTTAAATCTATGGTTGGGTTTCAGACAGTCAGTAGACTGTTTTTCTTTGTTATCATTACATATTTAAATTTAAATTCAAGATTTCAATATATCATTCACAGAGCTGTCAACAAATCCAAATAAACTCACCTCATCTCAGTTTTTTTTACAGCTGATTTTTCTTCTTTTATCATCTGGCATCAGAAGCACAGTGTACATATGTCTGCTTGTATTTGTATATGTCTGGATTCTTTAGGTTGAAATAATAACAACATCTCAACTCTTATCCAAGCATTACACAACATTATAATCAAGCAGCTCTTCTACAACTAACAGCAATACAACCCTTGGTTTAATAGCTGAATGATCCTTCGTGCCTAGTGCAACAGAATTCTGGAGTCAAACTTGCCCAAACATGGGGATCAGCATAAACACAAAGCATGTCACTTCATAAGACAGCACAGAACTTTGAAGATTGGGCCAGTATCCTCTACAGAGACAATATGCAAACCTTTTTGCCAGTTCTCCTTGCTTTTCTCCTAGGAAACTATCAGTTTAGAGCAGTTCATAAAATAATAGAATACCCCAAGTTGGAAGGAACATACAAGAAACATCAAATACAACTCCTTGGTCCACACAGGACCACCCAAAAATCAGACCGTGTGTCTGAGACCATTATCCAAATACTTCTTGAACTCCAGCAGGCTCGGTGCCATGACCACAGCCCTGGGCATCCTGTCCCAGTGCCTGACCACCTCTGGGTGCAGAACCTTTCCCTAACCCCCTGCCTGACCCTCCCCTGTCCCAGCTCCATGCTGTTCCCTTGGGTCCTGTCGCTGTTCCCAGAGAGCAGAGCTCAGCGCCTGCCCCTCCGCTCCCCTTGTGAGGGAGCTGCAGGCCGCCATGAGGCCTCCCCTCAGCCTCTGCTCTGGGCTGAACAAACCAGGTGGCTGTGGCCACTCCTCTTAAGTCTTGCCCTCCAGACCCTCCACCATTTTTGTAGCCCTCCTTTGGCCACTCTCTAATAGTTTTATGTCCTTATGTTATGATGCCCAAAGTGCACACAGTACTTGAGGTGAAGCCGCATCATTGCAGAGCACAGTGGGACTATGTCTTCCCTTGACCAGCTAGCAATGCTGTGCCTCATGCACCCCAGGGAACAACTGGCCCTTTTGGCTGCCAGGATAAAATCTTAGCTCATATTCAGCTTGCTGTGAACCAGAACCTCCAGATCACTTTTCACGGGGCTACTCTCCAGCCTCTCATCACCCAGTCTGTAGATACAGGCAGCGTTGCCCCATCCCATGTGCAGAAACTGGCACTTGCTCTTGTTAAACTTCACATTGTTGGTGATTGCCTACCTCTCTAGTTTGTCAAGATCTCTCTGTGAGGTCTCTCCACCCTTGTTGGAGTCAACAGTACCTCCCAAGTTAGTGTCATCTGTAAACTTACTCAAAACACCTTCTAGTCCTGCATCCACGTCATTTATAAAAACATTAAAGAGAACAGATCCTAAATTAGAGCCTTGTGGAACCCCACTAGTTCCACACTGACCAACAGCTTGAGCTAACCTCATGTACTATAACCCTGAGTGTGACCCATCTGCTCACCCATCACGTTATGTTTTTATCTAGCTGTATTCTGGACATTTTTTTTATTTTTCCAGAAGGACACTCTTCTGTTTCTACTCTGAGAAACAGTATTAAAAGCTTTGTTGAAATACAGAAAGATTTCTTCAACTGACTTCCCTTGGTCAGCTAGATGGGTGACCTTGTCATAAAAGGAAATTAAGCTTGTTAAACAGGACTTTCCCCCGGTGAACCTGTGTTGGATGTGACCAATGACTGCATTGTCTTTCAGGTGTTTCTCAATAACTCCCAGAATAATCTCCTCCATAATTTTACTAGGCACTGCAGTGAGACTGACAGGCCCATAATTACCAGGGTCTTCTTTCTTGCCCTTCTTGAAAATTGGAACAACGTTTGCCAGCTTGATTGGGACCTCTCCAGATTCCCCAGACTGTTGAAAAATAATTGAGAGAGTTCTTGTGATAACATCAGTTATCTCTTTGAGTAGCCTGGGATGAATCCCATTGGGCAGCATAGACTCGTATACGTCCAACTGGAGCAGGAAATCCTGCACAAGTTCAGGGTTGGCTGGGAGTTTCTCGTTTCTGTAGTCATGATCCTCCAATTCAGGGCACCTGGGGTCCCAGCACCCACCATCAGTCTTAAAGTCAGAGGCAAAGAAATCATTAAACATCTCTGCTTTGCCTACATTCCTATTTGTGAAGTGTCCATCATCATCTCATCATCAGGTAATGGACCAATGATATCTCTGGTCTTTTTTTTTGTTTATATTATTATTATTATTTTATTTTTATTTTTTGGCCCCTACTGTACTGGCCCGATTCGATTGTGATTGACCTTTTGCCGCATGAATTTTCTCCCTTTAAAAGCAAACAACATTTCTGTAGTCCTCCCATATTGCCTGACCTCGTTTCCAGTGGCCATAGACTTTTTTTTTTTTTTTTTTTTTTTCTGGCTAAGCTCTAGAAGATCTCTGTTCAGCCAAGATGACTTTCTGCCCCTCCTGCTTGAATTCTGACATTTGGCAATTGTCTGTTCCTGTGCTGCCTAGTGATACTTAAAAACTGACCAGCATTGATGGACCTTAATACCTTCAAATCAGTTTTGCAGGGACCTTACTAACTAGTTCCCTGAGCATCCTGAAGTTTGCTCTTCCCAGAGAGAAAGTTTTATTGGCAGTTTTCCTCCTATCTCCAAAATTTTAAACTTGAATACTTCATAGTCACTATAGCCACGACAGCCACCGATCACCACTACACCCATGAGACCCTCTCTGTTTACAAGCAAAAATCTAAGAGGACACATTTCTTAGTCAGCTGTGTTAGTTCCTGTACCAAGAAGTTATCATCAAGGTGTTTTAGGAATACCCTGGACTTCTTTGTATCTGCTCTGTGGTATTCCTTGTTAACATCTATCTAACTGAAGTCACCCATAAGGACAAGGACAGCTGATCTAGACATATTTCTTAGTTTCTTAAAGAATAATTCATTGGTATTGTCATCCTGGCTGGGTGGTCGATAGTAGACTTGCACAATGGCATCTGCTCTTTTTGCTTGTCTTTTAATCCTTACCCAGAGGCTCTCAGCCATTTCACCACTTACTGCAGGCTCTATACAGTCCAGCCCCTCCATTACATAGATGACCATACCCCTTGCTCACTTGTTCCAATCTTTGTCATCACTGACTGATAGCAGAATTTTTTTACTATATCTTTTGTCAGGTACAGGTTGTAGCAATATGTGTTTCAAAAGTTTCATAAAATTTTGGCACCCTGCACAATATGCTAAAGCCCTATAACTGCATTTGTATCTAGCACCAGTTATGTGTGATCAAATACATGGACAGCAATGATCTGCCCCAAAAATCAGAAGATAGTTTCCAAACATCTGCTGAATAAGACAATCTTTAAGATAAGACAAGTGCTTGGAAGAGGTAAAATGCAAGACTAATATGGGTGCCATTGCTATGCTGAATGGAACAAAGTGCCATCTCCAGTCATGATGCTTACCTTTTAGACAAGAATTATGGACACATTCAAATCTGATAGACAATGTGTAACTAGACCATGAAATTTACTGCCATATGATATGATGATATTGCTGAGGCCAGGAACTAACGACAAAAGCTGACTGGGAGTTTATATGTATAACAAAAATATACTGTTAATTCTAACAGCAACAATGTATTTTGACATTAGAAGGGCACAAGGAGAACACTCAGTAAGTGGTTAATGATCTAGATGACACTTTTCTGGTTAATTTATATGGTACATTTTTTCCTCATCCAAACCATCTATAAGAACTGACCCTGCTTATGTACATTTTGTAAAACCCTTGTGACTATTTTCTGCCTATGTGGTTTCAAGTCCCAGGTTCCCCTTTGAGTTTTGGACTTGAAGTTGACAATTAAGCCCACTGTAAATTAATAATAATAATAATAATTTAAACTTGCATTAAACTCATCATTTTTGTTTTGAAGAGTTTGAAGATAAACTTTTCTCACCACTTTCGTACACCAACTTTGCAAATCTGCCTTTACTTTCATGGTTGTTAAAGTGCCTCCTGCCCTGATCTTGTCACTTAGAGCTTGATTAGAGCTTGATCTCACTGCCTGATGTTAGAGATCTACTGCTGCAGCATCTAAACATCCACATGATGCTGACAGGTCTGACAACACTACCTCTGGGAGACCTGAGCACTTCTGGAGCATGAGCTGCGGGGGGGGGGGGTAGGGGGGGTGCTCTTCAAATCATACATGACTACATGATTGTTTAGGCAATCAAATTGCACTCTCATTTATGTAAGTAGGGAAGATTAAATAACCTCTCACATGAATGGAAGCTTCAATTCTGTGTTCTTAATTTTGTCTAAATCCAGAGGTATAGCTTCCTTTTAGGCACTGCTGCTGAGGCAAATTAGTTAAAGCAAGTCACTATCACCATTACTTGATGGGTTGATACACTAAAAATGAGTAATTCTTGCAGCTGAAAGATCCATTTCTCTGTACCTGTACTTCTATTTACCAGATACAACGTTCTTTAGGAGCTAAACAATTTATACCAGAATATATAAATGTTACTGCTGTAAATATCTCATTAAGCCATGTCTGTATTCAGATGAGCAATAGCTTTTGCAAAATCACATGCACATGCCACTCTGTCAGGATCATGGATAATCCTAGGAATACTCAATAACCACAGGTGGGAATTCGCTTTATAATTTGCAAAGATGTCCTTGGGGATTTGAGCTATACCACACAATGACTCTGCTTCCAGAAGGGTCACAAGATATTTGTGATACTGCACACTATCCTGAATGCCTATTAATAATAAATAAACCAGGTTCAAAGATATAACCTGCTACACAGGAACTTCCCTGGAATCTTCCTTCACCCTAGTTCCCCCCAGAGCTTCCCTATTATCAGTTTGGGTATTTTAAAAAAGTAACAACAGCATATCAAATAAATAGTTACTGAGGACTTTGTGTTTTCCTAGGAGATGCCTGGAAACACCTTGAACGTTCAGTCCCAAAAGGTGTCCCTACCAGTTAAGCGACAGACAAAGAGGATCAGCAGCTCTCAGCAGTTCAAGGCAAAGTCACCAACACTACCTAGTTCTGCTTGTTTGATGCTGCTGTTACAAACAAGCATTCACACCTTTTAAAATGGCTTTATTTATTTATTTATTTTCAATAGAAGCTCTTGCTTAATTTCCTTATTCAGTACATATGGAAGAGCTGCCTAAAGCATTGGGCAGGAACTTTTGATATTTCTATAAAAACTTTAGTGCAATCAATAATAGATATTGAGGTCAGAACTGTAGCTACTGAGCAACCTCTGTTAGGTACTGTAGTTTACAGAATGAAACTATTTTTCATTTAAATCCACAGACTTATGATAGATGCTAGTGAAGGGCTATAGGGATGACATTATGTCAAAATGAGAATAAATTGTCAGTATAAATCCAGGGAGATATTGTCACAATATCAGCTTGAAACAAAATGACACCGATGCAAATTTTATAAGAAACAACTTTAAGATGTCAAGACAGTGGTAAATTGATGTCAGTTTTGGTCTGCGGAGAGACTGTTATGATTCAGAAAAGAAAAACCCAAACAAACTCAAAAACATTCCCAAAGTGATAGCTATAATAAGAAGGTCTCATCTTGGAAGTTGAAGTTAGTTATAGCAACGCAATCAGAAAAAAAAATCATGATTCTGATGTAGAAAAGAAAAGAAAAGAAAAGAAAAGAAAAGAAAAGAAAAGAAAAGAAAAGAAAAGAAAAGAAAAGAAAAGAAAAGAAAAGAAAAGAAAAAGTAAATACTGATATAAATACTGTATACACTTGATGTATGTTAAATTGTATGTATGGGTAGACACTGACATTCACACAGTTTAGATTGTTTCTATATTTATATAGATAGTCTCAGATGCTAGTTCAGTCAACTAATCAGAAATCTGGAAGCTTCTTCATACCATCAAAACCTCCTGTAGCTTTTTGCTCATGCAAAATGCAACAGAATTTAAGGTGAGTTGAATAGATCGAATAGACAGCAGGAGCAGAGCCTAGCTCTTCCAAAGTCTCTCATTAACAGGCTTTGCTGAATCTCCTTGCTGTCAATTCACGTCTTATAGTTCAGCATCCTGGCGAATCTGAGCTTAGCCCTGCCAGTGACCACGAAAGTTTAGAAGCACAAATGGATATGTTTTGAAAATCTTACAGGTTTTTCAAAGATTGTCTTGAAGCATTGGTTTTGACCGATGGGATGTTGGGGGCAGTTGTGAGAACACTTAATGCCTGGCGTCTCCTGAAGTCATTTACATTCAGGCAAAAGTGGGTGGAAATTCTGCCGTGTGAAAATGACATCTGCAAATGTGTAAATGACTGCACAGCACTCGAGGCAGTCAACAACCGGGGCCCCTGCTTAGTATTGTGATTCTGCCATGTAGAGCATTAACCTTTACCATGTTCTGCTTTTCTTGCATACAATAACAGCAGATCCTTGTCAGGGGGTGGCTAGACAAGACGGTACATATGCTTCTAGGCACTCAGTCCTTGATCAAAAATACCTAGCATGTAACACTGAACTGATCTATACTCATTCCCCCATTCTACATTGATTTGAAACACTTTAGGGCGTGCATCTGCCTTTGAAGGCTTCTTGGCGTATATCCTGCATTATTTGCCCTGGATATTTCAAAAGACACACTGTTATGTGATCATGTCTGAAGTGGATCAGATTTATACTGCCTGGAGATCTGATAAACCACAGTTCCTTTATTTCAACTTAGTTGAAATTAAGTATGTTCTGCAATCTACTTTTGCATATATGTTTGTAAAACCCAGTGAAACGACAACCAAAACCCATTAATA
Organism: Netta rufina; assembly: GCF_964035555.1. NCBI lineage: Eukaryota > Metazoa > Chordata > Aves > Anseriformes > Anatidae > Netta > Netta rufina. The sequence continues at coordinate 152,146,658 of NC_140124.1, forward strand.
TTAACTAAAGCTATTAAATCATTCCTTTTCTCTTTTGGACCACAATTCATTCTTGAGTTTATGTTTAGAAGCTGACTTAAAATACCATAGGGACAGATTTCAATACCTTCCGTACTGGAGCCTATCTGCAGTGAAACCATTGACGTCAGTGGAATGATTCCAGATCTATAGCTGCCAAGTTATGCACATCTCCGTATGTGTCACTTTATGCTAGTTATTTAATGCATTGATTTGCATACTGTAAGCAATTTGCATAGAACCAACATTTGCATACAACATCACGTAGCCACATCAACACATCCGAAGAAGCGAGGTGGGTAAGACATCTGGAATTTGGGGTGTGGGTGTCTGTGCCTGTGTGCAGGAGGGATATGAAGCTATGTTGCTGATTTGGGTGCCAGAGGATTGAATATGTCAATACATATGAGAGATTCTGTGTCTCTTGCCTGCTATGCTTGCACATGTCGTGCAAGCATGTCGTGCACAAAGTCGTGCAATAGGGGTCATAGTAGCAACCCCCTGCATTCCCTACCCAGGGGACTGATGCTGAGAATGGGGAATGCAGTTTGGCATGTTAGGCAGAGAGGACTGAGAGAGGAGGCCACACTTTCTGGTATCTGTGAGAGAAGCACTTGATGGCTAACAGTTGCAGTGCTGAGTTAAATTTGCAGCCAGATAACAGCAGGCTGGTAAATACATGTGTGAAAGATATCATGAAAAAAACATGGACTTGCTAAGCCCACAGATGTACTCTACAGTAAATGGAATGGGAATTTAGGTAAGATTGACATGAATCATTGACATAAAGAAAAATCTTGTTAGGAAAACCAGGCATCTTCAACAAAATCCTAGCTACTCCCTGCCCACAGCATGCAAATCAGGGGCTGGTCCCTTAAAAGAGTCAACCGCATTTTTAAAAGCCAGAAACCTGATTTTGATGGGCTACAGGAATTTTATTTGGAAGGACCACTTGTGAATTCAGTTCGTATCATTTACTTCCTTGGTCTTACAGGACAGAAGTAGTTTTCCTACTCAGAAATTTCTCTGAGATTAATTGCCAACTGCTGCTTTCTCTATGTACACATCACTTCAGACAAGACCTTTGAAGGGCAAGCTGGGGTAGATTGCAATGTCTCCCAGGTTGCCTAGCTCATCAGGTACCTAATGCCAGTTGCAGCCTATGTTTTCAAAAAGACAGTCTCTGCAAATCTAAACTCATGGCTCTGAGCAGCATTCCCTCTCCAAAGCTTCATCAGACCCATCAAAGCAGATATTATTTTCTCTAAATATTTCAGTGGCTTCAAGAAAACTTGTCACAGATGCAGGAATAAGGGGTGCAGCCATACTCATCCCAAACCCCAGTTAAGGCAGTTGATCCACTGTGAAAAGTGGAAAAGAAGCACTGGAAGCATATTTCATGCTCAACAGATGCTACCCCAGTCATCTTCCCCATTTTTTTTTTTTTTTAGTGTGCCTTTGTTTGCTGGAACCAAGGAGATCTTTCCAGATGTCCTAATGATGGGACTGAACCAGAATGCAGCAACTGTGAGGGCAGAGATCTCACCTACTTCAAGGGCTTTGTAACCTGTTTGTTTCTGGAAGGAAAGACAGGGTGTCTGCAGGACAGCCACCTCCAGAAACAAACTCTCATCCAGAGGCAGTTAGCTTAGCAATACAGTAGGCTCCCAGCTCTCCTTCTCCCAACACAAACTATATACATTGTAGGAAGGAAAGTGGTGGTATATGTCCTTAAACTTTATATTCCTTAGGAATAAAAGGTGTGTTCCTTATTTAAAGGTATATTCCTTATTTAAATTAGCTAGCAGAAATTAGTTTACTTGCAGTAAACCCAAGGCAGGTAGCATGTTTTCTGGCAGTTATAAAAAAGACTGAGTGCAAGTTTACCAAGTAGCCAAAGTGGCAGAGATGCAGTTACAACTGTATGGCTGCAAGTCCTCCAACCACCATCAGTCTGCCACTGATTTAGTGGGTTGAACTGAATTCTGTGGGCTCCAGGTTTTAATTAGATCTGCTAATCTTTATTAGCAACATTTATTGACATGAACCTGACTTTTCCTCTTTTTTATTTTTTTGGCTTCCTTTCAGGTAATCTGCATTTTTTCAGAAAACAAACAAACAAACAAAAAACCAACAACTATTTTTCCAGACAGAAGGCAGTGCTTTTCATGGCAAAGCCATCATTTTGGGCAAACACACCAGTAATGGTTAAAGGAGAAAATCCAGTTCTTATGAACTGTATCCTGGTTCACTCAGAAATATGTTTTTTTATTATTTTTTTTCATTATGAATTAACTCAGGTCATTTAGCTTTATAAACAAAAGCAGAGCTCAGCTGCAGCTTTCAGTAATTGTCATTAGAGAATTGCTACAGTGACTGACAGATTTCAAATGGTCGGCTCTGTTTCTCTCACTGAAATCTAGATTAGATAGTCAGCCTGGTAATGATAATCGTTCCTAAGCAAACAAGCAAACCTCAAACAAAGCAGAAAGCCCACACACATTTTTTTTTTATTATTATTATTTTTTTTATCCAATCCTATATTTAACTCTAAATGTCTGGTTGGCTGCAGTTTCTGCTCTTTTCTATTGTTCTGCATCTCTGTGTTGGTCTCTATCGTTTGCTGTCACATTTATTAAAGTTCTTTTCTTATGAAAATATTTTCTAATCACAAAATACATCCTTCTACTCTGGCAAGTTAACAAAAGCCACTCACAATATTTCAGGTAGCATAACGCCAATGGTTCTCATAAACCTCTCCCTTTTTGTTTTGGTCACAGTTCTGCTCTAGGGCATCTGAAATACCATTTCAATACTTCTAAAGGTAAATAGAGTTCTGTCAATAAACTGAAAATTGCTGACCTTGTCTTGTTCATCAATTTGGGCACCGAAAAAATTCTGCCTCCTGGGATTAGCAGTGCTTTTTCATCCGAAGTGAAAAATGCTAAGCCTGCCATATTTAATGACAGGCCCAGGAGGGTTAATGAAAGAATATAAGTGGCATTTCACCTTGACTTGCAGCTGCCCTATAACATTGCCTAAGGGTCTAGCTAAGTGTTAGCTCCATCTGAGAAGTACAAGGCAGGAGTAAAGACCTATTGAGGATTCTTACAGGATATCCTCGTTTGCCCTGGTTGTTGCCCTGGTTGCTTTTTTTTTTTTTTTTTTTTTTTTTTTTCATATGAAATCCGTAACCAGTGGGGCCTCAGAGATTTTTATGTCTTCATGGGTTACAAAAGTTCTGGAAACATTGAAAAAATTATCAAGAAAAAAATGGACACTGAATGACTAAATGAACTTCCAGCTTATGTCTGGTCTCTACCAACATTTCAGATTTTGCTTTCTTTATTGATAGCTTCATTTTTATAAGCTAAACATTGATGATTAGTCTAGACTGCTAATTAGAAGCTATCCTTTTACAGAGAGGCTTGGATTAAAAGCTTTTGTGATTTCGTGGACTCTGGTTTGTGTGAATGTCAATTTGATCCTTTTAGTGTGTTTATGCTAAGTATCAATAGGCTCCTGGGATTCATGGAAGTGCAGTGCTGAACCTCTTAGACACTAAGCAACAGCTGGGGTGCCGCTTCCATTTGAAAGGCTTTCTTCTCTTCCCGCTAATGGAGGATCAAAAGTCATCCCTTCAATTAAAAAATAAACTCCTGGCTAAAAATATAGAAAGAATCCCATTCTTTGGCATTTTATGTCTAATTAAGGATTTTAGTGGTAAATGTACAGCAGTGCTCACTGATTAATTTATCAAACGCAAAAATCCCCTTTTCCTCTACCAGTCCAATTAGCCAAGCATTTTATATGGCTTTGAGACTGGAACACTGCTACTACATGGAAACCAGAGGCTCTTTGCATTTGAAATTACATGGTACAGAGACTGGAAAACTTCTCATCTTATATCAGGAGTATTTTGGGCCCGATCCTGTGAATTATTGAAAATCCCTGCTAAAAAATGTATGGCCTACTGAAGGTACATTCTGGCATGATATTCAATACCCTGAATACACAAGAGCATCAGGGAAAAGCACAAGATGCTGAATGCCTTGGAAAATAGAGCATTTACTGTATAAAATGTCCAAAGGGAAGAATAGCTGCTGCTTAGAAGATCTGCTGCACTGTAAAGTAATATCCACAAGTAAGCTAACGTCTTCTTATCATATGCTGAGGTCTTTCCACATTTCATAAACTGGGATTGATCTCTCCTACTGGAAACCTGTCAGAAGCAATGTGGAAATATATTATCAATCATTTGTCACTCCCATATAATACAAGGATCTTGAACAGCACTCCTGTTAGGCACCTCATGCCCCTTAACTCAGTAAGGGTTATTATAATCTCATTTTTCCTATGCTGAGAGTAGACATGTTAGTCACCACAACCAGACCATTTTCCTTGTTGCATAAGTATCTCCTGGAAGTGCATTAAGGGGCATAAATGGTACTCTTCACTTGCTGTTTATCTGCTTATACTTTTAGGATGGTGTTTGGTAGAATGCTTTGTTTTGTGGTATATTTGTGTTTTGTTTTGTTTTCACGCATTTTTGATTTTGTTGTTGCTGTTTTTTTTTTTTTTCTTTTTTTTTTTTGAGAATGAGTGTTGTCTGGATTTTGCTATTGAAGGAAAATTTAAAGTAATACACCCAATGTTTTAAATAGATTTCAACAACTCTAGAGCATTGTGATGTCTGACAGACTATGGTGGTTTTACCCTGCTGGGCAGCTAAACTCCACCACACAGTTATCTGACTCCTCTTCCTCAAAGGAAGTGGGGGAGAAAATACGATGGAAATGGGTTCAAGGGCTGAGATAAGGACAGGGAGATAAGACTGATGATTGTGAAGTAAGAGTATAATGTGATTATTCTTAAATATGCTTTTCACATACCGCCCCTTCCTCCTCACCCGTGGCCCTGCCCCAGCGGGGGCCCTGCCCTCGGCTGCAGCCCTTCAGGAACACCCTGCCCCCTCAGGGGCTCACCACAGCCACAGCTCCCTCAGCAAATGTCCCCCTGTTTCGGCATGGGCCCTCCTCGGGCTGCAGGATGGATATCTGCTCCAGTGGGGGCTCTGCAGGGCTGCCGGGGAATCCCTGCTGCCTGTGGGCCTGGAGCCCCTCCTGCCCTCCTCCTCCTGGGGCCTGGGCCCTCTGCTGCTTCTCCTCGCCCTGGGCCTCCTCCTCGGCCTCTGCTTGATCTGCCCTTTCTGCCCTGACACGAAAGCTCTCACAGTGCCTGGAAACTGTTAGGCATTGTTTCACCATGCCAGAATTTTCCAAGACTGAACCCAATATCTTCCAGCTGCTAATGAACCACCACATCTGTGAGATTGCAGCAGTTTTTCTAAAACAACAGAGTTGGTCTAAGCCTCCACATGCAGAAAGGTGCAAAGTAAGGGTATCCTGGGTCACCAGTCTACCACCCAATGTACCAAGAAAAAAGGAAAAATTTAAAATCCTAGCCTGGATTTAGATACTGTTAGGCTGTACAACCTAGTGCTGCAGCCTCAGCCTACCTTCTGACCAACTGGGTACATGTCACCATGGTTCAAAGTATGTCTTACTATTTAGTGTAGTATCACTTTTCTCTGCAAGGCCTGTTCATCTGAGCACAGTGATAACACATATCTTAGAGAGACGATCTTGCCACAGGTCTTCTGTCTGGAAGATGGGTGACTTAAAGAAAGTATAATAAAGTTGTTTAAATTTGTGAGTGACAGGAGAAGATGCATGGGGAATAACTGTTCATGGTGTCTTACAGTGGGTGATGTAGGAGGCACCAAATGAATACTTCAGATTAAACAAATGGACCAAAGCAAATTGTTTATTCCTACTGTAGGGAAGCAACTTGCTCTGCATGCCCCTTGTACTTCCTTGTAGTACATGATAGAAGTTAACATCACTTCAGCAAACAGCTAGACAAATTAACAGAAGAAAAAATATCAAGGACTAGGAAATGCAGACACTTGCTCAATCAGTCTGGTACTGCAAGAGACTGCTGGGACTGCTGGAGATTGTAAGGGTGTCCTGGGGAACAGACTGTCCCTGCATGTCCCTGCATCTCTTAGCCACTGTTGGATGGAGAATGCTGGGCCAGACAGACCTTTGTTCAGACATAATATAGCTGTTCCTACACTTGCATGCTATCTTTACCCAAAGTTAACCATGGATCTCCCAGTGTGTGTACATGCTTGTCATTGCAGAGATTGTCATTGCCTCATCTTTTGCTGGTGGAGGGTCTGTACCTCCCATTGTGTAGACTGAGCTCTGGATGAAATGCAGAGTACCCAGAGAGACATTATTTATTAACTTCTTAATTTAGTCACTGCAGTATGCCAACATGATTAAATAGTAAGGATATGGGTATTTTTCTAAAGACTCCTTGATTCAAGTAGAAATAATAATACAAAAATAATGAACTTCCTCCCCACACAAAGACAAACAAACAAAAAAAAAAGTTGGGGGGAGTGCTTTGAACATTTGGAAGAATTTACTGGCAAAGGCTTAGAGTAGACAGAAATGATTAGCAAGATAGAGAAGATAAAGAGTATTTTGTTTTGTTTTGTGGATCATTGGATTGTTTGAATAGCAAGAAGAGTCAGGCCTTATGAGTGTATCAAGAAACAGATTCTACATTTACATTGACTATTTGGTGAATTTCCCTACTTGTCCAGCTAGATATATTAGAAACTCAACAGTATGGTTAAAATATAGAAAATAAATGCATCAAAACTGGAAGCCATATTAACACCATTTCTCTCCCCCAATACTTTATATGCTATCATTTAGCACTAAGGAGATTTTATTTATTTATTTATTTATTTATTTATTTATTTATTTTTCTGGGAGATATGTGACCTTTTCTTTTGCAGGGCATTCCTTTGACTTTCTTCTGTCCTGTATTTTCCATCCCCATGAATAGTTGATAGTTCATACCTGAACTCCAAGAGTAAACTGTGAATAGTAGTGTCAGGCACATAAGGTATATTATGAAAAGCTTCTTTTCTCTGCACCACTGTGGTTCTATGAAAGCAAACCCAAAACCACAATTAATATGTAGATGCATTCTGGTTGGAATTTAGGTTCTCTTTAGCTGTCTTTCATCGCTGTCTGACAGAATTTAAACTTTAAAACTCTAGGGAACATGCAGGGGAGTAGTGTAGTGATACCTCATATTTCAGCAGCATTTGGGATACTAAGGAATACCTGTAGTCTGCTTCCACAGCAACAGGAAAAAATATCAATAAACATCACTGTCAAAAGTAAGTAGTTTAAAAATATTCTTCCTGGACAGATAACAGATGAGAAAAAAGGATCTGTCATCCTGGTCAAGGCAAATCTTTTCAAGGCATTATCTTTTCTTGTCTACTTCTTTTCTGTACATCCTGAGGTTTTACAAGTGAGCTGCTTTTTCTAATGTCTTCAATGCAGAAAGAACTTTGGCCTGGGGAAACCACTGAAGACTACTCTTGCCTCTGTACATATGGAAAACATGATCATACCTGAAAATGGAGGAAAGGAGTCATGTTAATAGTTCTCACACATCAATTTCTTTGTGCAGTAGGAAAGTGAACTTGAGGGGAAAAAGTAAAAACCCTGACATAACAGGATGTGTTTCACACCCAAGAAATATACCACTTTGACAAAAAAGAGCAAGAGCAGTTCATCGGGATTTTTTATACATATCACATTCTTCAAAACTGTCTGCAGTTTTGGAGAATTCTCTTTTCAGTGATAGTGCCTGAAACATCATCTGAATATTTTCAGAAAATGCTTAGTGTTACAGAGCAGGTACATGCCTCCTGACTTCCAAGGCTAAACAAGCATGACTGAAAATCTCATCCAGCAAGCAAATAGGTGAAGAGCTACACTGTAGGAGACACTAATTCATGATGGAGAATACTTTGATATCTATGAGGCACGTTGGAATTTTTGCGGTGTGAGGAAAAGATAAGTATATTGACTTTGCCTCTTTTGAAGTATCCGTGCACTATGCTATAGCCTTCTTCCTTCTGCTTGATTCCTATTGATTATCTCTACACTAAAGTTCAGCTGACCATTTATATTTCAAGTGAGAAGGAGGCAGTGCTAGAGATTTAAAACAATTTGAGCACCTATTGCTAGAGTCAATGTTTGAATGTCATCAGCAGTCATCAGGAACCAGGCAATGAAATTCCTGACAGTGGCTCATCATGATTCAATTTGTCAGCATTTCAAGCAGAAATACACAGGTCTGATGCTTCAGTCCAGGAGGTATAAGCACAACCAAAAGAGAGTGTGTCTACATGCTCTCATCAGTAAAATAGAAGGGAAAAAAAAAAAAAAAGTACATAACACAGACCTAGCTGTATATGATTAAATAACTGTATCACTGTATCACATGATAAATTGGGGTTGCAGAGACAGAGGTGACTGGAACACCTCCTTTCTTTGAGATCTTGCTTTATCTGTAGTGTTAATTCCTCTGCACATTATACATTTTGGTCTACAGATACTGAGCACCTTGGGGTAGGATTCTCTGCGAATCATATGTGAAGGTATACATGCCCTTTTACATACATATTTATGTATGTGACCTATGCTTTGTTTGTAAGTGTATTTTAGGCTATAAGATGTCTTAAAAAGAATCTGCAGTAAGCTTCTTCAGTTTTTTGTGATCCTATTTTCTTATTCTTTAGAAATGCTGGAAGATCTGCACAGACAAGAGGGGAAATCAAATTACCAGCAGACAGTACAGGGTACTGACTATTCACCATTATTCAATTCTGCCATCTCTCCTGTTGCCTGTTTTATCTTTCCAGAACACGTACCTAGTACACTTTGTGTTATACCTGTGTTAAATCTGTGCTAGGGTTTATTTTTTTCCTTTGTTCAGTACACTAGGCAATAGATTGGTGACCCAAGATGCCCTCACAGTGCAAACACGTGCCAAAGTGTTGTTAAAAGCACAAAGCACACAGGATAAGAAAAAGGATATATTGCTTTCTTGTCTTCTTATGGAAGGTCAGATTTTAGGTGATGAACATGCCAACAGCAGTTTGAAAAATTCTAACTTTTTCATAAGTGCTGAATACTTAAAGTAGTTTCAACTAGTTATGAACTACTGTTTAGGTTTGATGAGCTTTTATACTAGACTGTGTTCAGACTCCAAGGAAACTAATGGCTTGATATAATACTCATGAAGTGTTCAACTAAGAAGCAAACCTCTAGTTTACAAGTTTAGAGTTAATCTTAAAGATCTATGTTTTCTCCAGTAGAAAGCCTAGACCTTTACCGAAACTGGAAAAGTCTGAAAATTAATTCTATAGATTGTGTTTAAGTAAAACTTACCTATTAAACCCTGTTTAGACTGATTAAACCCTGTATACAGAAGTGAAGATAAGTAAACATGAACAATACTTGGAAAATAGTAATTCATCTATGTTGGATTTTAATATTTATTTATCTATAAGAATCTTCTATGTCATTTCATGTAATGATGCTTCTCTGTGGTATCTTTTTAATAAAAGATTCAATATGCTGCTCCTGATATAGCTTATTCAAATAACTGATTAATAAAGCTTCAAGAAAAGTAGGAACAGGTTTACTTTTACTGCAGCAGGATGACTCTATTAGTATAGATCCTTTATGCTGCTTTTCCTTCCCTTTCCGTACACTACTCTCTTTTTGATAATTTCATTCAAATGTTCAAATTACAAATACAGCTAAGCCCAAACACTCATAAAGCTTGAATTCTTCTACAGCAGTGGAATTTAAAGTAAAGGATGTGTTTGTGAGCAATTTCACACAGTAATGTCTTTATAGGGCAATTTTAGTTTTTATTAACTGCTTCTGGCTGATTTTTCAGGAGGTGGGAGATATTTTAAAAATTAAAAAAAAAAAAAAGAAAAAAAAAAGAGAGAGAGAGAGAGAGAGAGAGAAAAGCTTGTACTGTTTTTTTCCATAGAGAACTGAAGGGTAGCATAATGATGTTAAAAGCTGAAAAGAGAAAGGAAGGGTAGATTAGAAATGCTGGGCCTGAAGTGCAGGAAGAAAAAAATATGTCAGCCATAAGGAAAAAAATCAGCAATCAGCAATGCTCAAAGAATGCAGAATTATTATAAAAATAAATATTTATCCTGTAAGTATAAACAAAAAGTCCATAAGTATTAGGATTCTATTTCAATTCAACACATGTTCAATAACATTATCTGCCTTTGTCTTTAAGGAAAACGGGGTATAATAAAGAAAAAAAGAAACAGAATTGAAGCTTTGAAATTTGTAAAAGTAGATGTTTGTTTGCCAAAGATATACACTGGAGTAATAGGAGAAACTTACAAAAATCCTGTACAAGACCTTAGGGAAGAGACTTGCAGAGTTACAATGCCCAATTCTGATAAATACTAAGAAATAATACCACCTCTGTTCTCCCAGGCTGGACTCTTAAATAGGGCTTTGCCTTTCCATTTATTTTTCTTTGAAGTTCACTCTTAAAAATTCCAGAACTGGATGTTGCCAAAAGCCTCTACCACAGAGATCAATAATCTTAGAAAATAGATATTCACACATATTACATCTAGCTATTTTTTACTTGGTGCCATGAATATTATAACATCTTCTTGTACAGCAATAATTAAGGTGGAGATGACATTTCCATTAAAAAGATCATATAACTCAGTGGGGAGAAACTAAATGTTCCAGCTGGGCTGAAGTTCAGTTTTGGAACGATCTGCCTGGAAAAGAATGTTTCTATCATATTCAGATTTCAAACTGAGATGTGTCTAAATAAAAGTTGTAGAACTATGATTTTAGGCTCTAAAATACCTGTAAAGTGCTATCAAGAGAAAAGCATTCTGACATTTGCCCAGTGGAGCTCTTGGTGAGGGAATTATTTAGTACAAGCCATACTTTTCAGACTTGGACTAAAATGTCTGAACCAGATAAACAATTTTGCAGTGCCATTCTGTGGAATAAAGCATTTTAATTGAGGTGGTAACTCAGTTCTCAGTACATCCAGGTCTTTAAACGTCAACAAAATGTAGCTGATGTTTGAAAAGGAGACCCTGCCCAGTTCTCTGGATATGTCCCGATGTTCCCAAATTTCACTTTCTCTTCCTCCCTTCAGACTCAAGCTAGGCCTTGTCTTCATAGATGCTACAGCAAGTATCTTGCTTCTAGAAGGCTGAAGAGCTGGACATAACAAGAGACTGTTTTTAGGGAGCAGAGTGATACTCAGGTATCTCAAGACCAGAAACCAGAGAAATCACAGTCCACTGTGACAGTGGACCCCTACTGCCCCCACCTTTGGTCTGGCCGTTGCCTTGCTCAAACACTGGCTGTTGCACCCAAGGCCCTGCTCAGCAGATAGCGATCACAACATTGAATCAAGCTGGGTGCTAGAGGAACTGATAGGCAGGCATCTTGCTCAGCAGCTGACGGCCAACAGAGCACGTGCTAAAAAAATAACATGACTATTAGTCCATCATCTTACCCCATAAATAGTGAGCAGGCCAAGAGCCCTTTAAGGTCTCCTGCATGACAACAGACTGCATAAAAAGATGTCTCCTTAAGTAGGGATGCCTCTTGAGGTCTTGCCTTCTGCAGAAATCCCTTATTCCTCACCAGAGATTCCTTGCCACAACAGGTCCTTGGTATTAATAGCTTGCTAAACTTTGTAAGATTATATCTTAAACTTTGCCTAAGATTATATCTTAGACCGATTGTACACATAGAATCCTTAGACATAAACTGTGAACCAGGTCTGGGACTAGGAGTGGATTCAGCCACAGCTAGGCTCCTTATCTCTTTGGTTCAAGGAGTTTAGAAAACTAGGGGGTCCACTCTGAATCTCAAGACTCAATGGGAGGGTCTCCCTGACACATTACTTACTTACCCTGTCCTCTGTGCAGTAAATAATCAAGTGCACCTTGCCATCTTGTACATTGGTAAGCCACTGTCTTAAGTGTTAGATCACTACAACATATCAATAAATACACTGCTGTTTCTCTCTTAAAAGTGAAGTGTTTAACTTCATTCATGACACCCCCACAGCTGAAGCTTTTGTGTAGATATGCAGAGAGTGTCTGATCCCCAAAAGTCCAGGAAGATTTCCTCTACAGTCATCTCGTAATGAGATTATTAAGAGCAGAACATAAATGTAATCAGAATGGACCCTGATGCATTCATATTAAAAAATGATATGGCATTTGGGATAATAAGGCCAGGTCCCTGTGATCCTATCATTCCCTTCTTCAAACAGGACGTAATTTGATTCTAGCTTTGTTCTAAGGATCAGCCTGGGTAGAGCATGTGTATGCATGTGATTTGTGAGATAAGGACTATAAGGCTAACCTACATGTCCCTTGGTATGAGGCTAAAGCAATGACTCATCATCTTGCTGACTGTTCTTACAACAGGACAAGGTCTTTCATTAACCCGGATCTTCATCTTTCAACATACAGCTTGTTATACGCTATTTACTTGAAAAGCAAAGCAGTCAGAAAGTTTCTTTAATGAGCACAATAGATTCTGATCTCTGCTCGCTCCTCATTTATCTCAAATCTATATTCCATAGTCAGCGGTGAGTACAAGTGGGGGAAGAAAAGGAGGAGGCATAATGGTTAGCTAGAAGAGAGCAAACTGCAAAGATAACAGAGGCCAAGAACAAATATGACAAATTTAGACAAAGGAAAACAAGATTAGGAATGATGTGAGAGGATCTAATGTAGTCAAATTAAGGCAATCCAGAACAACGGCTGGCGCTTTAGGTCACATTCTGTCTTCATTTGTGTACAGGTTGGATGGGATATCAGCCAGGGCAGAGTCTGGACATTCGTTATACACTCTGCTCTCCACTGTGTAACTGCTTTACTGTATGCTGTTCCCTGTTCTGATGGCAGGTATAAATATATGTAACATGTAAATCTAAAAGACTTTCAATATGCAAGCTAGAGTCTAAACTACCTTATCCTGTTTCTTTGTGTGATTTTGTCCTGTTTGAGTCTATAACATTTATACAGAAAAAGCTTCTTGACATCATGACTTTTAATTTATTATTATCAGTGCAACTGCAAGAAAGCTTTTCTTCATGATACAGAAACTCAGCTGTTCTCTTGTAGTTGCCCCACAGCAGTCTAAAATTTTCCTCTCCAACTCAGAATAAAATTATACATAATGGATATTTAGTTTGGATCACAGTTGTTTTTGTTTGTTTGTTTGTTTGTTTGTTTTGTTTTCTGTTGCCACTGTTGTTATTGTTGTTTCCTTTGGACATCTTTCTTTGCACTTTGCCTCTCTGATAATCTTCCCTGAATCATTATCGAATCACAGTATCTCATTAAACTTCTTGGTTAAAAGCACAGAAGTAGAGAATAAATGTCACTTGTTCTGTTTGCACACTTCCCAGTTTTCCACAAAGCACATAATGATAAGACCTAAATGGTTCCTACCTGAAATACAAGCAAATTGAATGAGATCACTAGGGGAGACTTGCAAGAGGGTGTTTGTGGCAGGTCTTTTGTTTTGAACTAGTGTGTAGCTTACAGCAGAGACCTCTGTACACCCTCAGGACATAGCCCCTCAGATCCGTCCTCTAGTGGAAAGCTGACATCAGAAAGTGGGAAGTCTCACTTAGTTACCACCATCAGAGCCAGAAAACCTAACTGGCTTTCCCCTTGTGTTATTTGAATGGAGAGTAAGAAAATCCCTTCAATCTCTGCAGAGTTAACATAATAACCAAGCATGGAAGGTTCAGATCCTCTCCTACCTATATGATATGGGCCTGGCTCTTCTGTAGTTTATCATGAACCTCAGAAGCTAACGGGACCTTCAGGAGTCTCTGCCTGAAGTGAGGTCCAGTAACTCCATGTTTGGAGCAATACATGAAGATAGAAAATTATTTAGGTCTTCTCTGATTTGCAGACAGTTGCTATGAAATAGTAAGTGTGTTGGCAGCCTGGGGAAGAGATACGCATGCTTCTCCCTCCCTCGCCTGCACTAATGTTTGTTATTATATAGACACTCATCACAGCTTCTAGCTCCAGCTAGAGCTCTCATTAATCACCACCTGGGAACACCATACACAGAGCAGGCATACGTGAGCTTTTGTGAGAAAAAGTGGAGAGGAGGACGGCTGCGTGTCATGCGGGGGTGTGAGTGATGATTTTGGGGTGCTGAGTGAGAGACTGAAGTGAGGAAGAAGTAGTGTGTGTAGGAAGGAGATAAAGAACACCACAGGAGCTGTTTGGGGAGACAGAAAGAATAAGAAAACACAGAGGAAAAATAAAGTCATCCCGATTTCAAACAAATTGTGCAAATGAGGAAAGAGCTCACCACTAACAATAGCCCATTTCAACTGCTCTTGTGCCACAATTACTGTCAACATCTAAAAGACAAAATTAAAATCAGGCCAAGACCAATGGCTTGTAGCAATGATGAGGCCAGGAGGAGCCCTTCCCCGTGTTTCTGGTATAGTACTTTCCTCCCTGCAAAGACTTTCATCTAGAGCTCATTATGAACAATTTTCTTTTTGGTCTTAATTTGTACTAAGAACGGCACAGAAAGTATCACAGGGCAGGCATCTCTTCCATTTCCTGCAAGGTTTTCCTCTGATCTCTGGTAATTGGTGGACTGCTAAAAAGGTTATTATTATTAATTATGTTTATTATAGTCATGTCTAACAGCCAATGAACGATATGGTTATCTTATGCTAAACACTGAATGAACACTGAGTGGTAGAAGGTCTCCTTGCCCCAAAGAATTTGTAGTCTACATGGAGACATGAGGTTAAAGGTTTAATGCAGAGAATGAAGAAAGTGCTGGCAGTATATGGTGTATGGCAATAGCTCCTTGCTTTTATTTTACTGGCACGATGAGAGGAGTTAACTGCAGAAGAAGAAATCTTGAAGTACAGAAAGAAAAAAAAGAAAGATGCCTGATGTGATGTCAAGAGGCTCTAAGAGTACAAGACAGGACCATTCAGAGTTACAGATATGTCTCTGAAATTCAGTAGTCCCCTGGCTTGGAGGGTTCTGCTTGCAGCTGCTTTGTATCCCTCAGTGGTGCCTCTCTATGATTTTTTTATTATTTTATTTTTTTTTTTTCCCCCCTTGGAGTACACAGCAAAGCTACTATGCTATCACTTGGTAAATTACACTCCCACTGGGAAGCTCAACAGTTGCTTGGAGAATAGAAATGATAATAGTCCAGCACAACTGTTTTAGGAATAAAGTGGACAACTTTTGTGTTGCAGACGAAAGCCAGTGCCCTGTCAAAGCAGCTTTTTCTGGGCTTGGTCACTTTCCCACTGTTTTCCAGAGTACATACAGGAATAATGGAACAGCGCATAAAGACAGAAAATTCTTTAGTTCTTTTCTGATTTGCAGACAGAATATTTTCTTCTTGAAATGTAAGGAATCTTTCTTTTCTCTGACTTGAAAACTGGAAGAAAACAGTTTCCTTAACTCAGAGATACTGCCCTCCTACACATTACAGCATCCACAGCTGCATGGAAAGTTCACCTACAAGTCATCAGGGATGTCAATCCCACTAAATATGATAAAGGACTGCATGTATGATGACTCTTCCTATTATAGATAGAAAATCTACATCCCTACTTTTAAGGTAGGTGCCCGTTTTTTGGCTCAGAGAACAGACATCATGGTATAGCTCACATCTAGGACAAGAGGAAATGTCCTCAAGTTGTGCCAAAGGAGGTTCAGGTTGAAAATGAGGAGATATTTCTTCTCAGAAAGAGTGGTTGGGCATTGGAACAGGTTGCTCAGGGAGGTGGTAGCATTACTGTCCCTGGGGGTGTTCAAGGAAAGGTTGGAAGTGGTGCTTAGTGACATGGTTTAGTGGGTGACATTGGTGGTAGGGAAATGGTTGGACCAGATGATCTTGGAGGTCTTTTTAATTATTCTATGATTCTATGATCTCTCCAGATAAATTGTCTTCCCCTACTCCTCCCAAACAGGGTGAACTTAATGTATACTGAATAATGAGGAGAGTCCCTGGCTGATGCTATTCCCAGAACATACTTGGGGAAAAAGTGCTAGCTGCCACAGGAATACTGTGGCATTAAATAGTATTGGTGAGTATGGACCAGCTTTGTTGCTATGTTTTGGCCCTGTCTAGTCTAAAATGTAGACAAAACTGAAAGAACCAATTCTGTAAACTTGTCACAATGAAGCCAGGCAATGTCTTTTCAATGTTACACTTTTATTTCAGATCCTTGTTGATGACTGCCTTGACAGAATAGTACTTTTTTTTTTTTTTTTAAGTTGATTTATTTGTTACATATTTTAGGTTTTCATCTTTGAGACCTTTGTCTGAACCTGGCCATGCAAAATGAATGGCCTTTACTGAGAACAGCAGATCCACAAACTAGAGCTGGAACACTTTGATCCTAGGTCTTTTGACTTTTTCTCTATTTCAGTCCAGTTGACAAAATCAGTCTAAACCATCTCCGTGCTTAAAGCTGCTCAGATGGTTGCTGGATCAGTATGCAAGTCATATTTTTTGACAACAGGGAATGTCAGACTAGTGTGACATGTTGTGTTTCCTTTTAGGTAAAGCTGGCAGTATCTAGTGGTTTGGTGACTGTGGCAGTTTTTGTCTGATTCGTTCAGCAGATGGCTTCGATATGCTGGAGCTCAGTCCCTTGCTTTGAAATACATAATCCTTGGCTAATTTTATGATGCAGAGACAATATGGGACACAAAATTATATACCTTTTACCACAAGAGGCATTACACATTCAGTGGCATGCTGCCAATTATGCATTTCAGGATGTCTTCAAGAAATCAAGATGTGCAAAAGTTTTAATGTGAAGGGAAAACTTAAAGATAAATTAATACTCTTACTGTCAGATCTGTTTCTATGTTGAATGTTCCATACCACTTGAATAATGAGATTTGTAGATGTATATCATCATTTTCATTTGAGCTTCACTGTCTAATTTCATTGCTCATTAGTATCACTAATACAGAATGGTGCTTTGTTATAATTGGGGATCATCTTCAGTTAGCCTTTGGGCCACCCTTATCAGTGTGTTATCTAAAAGGCAGTATATTTTATCATGCGTTTCAGCATTCTACTATCTATATGCTTTGCAGCTAAGTTTACTTGGTAGATTCTGCAATGTAGTTTTAAAATTTGGCTTCCTGTACATACAGTCTTTAATGCACACATTTTCTGACATCTTTAGTAATGTGCTAAAATGGCAAAGAAAGTTTTACAGGGAAGAGAAATTGTTGGTTTGTGCTGCTGAATAATTCTTCAGCTCTTAACTTAAAATGAAGATGTAGATATAGAAATGAAAGAGAGAAGAAAACAAAGTAGGAGATACAAAAACTCATTCGTGACTAGGAGCTACGAGCCAATTACTGTGCTGTAATTTGGGAAACAGAGTAGGATTGTTCTATAGAATGCTTACTTCTAGGCTGACAAGGAAAATGCAAAACTGCCTGTATCACAAAGTTGTGAGGTACATATGAATCACTGATAATAGGAATGCCTAAGTAAGTAAATGATATTTGTTTTAATGCTTAACAAGGCCACATAATTAAAAGACAGGAGGTGACAGTGAGGTATTTTTTAGGGAAGTATTAGAAGTGTAAGATTCTTGCAATTTTCAAGTAGGATGGTTATTTTAATCTTTATTGTAGATGCCTATAAGAACAGTACAAATCAAGGCCCCAGAATGTTCCTCTCTAAAAGGGTGAAAGGGATTATCTGGCTTTTGTGTTAATAATTTGTCTTACAAGAACATTTAGAATTATGAGCAAAACCTCACTGTCATTCAAGGAGTGGGGATCCCCCTCTGAAGAGTGTATTACCTCCTGAGACAAAATGAACTCAAAGGATTGGCCTTTGAGTGTTGCATTAGTCGCATTTTGTAAAGGGGACCAGTGACCAACAGTTATTAAATAATGTACCAAAACCCATACAAAAGGTCACAGAAAGCATCTAGAAATTAAACCAAGGTCATAGGAGCTCCAGTACAGTCATTGCCCTGTTTCTACCATGTGCTAGTCTCCAGGTACTCTTGAGCCCAAAATGAGAGGGTTTCTTCCAAAGCTCAGCTTTGATATGTCAGGTGGGCGAGACATAGCACTCTACACAAAGCTATATTTTGGCTCCCTTCCCAGCAACTTCAAGGAGAAATTGACTTATAAGTTTGTTGGCGTATAAACACCTACATAAGTAATTGGAAGTTAGTTGACTTAAAAATAAGTGAAGTACAGTTATAAGGAGAATCTAACAAAAATAAATAAATAAATAAATAAATAAAATCTCCTTGTGGTTTTGGTAAAGACTTCAAAGGAAGGCTTCCAGTATGAAATACAGAAAGAAAGCAAGGAAATTGCTCATATATTGTCTTCACCTAATATATTGCATGTAGGACGTTCAGAAATGCAGACACAACTGGAGACAGACTTTGCTAGCAATGACAAATATGGAAAGATAACGGTAAACATGCTGGAGGAAAAATAATGCCTGAAAGAGAAGACACATTCATAATGTTTGTGCCCCAAAGTACGAATATGTACGGAAATTATTTTACATTTAGATATAAGCAATAATCTTTCATAATATTTTATTTTAGTACCTTTGCAAGTATTAATAATAGTTGATTTTCTCCTAGCCCTTTATAGGCGAACTTGTTGAAAATTAGTGCAAACTTTGTTTAAGTGAGGACTTCAAATTATAACTTTTTTTTTTTTCTTTTTTCTCAGAGATAAATTCATTTAGTAACTTGTTTGTGTAGGCTTTCATCCTCTGACCACGTACTTTGCTCCTCCTGCATATGAAATATGTCAAATTAATTGGATTTCTTATGCATTGGTATGGAGTATGGCACAAGCAATCTGAAATTCTGATTCTTATTATTTGTAGACTTTATCATTTGCTTTACAGCTGATATAGCTATGAACATGGCTGTGCCAGTACCTGAAGTAAGTCGGAGCTCTGAGTTGGATGGAGAGCACACCACAGATACCAAACAGGCTCTCCGTCATCACAGATGGCCTTATGGAAACACAAGCAAGAAATAGCTTCTAAAGTAGAATTTTTAAATGAACATTCAAATAAAAAAATCTGTTAGGTAAAATAAAAATAAATGGATTTGCACTCAGATTCCCCCTCTTTTCCAGCTCTGGTTCTTATAGCATTGGGTTCAGTTTGGTAATTTACGGTACCTCACTGGGTACTACAGGAGTCGGACGCACTTGGACTATGGAAAGTCTTTTTTTCTTTTTCTTTTTTTTTTTTTTTTTTTTCTTGTTCTTTAGAAGTTTACCAGTCTCTGTCTGTGCTTCAGGTTCACTGCTGGTCTGCTTCTGCTCTGTAATCCAGCTACATTGTTTGGGATGCTCCCATGAGGGTCAGAAATTCTCCTCAGTTCAAAAGGCATCACCTCAAACAAGGAATATCCATCAGTTCAAGGCAGACAAGTAGCTTTACTTCCTGGACATTTTTAACAGAGGGGATGTGTAGCAAGACAGAGCAGGTTGGAAGCAAACAGATTAAACAGTTGTAACATCCTTCACTATATCATTCCTTAATACAGGCTCCCTCATAAGCTCTTTTTGGATTCCCTACTACTGTTTCTTGTATTCATTTGTTTGGTTTGCTGGAAATAAGATTTTGAATTCTTCTGGGCTCAGACTGTTTTCTTGAGAGTCTGAACAACTCCTCCCATAATGGAGTCCAATTTTCTTTCACCCTCTTGGCCACTATCAGAATACAGAATATAAATTATAATGGTAATATGCCTGGGTGGAATACTTTTGTTCCTTTAATAGTCCTTCCTTCTCATTCCTGCTTTGTGTTTCAGAGAGGTGCTTGGTAATAGCTTAAAGTAGATTGTGTTGCATGTATGTTAAGAGTACTAACAGAGGGGAGATAAAAGAATTCTTGTTGGAAAAGTGGCCGCTGTGCTCATGGGTCAATGTGCAATATTCATTTGCTGTAATTTCAATTTCCAGTAAGCTGTCCAATACATCTGTTTCAGTGCCTATTATATCTGTGTCATCATCTACCCCCAGACTAATAAGAGTAATTTCATTAGTCTGGACATTTGAAAAAGCAAAACTTTTGTCTGAAATTAATAACTCCCACAGATTAATCAAAGGTAATTATATTAGGAGAAGTTATGTCTTCTTGTATCCTGAGTCATAAAATGAAATTCTCATTAAAATTGTATTACATTCATTACCCACGTATACCCAGATTCCCAGAGATATACATTATATAAGAATCTCCATTTCAATATTGCTTGCAAAACTCATTTTGATTCAGGCCAGTGTTTCAGCATGGTAACACTCACTCTGAGGAAACCATGCATTTCCTACACATGCAACTTAGATTGTTCTGTTTTGAATAAAAATGCAGCATTCAGCTTTGCAAAAGCCAAGAAGTTCACTTAGTTCAGTTGTACTCTCCAACTGATTTCTGACTATAGCTATCCACCACTCTTTCAGGAGGATAATGAAGTTGATATTACACCTCTCCCCTTTAGAGTATAGCCTAAAATCACTGAATTTTGTGTTACCTGATAGGTTTTGTGAGCATGACAAGTTGGGCAGAACCCTAGCAACTCATGTGACAAGTGCTATTTTTTACACCTACTTTCACTGAGCTCCCATTTTGCCCTCTAGCTTTTTATCGTTTCTTTCTATTGAGCTTTGAGCAGCAACTTGCTCCTTCTGTGAATCTACATAGTGCTCAGCACAATGCAGCCCTGACCTTGGCTAGGGAGCTGTAGTGCTGTGAACAAAAAAATATTAATTAACTGCTGTGCCCTAGCCAAAACATTTTCCCTTCAAAGGTGCATCAGGATTTTGCTCTACGTATTGCTTGCATTAAGGACTGCCAACTCTGTCCTTTTGTGGTGAAATGCGCTAAAGAAATAAAAAGTGTTAGTTTTTTCCAAGGTAAGGTAAATGTTAGCAAGGTTGCTCTTAGTAAGAGACAAGGTTACCCACTCCTTTTCTGAGGCTAATAATACATTAATTACTTGGACAAGAAAGAAAACTCAAGGAGGGGAGCTGCTCTTTTAACTTTGCTCACCAGCAGCAAGTCATTTATTGATGTGATTTTCTATCTTATCTAAGAAAAATTCCATAGCTGCCACTTTCTTTTGAACTACTTTTGCTCCTACAAACTTCCCTAGAAGTCCATCTTGCTGTTCAAAATACCACAGTTAAAGGCTGCATTCCCTGGGAGTTGTCCAAACAAGGATGGTACAGAAATAATTAGTAAAAATCATTAGGATTTGGAAACCTCATCTGTTTCTTAAAATCTTATCTATTTATTATTTTCTTGAGGAGTCCCATTATCACACTGCACTTCCTCCTTTCTGGTACCAGTATGAATTAAATCAAAGAAATGAATTGCTGTGTGTGTTGCTAATCTAACAAAGACCTTCATTTATTTATTAAAAAAAAAAAAAAGGCAAAAACTCAATAGTCAAAGCAATGTCCTTGAAAACACCAGAACCTGTTATTAAGTGGGGTCTATAGTGCTTTATGGAAAATGAAGTTGTTCTTACATCTCCTCTTGTACCTTATTGACCAGATTTACTGCTTGGATCATAACTGGACACACTCCATCTTTATTGAGGGGCAGCTCTGGCTATGGAGCTCCAGGTTTAGTGCATGAGATGAGATGATTTAACTGGGAGTACCCACTTTAGGAGTTACCAGGGCAAAGGAACAATCAGAAGTGTTCCTTGTACAATAAAGCAGGTTTGGGTGAAAATGTTTTACCAGCTGAGAATTATATAATGAATATTAAGCCAAAGGAAGACAACTTCAAACCAAACAAGAACAAGCCAATCTGTTCCTACGTTACCAAAAGTAAGCTGTCATGTTCTTGTAATGATTTTTTTTTCTTCTTACAGTTGCAGCAAAGCATGTGAATAGAGCTAATAAAGTGTTGGAGGCAAAGAACAAAAAGTGAGGCCATATTGAGTATCTGACTACATCACAGCTGTGCCAGTAATAGTGCTTGCACTTCCAAGGTGAAGGAGAAGATGCAATATTGGTAGGATGCAATTAAAGGTAATTGCCTTCATGGTCCTAATCTGCGCAAGATGTGACCCACTTCTCTGAAATAACAATGAGGGAATACAGACATGCTTTCAAGGTACCACCATATGAGGATGCTGTAGGGCAGGACCCCATACACAGATGAAAGAAGACCAGAAACCAAGCACATTTACCATAACAGATTCTTTTGTTGGCAGGTTACTACATGGAGTAACTTTTTGAAATGAAAGATCTAGGTCAGATCTAGGTCATTTTGAAATGAAAGATTTTTAGGTCAGAGGTTGGACTCGATCTTGAGGTCTCTTCCAACCTAGAAAATTCTGTGATTCTGTGATCTATGAATGACAGCTTATGTTCCTATATGTAATATAGCCAGTGGGATCTTGCCATATGTCTTGAAATTCAGTAGAAACATTTCATTTAATGCCTCAGCACAGTACAGGACACTAACAAAAGCCTTCTTGACTACAGCACAGAATAAGTACAATCTTGTAAGGAGCTCCTGAGCAGCAGAAATGGCAACACATCTGTGACCAGCCTGTCAGCTATAATATGCTGTGCAGGGTAGATTTCTAGCATGCCTCTCATGACAACAGGCACAGAATGTACAAAATATCCAAACTTGTGACCTGCAGCCACAAACAGCCAGAGCTGCAAGGGCAGAGACCATGTCAGCAGTAGCAGGTGTGAGGACATGAGTCAGTCATGCAAACAAGTGTGTATTGCTGCACTGACCACCCAGAGCATGAGTTACAGAACAAAGTTGTGCAAGTGGCAGGGTTTTTGCTATTCTGTTTGTCATATGAGACATCCTGATGATGAGTCTGGTTACTCCTCTCTTTCTTACACACTCCTTCTTTGTGCTGACCTTGAGATGCTTTTTCTCAACTTCTTGTGTGTTGGAATGCATCCCAAGCAAATTCTCCAGAATTTGGCAAAACTAGCTCATGCAAATTATGGCTTGATGTCAACTGGGTTTATTTTTATTCATAGGGAAGCTCGCGGAAGGTGTTGTGAAAAAGGTGTGGACAGAAGGATCATTTCCACATATCTGAAAAACTAAGTGTGATGGAACTGGATTAAAAGAGAGATGACAAAACTGGGCAGAAGTCAACATTATTCCCAGCAGCCCCCTAAGAAACACTAGATGGCAACAGCAACAAATGAAGGGATAAAGAAAAAAAAAGGCGTCTTACTCCTTTATAAAGCTACTCTAGCATATCGGGATGTTGAGGAACTACATCTGTTGATCTTCTTTTTTATTCCCCACAATATTGTAGGGCATCAAGAAAACCTTTTTTATTTCTTTAATTCACTTCTACCAACTGAGAGTGGGTTAACCCTATTAACAGAGTAGCGGAGAATCTGGAGCTTGACTAAGTTCCACTCTGCTCTGAGAAATATAGGTACTTTAATAAATATTTTTAGTCCCATCCTGATGTGCTCTAAATTTGTTTAATGTTTATATTTAACCATAGCATGAAAGTATTACATGATATTCCTCAAAGGAGAATAGCACTAGTATTGAGGCAGGCTGATTTTTTGGGACTTAATCCAAGACCCATAGATCGACTGTTAGAGAATGTGGCCTTCATGCGGCCCAGTTTATTTTTAACCACAAGATCATTTTACATTGAAGCAAATGACAGCAGTCTGACATATCTGAATCTGTGATCTTTCACTTCTTTTCCTTAGCTTACACCTACAGTGCGTTTATGAAAAATGTAAAATATAACAGTTTTTTCAAGCTCATAAACCTGTGATATATTTTTTTCTAATTTATTTTTTCAATGCTCATTCTTCTGAGGAAAAATTTGCATGATAGTACCAAAGAACTGAGTAAAATTTGTAATTAAGAAAGGAATTTTCTAGCAATTTTATGTGCTAGATGAAATAATTTTCCAGTAATAAAAGCCTTATTTGCTATCTGTAGCATGATTTAATCATAAATTACTAAAAGGACACTGTGATCCAGACAGCCTTATGTTCACTCTCAAGTATCTAGTCTGTAACACTAAGAACTTTTCAGGCTTTGTAACCTTATAAATAAATGCATGTTATTACATATGAATTGTTGAGACTTTTTATAGTCTAATCATCAGTTTGGCATATACACTTCTTCTATTTCATTGAATCATATGAAAATAAAATACTTCCTAAAACTAATTTCATCTTGAGAAAATTTGTCTTGTTGACAATTTGGTGCTTCTGCCTAAATCAGAATGATTTTTACTGATAAAGCATTATGATAATTATTGTCAGTAGCAGTAATTGTTAACTGTAAAAATAACTATTATTTTCTTGTTTAATTGCCAGGAAACCAGAAATCTCTACAATGAGCAACTTACCCAAGAACAGTTTTGTATTGGTGGTAAAATATGTTCAAGACTGAAGTCATTAAAAAAAAAGAGTCTTCTTTACTGTTTCTATACTGGGTTAAAAGTATAGGTTCGTAACTTCCCATCTGAAATTATTAGGCATTTTATAAATCAAGTATTGTCCTTATCCTAATTCTTATAACCTTTTTATTATGTTGAAATTATTTATTATGTTAAACAAAAATGTATTTGACATTTTTGTCTAAGTTAAAAAAAAATAAAAATAAATCTGACATGTAATTGATGCACTTTAGAGTGCTACAATAATACACCTTGTCCTCAGCCCATCTTCTCCAAGAATTGCATAAGTAGCACAGGAGGGCTTGTGGATTCTCTGATCATGCATGAAGAGATCTGACCAGCTCCTGACATTCACAGTTTGCTCTTTCATCCTCTCTGCAGCAGTGAGTGAAGTGCCTCTTTTGAGAAGCCATTCTTCACTGGTTTCAACACACATTGCTGAGTATTTATCTTAGTGAAGGCAAAGCAGAAACATGGACATTGCAGCTGTAGCAATAGCTGGTGAGGTTTGTGGTAGTCTTTCCTCAAGATGATTGTCTCTAGGCAGTCATTTAGACACAAAGCTAATCCCATGTAACACTCAGAGTACTGCTACAGTCTCTTTGATATTGTGCCTAGTTGTGAGCCCACAGTTGTGATCCTTCTGCCTGATGCAGTGGAATATGAGCTTGACCAAGAGCTCCTAGTCATCTATCCATCCTGACAAGCCAGCTGGCATCCTTCATGGCATTAGCCATCATGTTGGCAAATGTCAACAGTAGTGGGATTTGGGTCTAAGCGTGAGCCTTGGGCCTGTGCAAGCATTAAAATACAGATGAAATCCTCTGAAATCAATGCTCAAAACCCCAAATTTCTTTAGTTTGGTAAGCTGTTACTATAAAGAGAGGACAGTAGCCTTGATATTGGGGAAAGGGTTATATGGGTAAAGTTTTCACAGTGGCACAGATGATCTTTAGCACTTGGCCATTTGAGAGGCTGAGGGTGATTTGTGGATAGTCCATCTCATATAAGTTGGCATCAACTTCATCTCATGTTGATTAAGGCCACCTGTTTTTATTCTAAGCCTAGTTGGTGGCTCTGGGTATCATGCAAGTGATAAGTGTCTATTATGAGGGACATGAATTGTCCCTAGGCTATTTATTTTCCACTTTAACTTTTGATAGTAACAGGCAGTTCTCTGTCATGCTGTATGAGAGCAATGGTCTCATACATTTATTTTGTTTTCCTTCTATTCTATCTCACCAATTTGTATAAATGATCTCTTTATGTTTAGGGATGCTAATTAGCCCATAACATAGTTAGCTGGACATCTGACCTAAGAAATTATTAAAAACACATTCTAGACAGAGGTTCTGCTTTCTCCTATTTCAGGGGCTAAAGTATTCTCATGTGGCTGAGCTATGAAGATAAGAATAATTTAAAAGCTTTGCAACAGTGGGTTCTCCCGTGTGTTTCAGCACATGTGGTCTTCACAGCAGTGAAAGCTTCAGAGGATCAAGCCATCAATCTTTTTTTTACTCGGTGGGACTACCTACATTCTTCCAGTGAGCTGATAAGTCTTGATGCCAAAGGACCCAGGTCAGAACCCAAGACTTCACAGCTCTGGATGGGCCTGGCTGCTTCCAGGTCTACACCAGGCTGCTTCCAGGTCTACACTATTCATTCATTAACAAAGTGACCAATTATGTAGGGTCTTTCACATGCCAGCAACAGATAAATGAATAAAAGAAATGGGAATGATGTGATATGGTATGCTGTTTCATATTTACAGTTTCAGATGAAGTCAGCAGCACAACTCGTGACTAAAGGACAGTAAGGAAAAGATTAATGGGAGTAAGATCTACATCATAGGCTTTAATAATGGCTTCAGTCATCCTATTAAGAAATTCAGCTATTGAAATGGATCTGTTTTTATATGCCAGCTGCATTGTTTTATGATTGAAACACCTACAGAACAGAAAACTCTTATGGGGAGCATGTGGATGCACAGCTGTTTTGGAAATGGCTGTAAATAAATATGTCAAATTCTTTTTACCTTTACATTTACAAGAAGGTCAGAGCTGCAGTGACAATTTATAGGACAATGTGGAAAATACTCAAGATTAGTAAGAGTAGGCATCCATTTTCTTAAACTGTAGAGAAGAAAGACAGAAACTTAGCCATCAATATATTCTTTCACTGTGCTGAGTAAACAGTAAAAAGAAAGTGGAATTTGCTCACAGGCTATTTCACTGCAGATAAGAACATGGAAATGGCATATTTTTGCTTAAGTTATAAATATACATGCATATACAGGAAAATTTACTGACTTCATTTCAAATATTGATAAATATGTACAAATGCCACGTATATATTGTAATAAAATTAATAGCTTTTGAAGAGAATGAAAAGTTGACTTGCATGTTTTCAACAGTTGCGTTCCCACTTTTAATATAAATAAAGCACTCATGAAAAGACATTAAATAATCAGTTGCTGGTGCTTGAGAGTGTGTAGGTACGAGTGTTAGGGATACCACCTTTGAGGAGAGAAGTGTCTTTCACCTAGATTCATGCCCTGTGCTGACATTTCTGCAAAGTCCTGTAGCTAACATACAGTTAGAAGTGGCAGTCTCCAGATATGGCTGGAAATAAATGTCTTTTCAACCTATCTCCATTTCATGTGGCTATTGACAATCCATGGAAAGTTTTTAGAAGGCTCCTTATTATCTTGGGTTATCAGTATTCCTTGTATCCTGAAAGGCATGTGCACCACCTAAGGTTTTGACAAGCTAATGTCAAACATTAAGCTGTGTTCACAATGTGCTTGCACAGGAGTTTCTCTGTGGTGTATAAAGAAAAGTATGGTATAGTGCATGGACTGAACAAGTAAGACATGAGGGTCTCCTAGACCAAAATAAAATCCATCAGTAAAGAAAGCAATTCTGACTCATCTGGTGGAGTTAGCCAAAAGGCATCATCGGTATTGGTGGGTAGCTCCTTGTTAGTAGGGCTGTACCTGACGATTATCACCTTCTCCAGCTAGTATGTTTCACAAAACTCTTGTGCCTCCATTCATAGTCTCATTGTATGAGCTCAGCATCCAGATGAAGTGTAGTAGGTGCCCCACACATAGCCTGAGGAGACTCAGACACCAAATGGGAGAAGGAGAAGGTGTTGCTGCTCACTTTCTTCACCCCATAACTAAATGGCTGAAAGCCCTCAGCTAGCTTAGAGGAGACTTGACTCTGCTTGAAGGGATTTGAAGCCACATTCTGTCACTGCCAACTGCACAGGTCAATTATGCTGCATGCACAACACAAAACAGGGTTATTTTAGGGCAGGGCTGGACGAGAGAGAATAGATCAGAATTCAAAAAAGAAATGGTGTTCCTATGGATGGATAAGTGTTATTTTCTTCTTCCTTACCTTCTGCTGAAACACCTTAACTTTTTTATTTTATTTATTTATTTTTTTTCCTTGAGGGCATGATCTGAGAATAGTGAACCTAGACATCCCTTCTTTTATCTGCTCCCTCCGTTTCAAAACTACTGTCCCAGTTTCAACCCCCCATACATATGAATAACTTGGTTAGGAAAGATGGCAAGGATGAGGAGAGCAGCTTATTATCCTCTTCCCTACCAGCGATTCTTGATACCAGCTGCCACTGTGACATTGACACAGTGGGATCAAATCTGATGAACCACAAGGTGCCACTTTAACTGTCACTTCACATTCCTGGAGTCTTCATACATTTAGTCATGTTTATTTATAAGATACGTTTCCTGTTTCTATATTGGCACCAATTTTATGCTGCCTGCAACTAAGCATTGCCTGTCAGAATGCGTCTATCTTTTCCTAAGCATGTATCATGGTGAATATCATTTTTATAACCCCCAAAATGATTCTTTCAGTCTAGGAAACCAACCGTCTATTGTATTCCCATTTACCCTCTAGTCCAATCAACAGCCCCATCTTTTTTTCAGTTTCAATCTAGCAAATATTCCTTCATGTGGCTCTGAGCTAATTTCCAGATTTCCTTGACTGATTTTCAAATCACCTGACCATCTGTTTCAGATTTAAGCATCCCAAGATGCAGTCAATCTAAATACATAAAGTATGCTGTAAATTATGTTCAGAGCTACACTTTAAATTAACTGTTTGTTGTTGTTGTTATCGTTGTTAACTATTTCATATGCAGGGCTATAATTGACTTTAGAAACTGTAACCACTTTATTATCTAGAAGAAAAAGCTCTTTGTTGAAATAATGCAGATGATGGCAACTAACAAATCAACACCTGAAGTACACTCACAGACAGAGTAAGTAGAGAGGGAAGGGATTCATTAATAGTACGTCACACAGAATCGGTGAGATTGGTATCTGTGATACTCCAGCTAGAGCTACGTCACATGAGGTTGATGAACAATAAACCATTTCCATGTTTCCTAAGGATTATTTCAGTTTAAAAAGAAGAATAAACATCAACCTGTTTTTTGTAAGTACACAAGCTGCTGTTAGGAGTGTTATATACAGGTTAAGACAGGGCAATTTAGACTTTTACTATTGCCCTGAGAAGTCATTATTTTCTAATGAATACTGACGTCTTCATCGAAGTACATAAGTTCTGTTGTTTTTAAATGAAAAGCTTCACCAGATCAAAAGTCAGAACAAATATTTCTTCTGCCACAGAAGTGCAATGCATGAATTGATTGGGCCACAAAAAGTCAGAGAAACCGATAGAAACTTCACTCCAGAATAAGGTACTGGAAGAAAATTTTCTTTGCTGTCTCAACAGATCTCTGTGGAGAGAATGAAGACACCATTCTCCACAGCAGTTTATCTGAGACCTTGCACAAAACCTAAAATTTACTTTATATAGCTAAAAGAGAATATCAAACCTATGTGAGACTATCATTAAGTGTCCCTTGGCTCCAGAGCAGACTTATCTAACGAGCATTCAGACTGAAGCAACACAATTTCAAAAGCATTTATTGTTTTCTGTGAAGGCTGAGCTCTGCTGCACACAATCGTTTGTGTGCAGAACTGATGAATAAGAACTGCGCTTATGGATCCAGGGGGATCCAACAAGTGCCAAGTCAGCAGAGAGAGACCTGCTGTGTGCGTTTGCTCTGTAACCACCATTAAAAATATGCAGCAGCATGAGGTGCCAATCCAAAATAGAAATGGCTTCCTCTAACAATGTAGAAGATGCTTTTAAGATGAACTGAAGTTTGCCTTTTAATGAAATATTTTTGATGAGTAGTGATTTTCAGTTTTTCACATCTTTGCTGGAAAACATGTCTGTCTTGATTCCATTCTAGACTAATTTTTCTTTTTTTTTTTTTTCCTTCCTTTTTTTTTTTTTTCCTTTTCCTGTTCCAAAAAAACATGCAAAAAACATGCACCATTCACATTTCCTACTTTTATCTCCTTGTTCACAGCAGGGCTTGTTATCCTTACCATATTGATTGGTGGAACCAGTGCCCTGTTTGAGGCAAGTCTTGCTACAGCCTCTGTATCATATTTCCCCATGACAGAAACTGGTCTTCTCAGTATCAGTAGAGATGTGTTATAGGCACAGACTCTGAAGGGAAAAGCAAGAGCAGAGATCTTTCTTCATGGGAATGGGATGAAAAGGCTGGGTGTTTCTTCCTAGCATTATATCAGCCCAAAGAGTAAGTACATGCTATGATCCTAACCCTACTGCAAATGCACATAAAACTCCAATGTTTTAACAGGAACTTAGTAGTTCTGTGGGAAGATGTTGTCTGAGGGTCTTCTAAATTATTGGTCAGCTAGTGTCAATCACAAAGAGGCTTTTTAATCCTCTTCATATTTATCCTCATTCCAAGTGATTTGCTACAAGAATATGAGTTAAAATGTTTTATTCATGACAAGCTTCCTCACAGAGCCAGCAGAAGGTTTGATTTAATTCATAAAGATGGTTAGGATCAAGTGGGTAGTGTAGACCTAAAATCCATAGCCTGCTAATTTCTGTAAGCTAGAAGTGTGGGACGTATTTTATCTCTTCCAGGCTCTATAACATATGTTCTTCAACCAAATATACTTGCATTGTAGTAAAATATTCTTTTCAATAGCACATCAAGATGCAAGGGAAACATATTAAGGCTTCACCATTAAGTAAGTTGTGGTATTTTAACTTGAGTTTAATTTGGTATTAATCTGCAATTCACTTAGCTTGGTCTCTAAAGACTTTTATACTACACATTGGATTCCCCTTCCTTAACATACTTTTGATGGCCTCATTCCCTTTACAAAGCTCTGCCAAGCCCCTTCAGCACTCACCTCTTGTTCTCTGGGCAAGAGCCAGAATGTGTTGCAGTTGATTCACAATTATGTTTGTGCAGAATGGCTATCATACACACAAAAGCTTGTTGGTCAAGACAGACCAGATAGGTGAGAGAGCTATCAGCTTTCCCTCAGTCTTCTCCCTCAGTGTGATGCTAGCTCAACCACCTCTCTCTGACAGATGTGCTGATCTTCAATAAAAATGGACAATCATACAAGAACTGGGCTGTCTTTATAACAAGACTCCTTTGGCAATAAAGTTTGGAAATGGCTAATAAATTCAAAAGTTATTACTGGTAGAGGAAAGGGAACCATTAAACAGACAGCTGGACAGACAGACAGATGGAGAAACAGTGAATTCCTTGGGCAGCCAAGCTAAACTTTTACACTGCTTTTTTTTTTTTTTTTTTTTTAATAAAATTTTCTTTACTAAGAATTGCACTTCCTGATGCTTTTCATGTGTTAATAATAACACCAGCTAGCAAGACATTCCAGGGTTTCATGGATGGTTGGAGATCACAATACATTCTGCTTAGGCTGAATGAAGCAGAACAAAAATTGGCAAAAACAGGGTTATTATCTCTGTTATTTAATATTCGTAATAGAGTGATACTCAGATACTAACCAAGTTTGTACTGCGGTAGTTTTTCAGCTTAGTCCTTCTTCACCAGGTTTAAGCTCTGCAGTCCTGATCCAACTGTCTAAACAGGTCTCTGGAAAATCTGTGATTTAAAGTATGATTTAGGCGGGAAAAGAAGATTAAATCAAGTACACAGCTTTTGGCCAGTTTCAGTTTCAGTTTGAGGCTTTCCAGGTGTGAGGACACAAGCAAATCATGACATGAATTAACATGATTATCATATTGGTGGGAGGCTACTAACTTTGAGGCCACTCTTTTGAGGATATTAGAAGGAATAGAATACGAATATGCAGGAAATCTTTTTAGGAATCCTGCAATTCTCTAAAGCAAGAGAAGAGAGAAGGTGGCACATTGTGGGGGTTGCTTATGTGCCAAAGAAGAATGGTTCAGCTATGCAGATGTCAAGTATCGTCGTTGGGTAGCTTAATCTCAGCCATGGATGTACCTATGTCAAGGAAACTGAATTAGTTACAGCAGCTAAAACTGGTTTAAATATCCCCTTAAAAGGACAAATCCACACAAAATTGGCATGTAAGGTGTATATGTTCTGTTGTCTCCTTATTTAAATATCTAAATATAAGAAATGTGATTGAAGAATGAGACCAAGTCTGTTGCCTTTCTTCCTTTCTCTCTGATCCCATTGCTCGAAGATCTTTTGCAAGCTCATCAAACTTGTGGCCCCTGGAGCATGGATTTTTGAAGTATTTTGGTATTAGACACCTTCCTAATTATGTCTGCTTGATCATATTGATACTTCCTGACAAATTTATGTGGAAATTATTAGATCTTGCATATTCTTCATTCTGGTGTATTTCTGAACACATTTCTATTCTGAAAACAGTTTCAGGCTTGAGTTACAATTTAGGGAATAAATGTTCTTCAGTAAGAAAAACAACAACTTCAAAACAAGTTTTTGTTTATATTCAGTCCTTTCTTCATGAGATTCACTTGTGCTTGTTTAACTCTCATCTTGTAGACGACTCAGTTTCAAAGAACAATGATAGTTGTTCTAGTGTGAATCTAGTGTGAATTCAAAAGGGTGGTGGAGGGGTGGGGGAAGAGATCTGGGCTGAGGAGAAGAGGAGAGTTCAGCCTTGAATTTTTGCCTTCCTCACTTTTTAACTCAGTAAGTTGAAAAACTCCTATTGTTTTCATCATTCTTCAGATGAAACTGGAGCAGCTGAATTTATATTTTAGTGAAGGACTAAACAATACTGCAGTTGTGTTTTTAAAAAGTTTCTACAATACTTTGAAACACTTGTTTTTTTTTTATTTTTCCAAAGGAGAGCAGATAAAATCCTAGGTGCTGGCATTCTGTGTGCATATCTTCCCTTCTGTTTAGAAAGTTTAGCATTCCATTTTGATGTTTCGTAACACTTTAAGCACACATAAATATTTCTGTCTCAACTGGACTTATTTCTAGACTGAGTATACTCAACAATCTCATATTTTGAACTTTATGTAGGAGCTGCTTCATACAAGAATTTGTCTTGGGAAATGCTTAGGGACACTGCCATCAGAGTGGCACCTTCCTGACTTAATCTACTGTTTTCCAGATATTCTCCCTATGTTGAAAGATCTTTTCTTTTACATTCAGATAATCTCTTCTCAAAATCTGACAGCCAGGATAGACTGAGGTGAGAATAGAGTTGAAGAGACTAATACATCCACTGTCAAACTATACATTGTGGTTTAACCTCAGCAGGCAGCTCAGCACCACACAGCCACTCACTCACTCTGTCCAGGTGGGATGGGAAGGAGAATTGGAAATGTAAAAGTGCTAGAATTCATGAGTTGAGGTAAGGACAGTTCACTAGGTAAAGCAAAAGTCATGCGTGCAAGCAAAGCAAACCAAGGAATCCATTTGCTATTTCCCATCAGCAGGCAGGTGTTGGTCATGTCCAGGAAAGCAAGGCTCATCACACAGAAGGGTTCCTTGGGAAGACAAATGCCATCACTCCAAAATATCCCCTACTTCCTCCTTCTTTCCCACAGCTGTTATTGTTGAGCATGACACCACATGGTGTGGGACACCCCTTTGGCCAGCTCTCCTGGTTCTGTCCCCTCCCAGCTCCCTGTGTACCTCCAACCCCTCGCTGGCAGGGCAGCACGAGGAAGAGCTGGAATGTCCTTGGCTCTGGGTGAGCACTGCTCTGCAGCAACTAAACCATTGGTGCGTTATCACCAATATTTTCATCACAAATCCCAAACTCAGCATCATGCAAGTTTCTACAAAGAAAATTAACTTTATCCTAGCAAAAACTATGACACTGTACATGAAAAATAAATGGAGTTATTTGGGGGATTTGTTAATTTTGTTCTTTCTTGTTAAATACTTCTTGAAGTGTGAACATTTCGCTGGCTACTCAGCCTGGGTGGCTACATATGGTTATGCTAACACAGTTTGCTGTCATTAGGCTGGAGTACTCCTTTGGCATGGATGAAGGAATTTACCTCAGTGACAGTATTAGAAGAGTTACAGAATCCCACAGTGTGGCTATGCATTTGGTCCACCAGCAGGTCCTCCATCAGAGTAAGGCCAAATAAGCTTCAGCCTCCAATGTCCATTAAAGGAGCAGGCCTTTAGACCACTATTTTTTTTATAGGCAGCTCTAAAAACTTTACAACTCTGGCCAATAGAAATGGAATGACCAAGTAATATATCCTCAGAAATTAAAAATAGGAATTAGTTCTTTTAAGACCTTCTTTCATGCTCAGTTTTTCTATTATGACAAGAATGTTCTGCTTCTTTATTTCCTCTATGAAACTGTTTTTAATAGCTTTTCAGCTTTTGGTACTTGAAGTTATACTAAAATACTTTCATTTGCATTTATTCAAAAATAGGATCTTTTAAATAAAAAAGTATTATGCTAGAATAAAAATAAAAGACTTTCTTCAGAAAGTCATATTTATCATTAAAAAGCGTGTAAATGAAAAATAAGCCGTTAAACACATGCCCTCAGAAATGCAAATATCAGATTTTTATTTCTATATTTATCAGTTTGCAGTTGTAACTATCCAATATTCATGTAAGGGCTAAGATGCCAGTATCGGTTGGACAATGTATTTAAACATCGCAGTATGTAGTGCACAAAACTTAAAACATTCCCTAAAAGTGCAAGAGGGATTTAAAGAACAAGGAAATAGGTGTGTATGGGGTCAAATTACTTGCCCTAAGGCACACAGGTACTCTGTGTCACAACTCTCAGTCAAGTCTGGTTCTGCATGCCAATCGTGTCCTTCACTCCTAACACTTTGAGTCTGCATTTATACCAGCCATTACAAATTCAAATAAATGCAGCGTGAATTCCCATATATATATTCCATTCTCACATTGCATATTCAGAGAAACACACGTTTATTATTAATGTTGATAATGAGATATTAAGCTGTCACAGGGGATTGTGATGAGCAGCATCAAGGCAAGTCTATTGCTAGCATCCACAGTGGAATTTCTGCCAAGGAAATGTAATGAGGAAGATTGGGGAAAAAAGGAAAAGAAGCAACAGCACATGGTAGTGTGAGGGGTGTGTGGGCTGGTAGCACTATCTTGGGAGATCACCAGTTCTGCTTGTAAAGATGCAAAGTTTAGCCTGTCATTTATTTTTTGGTAGATTTCCTTTTGAAATGAATATCATGCTCATTATAGGTGCTAAACTGACAGCCCTTAAGATTGAAGTTCCCTCTCAAAAAATCAGGTGTAGCAAGTAGGAGCAATAGAAGCTTTTTCACACATGCCTGTCAATAAGTCTCAACCCTGGCCAGGCAAGGAAGAAAAAGTAGTTAAAATTCATCTTTACTCTCTGTACGTTGCCTAGTAGCAAGCAGACATTTAGTGACACTTTTGTGGTTTCTTCTTTGACTTTTCTCCTCTTGGAAATGAATTGAGATCAACACATTTCTCTTGGGTCACTAAGCAAGCCAAAAAGAGTATCATTTGATTATCCTTATCTCATCTTCTTATTGATAAGTGATCTTTAACACCAAACATGCACCACCATCACTTAGCAAAATCTCAGGTGGTAATTAAATTCCTAAGGATCTTAAGTGTCTCATAAGGAAGCATCTTACATGAAAAGCTGAATGAAGCTTCCTGTAGGCACAAATATATGCCTTTGAATATACTACATGTAGCTTTGCCTTTGTATCCCCCAATGCTCCTCATGCTTTTTTTTTTCTTCTTTTTTTTTTTTTCCTCTTTCTCCTTTTCAAATATTGCCTCTCAGTACCCAAATTCCAGGAAAGCTGTCTGTTAAACTCCTGCTTCTTTGCGTTTTTGTGGCATAACTGAATTGTCCAGTTCTCAGGTGTATTTTTTTTTTAGTTCTTAATAGAAAGTAAGACAGAAAGGACCATAAAGAACACATTTATTTCATAACTCTGTTCCATGGAAGCATCGAGTTTACCTAGTCTGTCCTGATGGATATTTGTTTAAGGCATTCACAAAAACCTTAAAGAATAAAAAATCTTTGTTTCAAGAATGACCTTCCAAAAACACTGTACCTTCTAATGGTACCAATGGACTAGGAAGACAGGAAAACTTAAAGGTGTGAATGCTCTCAGGTAATTTTCTGGCTAGTCTATGCAGGATTAAATCAAATCAGTAGTTCCTCCTGTTTTACTGAAACTGGGATTTTCAGTCCCCTAAGAAAATTAAGCCCTAACTTTTAATTTTATCTCAGTGGAAAGTGGGCCTTTATCTATATGAATACCTATAACCCAAATTAAATCTTTACTTTTCTCACAAAAATACAAAGACATAGCGGCATGTGAAGACCGAGGATGAGTCCAGGCATTAGTTAGACTCAGAAAAAGAAGCAGGAATAAGTGTACTGATAATATTTTTAATTCCCTAATTAACACTTTTAAAATGGGAACATGATATTGATTCATTTGTCATCTCTGCCTCATCCATCAAGTGTGTGCTGCCCTGTGAAAAAACCTAGCTGGACCCAGCTGGGCATTAAAATGAACTTTTGGACACAGTAGGGATCAAAGATTAGGATATGATGCCCCAGCTTCATAGGGACTGCAAGGTCAGTGTTTATACTCAAATTCAAACAGTTGCTCCACATGAACTTTGCTTCTCCCTGTCCTGAGAGTTACTGTTCGTTATCCCATTCCAGTAGCACTGAACTTCTGTAGCTTCATAGCAGATAAATCCCAAATAAAGAGCAGTATGTAGGCTCTCACTGACTAAAGATTTTTAGTCTTCCAAGCCACAGCCTCTTTCTCTGCTTCAATATATTACAGTGGCATCAGACATTGCCTATTCCCCTCTACAAAGCAATGCTGGCAGAAATTGGGTCAATAGCAAATCCACAGAACACAAATCTGGAGAAGAGGAGCGTTCTTGGAAGGGGTCCACACCACAGAGCACTCAGACACCAAAAATCAGAGCTAGCTGTCTCGGTGCAAAACTTATTTCTTTGTACAGGTTTTACCACAAAACAGATGAAGTTAGTGACAATTTCTTGATAGCTGCTTGAGAGAACCTGTACAGAGATATAGATGATGGAAGGGTAGGATCAGAATGCCAAGGGGTTTTGTGGTCAGCCTTAAATATTCTTTCTGTTTACAACATTGTAAATGCAGCCAGATTAGAAATGGTGGTATGGGAACAGGTACTTGACAGTCACGCTGCCTTTCTGTTCTTTATGTTTTTTGGTGAGAGTAAATGCTAAATTTATGTTTTGAAATGTACACAGAGATTTCTCTGGAATAAATACCTCAGTGTTTAATGTTACACTTTCAAGTAAGAGAAAAAAGAAGTAAACCACAAAATTGTCAACCCTCAAAACTCTTCCTAAACTCTCATTGTGATGTATTGACCTGGGAAAGCCTGCCAGACCATTTAACACCTTTATTGCTTGATCCTGGGAGCTCAATATGTTATTTACTGATCCTTCTCCTGTCACTGCTCATGAACACATATCTGCTTATATTATTCCTAGCAGGTTCTCCAGCACACACTGGTTCAAAAATCAGTCACTTCCTAGATCCATCATTTCTGTCCCACTTTTGGGCAACATGTCTGGAGTGCTAATCTGCCAGAGATGGACTAATGCTGACTACAAGTAGTGCCTTCTTTTACCACATAAGGAAAGGAAGGCTTGCCTCATGTGTCTTCAGCCAAAGTACTCTAATAAATAGATGGTATGGATGAATAAATACATATATCTTTCCAACAGTACAGAAGTTCCCTGTTGTACTTTTATTTATGTTCTCTGAATTTTCACATGGTTTCACCATTCCTCTGGGAAGATGGTTCTTCAAAACATCAATTCATCAGGATTTGTTTGAATTACCTTCCTTTTATACTACCTTGAGCTTAATTTCATCCCATTACTTATACTCACAAGTGATATTCTAAATCATTCTCATCTTCTTGTTTATTCCCTCTATAATGCATGTTCAGCCAAGATACAATTTTTTAGCTTTATTCATCTATCTTATTGTTCATTTATTTCTCAAAGTTTTTAACATATGCTTTTGGGTAACTCTTTTGATGATATTTCATACTTTCCCAGCAGAGTGGAAAATGATGTTTACCTAAGTACTGGCCTATTTTGCTGTTACATCTCATTGCAAGCTCTTCTGCAGTTTTTTTGTTACCTTTCTTAGAATTGTACTTTCTAGGTTACTCATCTTTCATGTTGTAATGAATAGATATCTTATGGTTTTGTTAATTTGCAATTCCTGTTTTGTTCTATTTTCCTATCTGTTCCTAACAAATTTCTTAATTCAGGTAATTTTGACCCATTTTCCCATTTTTCTCTGATGTTCACAAGTCATTTACTGCATTTTCAGACCACCATTTGTGCTAAGTTTTGTAAATATAAATGAAAGAAAGGCCCTACCATAAAGAATATTCATTCTAGGCTTATAACATAACAAAACAAAGAAACAAAGAAACAAACAAACAACAACAAAATACAAAAACAA
The DNA here is from genome assembly GCF_964035555.1 of Netta rufina. NCBI lineage: Eukaryota > Metazoa > Chordata > Aves > Anseriformes > Anatidae > Netta > Netta rufina. Next base: position 152,184,979 of record NC_140124.1, read on the forward strand.
ACAAACAAAACCACAGGAGAAAGAAGGATAAGCACTCAAACAGGGAGGGAGAACAAGTTAGCAGTGAAGACAGAGGAGGGTGGGTCTTACATTCTACTATTTAGAAGTATTCCTTATTTCACATCCTCAGTTGGAATTGAAAATGCAGTTTTCAGTTTAAAGACTCAAAGTCTAACCAGTTACAGTTGTAAAGTTGGCTGTGCACTATTTCAGATACACAGGAATACTCAGTTCTGAGGAGATGAAATATACATTTTTTTGCTGTCTCATTGAGGGCCCTGTGATATAGTCAAAAATACAGCATTTGGAAGCAGCTCTAAGATCCTATAATGTCATAACATGGGGAATGGAGATGAGAGGCACTTCAGGGAAGAGTCACATAATCACAATCTTTTAAAGAAGTACAAGAAGGGTGAAAGGGAACAACCTCATAGTCTGAAATAACTCCAGAACTGTTATCAGAACTGCTTAAGCTAAACGGGAACATCCCTTGATCATCTGGATTTACACTGGACTCTCTTGAGTATGTCCAGGTCTCTGTTGCACTGCAGGGTCCAGAACTGGACACAGGGCTTCAGGTGCACCTTCACCAACTCTGCATATAGTGTTAGGATAATGTCTCCTGATCTGCCAGCAGTATTTTGTCTAATGCATCCCAAGATACCGTTAGCATTCTTTGCAGCAAGGGCACACTGGTGACTCATATTCCATTTGGTGTCCACCAGAATCCCCAGGCCTTTTTCTGCAGGGCTGCTTTCCAGCTGGGTGGCCCTGTTGTGGTTTAATACAGCAAGAAGCCATACACCATGCAGCCACTCTCCTTCTGAGTGGGATGGGGGAGAAAATTGAAAAGTGCAAGAACTTGTGGGCCAAGATAATGATAATAAGAAAGAAAAAAGTGTATAATATATAATTATATAATATATAATAAGAGAGAAACTAAAACAAAACAAAACAAACAAAAAATAACAACAAAAAGAATAAACAAAAAAAGTAATGAACAGTGCAGTTGCTCACCACCAGCTGACCAGTGCCTAGACAGTCCCCAAGTAACACCAGCCCTCCTGGCCGACTCCCCTCAGTTCAATATGACATCACATTGTATAGGACATCCCTTTGGTCCATCTGGACCAGCTGTCTTGTTTCTGTCCTCTCCCAGCTCCCTGTGCACCCCTAGGCCCTCGCTGGCAGGGCAGCACGAGGAGCTGGAAAGTCCTTGGCTCTGGGTGAGCGCTGCTCTGCAACAACTGAAACATCAGTGTGTTGTCAGCATTATTCTCATCCTAAATCCAAAACACAGCACCATGCCAGCTTCTGGGAACAAAATTAACTCTATCCCAGCTGAAACCAGGTCAGGCCTCCATCATGTTCTGGTGCCTGGGGTTGTCCCTTCCCAGGTGCAGGACTTTGCACTTCTTGTTGAATTTTGTGAGTGATATTGGCACATTTCTCCAGCCTTTCAAGGTCCATCTGGATAGCAGCATGGCAGCCCTCTGGCTTATCAGCCACTGCTGCCAGTTTTGTGTCATCTGCAAACTTCCTGAGGGCACACTCTGCCCTATCATTCAGATCATTAAAGGAGATGTTACACAGGACTGGACCTGTTATTGACCCCTTGGGTACTCTGCTCAGTACCCAGCTACAACCATACTTTGCACCACTAACTACTACCCTCTTGTCCTGGCCATTCAGGTAGTTTTTGATCCACCTCAGTTTCTGCCCATCCAGCCCATATACCAACAGTTTGTCTACGGGGATCTTTAACTGTACTGAGCCCAGCAGCTATTTTTGGAGAATATATTAAATACAAAGAATATATATCTTCAGAATATTCTCAAGAGTTGCCAAAATCCCTCCACCAAGACAGTCTTTCTGGCTTATGAAACTCACTCTGGAGGAAAGCAATTTCTGTAGTCTTTGCCACTTTCTTACCACACACTTGCTGAGGTCAGAAGGGACCTCTGCCACTGAGCAGAGTCTGGCTCCTCTTTTTTACAAGCCCTCTACTCCTCAGTCAAACATTTATATGCATGTAGAAGTTTCCCCTGAACCTTCTCTTTTCTAGGCTTAACATCTCAGCTCTCTCACCTTCTTGTACATCAGATGTCCCAGTCCCTCAGCCATCTTTATGGCCCTTCACAAGACTTGATCCAGTACATCCAAGTTTATATTGTCCCAGGGAGCTCAGTACTGGACACAGCACTCTGAATGTATCTCATCTGTACTCAGTAGAGTGGAAGGATCTTCACCTAAGTCTGTTTAGGGGCTACCCCTGTCTGTGCTGTCAAAAAAAAAAAAAAAAAAAAAAAAAAAGGAAAGGGAAAGGGAGAGGGATAGGGAGAGGGAAAGGGAAAGGGAGACGGAGACGGAGAGGGAGAGGGAAGATTTAGGCCCACATCAAGGTTTTCAGCTCCTTGGATGGCTCAAGGAGCGCTAAATAAGTTTTAGCACTATGGGACGTTACATCATTTGTATGTTCTCAGAAGACAAGAGAACGTATGTCAGTAAGAATGTCATGTCCTCGTGAGTTGTATGCTGCTGATCTAGACCAGTTTTGATGAAGTCTACTTGTGAGCGTGGGTGCCCAGGGAGTCTTTTTCCCAGACAGGTTTCTTAGTTTTTAAGGGCAGCATTGGGGTGTGCCCTGGTATAAAACGAGGTAATGAGGTAATGAAATCTGTGTGATATGTTTCTTTTGAAACACAGCTCTTATGAAAAATTCAAGAGGAAGTGCTTTCGTTTTCTTCACTGCTAGTTCATCTAGTTTGCAGCTCAAGAAAAGAGAGATGATTATTTTGGGGTACTTTAATGTGTGGGAGCTTTTAAGTGTATATAGATTTGTTCTGTTTGTTGTCGAGGTGCCAGAAGTTCTTGAAGCCTGATAATGCTCTCTCCATGTTTTATTCAGGTTGTCATCAATAATGACATATAATTTAATTTTACTTTCCTATTATACTTTTCTCATATTACTAGCAAAAAAAATGTGCAGAATATTTTTTTATCACTGCTCACAAACAAGGGAGCTTTAAAAACAAATGTATGCAAAGAATTAATGCTTTTGCAGAAAGGCTTTAATTTATTATTTAGCTCTATTTCTCCAGTGATAGCGAGAATATGCTTTTTATGAACATCATAGTACACTTAATTCTTGAAGACAATTTACACATTAAAAATAAATTGTAAAATCCCAGTAGGATTCAGCATGTTGACACATTTTAGATTAACGATGGTAATGTTGATGACTGCTAACTTTTAAATATGTAAGTTATACAGAAAAAAAAAAAAAAAAAAAAAAAAAAGTGATTAGCAAGAGCTGTGTTAGAGAAAAGCAGGAAAAAAAAAATTCCTTGAGACAGTTAGCCTTTTCTCTGAAGGATAGGATCTCAACACTTTTTCATCTATGCTACTGTTAAGAGTCTTGGCAGGCCTCAGTCTGGAGATAGACTGCAATTACAGATCTACCAGGTCTTGATATTTGTTTCTGCCCTCATTCCTGTGGGAGCTGGTTAGTCTCTCATTGTCTTGTCTGTTACTGTTTGTACTCTTTAATGTACTCGTTGTGTCAACTCAGTGCCCAGCTGGCTGGCAAAGCAGAAACTGCTGCAATGTTTCCTGCTGGGCAGAGCTGCTGAAATTACCGAGCAGACTTCCCTTGAACCAGTGGAGGAGCCCTGTCCTACTCATCAGGAACACTGATCCCCTTCAGGCATTTCATCACTGGCCCCACTGAAGATCATGGATTTCTTGCTTCTCTCCACCCCGGCATGTCATTTCAGAAACTCATTTAGTGCTCTGGCTGCTCCACCATCAGCACCTCCTGTAGCCCTGACACCCATTTTCTAACAAAAATCTTCACCCTTAAGACCTCCCCGATCACCCATATTCATTTCCCCTGAATCTTCCTCGTCATGCTCATAACTCCTCTCCCTGCTCCAAGACTCACATTTTCTTGAAACAGATCTTAAACAGAACTAGCCCTTTGGCTATCGGGTACCTTTTCTGTCCTTTTGCAGATTTTTACTTAAATCCTATTTCTTTTGCATTCCTTCATTATATTGCTGTCAAACCTCTGTGCATTTTTGCCTCAGGATAATAGACTACATATGCATAATACATAGTTTGGATGTCAATAGATTTTATTACAGTTTGGGATAGTGGTTCTGCTTAATTTCATGCTATCCACAAACTAGACAGTAAATTGTTGGCTCTGACAGGAAGGTTATACTGCAGGCTAACTTTTACCCTGAGTTACATTCAAGCAACTTTCAACCAGAGTCAGGATTTGGCCTTTAATGCATCTGGGAGTGAAACAGAGAAATTCTTGTCTCCTTATCAGACCTGCCATACAATCCCGTTATATGACAGATGTACATCTCTGATATAAAGAAAAAGGAAAATCCCCAATTCATGGTGAATTTATATGGTTAATATTATCTGATAAAACACGAGAGAATGAACAGGACCTTGAGGGAAGGTTGGGTTGTTGAGGGAGACAAAGCATCCAGGGAAGCATTGCTACATGCCTAGCAGAAGGGCAAAAGCAAAAATAAATGTAGGTCAAAGGAAAAGCCAGCAGCAACAATGAAATACTGAGAAAATTCCAGAAGAAACAAAGCAAAAGTGACCTGCAACAAGGCTCAGTCCTCATCACATCTCTGAACACAGTCGGTCCTAGTAAAGAGCAGAATGAGCTCAGCTGTATCAGTCTGTTTCCTCTCCTTCCTCAGCACTGTGTGAGAAATAAAGTAGCAGTTTTGCAAACCCATCTCTTGACACCCACCGGGCCACAAACTACTGATTAAAAAGAAATCACTTGGGAATATCACCAATAATTCCTTCCTGTCCACCTGAGAAACAAAACCCAGCATGACACTTATCTGATCTCACTGTGTGAGTAGAAATGCCATCCACACCACTCTTGGAAGGATGGCATGTTTTTCACTTGACTTCCCAGACTTAACTGGTGTCACCCAGACTCCAGAGTTCAGCAGTAACAGGTTGTCCCACATGCTGTAGGGAAGGGGACAGCAAAGCTTGTGTGAGGTCTGGTTCAAGCCCAGCCTACAGCAGCTGTCCATACAGTCAGCTGCTGCTTTTCTTTCCCATGTTTGTTATCTGGAGTCTAAATAAAGGGCAATTGTGTTTTGTTTTGTTTTGTTTTGTTTTTTGGCACATGCAATAGCCATAACAGAGAATTGTGAGTGTGGCAAGGTGTGCAAGAATAAGGAGCACACTCAGAAGATACTGAAAAAATAAAATAAAAATTTGGCTGTGCTCATTTGTCTCTCTTTTTCCCAGATTGCCTCCTGTGATTTAATTTCTGTCTTATAAAAGTAAAAATGTGTCAGACATAAGATCACTGGGACATTTTCAGGGTTGATTCATCCACAGATTAAGAGATCCCACCCACAAGGATGCATCCTTTTTGTACAGAGCAGACTTTGTGGCAGCACATAATTGGAAGTAATTAATCACACCGAAGACAAACAAACCCAGACATAAATCATTAAACTAACAAGAACACGATCTGCTTCTCTATCCCTTCCATCTCCTCATCTGCCTCCATGCTACTTGGAAGGAAGACCCTTGTCTTGTAGAGAAAATACATAGTTGTCACCGCATTTTATAGCTTACAATGACAGCAGGAGGGCTTGTTTTATTTTTTCTACCGTATTCTTTTTCTTTTCCTTATGTAACGATGATGTGGGTATGTGTCTCCGCAGATCTTCCATACTGAGAACACCAAACATATATAAAGAGAGCACACACTATACAGCCATCATTATGTATAATTTGCAATCTTGTATTTTATCATCAGTGTACTGTCCATTCAGCAAGTCTTCATGCTTGAAATACTCACGCTGACCCCTGAGATGTGTCAGCCAGTTTGTGCAACAAACTAGTTCTGATAACATGTTTTTTATTACTACTTCTTCAATGGCTCAGCTCTCATTCACATTCATCATACAATACAAAAGCCTTGCATCTCTGACCTTATTCCCCATGACCTAGTTGTATTACTTTAGGTTTAATGGTCTTATTGTTGAGCTGCCCTTGGAGGGATCCTAATACTTTTCCTATGGAAGTTTCATTGAGATATGGTGTCTTATCACAGCATTTGCACTTCAAAGTACTCTAGGAGGGCCTAAATCACAAGCTGTTTCACCAAATATGCCTTCTAACTGTAACACAAGTTTGCTTGTGTCCTTCAAGAAGGGCGGTTATTTTAGGAAATGAGAACAAATTAGAGAAGGGCATGCAATAGACTGTTTCACCAGCCCATTCTCTTTCAGCAGGAACCTCAAGAAAAGCCCCTAACCTCTCTGGTGCAGAAAGCACACTGTAGTTAACTCATTATCAGTTGATGGGAATCCTGGAAATGGAGAAGGCAAGTTACACATTTGATTATATTTTATTGTATGTGAAGAAATAGAATTTTGATACAGGCAATAATGAGAAGTAAAACTACCTGGAAAAAAACAGTTAAAACAGGAGTCTTGAAATTTGACTGATGTAGACTTGAAAAAAGGATGGGCACAAGTGTGAATGCAAACACGTGCATGATTGTGGTGGTTTTACCGTGCTGGGCAGCTAAACCCCACAACCGCTCTCTCACTCCCCCTCCTTTAGATGAGGAGGGGGAGAAGTAAAGCAAAGAACAACTCACGGGTTGAGATAAGGATAATTTAATTAAAGGGAAATAATTATAATAATTAAATAAAGACTACCATGAACTAAACAATTTAACTAAGGGGAAGTAAAAGGGAAAAGGGGAAAAAGGGAGGAAAACAAACAAACAAAATAAATGAAAGCTAAATGGAAGTGCAGAGGAAAGAAATTACTCTCTAATTCCCACAAATGAGCGATGATTGACCACGTCCTTGAAGCAAGGCCTCAACACACGCAGCCGGTGTTTGAGAGGAGGACCGACGTCTTCTCAACGAGAGCCCACCCCTCCCCTCTTCTTCCTGTTTCCACCTTTTATTGCTGAGTGTGACACCACATGGTATGGAATATCCCTTTGATTGGTTTAGGTCAGCTGCCCTAGTGATGTTTCTCTCCTCACTTTTTGCCCACCCCCTAGGAGGGTTAGAGAAAGGCCCAATGCTGTGCCACTGCTGCTCAGCAGTAGACACAACACTGGTGTGATAACACTGCTATTCCAGCTACAAGTACAGAGTACGGCACTGTATGGGCTGCTGCCGGGAAAGTTAACATTCCAGCCAGACCCAGTACAATGATAAAAGCGCAATAAGTGTGCAAATGAAATAATCAGCTACTACATACTTACTGTAAAGGAATATCTACTTCTGCTGAAGAGGAGAACTAATCATCAGACTTTGGGCTACTGGATGCTTCAAACTCATGGCAGGCTGATTAGTCAGAAACTGTAAGGTTCTGTCCCATTCCTACTCTTTCATGGAGGGTCAAATGAGGCTGCAATGAGGAGACTCTGAAATATTAAAATATTTTCCCTTGAAAAGAGGGATTGAGAGTGCAGTTAATGTTCTCCTCTATTCTCTCAGTTAGAGACTGGGACCCAAGAAGAAGAAGAAGAAGAATGGATCAGGTGAGTGATTGGCAGCATGGCTTATGCCACACTCAGGGTTTAGTGATCTCAGACACACCTTTAATTGACTGTGCATGTTGACACCAGATGGGGCACACCTGACCAGGTGGGGCAAGAATGTTCTGGGCAGCAAGCTGACTCAAATTGTTATCAGAGCTTTAAACTAGATTCAACAGGGAAAGGGGATGTACTTCTGAGTGATGGAGAAGAACCAGGTAACATTGACACTTTTTGAAATAACAGGGAAATAAATACCTGTGAATTGTCCCAGAGGACTGAGGGAGGGCTTCTCTAAAAAGGTAATGTGGGCAACAGCACAACTGAATTGCTTCTACACCAATGCATGCAGCTGGAAACCACAGTGCAAATAAAAAAAATATGACCTAATTGATATCATGGAAATGTGGATGTGTCCCTGGGCTATCTATGTAGTGTGTGGCATCCCTGCCCATAGCAACAGAGTTGGAACTAGATGATCTTTAAGTTCATCTCTAACCCAAGTCATTCTATGGTGATGTTATATGATGTTCAATATAAATTTATTCTCATAACAAGCAAAGATCTTATTTGTGTTTATCAGTAAGTTAGATGACCAAAATTTTATCAACCTATCACCACCACAGGACCCTTATTTAAAATATAGCTAATTAGTCAATGATAGAGTGAAAGTCCATTTCTATTTAAAATGCCTTTGGAAGAACTCTTTCACCTGGCTTTAAATGTTTGCAATGTAGAAACCTCTGTCTCAACTAGCTCCAATTAGAGTTGATGAAAAGAAATAAGCACCCTCAAGACATGAATCATCTGATCTGTTTTAGCTTTCTATTTCACGGGATGAATCACCTCTTGCCTGCTTTTCTTCAGCTACATCAACGAGATGACTTGTTCACAGGTAGACAATTACCTTGTAGATATTTCTGTTTGAACAGATGTGTATCACCTTTTCTGACAGAACACATCCTTTGGAGCTTTTTGATATTTTGTATGGTCATATGGAGAACTGATCATATGTAAAGGTTTTGAAAGCATACAGAGTATGACAAGAAAGCTACAATGGCAGCTGCTGAAAGAATAGATTAGATCAGATTAGACCACCCTCTGTGTTTTCTGATCACCAAAGAAGAAAAGAAAGACTCTCTTAATGCAACCCTAAGCTAGCAGAATTAATGCCACATACTGTGTCACCTACTATACTATACCTGTGTGGAAAGGCAGAAGCAAGGGTGAATAAGACTACAGCATGTACCATGCTCTGAATTTTGTCTTCTCCCCATGCCAAAAGTGTTACTGCTCATTGTGTAGATGTGCCCAGACACTTGCAGCTGTTGAATTAGCAGAACAAACTAGCTATTCCTGCCACAAGTGTACATTACTACTCTTGTATAAGGTCACCAGTGTAATTCCTATCTATAATGGGGAGAAGGGCTTACAGAAGTAATAAGTAATAAAAAATAAGTAATTAAAATCAGTTGGGAATATAAGGCTGGATGATGGGAGGACAGAACAAAATGAGCTTATGTTTTTTTGGGGAGAACTAGCCAAGAGAATTTGTAATGCCTGGGAAAATTCTAATAAAGTAAACAAAAAAGGCAAAACAAAGGACATTTAAAATATATATATAATATAGGTAGGTAAGAATCCCACAGGGGTAAGAATCTCATTTTAATAGCTGCAAGAAAGAAAAAGAGGTCAAAATATAAAATACAGACTGATGTAACATTTACTGTATTCCTTTACATTTGTGACTGAGGCATCTTTACTGGAAGCATGAGAAAGCCCTCTGGTCCATCCACCTCTTTCTTTACAGTTATTATTACAGAACTGACAGCTCTCTGGGAAAGCAAACATTGCCAATGTATTTGTCTGAAACCCAAAGCTTGGTACCCTGGCTATAGGGTCGCTCTACAAGTGGCTATTCTACAAGTCTGAAAAACACAAATTTTTTTAGAAGGATCTCGATATAGTCACGGAATGATTGAGCTTCTCACTCTGAATAAATGGGCTGTTTGGGATATCCCAGCCAAAACAAAACAAACGAACAAACAAACAACCACCACCACCAACAAACAACACCAAGAAGTACTGCTGTTATTCTTAGAACAATTTTTAAAGCAAAAAGTGAATCAAAGAGAAAGAACATGTTTGTGTCTACAAACCCTATTCCCTATTTAAACAATCTCTGGCATCAAAAAAGGCCAATTTTCCATGCTTTGAAGGGGATATGAATACAAAAATATGAGAGAAAATGACTATTAAACATATCATGCACCAGCAAGGAAATCTATTTAAAAAACAAACAAAGAAATAAAAAAAAAATAAAAAAAAAATAAAAAAACAGAAACAGTGATAGTGGTAATCTACAAAGAGATGGCCATAATTTCAAAATGTTTCCCAAATGCCTACCAGCTACATGCAACACCATGAAATGTAGCCACTGTCTGAGGAACAGCCCCCAGATATGTTAGGCACACCATAGAGGGAAAAGAAGAGTGATCATTTGACTAAAGACACGCTGGAAAAATTGCTGTGCCTGAAGGTGTTTACTGTTCACGGAGAACTGGCATGACTCTGCTACCTGATCCACACAATAATAATTAAATGTGGAAGGGGCAAATAATGTAATAATCATTTGATGCTCTTAGACGTTGGAAAGTAACCAAGTATGCACAACTTCCAATCTCCTAGTAAATACAAAGTAGGAGAAATGTAACATTTTACTTCACTGGTATTTTACTTCACCTCTAACTCTCTGCATTTTGTTCAATAACCTAAGACTATCTTGTCTTGAGCAGCAACCAAAGTGAAGAGATTAGTTTTTAAAGAGTGCTTAGTAAACTTTTTTTTTTCCTTTTTTTTTTTTTTCCTTTTTCTTTTTGCATTGATTTTAAAAAATATCAGACCAGACATTGCCTCTGGTTGCTACTAAGATCCACCAGTATCTGACGGATTTTGAGAAAATTAAATCTCTTAGTTCAAGGAGAAAGAAGTCACCTTCAGTAAAATATATATTATCCCCAAATTTTATAAATTTGACAAGAATATTTGGCTCCTACCCCCACTCCCAACACCGGTGCTATCCATCTCTGAAGACACAGCACAAAGGAAATACAGTTAAAAAGATCGATGACCTTTGAACACACAAGTCTCTGAAAGCAAAGTTGTTTTGCTTTGTTGTCGGCAAATTTAGTATTCCATTCATGAAGCATAATTTAGCCAACCTATTAAAATGCAACCATAGATCTCATTAATGAAAAGCTGCTAATTTAGCTTTTCTCCAATTATAGTGTGAGATTTGGTGTAAGAAAAAACAACAACAACCAACAACAGAAAAACTTCTGATTTTTCTAGCCTTTCCGTTGTTTTCAGTCAAGAAAAAAAAAAAAAAATAGTTTTCTTCAGAAAAGAGGATATGAAAACAATTATGTTACTCTTCCCTTTTTTAATTTCCTTTTTCCTGTCTACATCCCCAGCTCCCTTTATCAGGGAGGGATTATTATCAGGTATAATAAAATCGATTACTTAAGGGTAGAGGATAAGTAAACCTTATGGAAGATGAGATTTTGTGCACCATTCATTTGCAAAGTTTTTTAATGTTCATAACCCTTTCCTTCTAGTGATTTAAATCTGTATGGCTTGAGTCAGACCTCTGTTGGACCAGTTTTACAACTAAACAACTCCATTGGGCTTGTTTCTCCACTGCATTGCGTTTTGCACAGTAATTTATACCTGAAGAAAAGTGAGTGTTAGAAGTTACAGCTCTGCTTTGGGACAATTCCTCACACACCTTGCAGAGAGGCAGATGATTACCTGCAAGGCATAAAGCAGCAGTGAGCTGGACCCTTCACTTTTTATGGTTTTATTATCGACTTACTGCTGCACCCAAATCAGCTGCTTTGCAAAATTCATTCAGATGCAAGCCCAGAGTATACTCTGTCAAAGAAGGCATAGGTATGAGTAGTGTTTACTTCCTTGTCCTATCCTATCTAGTGCAGGGATCTGAACACTAAACTTATTTCTGCAGTATTAAAATATCTTCACAGTACTACATGTGAAAAAAGTACTAATATCCACAAACATTTTTCCCTCACATGTTCTCCCTTTATGCAAAGGGAGATGTGCATTAGTATTTTTCTTTAAGAATCTGTATTGGGTTTACATGGCAAGGTTTTGGTAGTGGGGGGCTGCAAATGTAGCTTCTGTGCAAAGAGCCCAGCAGCTGCCCCATGTTAGATAAGGGCCAGTTTTAGACAGCTCCAAAGGGACCTGCTGCTGGCCAAAACTGAGCCCCTAAGCGATGTTGTTTGTGCTTCTGGGGGAGCAGATTTAAGAAAAGGAAAAAAGCAGAACAAAACAAAGCAAAACTGCTGTGCAACAGCAGCTGGGAGAGAGGAGTGAGAAATGAGAGAGAGAAATTCCTACAAGGTGAGTACAGCAGGAAGGCAGGAGGTGCTCCAGGCACGCAGCAGCAGTTCCCCTGTGGCCTGTGGAGAGGCCCCTGGTGGAGCAGGCTGTCCCCCTGCAGCCCATGGGTCCCACATGGAGCAGATCTCCACGCTGTAGCCTGTGGAGCAGGTGGATGTGGCCTGGAGGAGGCTGCGGCCCATGGAGAGCCCCCACAAGAGCAGGCCCCGGGCTGAAGCTGCAGCCCAGGGAGAGGAGCCCACACAGGAGCAGGGAGTCTGGGGGAAGCTGCCGTCCACCAGTGGGGGACCCGTGCTGGAGCAGTTTGCTCCTGGGGGATGGACCCCGTGGGACAGAGCTGTGTGGGAGCAGTTCCTGAAGAGCTGCTGCCTGTGGGCAGCCCCCGCAGGCTCAGTTCGGGAAGGATGGCATCCCGTGGGAGGGACCCCATGGGGAGCAGGGGCAGAGAGGGACCATGAGGGAGCCATGGAGATGAAGTGTCAGGATCTGACCACAGCCCCCATTCCCTGTTCCCCTGTGCCAAAGGAAGTGAATGAGGGTGGAGTGAGGGAAGGTATTTTTAGTTTGTCTTTAGTTTCTCACTTCTCTAGCTTGTTAGTGCTAGGTAATAAATTATATTAATCTCCCTATGCTGATACTATTTTGCCTGTGACAATAATTGGTGAGTGATTTCCCTATCCTTGTCTCAAGGCTTGAGCCCTTTTCATTGTATTTTCTCCCCCTTTCCCTTAGAGTAGGGAGTTAGACAGCAGTTGTGGTAGAGCTCGGCTGCCCAGCTGAGTAAAACCACCACATTATCATAGAATTATAGGATCATCTAGGTTGGAAAAGACCTTCAAGATCATCAAGTCCAAGAATAACGCATGTAGAAAGCCCATGTCGTTCTGCTTTCTGAAGACAGCCTCTCAGCAGGACATGGTGGCTGGCCATAGTGCCACACTACAGTGGCTGACTGGCATCTGAGACTACTGTGCTTCTGGTCATCTCAGTGCGTGTGCTGCAGAGTTTGGAGTCTGAACCTACCCTTGGTAGCATAGGCAAGTGTTTTGCATGTCATATGGAAGAGAGTTGCTATTCCTCATGATCTTTATTCACCCTGTAAATCCATTTACAGACAAATTCCCAGGAAAAACTTCTGCTTCTAACACAAAAGAGTTTTACCTCTCTTGAATTCTTTGCCTAAAGAAATCCTCTCAACCCTTGCCTTCATGCTAGAGACTGACTTGTTTTTCCACACTTCATGCATTGAAGACTTCAAAGCAGGCGGGAGGACTTTGCACTTTATGTGCTATTTGCTGGTTAGGGGCATGGTAAGCAGGGAAAGATTTGTATGCCATAGCCAGTGGGTGTCTGCAGTGGGCTGTATCACCTAGGGTTTCTTAAGCTTTACAGCCTTCCTGCCACTTCATCCAGCTGAAAAGTGACAAAGGCGTGAATAACCCTGACCAGTTTATCTCTGGCTGGAATGATGGAGGGAGTACACTCAGTTCTGCTGTCATGTACGTTAGAGATTGTTGTGAGTTATTCCAGACCATGACTCTACAAAGCCATAGTAAATTTCAGTAACAATAATTTCAACATATCTATGCCTTTTCAGATAGCAGCTTAATTTGTAACTAATAAGGAATGGAGCTTCAAGTTGGATGATCTTACAACACATGTAAACATGAGAAGGCTGCCAAGTCTGCCAGCATAAATCTCCAAGACTGCTATTGCCTTGTGTTGAGAAAAGCTACATAAAAATGTAGGTGATGCCTCTGCTTTCTGAAAAAGTAAGCAAAGGGTCTATTTAGTATGTATTTTCTGGGAAACTGCTTCTGAAGACAGAAGTCTGAAATCAGAGTATAAATAATCTAAGACTGCTCGATGTTTCATGTATCACACATCCAGGAGTCAAGAGGGAGAGCACAGAATACATCATTGCCTGTGAGATCGCAGGTTTAGGAAACAACCAGTTCACTGTGGGCATGCTCAGAGGCCTATTATCCTAGTCACTGGTGGCTTGATATTCAACACAACAGCAGTTCCTCAACCACTGTAACACTTGAAAATTTAATGTGTTAATCCTCACAAGCCCTTTACATCATAGCTGAAGATTATATCCATTACCCTGGGAAGGAGCCTGAGGCAATGAGTGAGGGCTTTGACAGAAAACTAAAATGAAATGGCCTAAGAGCATCACTACGCAGCTTTCTGCCCCACAGTTATTTCAGAGATTTCCACTGCTCCTAAGACAGAGAAGCTGTAACCCGGCCTATTAAGCAGTAGGATTTCCTCATTGTCTACTCAGTTCTTCCCAAATTCTTTCCCTTCCCAAACAGAAAGCCAGGTCTCTCCTCCTTCTACCTCCTCAGCTCATTTTGCATTTGGTGATGAAAGTCAGCAATGGGGTCTTGAGCAAGACCTCTTTATCTTTTGTGGCATTTCCCAGTCACCTCAGAGGGTTGGAGTTTTCTTGGTCCAACTCTAGAGGCAAAAATTTAACATGAAATGTCCCAAGCAGTTACAGAATCCCTGGAGAAGTGTCTAATTTTAAAATAGTCAAGATGTTTAACTTTGGGCTCCAATTGCCATGTAAGCACAATGGGTGCTGTTTCTGTGCCAAATTGAGAAAATCTTAAAGTATTTCAAATCCCTAGTCAAGCAAAAAAAAAAAAAAAAAAAAAAAAAGTCCATAGTCAAAGGTAAATATATTTGCCTGACACATCCTAGGATCTTTATCCCTGACAACATGAGAGATACATGAGAACCTAAATCCTAAACTTTTTTTATATATATATTTTTAATCATTTTACATATCTGGGTGTCCTTGTTTGTACTGTTCCCTGGGTGGATTGCACTTCATCTAAATAGCAAAATAGAATAGAGGAAATGTTGACCTTGTCTTCACTCTCTTATTAGCATTTTAATACCTCACAACATTACAAATGCACCATTGATAAGTAATAAAAGCTATAAAGATAGTAATTGCATTTATGGGCACTTGATTGGTTTGAATGTGAGTCTAGCGTGAGTGGTGAAGCATGTCCTGCTTACCTCCTGCATAGTCCCTAACCCTCCCATCCATCCTTATGCTAAGTTAATAGCACAGAAAAACTAAAATCCACAGTCAACAAGAAAAACAATTACAGGAGGTACTGTGATAAACAGCCAATGCATTTGTCAAGCAAGGTGTCTGTAATTGCTTAAGACAATTACAGAAGTGGATGTAAAAATGCAACAGGAAAAGGAAAATTATCACAATAAGAACTCCTAGAAGATGAAGCAGCACTTGCAAAGAAGCACTCTGGCAGTTTTGCTAAGGATGAATTCCAAGAGAAAAGTTTATGGTTGCCCTTTTGGCCATATTTTAATGATAAGAATGAACACCCTTGCTTTTCTGGGGTCTGTTAACATCAGCAAGGAACCCCAAATTAATTGAGATGCTGAGTTAAAATTGGCCACTTGGAAGCCTCATAACTAAGACCAACTGGAAAACAAGAATGGTATTTTGTGAAAAAAAAAAAAAAAAAGTCATCTTTTGACATTCTATGCTTTCCTCAGTCCTCCTGGTAATGGGGAGAGACAGCAAGATAAAAAGGTGAGTCCAGGTCATCAATGTCTGGCTCTAAGACTGAAGCCTCTGCCAGATTTTTGGGTTCTATGTCATGGAAGAGTCTTCAAGATGAAAAGTCTGCTGGAGCCACTTGTCTCGATTGGGGGAAAGGTTTCTTGGCCCATAACCTGGTGAGACTGACTGAGAGGGCTTTTAAACTAGGATTGGTAGGAGAGGGGGATATGATTAGGAACACTGAGGTTAAGTGTATGCTACCTGAGGGTGGCAAAACTAATGGGAGCATCTGTGGTGCACATGGAAGCACTTCAGATTCAGGTGTACATCTGAAATGCTTGTATACCAACACACACAGTATGAGGAACAAATGGGACAAACTGGAAGCCTATCCCTGAGTTATCATATCATTGGTGGGATAAATCCCATGACTTGAGTGCTTGTGTTCAGGAGGGTTAGACAGGACAGGTAAGGTGGAACTGTTGTGCTGCACATAAGGGAAAGAAAAGACTGTACAGCCCCTGATGTTAGGGGTGACACAGTAGAAAGCTTCTGGGTGACAATTAAGGGGACAGATAGCAGATGTTTTTGTGTACGTCTACTCTCAACTGTCTACTCAGGATGATGGCATGGATAAGCTATTCTCTAGGCAACTAAGGAAAATCTCTGAACCCGCTGCATTCAACCTCACTGGGAATTTCCTAAAGTATGTTGAAGATAACTTCCTGTCACAAGTACATATTGAGACACCTAGCAAAGGTGCCTCCTACATCTGTTTTTTGAGAACACAGAAGGCCTTGTGGTAGATGTGGCAGTAGGTATCTATCTTGGCCACAGCAGTCATTAAATAGTTGAGTTCAGAAGTTTTGATGAGAGGACAAAAGAGGTCAGCAGAATTGCCACCCTGATATTTGAGAGAGCAAACTTCAACTTTTCAGGGAGCTAGCTGGCAATATCCCTTAGGGATCTGCGCTAGAGGACTTAGGTGTCCATGAGAGTGGGTCGCTTTTCAAGAATCACCTTTTAAAAGCCCAAGAGCAGGCAATCCCACTGTGCCACAAGTCAAGCAAGTGAAGCAGAAGACTTGCTTGACTGAACAGAGAACTCTGCCTGGAACTCGGCAGAAAAACAAAATATATAATCTCTGGAAGCAAGGTCTGGCTTCAAAGGGAGAGTACAGATCTGCAGTTGACATCTGCAGGGAGAAAACAAGCAAAGCCAAAGCTCAGTTTGTGTTGACACTGACAAGTGTAATATCAGAGAAAAAAAAAAAAAAAAGGCTTTTTTAGAGTATGTCAACAGCAAGAGGAGGTCAAGGGAAAATACTGGACTGCTGTTCGATGCAGATGGTTGCCTAATAAGTGAGGATGAGGAAAAAGGCAATCCCCACGTATAAGAAATCAAGCTGGAAAGGCAGGAAGATGGGATGGCTGAGCAAGGACCTGCTGGTGAACTGAGGTGCAAGAAGGAAATGCAGAGGTGGAGGAAGCAGGGACACGTGGCCTGGGAAGAGAACAGGGATGCTGTCTGGATGTGCAGGGATGGGATCAGGAAAGACAAAGCACAGACTGAACAGAGGTTGGCAAGGGATGCAAAGAATAACAAGAAGGGATTATATAGGTACTTTAGACAGAAAAGAAAGGTCAAGGAAAGTGTACCCCTCTGACAAATGAGAAGGGAGAACTGGCAATGACAGACATGGAGAAGGCTGAGGTACTCAGCAACTTATTTGCAAGAACACCTGATGAAATTGAACAGATACAAGTCTATTGGGCCCAATGCCACACGTCCCAGGGTCCTGAGGGAACTGGCTGGTGGTGTTGCCAAGCATCTCTCCATCATATTTGAAAAGTCCTGGAAGTCAAGTGAACTGCCTGGTGACTGGAAAAAGGGAAACATCGCTCCCATTTTTAACAAGGGTACTAAGGAGGACCCAGGGAACTACAGACTGGTGACCCTCACCTCTGTGCTGGAAGGTTGATGGAAGAGATCATCCTGGAAGCAATGTCAAGGCACATGAAAGACAAGGAGGTGATCCAAGACAGCCAGCATGGCTTCAGGAAAGCCAAATTTTGCCTGACTAGTCTGGTGGCCTTTATGATGAAATAACGGCATTATGTGTCAAGGGGAGACTGACTGATGTCATCTACCTGGACTTCTGAAAGACTTTTGACATGGTCCCCTATGACATTCAGATCTCCAAATTGGAGAGATATGGATTTTAAGGGTGGAATATTTGGTATATAGGGAATTGGCCGGATGGCCACACCCAGAGAGATGTGGTCAACAGCTCTAGGTCCAGCTGGAGGCTGGTGATGAGTGGTGTCCCTCACGGGTCCATCTTGGGACCGGTATTGTTTAATATCAGTGACATAGAGGGTGGGAGGGAATGCACCCTCACCAAGTTTGCAGATGACACTAAGCTGAGTGGTACAGTTAATACAACAGAAGGAAGGGATGGCCATTCCACAGGGACCTGGACAAGCTGGAGAAGTGGGCCGATGTGAACTTAATGAGATCTGACAAGGCCAAGTGCAAGGTGCTGCACCTGGGTCAGGGCAATCCCAGACATGAGTACAGACTGGGAGAAGAACTCATCGAGAGCAGTCCTGTGAAGAAGGTCTTTGGGTTCTTTTGGGCAAAAAGCTCTACATGATCCAGCAGTGCATGCTTGCAACCCAGAAGTTCAACTGCATCTTGGGGTGCCCTCATGAGGGCCCACTTAGGGTACTGTATAGAAGTCTGGGGCCCCCATCTCAAAAAGGACGTGGACCTTTTAGAGCAGGTCCACAGGAAGGCCACAAATCTGATCAGAGGGCTGCTGCACCTCTCCTATGAATAAACGTTAAGAGGGCTTGGGATGCTCATCCTGGAGAAGAAAAAGCTCCATGAAGACCCCATTGCAGACTTTCGGTACCTAAAGGGGGCCTATAAAATGATGGAAAGTTTCTTTTTACATGGGCAGATAGCGATAGGACTAGAGAGAATGGTTTAAAACCTAAAGAGGGGAGATTTAGATGAGATGTTAGGAGGAAATTTTTCACTCAGAGGGTGGTGAGGCACTGGGACAGGTTGCCCAGAGAAGCTATGGCTGCCCCATCCCTGGAGGTTTTCAAGGCCAAGTTGGATGGGGACCCTGGGCAATCTATGTAGTGTGTGGCATCCCTGCTAGTTGCAGGGGGGGTGAAACTAGATGATCTTTAAGGTTCCTTCCACCCCAAAACATTCTATGATTCATTCAATGATTCTATGATTCTATTTTTCTATGAAGGTGGAGACATTCAATGACTTTTTTTTGCCTCCGTTTTTTATAGTATTGACTATATAAAACAACAACAACAACAACAACCAGCACAGCACAACATCCACCTTTGGCAGAATGCTGTCTTGAAAAATAGTGCTGTTTTGAAAATTTCCTAGTTAATTTTAATAATTAATTTTTGGGACAATTCTGTCACCACCAGAATTTAGGGTTCTTCATAATTTATTGCATAATTTTTACTCCAAATTATTCTCAGAACTGAGTCATTCTCAGCTGGACCATGGAGCAAGACAGGTACTATACTACCTAGGCCTCATATAGAGTTTTCCATTTTACTCAGTCATGGTAAGTGTTATTAGCCACACTATGGACAAAGCCAAAATGCAGACTTGAGTAACTTTCCTACTGCTACTGTCAAACAGCTTGAAAGCTTTCTTTGACCACTGGTAATCCAGATCTCCTGCTTCCTACTGAGTGCAGTCAGACTGAATCAAAATGTCTATTGTCAAACTAAAAAGTCAGATGGGCAATGAACTAAAATCAGCGCAAATGGGCCTGAATCTCAGGTGGTTATAACATGGCTCAGCTGTACAGTCAGATGGGTTTCACTTAACAAAGCCAAAGCTTTGCAAGCCCAAAGTTGACACCCTACTTAAATCTCTTATCAAGGGCAGAGATGGAATTGATTACCTACCCTAGTGGCTCAGAATGTGTAATGATTCCACTGTTCATCTTGCCCATCATAGTTCTCCCCAGCCCTTTCTTCATCCTCATTTCTTAAATCCTAATAAACTCCTTGCATAGTTGCTATTACATCATTTTGAGCTAAGCTCTCTTGATAACTTTCCCTTGTGTCTTGCCTGGCCAATCCTTGGATATGAAAATTTTATAAACTTATGAAGCAATAACATGGATTCAGTGTGGAGTTATTTTTCCTCCTAGAGAAGAGAACTATCTGGGGATGTTATGGACCAATTTTGGATTTTGCAGTACTGTTAAGTGCAGTTCTTTTCCAGAAAAGACTAATCAGCTCAGTCCTTAAAAATGTCATGTTATTTCCTAGGTACTTCCTATGCAAGTATTGCTGGCTTTGTGGGAAAATTTTGTACTTTTTTTTTTTTTTTTAATAGTATTCATCAAATCTAGGTATACTTAATTGAGTTAGTAGTACACAACTACATTTATAATCAGTATCACAAATTTCAATCTAAAGTAGATACCTACTTTAAATAAAGAAACTTCAAAGGTGAACAATGAGCTACAGTGTAGATAACCACACTGCAGATGACTAAGCTTTAGTTGGGACGAACCCCAATTTTTTTATGCTGATCTAATTTTCTTCCTTCAGTCATATGTAACACCACCCATATTGGATCCTGCCCTGCTCTTATATTCCAACTTAGGGTGTTGATGTTGAGGCAGATGTTTTGACTGTTCAGTCTGGATGTGCTTTAGCAAAGGCTGAAAACAAAAATATAGCCAGAAGGTGTTAGTCCAATGCATGTACTCCTAAACAAGATGTTAAAGACTACTAGCTTTTGGAGCAGAGATGTTTAGATGCTGTCTCTAGATGTTCTCTAGTATCTGAATTTTTATCAGGCACTAAAACATGAGCCAGCAGTGCATGCTTGCAGCCCAGAAGGCCAACTGCATCCTGGGCTGCATCACCAGAGGGGTGGGCAGCAGGGGAAGGAGGTGATTGTCCCCCTCTGATCTGCCCTTGCAAGGCCCCACTTGGAGCCCTCCATCCAGATCTGGGGCTCCCAGCACAAGGGTGTGAATCTGTTGGATTAAATCCAGAGAAGGGCCACAAAGATGATTAGAGGGATGGAGCACCCCTCCTATGGGGAAAGGCTGAGAGAGCTGGGGCTGCTCCGCCTGGAGAAGAGAAGGCTCCAGGAAGACCTCATTGCAGCCTTTCAGTACTTGAAGAGTGGCTACAAAAAAGATGGACAGTGACTTTTTACATGGGCAGATAAAGATAGGACAAGGGGGAATGATTTTAAACTAAAAGAGGGGAGATTTAGATTAGAGGTTAAGAGGAAACTCAACTCAGAGGGTGGTGAGGCACTGGAACAGGTTGCCCAGAGAAGCTGTGGATGCCTCATCCCTTGAAGTGTTCAAGACCAGGTTGGATGGGGGCTCTGGGCAATCTATGCACTGTGTGGCATCCCTGTCCATGGCAGGGGGGTTGTAACCAGATGATCTGTAAGGTCCCTTCCAAACCTAACCATTCTATGACTTAATCATTCATTCTGTAATTCTATGATTCTGTGACTATAAGTTGCTGCTGTAGCCTTTCTAAGCAAGATTTCTCTTATCTACCAGAATCCATCTACACTGCCATGAAGGTCCAGATGGCCAAAGCATATAGTATAATAGTAGCTTTACAAGTGAAGACAGCTGAGTATAAAGAGTGAACCTCCATGCATAAGAAATAAAGAATTGCAAGGGAATGTTTTAGACAAAATAATACTGATTATTAAAAATAAAAATCAAATCATCCAAATGCTCATGCATGGGAGTTCTATCAACAAATTGTTTTCCAACTTCTTTTCATGGGTTAGGTTATCTATTTCCTCTGTAGCAGGATTTGGAAGCTGCTTAGTATCAGATCTACTTTTCCATACAAAATCAATGAAATCAAATGAACTCATGATACATAAGTATGCAAAGCACTTAATGCTTGTGCAGGACATAAAATACCAACAAGATCCTGTGCAGTATGCGGTGTGGGATTTCACACTCTTTCTCTTATTTCCTGGGTGAATTTCATTTTTCTTTGTCCTGTGGAGCTGGATTATGATTTCTGTTGGGTCTAATAGGAGCTTTTTGATAGAAGTACCAATGGCACCTTTCTTTTGTTCAGAGCATTCACTTTGTTAGGCAGTTGGGTTTTCTCTCATTTTAATTTTTTTTTTCTTTCTTTCATTCTTTCTTTCTTTTCTTTATTTTAAATTAATGCAAAGCCCACTGCTACAAGAAAAGAAAATTCATCCATTTTCACTTTCTGCCTGATACAGATCAAACAGATCCATTACTTCCCACCTCCTCCCCCCTACAATCTTTTTATTAAAAATTTTACCAGTTCTCATTCCTTAATAGGCCCAGCTCTGTGGGTTTCTATTTGATCAGAGTGTGGTGAGATCCATAAAACCCAGTATCCATTTCATCTTACTTCAGCGTCATCATCCTTCATCACTGTCCCATAACACAATTCTCCTACTACCATTCTATTCTCTACTTTCTGTTTACTTTGTCTCACTTAATATGTTGATTTGGACATGCTGCACGGTAATGGCAAGACATATAGGCCTCTGTGCCACTCATAGCTGTGGTTGATTGACTGAATATTTCCTGAGCTTGCTTCTTCCTGGACTTTCTGTAAATGGAAATCATAGACACTGTAAGTTCTGTCCTCATTTTCTCGGTTGAAAAAAGTAGGAGAGAAATGCATTAATGACAACAAAATGTGTTTGCGATGAAGTCCTTTGACTTTTCTACTTACTGTGTGAGGATGTATGTGCTTCCAAGAGCTGAATAATAACTAGAAAATGCCTGTGAGATTTATTGTACTGCACCTGACCATTGGCTCATCCAGCTCCATGTATTGTCTTCTAAACTGATGCATGAAATTAATGGAGACAGAAACAAGGTCATTTCAAATGAAAAAGACTCCTATGCACAGGAAAAGAATGCTGCATCTGTTCTAAAAAATGTAAAAGCTAACAAGGAGCCAGAGCCTGAAAGCATGTGTAGACAAGAGACTGTGATTAGCTGGAGGGGATAAAAACAGTGATAAAGAGAAATAAAGAGGTATAAACTACACTTTTTTATGCTTTCAGCTGATTAATATAACAACCAGCAAATGATCAGTATGATGCTTGGGTCATTAACAGAACTCATAATTCCAGTTCTGTGATGTTAAACATAGTGCCAAAGAAGATGATTTTGTGCCAAACTTTCTATAACACCTAGTGCTAGGAAAATAAGTTTTACATATTTTTTTTCTCTTTTATTAAAAAAAGACATTCCAGGGATTCTTCTCATGAAAGTATACTATCCTTTAAGCTCTGCATTCTTATTCTTTCTCTTTTTAAATAAAGACACAACATATATATTTGAATATTCTCACTAATCATGTACTCTTCCTAAACGAGCAAAAAGACAACCTCAAGGTGACTCTCATTTCACTGGCTATGAAAGCCACTTCACTCATGTTAGCATGTATGACCTTGAATCCTACTGAGGCATAATTACTCATGCACAATTAGTTTTGCAGAGTTTAACACATTTCATTGGACAAGGATATGTGACATTCAGGTAAAACAGGTCCTGATATAACCAATGGCCTGAATTATGCACTTAGAAATATGAATGTTCACAACAACATCTCTTCAGTTTTTCATGTGACTGCCATTCTGAGCTGAGTCAGAATCAAAACCAGGCTGTTAAGATACTGATATTGTTAGCATCCTACTTTTATTTCGTCATTATCAACAACAGCTCTTCAAACACTACTTAAAGGAGTTTGGATCTATCAGGACTTCTTCTAATGCAGAAATGGATATTTGGGCAAGAAATTATATGCTCAGGATTGCGCAGCTACAGAATCCTACTCTCTATCCAAGGCTCAGTATTATATCACAAAACAACAATGTACTTCTGGTGGGTTGACCTTGATCAGTTGCCAACTGCCCACCCTGCCACTCTCTTGCTCCCCCTCTTCAACAGGTTAGAGGCAGAAAATAAGATGGAAAAGTGCTCATCCCTAGGTGAGTCTTCTTTTGTTGCCATTTGTAGGTTCAGCAAGCAACCAGGATGACCATGTATCAAACATACAAAAACACAGAGCAGACAGATGGCCAGGTGTGCCAACCAACACAGAGACCAAGGCCTTTACTAGCACCCACATAAACACCACCAGCATATGCAGAGACATGAAAAACACAGATGACTTAATCCTGCTCCTCCTTTCCAGATGATCGGGATTGAGGTTTCCTTACGGTCATACAGGCTTTTAAGTGTGTCCAGTAACTAAGCACAAACTCTGTCCCCCTTTTACAACCACAGCCTCCAACCTTGCATCTTTCCAGGTGCTGGCTGGCTAGACCAGCTTGAGGTTCACAAGCAAATCATACAGTACAGACAAGGTTGCACAGAAAATGGGAATAGGATTTAATAAAATAGAGCAGTCTGCAGTTCTCCATTTTCCCATGTTTGTTCTACCCTGATCTACCCTTATCCCTCCCTTTCCTACATTTGTCCCTTCCTTAAATGTCCCATAATAATTTTCATAAATTTCCAAAACCCTCTATTGCTTATCGCATAAGAAGCTGTATGCAACCTCACAAGTCCTCTTGAAACATCCCATCATCAGTTTTCTCTTTCCTGTGGGACGTCAGAAAGTTATTTCCTAATTTCTTATCAGTTACGAAGTTCTGATTGAACCTCCTCAAGACTTTGACTCATTTCTTCAATGGCCCCTAAGCTAGTGACCTGAGGTCTTTGGTCTTTGCTGTTGTCTATTATCTCTTGTTGTCCTTAGGGCTTGTATATCTAGATGTTTAATTTATTGTTTTTCCTGTCTCTTATCTTTGCCTGTTATCTTTGCCTCTTATGCTGATAGCTGTTAACCAGATGTCCTTACATTCCACATTTCCTTGCATCATTCAGTCTTTGGATGAAAGAGTCTGAATTAAAAAGAAAAAGACAGCAAGTAGAGCTGAAAGCATGCTAAAGGCTTTGGCTCCAGGGGCTCAGCTCAGCAGCTGAATCCTGAATTTCAGTTTACAAGAGGTGCCAAACATCCTTCCTTTCTATATTTATCAGCTATTTATATACATTACAGGACAGACCAAGGCTATGTGGAAATGAATGTGCTGTGTATTCAGTGTGCAATAGGCTGTATAAAGATTAGTAAGAGCTATTCTCAATCTCATGACACTTTGCATGAAATTACACAAGAAATGAGAGAAGTAGTATTATCTCTAATAGGCTAATTCCAAATCATGCAGGAATTTTATAATTTTATGACAAACTGAGAACAGGACCTTCCCCTCTCAAGTCTCAACTTAATGATTTAGCAGCATGAAAACATCCCTGAATTCAAATTTGGAACATTCTCCAGATGCAAGGGTAAAGATAAAATCAGCACTCCCCTCTAGAACACTTCACAGCTTCCCTTAAGGCCTGCCAAGATTTTCTTCTTCTTTCATAGTCCAGGAGGGTCTTCAAAACTTCCAGTCACAGACAAATCCTTCGCCTTTTTCCCAGAGTAGTGCACCTCTGATCTAAGGTCACTTTTGTACCAGTTTATGCTTCAGTAAGAAGGTCTCACTCAGCTCTAGTTAAAGAAGAGTGAGCAAAAAACATCAGGGAAAAGAAACAAATACACATTTTCACCCTGATTTAACCGTATGACCTAAATTAAATTAGCACTGGCATGCTGGCACATTCCTCAGTCATGGATGACTTTGTTGTAATGCTGCAATCGTGCTGTTATACGCAATGAAGTCTAAACAATTCTTTTCAGTCAGTTACTTGGCTGTCGTGTCCATAGCATGATCTCCTCATCTTCACCTCATTGCCTGTGAAGTCAACAGTCTGCCTGAGGGCTGTCTCTGGTTTGAAAATTTGCTCATGTGCACAGGGTTTGCTCTGCTCCAGAAAGCACCTTCCAGCCCTAACTTGCAGGCTTACTGTCAAAAAGGATGACAGACATACTTTAGAGGGCATCTCCAAAGCCTAGAGGAGGTATACCAATGCATAAATGCTAGGTGCATGCTTTGTGGTGTTAGTGACTCTTACTGATTCCTGACCTGTGGTCTGTTGTGCACTCACCTGATCTTGACCTTGGACAAATGCTCAGTAGAAGCCACCATACTCTGCTCATGGAGAAATCCAAACTTCAGCTCTTCCAAACCTCTTCTAAAATGCAGAATAATCAATTCTGTGTCTCCTACCTTCTCTTTCCTCTAAAGAGCACAACTAGCAAATCTTAATATAAATTATTAGCATCATGTTCTGTTCATTTGTCCTTAAATACAAAATATTTAGTATTTAGTACAACAATACAGAAACTGTGGATAAGAAAGTGAATGTCCTGAGGTAAATCAACCTGTGTTTGAGATATCAATCTTAGTAATTGGAATAAAATCTACACAGTCCACCAGATGAACTTTTTTAGATATTTCCATCCTATTGATGTTTTCCTATGAACTTTGTGTGAAATACAAATGTTGATTAATCTGCATTTCTGCTTTGTTGATATTTGCACATATGAAAAAGTGTGTGATGGAAGAATATTGCTTTGTTGCTAAGTGCCGATTTTTGAACACATGTTGACAAAGCCAACTCATGCAGAGCTAATTTATTTGGCTAGAGTTTCTTAAGTTCTCATTTCTGCATAAAAATATTTTTCTTGTTGGAGAAATATTGGAAAATAAATAATTTTAATTTCAATGATCCTTTAATTGTTGGTCTTTCTAAATTGGAAGTGTGTTTGTCTGAAAATTTGCTTATCATTGCTCATAATCAAGTTTTGTTTAAACTTTTAAAATAAGCTAAATGTTTAAATACTAACAGCCATAACTGAGGTATCTTATGAATCTTACTCTACTAAGTCTGTCTATCTTGTAGTGAAAAATAGAGTGTCTTTTGGAATCAACTTCATTCCAATAAAAATGAGAGATACTATTATGTTATCATCATAACTGTGTAGCCATCTTCATCCCTCTTTTTTACCTCACTTAGTTTTCTTTTCAGTTTTATCTTATTTCTAAATTGTCCAGAGTTGACAAATTTGTTTTGGTAATGTTTGTAAAATCCCTATAACAATAGTATCTTTAAATCTGGTACAAATATCTTTAAAGACAGGTCTGTGAAAGGGTGTTTCCCTCTCAAAATCCACAATACAAATCTATAATTTAATTTTGTTTTACCAGGAAATAAACATTCACATTGGAAAAACTCTTTCCACACCATTTCAAAAATAATGAAAATATGAGCTCCAAAATCAATAGGTTGATGTAGCAATGGAAAGTATCATACTCCTGAAAGAATAAAGTCAAAGAAACTGGTAGATTGTGATGCAGAACTAGCCATCCCACGGGAGAAGTATGATAGTCGCTTAATACCCTAATCACTGTTGCTTTTTATTTCCAAGTTCAGGTTCCCCATCTATCAGTTAGTACTTGATTTATGGCTAAAATGTTTTAGTTTATCCCATTAAATATGGATAACAACTGTTATCAGCTCATGGGCAGCCCTTAACTCGTTTAGCACATGTACACGTAGCTATCTGCAGAGGTAGCCTAAGCCGCAAATATTAATATATATATATATATGTATAAATCTACTAAATTCCTTTAACATGAAACAAGATGAAGGATATTTTAACTTGGCTTGAGTGAAGAGTACTTTCCAAACTTAAGGTAACACTCATTTTTGTGAATGAAAAGTTTCCTCTTGACTTTATTGGAAGAGGAATGGCATCTCCTGTTTTCTCTGTAGACAGATGTGCAGACCCCTCTCATGCTTTCTGTGTGCATTGGCAGACCTATAACACAGAGAAGAGTGGTATGACCTTATGTTTATATGCTCAAATATGGAGTGAGACCTAATTTGAGACACTGTTCCTGCAATCCTGCAAAGTAATGGTGGGTAGGACATACATACACTGAGAAAACAGTCCCTCTTGTGCCTTTTTTTTTTTTTTTTTGTCTTTTTAAGGGTTAATACTGAAGAACCAGAGGCAACCTACGAAAACTCAAACACCTACTTTTGCAGAATATAGAATATCCTTTACTTTTTTTCTCTGTCCCTCTCATATAGCGCAAAGAGAGCAAGAACTGTACCAGCTCTCATCTAGTAATGCTTTTACTTGGTGGCCGTGAGGTAAGTAAATAGCTGCATGCTGACTACGGCATGGAAAAATGAGGTCTCTCTTGATGTTTAGCATATTAAATCATTACTTTTCAGCTTGAAAATGTTTTCTTTGCCTGCTGACCCTTTCAAATTTTTCAGTTACTCCAGGCAAAAGAGTAAAAATGCCATTTCTCTGCTGTACCAGGAACTTTGAAACCCAGTTTAATTCTGGAGATGTTGTTCAGCCCAGAGGTCTATGAAAAAAAAAAACAAAACAAAACAAAAAAAAACCCGCAGGCGGTAAAAAAGGGAATTACCTAATTCTGTTCACTTTGCTCATCCCCTCTCATGTCCATAATCAGTTACTGCATAAATTAAAAGAGAAATAATTGCATGACATTTCAGACCATGTGTTGTGGATTTTAAAGCTAAGATTTCCTGATGGAATCCAATCCATGTGTTTAGTTTCTCCTTGTTTACTATAGCAGTTTCCCAAGTTTTTTTTTCACACTGGAGCACTTGAAATGTGGTTTCATGCATAATAATCAGATCAGGGTAAGGTTACATAACAAGTAAACTTCACTTTCATCCTCTCTAGGTAATAGATGAGCAAGTCAGACAGGAAATCTGTCTGCTTTCATACAGGGTATATTTAAAAATTTATGATGCAATGATATCTTGTACTCCCTAGGTTTAGAGGAAAAAGCATGGTTTGATAAAGAGGCATCCTATATCCAAAGCAAAATGTTAACAGAATAGCCAGTGTACAACAGGATACAGACCCACTGACAATATCAATCCTTTTATTAATCATTCTGTTGAGAACGGCTATTTATCAAGCGACGATTTTCCCGGTAACTATGGCTTACATGACTTGAACTTAAAGAGCTCTGAGTGATCCCTGAAGGATAAAGGAAATTTCAGATTTTCACATAAGTCACACAAGCCTTTGGTTTCCTGGGTCAGGGAACAAAATATGGAACTACTGTTAAGGCCATAATGGTTAGGCTTCTGCCTGTTGCAATAAATCAGGCGAGGAGCTACAGGAGAAAAAAGCAGGAACGTAACTCTCAGCTTCCCTTCTAACCACCTAAACACATCATTGTAAGGAGCAGGTGGCAGAACAACACTTCCTGTAGAGGAGAAGCTGGATGTGTCCATCCAGACGTGTTCAGATAGGGTCCCAGCAAAGCTGTTGTAGGGTAGAGGAGAGTTCCTGGGTGGTTCCTCTTTTTCCAGGTTGGAAAGGAGATGGACTGATAGGCTTGGAGCCTCACTCATCTTCTCCAGACCTGCTCCAAGTTTCCCGCAAAACAAAGAACTGAAGGAGGTGAACTGCAGAAGAGGTACTGGCAGAGACAAACTTCCTGACAGAGGTGCTAACAGGAGGTCAGCACCCATCCCAATGACTGCAAACTTCTCCATTGTGGTTACTACTGAGGAGAGGACTCGGTGTAGGGAATGAAGTGGGCAGTTTCCCACTGAGGAGGGATAGTGGGGAAATGTTTTTGATGCCAGCACGTCAATATATGAGTCATTTATTGAGAATCTTTCTGCTGGCTTTAATGAAGGAGGGAAGATGCACTGCACGGTGAGGGAAGTTTGCCCTGCTGGCATTGTAACTCTCCATCTGTTCTTCAGGCAGAGTGAAAACTTTGGCGTCAAGAGCAGTGACATCAACGTTAAATGTACTTTTTTTGCTCTTTTTTTCAGGAAAAAATAAATAATGAAAAGAATCTGAAAAAAATGGATAAAAGTGCATAACTTTCCACAGGCACTTCTCCTATGAAAAAAAAAAAGAAAACAGTCTGGGTGGATGCTGAGTTGAAAGAATTCAAGAGTGAATATGTCAGTTAACAGTGATTTGGCTTGAATGATACCTTCCCAGAGGAAAGAGGTAACTCATAAAACTTTCCTTCTGGAAGAGCTCAGATTCCAACTAATTAATTGCAGTGAGGTATCTTTTAAACTAGAGGTGTGCCAAGGCAGATCCAGTTGCTCCTGAAACACTTGCTGTTGCCAACTCTTGCTATTATTACTTTAAGGACCAGCTCCAGCATATATCAACACAAAAAACCTTTGGCAGTATAATGATAATGCAGAAATATGGCAGATTTTTAATGAAAAATAATATCCCAAAGAAGACGAGAGGGGAGGGATCACAGGAAAATTGGTGTTGCTATGAAGCCTTCAAACATGAATGCTTTGGAATAAAGTTCTGTGCCCTGTGGGCTCAAAGGTTGGTGAGCAGTGCAGCTGCCTAGGGCGGCCACATCATCACACATGTTTTAAATATATAATTGCACAGATTTCAGGATCTTGCCTTGTAACAGCTTCATAATAGCCGTACTTACCTGACTTGGAGAGTGTTGCTTCTTCTGTCGTCTTCACTTGGCTTGAGACTCCAGGAACAGGGTTTGTTCTCTACTGACTGTCTGTTCCTACTTCTACTGTGTGTACTGATGGGGTTTGTAATGCAGCATGTTGGTCTATTGAGTAAGCAGGAGAGAGATTTGTAGGCTCCAAGAGTGGCACTGAGGCTGGGGGATGCTAAAAGGAGAGCCAACAACATCTCGGGCTCTTTCCAAGCAAGGTGCAAACTGATGTGTTTGACTTTGCTCTCTCACGGCACCTTCCCCAAATGTGCCAGCTGATTTGTGCTTTTTCTTGCTTGGAAACAGAATAAAGAAATTCTCCTCAATAACCTTCAGCTTTGTTCCTGATGACAAATCTGGCATAGGTGGAGTATGTCTACACAATTACACATATGTAAATAAATAAGGATGGACTTCTCATTCCAGTTTATTAGCTCTGGTTAAAAAAGCTATGTAGACAAGGACACTTTTTAACTAGCAGTAGCAGCTCATGGCAAAATACAAAGCATCCTGACACACCAAACAAAAGCTTATTCTGCTGTTTGTTTCTCTTTCATTTTCTTTGCTGTTTTAACCTGTGATAAGATCACAGTTTTCTCATGCTGGGCAGGTTGATCCAGACTAACCCTTCCCAGGTTTTTAGATGATATAAATATGTCCAAATACCAGGGTGATGGCTAACCTTAGAAAAGCCTTTACATATAACTTGCAATTTACGTGCAATACAGAATGAAAGATTGAAGTTAGTGGCATCTTTGTTTTGAATCTCTCTCTCTCTCTCAAGAAAGAAAAATCCAAAAAAAGTGTGTGGAATGACCTAAATAAGCTGTATTTTATCATGCTTAAAAATGGAAAGCAAAGTGTAACCTCCATGTTTATAGCCCTGAGCCCCACCGAGCTACAGATGGAGGTTGCCACTTTGAATTTTTAAATGAACGTTGTTCCTTAAAAAGTGCAGAGGAATAATAATAGGTAGCAGAAAACTTGCTCAACTATTCTGTTAGAAAGATGTAGGAAAAAGAGATAATAATGATTATCACAAAGTAGGAGAATAAGGTGGAAAAATAAACTATAATTTCAAAGCCATAAAAGCACTGGGGAGGCAGTTTTTCATCCACCTTTTTCTACATCTGACTTTTGCACATCAGAGCAGAGAGATCTCAATAGAAAGACAGTTGGAAAAGATTGATGAGAGCTAACAAGACCGGAGTTTTCTTTTACAAGTGACTCTGCATTTTGATTTAATATTCAGGCTTATTAGATGCAAAAGTATAAAACTCTCAGTTCTGATTCAAGACAGAGCCCAGAAAAATGGTAATGCACAGAATCTGAGGTAGGGATTGTATAGCCTGGATGGCTCTGATCAGTCCTGCCACGACTGCCCATGCTCACATTTCTTCCTGAGGTAGCCTGCCTTCTTGGGGTCCAGCTACCTTGGCTGCCCCAGGTGCTCAACTAACTGAGTTCACAAGCTAAAATTGGTGCTGATTTGCTTTAAAACACTGTTATAAATTGCAGAGCTTCAACAGCTGCTGTAAAAAACAGATGAACCATTTCTGCAGATTTTCTCTAAGAAAGGGGTCAGAATGACAGCTGTGGCCAGGAAATATCACTGCTGTCCTGATTTGAGCTGTGTTCCATACTGAAGCAGAGCACCAATGTTTTCTTATTCTAGGAAGCACCTAATTGTGTGCTTACATTAAGCATGAACTTAAACTCCATTGACTATAATGGAGTTTATACATACATTTGAAAATAAGCATATGTTTATGAGGCTTCACAGAAGGCATACAGTTCTGAATCAGGATCTAAGCTAATTAAGACAGCCAGCTCATCCTGAAAGCAACTTCAGTGAAGTCAAGAATACATTTCTGTTCTTACTAAAAGAACACCAAATTTGTAGGACATACAAGTTGCTATTCCAAGAGTTTATTCCTGCTACAGAATCCAAACCACTGGATATGGGAAGGGCAGGATCACCATGCACTCTTTGCGTACATTCTAAATAACACAATTCTCTTAACATCAGGAAAGCACTTAAACATTTTACCTCATTAGAAAGTTCTTTTGAATTTCAACACGGTCTCTGTGATCATATGATCAAAGAATGTGATCATGACAGTGAACTTGCAGTAGACATAGGCAGAGCGAGGTCAAATAGTTCAGTCTAGGACCAAAGTCTATGTGGGTACACACTAATGCAGCTGTCATGCTCACAGATATGTTTGTAAACAGTGTCATATCCATCTAGGTCCTGTTTTTACTCTCTGTAGCTTCAGGACAAAGGAAAAGTCCTAAAACCTCAGACACTAGCCCAAGTGACTTATTTTTACAATACATTCAGTAATAGATACTATCTTGCAGAAATAGTGCACAAATGTTTTCAACATGAAACCTCAAGACTTTTTTTTTTTTTAACAGCAACATGAAATGCCTTCGTTTGCCTACCTGTTAGAGTTCTCTAACAGATATCTGTCTATCTATGAAAAGTAGCATAGCTGTGTCCTTCTCTTTCTTCCTTCTTGGAAGAATCCCTGTTTTCCTAGCTTCATGAATCTAGGTCCATTTTGAAAAACTTGGACTCTCATTTATTCCCTAAATTTCCCAAATATTCCTATTTGCTCCTTGTATCTCCCTTAGCATCTTTTTTTTTTTTTTTTTTTTTGGTTCACTCTGCTTCTTAAATGCTTCTTAAATGCTTCTTAAATTCTTATATCCAGCTCTCTCCTTTACTCCCTTTTTTCCTTAGAGTTTTTGTACTTGTATCATGGTTTATAATCCTACAGATGGCCTCTTCACTCTGCCTAACAGAATTGTCATTGCAGATTTTAACAGCTTTTCACATATAGCCAATATCAATAGCAAAGTCTCTTGGACATTTTGAAGAACCTTCTGTCATCAAAGCTATAGCTGAGGGTAAAATGGACAGGTACTATCTGATCTTTGTTCAAATTCCTGCTAGACTCAGGAATGCAAAGGAATGGTCATCCACATTGTGTCACTTACAATGTGAGAAACTTTGAGTGAGTCAATGTGAGTGAGACTCACTCTTTGGGTATACCTGATCAGCGGCCATTTGCTAAAGCTGAGAACATTTTAGTCACAAAAATATGTGGATCAAAAGCTTATGTAAGTGAGATGGGAGTCTTAGACTGGTTACCAGGTTAAATCTAAGTATTCAAGCTTGCACTTGAGATGGACTGAAAATAGTAAGGAACTTACTCCACAGGAAGATAAACAGTTGTATTCTTATACCAGTGGGAAATGTTTCTCATGTTCTCTTACTGGTTGTCAGGGGAAACCTAGCTTGGTGGTAAAACCACCTGGATTATGGCAACTGCAGTCTCCTTGCCCCCTTCAGACCATTGTACCTGGCCTGACAGGCTTGGTTTCATACAGAAGCATCACCCAGTTACGTATAAAAGCAGGTGTGGATTTTGCAGTGCTAAACAGTTTGAGCTCCACAGATCATCTCTTAAAGCTAAGAAAAAAATGCAGTGTAATACCTCAGACCCCCAGCAGCTTCGAGATATAGCACTGCAGTATTTTACAAGCATCTTTGTGCACCACAGCAATTTTCTCATGATTTTCTCACTTGAGTTCCCAGCCTATTGTAACAGCTGGGTTACAGGAGGAACGAATTGGCCCTGAGGTCTCCTGTGACCACTCCTTCTTACATTGCACTTCTGCTCCCTCCCTTTGGGAAGGGAGTTACACTGGCTGCAGCTTTTATTTTCATTCCTATTCAGTCTTTAGCAGTTCCCCTTTGATGCCTCCTGCCATCTCTCTCTTTCTTGCTGTGCTTTGACGGCTTGCTACTGCAGGCACAAGTAAGATCATGCTGTGATGAGCTTCCTCAAAGCAACGTCTTGCTGGTAACAGGTACCTCTGCAGTGGAAGCTGGCAGAGAACTGCTGCAGGGAAACAATATGCTCCTCTCTGTCTTTTCAGATTCATCCCCTCTTGGGACTCACAAGGCCACACCTCTTGACCAGAAATGTCAAGCCACAGGTTGAAGCTGGCAGCGGATAAACTGTGACAGGGTTCAACTCTGCAAGCCCAGAGAGCAGTAGCTTGCCTTGATGTGTTTCCTAAAGGTCTGTGCCTGCATTAGGAGTGCTGATGATCTTTTCCCTTAAAGGTTTAGGATTTAACAAGGCACCAAAAATAAAACTCAGGCATGGGACATTATCCCATTTCTGAGTTCCTGTAGCTCTTAAAACAAGGCCTAGAAGTAGTTAAAAGGAGTTATTTCTCCTGAGAGGTGAGACTTTTTTATTTTTAATAGAGTTCCCTAATATGTATGCAGAAATAGAAAATAATTGAGGAAAGGAATGTGTATCACTTTTAAAAATTCAGAATGAAGAGCTGAAATTATTCCAAGTGTAAGACATGACTAGGCTGCACAGTGAATAGAAACACTGAAAATACACTAGATTAGAGAAAAGCTCCTCATGCATTCTGCTTACTCCGAGGAAACATAGTTCCAGGCTTAAATTCAGCAAACACCTTGAGCTGAACAGAACAGAACAGAATAGCACAGTTCAGTTTTGTTTAGTTGAGCTGAGTTGAAAGGGACCTTCAAAGATCAAGTCATCTGACTGCCTGACCACTTAAGGGCTAAACAAAGGTTAAAGCATATTGAGAAGGTCATTGTCCAAATGTCTCTTGAATGCTGGCAGGCATGGGGCATCAGATACCTCAGTAGAAAGCCTGTGCCAGTGTTTGACCACCTCATGGTACAGAAATGTTTCCCAATATCCAGCCTGAACCTCTGCTGGCACAGCTTTGGCAGTTCCACTCATCCTTTCATCAATTTGTGGCGTTCCCTCGTGTTCTATCACCAATTACCAGGGAGCAGAGACCAACACCTCCCTCTGCACTTCCCCTCATCAGAGCTGTGCTGACCACTGAGGTCACCTCTCAGCCTTCCTTTCTCCATACTACACAAAACAATTCTGGTGACCAGAACTAAAAAGTCACTGTTTCCCCAGACATGGTCCTTCAGTTCTGAGGATCGGACAGATCAAGACTGTTGTCACTGTAAAAAATGGAGGCCAAAAAAAAAGGCATTAGTTGCTTCCACCTTTTCCCCATCCTCACTTGTTAAGTGACCACCTGCATCAACTATCAGTCCAATGTTTTCCCCTGACCTCTCTTGTTGTAGACATACTTAAAAAAGCAGTGAGGTCACCTGTTGTGGTTTAACCTCTTAATTATTTTATTCTCCAGACTAGACAACCCAAGTGTCCTCAGCCTCTCCTTACAGAACATGCCTCCCATCCCCTTTGCCTGCTTTGTTGCTCTCTTCTGGATACTTTCAAGTACAGCAACATCCTTTTTATGTTGTGGAGCCAGAACTGCACACAGTATTCGAGGTGAAGCTTCATTGACACTAAATACAGTGGGATAATCACCTCTTTTGATCAGCTGGCTATGTTATGTTTAACATATCCCAAAATGCAGTTTTCCCGATTGGCTGCAGGCACACTGCTGGCTCACGTTGAACCTGCTGTTGACCCAGATCCCCAGATCCCTTTCTGCAGGGCTGCTCTCCAGCCACTCTTAATCTGCAGGTAGGAGGACTGAAGAATAGCCAGCAAGTGTATGATTCCTCGGAGACACAATACAAAGAGATATTCTTCAGAGATATAATGTAGTCAAGGTTAGCTACTGTGTTACATCCTTAGCCTGGAGACAAGGAGAAAAAAATACATCTTTCTTTCACAGTATACAAAATAAACTGAATAAGATCTTCCAAACAAGTAAGATCTCTGCTCCTCTGTGTCTTGGGAGAAAGAAAAAGAAAAAAAGAAAAAAAGAAAAAGAAAAGGAAAAGGAAAAAGAGAAAAAGAAAAAGAAAAAGAAAAAGAAAAAGAAAAAGAAAAAGAAAAAGAAAAAGAAAAAGAAAAAGAAAAAGAAAAAGAAAAAGAAAAAGAAAAAGAAAAAGAAAAGAAAAAGAAAAAGAAAAAGAAAAAGAAAAAGAAAAAGAAAAAAAAAAGAAAGAAAAAAAAAAGGAAAAGGAAAAGGAAAAGGAAAAGGAAAAGGAAAGAAGAAATGTGGTTATTTTTGTGGTTATTTTTTAGGTAGGCACCTGCATTGCTTACTGATGAAGATATGGGAGCTCCCTCCTGGTTTTGAAGAACAAAACATAGCGAACTATCTCTCTGGAAAGATGCAGATAAGGCTGATCCTCCTCTTACGGAAGCTGCATGGTCTAGGTGACTTCTTGAAGTCTTCTCCAGCCCTACCTTTCTATGAATTTTATTCCAGTAAGAAAATGAGAAGCAGGTGAAAAAGCCTTGGTTCTACTAGCATACAATAATTTCCTTTGAGGGAAAAGTGAATATTAGAAGAAGGACTGTCACAGGCCTGGGTGAAGGGGAAACCCAAGTACGCAAGTTCAATATTCTGAAACATCCTTTATGGGTGTAGATTACACCTTGTCACCTTTTTTTTTTTTCCTTTTTTTTTTTTTTTTTTCCCTTGTGAAGATGCCCGCATGAGTGACCCTTAAGAGGCAGAGTCCAGACTTCAGTGACTTGTAAAGTTTTTGGAAAAACTGGTCTCAGCATAGAATTCTGCGTGCATTTAGAAAACCAGAGGAATTATCCAAGAAGCATTCACTTGAATGCTTCTGGAAGCTGTATAAAGGAGCATATAAAGAAGCAAAATCTCCTGGGAGAGGTGAAAAACAAAACAAACAAACAACAATAACAAAAAAAAAAAACAGACAGTTTGTATTTTTGAAATTGTTTTGACTGCTTCTTGTTAAGTTATGCCTACATGCAGATGATCTGAGCTATAAAAATGAAATTGTTCTGACCTGACACCTACCAACACTCCCACTAACAGTAATCAGTTCAAGATATTGGCATTCATACGCTTGTGGGAAGGATGAGCAGAGAGCACTTCACTTCAGGTCAGCCTATCACTGAGAGTTCCCTTTAAAACACTTTCCTGAAGAGCAAAGCAAGTTGATACTTAAGACCAAACCATTTCACTATTAAAATGAGACACGTATTTTAATTAGATATCCTTGGTGAAGAGATGGTTTTTAACACGTTTTTTTTTGTTGTTGTTGTTGTTGTTTTTTGAACATAGAAATCATAAAAAATATTTATTTGATGTCCTTGAGTATTTGTGAAAAAGGTTCTTCACTAGAGAGTATTTTATACATAAGTGCAGGGATCCATCCAAAGACACACCAACACCCTATTGTTGCTGCAGAAACAGACATTTTTCCTTTGCACTCTGAACTACCACAATTCTGCTGTAACTATTCAAGCCCTTTACAAAAGAATTAAATTTCATGTGAAAGCAGAAAAAAATACTGAACGAGCTAGTGCAGCATTTTTCTGCTTCCTTTCAACATCTTCTTTTCTTTTAGCTATCTTTTGTTTCCAGTTTTTAAGTCTAGTTGAAGAATAGCCATTGGTGCAGTAAAGGTGTTTACTCTCATTTTACACAGTATGGTAAGCTTGATATACTGCTTTAAATAAATGTTACAGACTAAACCTGCTCTAAATATTTATAAAAATTTTAAACCTCATACTAATATAGTGCTGCTGTCCTTAAAGACATAACAAAGCACAATCCTCAAGGAAAAAGCTATGAAATAAATAAATAAATTTTAATAGCACATTTCTTCATTTTGCATGAATTTAACACTGTGCTCTCTGTAAAATATGTGCTCTTTTCTCTAACTCCCCATAGACATAAAGAGCTGGGTGAGATGTCACGAAAGCAACAGAAGTTTTGGAAAACACCACGCATTAAGGATGCTGAATTTAATTTTCTGCTTTTGTTTAGGATGGCCTACTTATTCTTCAAAAGCCTTGTCATGTCATAAAGCAAAGTGGGAATGAAGGAACTATTAGACTATATTTAGCCACATATTAAACCTCAGCTGTAAACACCCAATAAACAATATTCATGGAAGCCTTGAGGTGTCTGTAAAAAAATAATGGCATGGTGCAGACACGCACAGTTCAGAAGAAGAGTTTGTATTGTACATCATGGTCTACCAGTGGTTTTACTTCCAGGTAGGATGGATATTTTCCATGTTGATAAATATGGAAGGAACAGGTGCCTGCAGAGATCTGCCTGGAATTATGTGATCTAAGTTCATAATTGGTCTCCATTTTGGTGAATTTAAAATGAAATATGTAGTTATTATTCAATATCATTTTAAAACTTGTACTGATTTAGGATCTGATGTTCATGTCTTGCACAGTTGGTTTTCCTTTGCTTTGCCAGAGGCTTGGCATTCATCCAGGCTTTAGTGCCTTGATTTCAGTTGTCGGTTGATTCCTCACTGTGAAGCAGGTCCAGTTCTTTCCTTTTCAGGTGATGCCCAGGACACGATGTTCCAAATGAACATATTGGGTTGCAGGAAGTGATGGAAAAAGTTACGGTTAGTGAGAACTGTCATATCACATATGCTAATTCTAGTAGCATTGATAAATTTCTAAATTAGGAGGCTTGTAACTTTAAATAAACTCATTTCAGAGTGTATAATTAGCGTAGACTTGATTAAGTTGTTTCTTAGTCAACTTTGCCTTATCATCTAAGAATTTTCTCAATTA
This sequence comes from Netta rufina, assembly GCF_964035555.1. Classification (NCBI taxonomy): domain Eukaryota; kingdom Metazoa; phylum Chordata; class Aves; order Anseriformes; family Anatidae; genus Netta; species Netta rufina. Next base: position 152,223,614 of record NC_140124.1, read on the forward strand.
ACAAAAAAAGTGGAGATGATTCAGCTTGTCTGTATAGAAGGAATCAATGAATTTGGGCTGCTGGAACAGTCCTTCCCAGTTTAATTTCTCTGAAAAATAATGTGTGTAATGAAAATAATTTCCTGTCACAAGCACTGAGTGAGCCTAACAGGAAAGATACCCTACTCAAGATCCGTTGCTTGAGAATACAGAAGGCCTTGTGGTAGATGTGACAGCAGGTAGCTGTCTTGGCCAAAGAGGTCATTAAATAGTTGAGCTTGGAATTTTTGGTGAAAGAGGTTAGCAGTGTTTCTACCCTGGACCTTAAGAGAGCAAAATTTAAGCTTCTCAGGGAACTAGTTAGCAATGTTTCCTGGGAATCGGACCTAGGGGTCCATGAGATCTGGTTGCTCTTCCAGAACCATCTCTTAAAAGCCCAAAAGCAGGCAATCCTTGATTTGTGCTACAAGTCAACTTAAAGGGGAAGAAGACTGGTCTGGCTGAACAGGGAATTCTTTCAAGAACTAGGGCAGAAAAAGAAAATATAGGACTTCTGGAAACAGAGTCTGTCTTCATAGAGAGAGTGTAGAGCAGCAGTTTGGATTTGCAGGGAGAAAACAAGCAAAGCCAAAGCTTAACTTGAGTTGACTCTAGCTACTGTGGTGTCAGACAACAAAAAAGGCTTGTTCAAGGATGTCAACAGGAAGAGGAGGTCAAAGAATATAGGACTGACAGTTGATACAGGTGGTCACTTAACAAGTGAGGATGAGGAAAAGGTGGAGGCAACTAATGCCTTTTTTTTTTTTTTTAGCTTCAGTTTTTAATAGTAACAACATTATATTGATTTATATTGATCTGTCCTGTCTTCAGGGCGGGAGGACCATGTCTGGGGGAGCAGTGACTTATTATTCAGATTATTTCTGGTCATCAGAATTGGTTTGTGTAGTCTAGAGAAAAGGGAAGCTGAGAGGTGACTTCAGTGGTCAGCACAGCTCTGATGAGGGGAAGTGCAGAGGGAGGTGTTGGTCTCTGCTCCCTGGTAATTGGTGATAGAACACGAGGGAACGCCACAAATTGATGAAAGGATGAGTGGAACTGCCAAAGCTGTGCCAGCAGAGGTTCAGGCTGGATATTGGGAAACATTTCTGTACCATGAGGTGGTCAAACACTGGCACAGGCTTTCTACTGAGGTATCTGATGCCCCATGCCTGCCAGCATTCAAGAGACATTTGGACAATGACCTTCTCAATATGCTTTAACCTTTGTTTAGCCCTTAAGTGGTCAGGCAGTCAGATGACTTGATCTTTGAAGGTCCCTTTCAACTCAGCTCAACTAAACAAAACTGAACTGTGCTATTCTGTTCTACTCTACTCTACTCTACTCTACTCTACTCTACTCTACTCTATTCTTAAAAAGCTCAAGAAAAATATCAAAGGTAATGGGTTCATCCAGGGTTTCTATGTTTCACTGGCAATAGTATCTTCAATGATTTTTTTTTTAAATTCAATTAATTAAAAAAAGAAAAAAAATGTTTCATAAAAAAAGCTTGCACGAAACCACACATGGCAGGAAACCATATGCAACTTCCTCAACGTGGGACTGTGCATGTTCTAAAATTTCTTCAGATCAGATACTAATGAGCCAAACCAGTAGTATTAGTCTTCAGTGAATAATGTAATTTCTTGCACATCTGGTTTGCAAAAACTGACTCTCAGGGAGAAATGTCACTTGTGAAAGAAATATATATTTTTAAAGTTTACTTAATTATATCTACAGATGAAGTAAATATTTTGGCTTTTCCCTATATGTCATTGTTTTTAAGTTTTGTTTTTCTAATTATTAGAAAATGCTGTTATAAAGTATCTGTTTAGCTTTTTTAACTCTGTCTTTTTTATTTGGCTAAAACTTAACAAAATACACTGTAAGTTTACAAATATGTATTCTTAAAATCCTTTTTTCAGTGATTTATGAATTAATAACATAGGGCTTAAACAGTAGGTATGGAGCTGGATGAAATACATTTATTTCTGGTTTGACGTTGAATTTAATAATTGTAAAAAGTAATTTGAGTCAAAATGAAAAAGAAATGTGATTATCTTGGGTACTGGCAAAACAAAAATGATATCTAAAATCATTTTCTTTTAATCTAAAACTTTTAAAAATATACCAGTTCTTATATACTCAAAAACTTTTCCAGATATACTAGTTGGTATAACAAAAGATTTATTCTTTATAATATTTTACTATCGCTGTAAATCATTATTGCTAGGAAAAAAAAAAAAAAAAAAAAAAAAAAAAGCTGTAAAATAAAACCTTACATTTTACAGTGTAGCTTGCCTCTTAAAACATGTACAAAATCTAGCAAGTATGTGTGCATTATTTTCTCCCCCCTCACCAAAACCTCTATTTTCCAGTATTTGTCAGCAAATTGCTGTTTCTATTGTAAGCAATCATCAGCATTAAAACCTGAAGAGCTGCAAATCTTCATGTTTCAGGGAGATACATTTCTGGCTGTGCTGAAGGAGAATTTCCCTTTTGTGCGACAGCACTCCACAGCGATGGGCATTATCAGAGTCCGAGCCGGCTTCCCACTCTCTCCTGTGCTAGCTGCTTTCCCAGATAGGGTGCGTGAAACCACACCACAGTTCTTATCATTTCAGGCAGATTATAATTACAGTCTAAGTAAACTGACTTTACAAGTGATGACAACATTAAATGCAGTCCATTAATCCACCCCTAACTGCTTCTCAGCTATGCAGAGAAGCTTGCAGATGTCTCTAATATACACAGCATGATAAGTTAGAAGACGACTACATTAGATTCCTGTGAGAAACTCCTTCTAAAGATCCCTCATGTTAGAGAGATGTAAAGATTCTCTTGTTCTCATATATTCCTGGGCAAGCATCAGGTATATCTGTCTGCTCAGCCTTTCAAACATATTTCAAATATGATTTTCACTGTTAAAAAGATTCTGAGAAACTCTTGCCAAAGAATCAGAACTGTCCAGTTACACTAAAAACAAGCAGTCACCACAAGGTGGATTGTTCCTGTGTGACCTACATTTCTGTACCAAAGATTTCCTTCAGATTAGTCCAACAAAATAAATGAGTTTTATACGTATTTTCCATAACCACAACAGAAACCTTGGTGGCAGAAAGGGCCACATTGATATATCTGAGGGTTGCTTGTAGACTTCACAGATCATTGCTTGAAGCCCTCAATGTGATGTGTGGAAAAAAAAAAAAAAAAAAAAAAGAGAGAGAGAGGGAAAAAATAGAAGAAAAAAACAAACAAACAACAACAACAAAAAAAAAAACACAACAACACATTTCCAAGTTCCCTTCTGATGGGCACATTTCCCACTAAATCAAGGAGAAGTTTTATTTTGAGAGACTGGGGACAGAGCAGAGAGTGATTTTGGTCAAAGAACAGCATATGAATAGGAAGACTAAGAGAAATATTTCTCGCTGTAATATAGAATCATAGAATGATTAAGGTTGGAAAAGACCTTCAAGATAATCTGGTCCAGCCATCCCCCTACCACCAATGTCACCCACCAAACCATGTCCCTTAGCACCACGTCCAACCTTTCCTTGAACACCCCCAGGGACAGTGATCCAACCCCTTCCCTGGATACCATACATGGCACCTACTTTTTCTCACCCATTTTCTCACCATCCTGAACTTTGGGTGAGCAAATATCCTTTTTTACATTCTTCTTTCTGCTTCTTGTCTTCACAGAGCTCCTCTCAGAGTTTATTGCCCCTGCTTTCTGATGTGACTTCAGTTCTCTGGATATCCCATGGAAAGGGGGGTTCCTTCTGCCTTGCTGCCATCATGCGAACCTTCACATCTTTCCTCTCATTGCATTCTCACCATGTGGCTGTATCTTGGGCTATTCTAAAGGGTCTCAAGAGTTGCAAGGTCTCAGTTGTGACAGCTGCCTTCTCTGACATTCTGTAGGAAACTGTTGGCCTCTGAGGAGATGCATTTCTATTTGGAGTGTGTTTTTTCCTGGTAGGGCTCCCTATGAGGTGCCTGTTTATCCTTCTGCAGACAGACTCAAGCTCAGATGATGAGGAGTATATAAACACCTGCTGCTGTGTAACAGCCATAGACATAAAGGCTGCCTTCACTTCATATCAAATCACGAAAAGTGGAGGCAAGTTTCCTGGTATATATTTGGAAATTTCCCACACTACATTGATTTTTAGTAAATAAGTGTGCCAAAATCACCAGAGTTACTCAGGTAAGTGAAGTCGTCTATTTTGTCTTTCCTTCAGAAAGAGGAAAAAGGAAAGCCATCTATTTTGTCTTTCTTTGTCAAGAGATACTGGAAGGAGTTCACTAACCAATGATCTGCCAGCTCTAGCATTAAACGGGAGATTAGGGGATTTATGGGGCAAGGGAGGGAAGAGAGCCATGTCTTATTTTCACCACCCTATGCAACATATACAATGCGATGTGATGATGGCCATGTATCTGCTCAGCCTTCTTCATCTTAGTTTGCTGCATCTGGCTTGCTCTGATGCAACATCTCAGTGAGTTCAAGATGATTTAAAAGCCTGTCCCCTAGTTACCAGTCTGCAAACTTAGGTTCCTTATTTTTTTCTCACAGTGTTGAGGACATAAAATAGGGACATTTGGCATATCCCAGCATACAGCACTGCAGAACATGGCTGCAGCTCTCCCAGAGGGCTGTGAAGATCTGTCATGGCTGGTCTGGCTCCAAACAAAGCAATAATGGCTGCTATGTGAACACCAGAGCAAGTCTTGCACTTGGATTTGTGGCATCCATAGGTCAATGAGGGAAATATGTGTGAAAGCACTTTGCCCTTTTGAAAGTCAAAACAGGAAATCCCTGTCTATGTGAAATTGCTGCAACTTAATGGCCGCTTTTTCTCTCACAAAACCAGGGGCTGTGCCTGATTGTGCATGGCTAGGTACAAGAGGTCAAAGTATAAATTTTAAAAGGTTAAATTTCAGACATTTCAGGTTTTTAATTTCTTATTATCCTTCAGGCAAGCTGCTGTGCTGAGTCTGCTAAGGAGAGAATGAAGATGCATGAAAGAATCTGGAAACTTGTCCTTTTGGTTCTTTTTCCTGTATGTGTTTGTGTGTGTATAGGCTTCTGTGCAGACAGCTATCTTTCTTTCTGTGGTCCCTGCACAAAGAGCAAGGCTTTATCTCCTTCTGTTGGCACTGGTTAGGTACCAAAAAGCATCAATGAACCACAGCTCTACCCAATGCAGCCGTTCTGTGCAGCCCCATGGGTCAGAACAGCCGTGAGGAAGGAGAGTGCTTTGAGTTGGTCCAGTTTATACCACGGGAGATACAGCATTCTCAACCAGCAGAGAACTCACTGCTAACAGTAAGTGTTGCACCTCCAGAAGTGTTGCACCACAGAACCACAGTCATGGCAAGAACTCTCTAGGATGACAGCAGTTTAGAGAAAGAGCCAAGAAATACAGACTCACCATGTTTTTGTTTGTTTCATTTGTTTTTTCAAGGATGTGTCCTTGAAACAAACAAGGATGTGTCCTTTAATGAAAGGAGGAGAGGAAAAAAACAATGAAAACACACATGAGGAGGACCAAAAAGGCCTTTCAAGGAGCTAAAAGTACTGTTGCCTTTATCAGAACACCCCAGACTACAAAGTGCTTAATTTCCCGTCAAAAAGTTTTCACACGAGCCTGGGGTATTAGAAAATGGCAATTGCAGTTTGTCATCAAGTTTAATTACCTTTGGACATTTGCATGAAAATCATTCAGTGCAGTGGAGGGGAGGACCGGTCTGAATGGGGAAGAACGAGTTAAATAAAAACGTGACATTGAATAACAGATTGCCATAGGGCTGACTAGTGGAAGCTTGCAGTCGTATCTCTACCAGGGCAAGACAGATAAAGTAGCTTTTTACTGGATCAACAATTACTGTAAAAGGCATTAAAGGTCAAAATGGATAAATATCAAGTCATACAAAGCTCATCTTTAGCTAACGGCAATTTGGAAGATTGTGCTGTTTCAATAACAACCCGTTGTACAAGAACTGCTGGAAATGCATCACGGAGTTGCTGCAGAAATCATATGTTGGAGCTCTGTCTTCTTAGCCATTAATAATACTACAACAAGTATCGTCCTGTATCATATCAGTGGTTTTTAACTGCTCTTCATAAATATTTCTGGAGTTGGTTGAATTAGACTTCTAATGATTTCTCCATTAAATGTGGTCTGATCAATTTTTACGGCATCGCCTGAGGAATGAAATCAAACAAATGTCATGCTGCACTTGCATTCCTTCTATGGATTTTTGAGGCATTCCTTTAAAAACATTTTTTTGTTTGTCAGCAGAGACATCAATTTGACAACTTGCTTTACAAAATTAGAGTAGCTTTCAAGCAAGGTGGTTATGCTGTGTGATCTGTGTGCTGTTTCACTGTTATTTGAGGTTTCAGCTCACATCCCAGTCACATGGGGCAATTTGTCATTATCTCTGCTAATGACTGTGTGAATCTGGATCAAACTGAGTAGCTGATAAATAAACATGTTGATTTCTGGCAAACTACTGACAAAGAACATTATTTTAATATTTGTCATTAAAAAAGCATCACTGCCCTAAATACTACAACCTTGAAGCAACGTGGCACTGTGGAAGATGAGACATATCACTTATCAAAGGTATCATTTTAAACTTAATCTGTGAGCAGAGGACATGTGAACGACCAGTGAGTCAGGCTAAAGGCCTCCAGTCCTGTATCACATCTCTTGGCCTGATAAGTAGTTGCTGCCTAGAGAAAGGCCACAGCCACTGTTGAAGTTAATTGGGATAGCTGGATATTATATGTTCATCTATTAAATGAGATAGCAAGGGTCATTTTACTCAAAAAAAAAAAAAAAAAAAAAAAAAAGATTTGCTAAGCTATATTGTAGAAAAAATGCAGGAAATGTAAGGCTGAGATAAAGAGCAAAATGCGTGGAGCCTAGCTAAAAGCACCACATTAAAGCCCCATTTCATTAGCACAGCTTGTTAAATCAGTAACTTGAGGCTTAACGAAGGTCTTCCCACTGCAGTGGCTGTGGTCCTGCAGGGTTCTAGGTGAAACATCAATTGAATTATCTTGACAAACAGCAGATATGGGTCTAACAGCTTCCTCACTGAGGTAACAGATACTTTTGCTGGTACATACTGAAAAGATAGCGGGTTGTGCAGGCAACCTTTTTCAAGTCTTGCAAAACCACTGAAAATGGTCAGGTTTCAGCATACCTGAACAATAGCTCTGACTAATTATCATCTATGCTGAAATAAAAATAATTGGTTAACTACCTTGTAATGGAAGCCTGTGGTGAGCTTGCAGAAGACTTCTCCTCTCCTCCTTTTTGAAATGGCTTTCTTTGTGTTTAATAAAAATACTCAATGGTCCTTTTGATTTTACATTTATAGTTATGAATAAGACTTTGACTCATACCAATTTTCCATAAATCCAGGGAATAAGAAGTTAGAGGAGATCATTGTAAGCTTTTTATCCTGCCCCACCTGAGCTCTTGCACTAGTCTCCTAGTTTTACGCTAGGTGAAAGCATATTCTTTAAGAAACACTTTATGTTTTATTTTAAATGCATCAGGTAAACCAGAAGATGAAAATCAGTGGTGTCAGGAAAAGCTGTGTATCTTGTATCATGTCTACATGATATCTGAGTGCTTTTTAGCATTGAAGGGACAAATTCTTTGTCAGAAAAATAACTGTTGCTCATTGGATTGCATCTGTGTGCAAGATTGAAGAGCGTAATATTTCATGACCACTACCTTCACATGTAACATTGCCTGCATGAATTCAGTGAGTATGAATCATTTGACACAGAGGTAGAACCTGTCCAAAACTTGTACAATGTGAAGCTAGGAAAAAAAAGAAAAAAAAAAAAAAAAGTCCAAAAAGTCCAAAATGAGACAGGAAACAGCTTTAACACAGCCCCTGGTGCTGAAATTCCATTTACCGCGAGAGGCAGATAGCTGCTTGTCTTCACCGAGAATTTTAAGAAGGAAGAAGGATGAGATAGGCACCGATTATTCACACTGGGCAAATGGTGTCCAATTCTACGAAATATTGTGGCCAAAAATGGGATTTTTCAGATCGTTCAGAATTTGTCTATCAACAGAGGAGTTGCTTAGCATAAATTCTGTAATGGTAGCTAAGCAGAGGTTAGAAACCTAACTCCTTCCATTGATAGAAGTCTAATATATATATATATATATATATATATATGTATATATACATGTTTAAAATCAGTGAGCTTTGATCTCAGAAGTTCCACGCACTCACAGATACCAAATAGGCTTTGTGCCTTGGGTTTTCCTGTATTGCTGTACTGGGTATGGCTGGGCTAAAATTAAGAAAATTCCTTAATGCGTTGTAAGCACTGTTCAGCAACAATTAGAACATCAGCATGCTATCAGTGCTGTTTTGGTCACAAATCCAAAACTTTGCACCATATAAGATACTATGAAGAAAATTAACCCTATCCCAGCCCAAACCAGTACAATTGCTAAAAGAAATGACTAAACTTCACTAATAGCCTGCACTTGTTCCAAGATCTGTTTTCTTCCAGGTTTTCCATATAAACCTTATTTATCATAAATATACACACCCTCACCTCCACTCTACCGTGTTATAGACCTAAACTGGATCTAAGTGCAGTGACTGGCATTGCCATAGGTTTTAAAAAATATATTTTAGAAAATCAATCTCAACTATGTGATGAAGAGTTAAAGTATTTAACACAAGCTTCACTCAGTTGAAAACTTTGCATTCCCACATCTCTACCATCCTCTTACATACTTCATAACCAGAATGAATCTCCATATGTTCAGAGTAATCCAGCTCATGGTGAGACTAATCTCCTGAAAACCAACTCATTAAATTAACCTCAGTGATTTTCTTGACTTGGGGAAAACTCACTGGGGGAACAACATGTCCTATGTGCTATAGTGCCATGACATCACTGCCATTGAGCTGAACTCTATACGTAGTTTGAACTGCAGCAGTAAAGTGGGCAACTTAATTTCAGCTGTATTGGAGTCAGATAGCAAAACACATGTATCTGCCCCAGCAGGACAGCTTTTGCTGATGCTTATTGGCAGAGGATTCCTTCAGAAGAAAAATTCTTTGGCAAGGCTTCTATATGCACAAACTAGCTTATTGTTAGAATATTCAGCAGTCAAATAGATCATCCCTCAAATAAATGACTGAAAAAAGAAGTACCACACTGAAGTATTCAGAGGTTACAAAGGATGTGATATTGAGCCCAAGCCAATACTGCAATGCTATCACAAAAAGGCAAAATTTGCACTGGATTGAATTCATGGAAGTATAATGTATTAAAAATGTTCAGTAGGTTTTTCACTGTGATTGGCTTGAGTTAGGTCTCAGTGGCGGTGATTTATTGCTTTTGGTTCTGGTGTTACTGACCAAATCCTTTTCTGGTGTCATGACACTGATTTACTATATGTATTTGTCCTGGTTTCAGTTAGAACAGAGTTAATTTTCTTCCTAGTAGCTGGTAGAGTGCTGTGTTTTGGCTTAGGATGAGAAGAGTGCTGATAACACCCCAATGTTTTAATTGTTGCAGAGCAGTGCTTATACTAAGCCAAGGACATCTCAGCTTCTTGCTCTGTCCTGCCAACGGGCAGGCTGGGGGTGCATCAAGAGCTGGGAGGGGACAGACCCAGGACAGGTGACCCAAACTAGCCAAAGGGGTATTCCGTACCATCTGACGTCATGCTAAACAATATATAGGGGTGGCTACCTGGGGGAGGGGGCCGGACTGCTCGGGGTTAGGCTGGGCATCAGTCAGCAGGTAGTGAGCAATTGCATTGTGCATCACTTGTTTGTACACATTATTATTAGTGGTACTATTATCATCATTGTACTATTATTATTATTGTTATTATCATTATTGTTATTATTATTTTCCTGTCTTATTAAACTGTCTTTATCTCAACTCACAGGCTTCACTTTCCATTTCTGTCCCTTGTCCCAGAGAGGGAGGGGGGAGGGTGAGCGAACGGCTGTGTGGTGTTTAGCTGCCGGCCGGGTTAAACCACAACAGTATTGCTTTAGAAATAGGTGCCACTCTCATGAACCATGGCCCTCTCATTCTGGGTGATTTAATACCATGGGATGGAAGCATGGTTTGGGACCGAAGAGCTTCCAGAGAAAGAAAAGGTACAGCCAGATGGAAGAGCAGAAGGAGCCAATGCAACAGCAACCTCCATAGTTGGTCCTGGTCTCAGCACAACTGCAGCGCAATAGTGCCAAGCTTGTCACTGGTACCAAAGGAATTTTAAGGTAGGATTTGAAGCAGGGAAATTAAAGGGCTTGGGGAGTTTTCAGAGAGAGGCACTTCTAAGCATGCAGAGGAGTCTGGAAAACTCATGACTGATATGGAGAGGAGGAAGCTGCCATCTTGTTAGAGAATGGGCAAATTCTCAGGGAGGAAGTCATTGAAAATGAATGAAAGGTTAACTTTGAGACAATGAAGAGGGGGGACTCAAAAAGAGAATAAGGGAGGAAAATAACAAGATCAAAAATCCCACAACTGGAAATTAAACTTTAAGCAGTATTTTGAATTGATACATAACAAGGTGTAAAGATCAGAATACAGACATGAATAAAATTAATAAGGGAATGCAGCGTAAGGGAACCAAAGCATGCCCAAGCTTGTTCTAGGCAATAGTGAAAGGAAAAATGGGGTGATTATGGACAATGATACCTCTTTGGTTCAGTTCCTGGCTGTCACACAGAACTCCTGTACAGTTTTGGATAGAACACTTAATCTGCCTGAACCTCAGCTCATTCCCTGGAGGAGATGCATAACTGTTGTAGTTGTTAGGTATTCATTTGTCAGAGAATGTTCTGACCATGGTTTCTGACCATCCTTCATTTAGTACGAGTTTGACCTTATATCAAATTATATATCAAAGCTGCAGCACTAAATAATAAAGTCTTTGAAGAGATCCTGGCAAATCTAAAACAGTTTGTGAAAGAGGAGGAGAAGATACTAAACAGAGAAAATAGGAAAAAGCCACTTCTGAGAACTGAACTGCATCCCCAAATTTGTACGATCTCTGTAAGGAATCCACTAGCACAAATGTGGTGCTGGAAGCACATCAGGTTAACACTTCCCTTTGTTCATCCTGTGGATGTCCCAGCAGTGTAGCACAGGAACCCAAGCAGATGTTGTCTGCTGTGAATGCTGCTAGCCTCTGAGAGGATTCCCATCTGCTTAATTGGTTTATCGGTTCTTTTGGTTTGTTACAGGGCATTTAGGAGGAAAGAGGTTGTTGACTTTCACCCTAGCTGAATAACACAGATAAATGAATGCTAACTGCAAGCCAATGGGTCTGTGTGGGAAATTTCATAGAACTGGACATGTTTATAGATAAGGAACAAATTATTCAGTTTCTTGACCTCTTCTTTCTTTCTGCCTTATTAACTTAGATTGTTTAGTTAAGAAAAAAGTCAGTTTCTGCTTATTTTAGCTTGAACACAAGGATCCACTCTCTCTCCAGAAAAACACAGATTATTTGTCACTTGATTCCTATTAGGGATTGTGTTTGGGCTATTGAAAAGTTTTACATGGATTTGCTGAAACACTCCCTTTGCAAAATGCATAATATCTAGGCAAATTGGCAACCTATCAGCACACAGCTCTGGCTCTTTCTTCAGAAAGGGAATACTGTGCTCAATACATAAGGAAATACAATCTATGTAAAAGAAAGCAAAACAAACAACACAAACATCAACACCAACAATGCTAAGAAACCTTTAATAGGGTCTCTATCCTTTGGGCTTTATAATAATAATAGTAATAGTAATAGTAATAGTAATAGTAATAGTAATAGTAATAGTAATAGTAATAATAAACAACAATAATAATAATAGAAGAAAAGGTCATTCTCTTCCCACTTTCTCTCTTCCCTGAAATCTCCATTTTAAAAAGGGACGAGACGACAAGATTATACCATGAAAACTGATGATTTATATAAAAGAAAAATAATAAAAAATCAAAATCTCTGCAAAAGTACTCCTAAAAACTGCATACATAGGCGACAACATAGTAACAAAGGAAAGAAAAAATTAAATCAACCTGGAATCAAAACCTGTTTTTATTATTGTGATGGGAACATGATTTGTGCTGAGAAATTAAATTCCAGTGATGAGCCTAAGTTACATTTTCTCATTCATGTGGGAGCAAAAAAAGTGGATACATCTCCAAGCCACAAGAGAGCAAAAGTGCCCAGGAAGAAATTAATACAATAGCTGTTAGAAAAGAATGATGAATATTTGTATATGTTTCAGCTGTAAATGGATCCCATTGCTGTCTCAGAGAAAATCTTCACAAATCAAATTACCACAGCAGAGGCTGTGGTTAAGAATTTTATAATATAACACCCCCCTCTTTTTTTTTTTTTTTTGAAAGCAAGTGATTAATTTGCTTCATATCATAAATCTGATCAGCTGGTAGGATGATTAATCGGACATGCTAGTCCCCTCTCTCAGATCATTCCTTGTTTATCGATTATAGCATGGCTTTTTCTTTCCTGCAGTTAAAGCTCACTAGTTTTCCCTTAAAATGATCAGATTAGACCTGAAATGTTTACTGTGTGTAAGCTAATTCTAGTCACTTGAAACTTCATGTAGAATATGTTCTGGCTAAATCTGATTAAAATGGACAATTGACTTCTGATTTACGCTCACTTCAGGGGACAATGTAGCAGCCCCCGATGTGTAATTAGACAAAGCTCGCAGAGTCCCCTATGTGGGAGGAGGTGGGAGCTCCTGGCCAGTCTGCCACTTACCATTACCCACACAATCAGAGGATGTCACTGAAGCAAGAGCTGAAGTCAAAAGGCAGAGACTGAAAGTGCCCGGTTTCTGAGTGCTATAAATGACCTTGAGACATCTGCAAATGTCAGGGAGTCTGGCAGTATTCTAAGACAAGAACCCATTGTGATGCTTTACTCAGTTATGAAATGCTATTTTGGAAATACTGTTCTTGAACTGCAAGACTCACGAAGTTAAATAAAATTTGTGGTAGGCAGATCTATTTGTATTTACAGGAGGCTTTGTGCTCCTTCTGGATTCTGGACTGCTTCTGCTTGTCTATGGTTCCTTATTTCTGCTCTGCTGTTCAAGGTCTTCAGAGGGCTCTTGGTCATAATAAAACTCAAGTGTCTGTTTTCTTCTCATCTGCCTTGACCTCTCAGATGCTTCACACGGTAAACCACTTTCTTCCTTAAAATCTTGCTTTTTCTGGCTCTCTATAAGTGCTGTAATTCCAGGTTCCTCATTCCCTCTTCCTCTTTTCTGCTCATGCTTTTACCCCTTCCATTCTGTAGATTTCACTATTTTACTTCCTCACCTCCCCACTTCCGTGTAGTTCTCAGAAGCGTGACCCCTGCTCTGGTGGTCTGATTTCACTCAGACAGTTTTGACTACTGCCCACAATCATAGCTTTCAATTTACAGCATGCCTCTCTCTTGATGAATGGTGATCCATTCATCAGTGGTACTTCTGTCCTTGCTGGCAACTAAATGTAGCTGAAGGGGACAAAGCAGGTTGCTTTGGCCTCTTACCCAAACCATCCTGTCCATGCTCATTGCAGAAAGGATGCTGGACAACATTTTCATACCTGAGCTGATTGATCCCCACTTTTAAATCTGATCTCCAATATCCTTTTAGCTTATTATAGGCACTACACTCTTTTTTCCTTGTGTCCCTTTACATTCCCTTTGTGAATTACTGACATCAAATGGAGGTTACCTCTATGTCTTTACCCTTACAAAAAAAGTTCCACTTGCCCTTATACTTTTTCATGACCTCCTTCCCAGGTCTCTCCTGTTTGCACTCCTCTCCTACAAACCCTCTTAAATGGTTTTCAGCAAGAGTCTGCATGTCTAAACTAAACTTCATATATAACCTCTGAAGTCCAGCTCTCTTTCAAATTCCTCCTTCAAGTCTCTTCAACAATGCCCTCCACTTCTGCTTCCTCTAAAAAATTGCCAGGATTGCCCAAAAGACAAGAATCCTCTTCTATTTGTCTCTCTCCTGTGCTATATATCTAACATTAATTTACTGAATCCCAAGTAGATAAGTATAAAGCTGACCTGTCTGAACATATACTGTTCCTTCTGCTCCATTGCTCTCTCTGACTGTGACACCTACTTGTTGAATTGTTCACAAGTAAGACATAGTTAATGAGGAAAATGCACTGCACCTCACACTGTGGAATGATCTTAACTGGAAAGTCTCAGCTCTCTTGTAGTATAAGTAGTAGAAAACAAACACACAAACAAATAAACACAATAAATAGACAGTGATTTAAATGTCTTAAAAAAAAAAAAAAAAAAGCAACTGAGTTTTTGACACATCCCTATAGGCACGAACCTTTGTGAAACACTGATTTTAGTGTTAAATAGACAACTTAGTATCTTGTAGAACTATCTTGTGAAACAACAGAATTAGGCCAAAAATATTTCAATAAGACAAATAGAAGAAGTAACCACTTTGGTCAAAGTAAAGAAATTAACTGACCTTGCAGTTTCCACAATAAGAGATTATTTTTATTATTTATTTATATGACTTTACTGAATTCATTTTCTCTCATTAAATAGTACCAATTCATCAACTTGTAGGAATAGTGTGTCCTTCTGCAGAAGTCCTGGAGTCTATTTTCTAGACTCAGAATAACAACAAATCATGCAAGTGCTTTAAAAATGGATCAACTTATAGAGGCAAGAATGGATGCAAATTGTAATCTGGGCCAGAATTTTCTTTTATGTAGTATTATTAATCCATTTCAGAGTAATTTTTGTGTTTTATATGGTGTTTAAAGTTATATAACTGTATCTTCTAAAGAAAAAAGAAACCAATAAAAACCAAAGTAATTCCTTTGCTCTATAAACAATTGTCATTTTTTTTAACTTGATATTAGATATTCAAGAAAAAAAATCACGGGGATAAATTTTAATGAAGTAACTGGAAAAACAAAAGTAACAAAATCAGGGGAAACAATGTAGAGAAAAAAAGTATGTTTAACTATAATATGAAACTTCCCATCAAAGTGCTTCTCTTCTAACTTGTAAAGTTAATAATCAGAGAATACAAAAATAGCCTGGTTATTTTTGCATAATCATTTATCTTTATATTGGGTAGTCAACAGCAGGTTTGAAGAAAAGTTTTGAAGAGCAGTTATATATCACATGTTGATTTATGTTCACACATACACACACACAATTCACAAAGAATGAAGATCTGCAGATCACACAAAGATATCTCAGCCATGTTCCCAAACAAGTGGATGACCATGTTTTCCACCACTGAGTAGTGTGTTCAGGGGATATCTTCATATGTAAGATCTGGCCTGAGTTTAAGAGCCTTACCAGACATGTCTTTTATAGATTAAGTACTGATGGTCCATGAGTATGTCATCTAACACAGGGACCAGGAAAGTGCCATCACAGCACATCTGTGCTGAAGACAACTCCTCTACTGGGCATTTTTCAGCACTATTCTAAAATAAAATGACCAATTACCACTGAACCATATAGCCATATATTTCCTCTTTCAAAAACCACATAATTTACCTAGATAAGTCCATATGAACAAGTTACAATAGGTTCTCATACTAGCCAGAGGAGTTTAGGACAGGGTTGATTCTCTTAAAACTGACGTTGACATTTGGTCTGGTGAATCATGCTACAAATACCTAGAAATTCTGTAATTCTGTGATTCTGTGAAATGTTGTTGACTATCAACTGAATCTCTGCTGAATATGCAACAAGCTTCAAGGTGGACGTCACCATCACTGATGCCTGAAATTAGGTGAGATGGATCCCACTGTAGGAATTCAGTTGCCTGAACAAAGGTACTGTTAATGCATCTTTGAGATGTATCAAACCATTCCAGACATCTCACTCAGGTAACATATATGGCACAAGATTCTTGGGAGATCCATATCCTTATTGTTTCAAACAGACATCAGGCAAGATACAGGACATTGCACTTGAATATCCTTATCAACTGGAGCACATCTCATTTATGGATCATATTTTGTAACCTTGTATACTGAAAACTCAATAGAAATGGCTATATGAAGACAGACAGCACTTCTAAGAACTTTAAAGAGCAAAAATATAAAGCAGAAGATGTTAACAGTAGTCACTATTACAAGTGCCAAACAGCATAAAGACTTCTAAGATGGCAGGTTGCTGTAAGTAAAAAGGTAATAAACCAGAGGTGCCCTATAGATAAGGACTAGCACTAGGCTCTAACTCAAAAGAGAGGTAAGAAAGCAAAAGCAACAATTTTAGAGGAATGTGCTAATATCTTGTAGCATTTCTTCCACTGTGTTTCTTCCATTTCCTTCATGCTGTTGGGCTTTGGGCTTTTCTCTGCTTTGACATTTTGTTCTGTAGCTTCAAGTGTTTATTTTACAGTTGGCTGTAGATTAAGTATTTTTATTTGCTTGTTTATATGACCAGACCTCTGATTTAAAAGGAATATTTTGTTTTGCTTACATGTAGAATACATTTTCTCCAAGAAATTTTCCTACAAGTCAATGGCTTTTGTATCGGAGGAAAAATAATAGTTCCACAATGCTTTAACAAGATTGTGTATTATGATGCTCTAGGATAGAGTTGAAAAAGAGATTATAAAGCCTGCAATGAAGATAGCATATGATTTATCTTTTATAATGAATAGCTTGAACTCTTTTCTTTCTTCGTTGCTATGGTATCCTTTTGTAACTTTATTTATAAGTGCTTCATGTAGAATTCATAGCCAGTAGATTTTTCTCAGGTTGGGGACTTTTTAAAAATCTCTCTGTATTGCCAAAGCCTCCTGTACCCAGATTTCAACAAGTTCAGACATTACCGAGAATACTCAGATCGGATATTTTCAGAACTATGAGATAATAGGTAACACCTCAAATTTTGTCAAAAATCATATTGTCTTCAACACAGATTGTCATTCTGTTGCTGTCAGTACTCAGTCTTTTAAAAGTCTATGAACAATATTGGCTTCCTCAAACTCTTCCAAGAGATCAGTGACAGAACATAAGTGCCTATTGGTATCCTCACGAAGGAGTTAACAGGGTTTTCCATATAATATTTATGCATTTTCTATCCATCATTTATCAACAGTCCTGGCTATCAGGGGAGGTCCCAATCGACTGGCGGCTAGCAAACGTGACGCCCATCTACAAGAAGGGCCGGAGGGCAGACCCGGGAAACTACAGGCCTGTCAGTTTGACCTCAGTGCCAGGAAAGCTCATGGAGCAGATCCTCCTGAGAGTCATCATGCAGCACTTGCAGGGGAAGCAGGCGATCAGGCCCAGTCAGCATGGCTTTATGAAAGGCAGGTCATGCCTGACGAACCTGATCTCCTTCTATGACAGAGTGACGCGCTGGGTGGATGAGGGAAAGGCTGTGGATGTGGTCTACCTTGACTTCAGCAAGGCTTTTGACACCGTCTCCCACAGCATTCTCCTCAAGAAACTGGCTGCTCTTGGCTTGGACTGGCGCACGCTTTGCTGGGTTAGAAACCGGCTGGATAGCCGGGCCCAAAGAGTCGTGGTGAATGGAGCCAAGTCCAGTTGGAGGCCAGTCACTAGTGGCGTCCCCCAGGGCTCAGTGCTGGGGCCAGTCCTCTTTAATATCTTCATCGATGATCTGGATGAGGGCATCGAGTGCACCCTCAGTAAGTTCACAGATGACACCAAGTTAGGTGCGTGTGTCGATCTGCTCGAGGGTAGGAAGGCTCTGCAGGAGGATCTGGATAGGCTGCACCGATGGGCTGAGGTCAACTGCATGAAGTTCAACAAGGCCAAGTGCCGGGTCCTGCACCTGGGGCGCAATAACCCCAAGCAGAGCTACAGGCTGGGAGAGGAATGGTTGGAGAGCTGCCAGGCAGAGAAGGACCTGGGAGTGATGGTGGATAGTCGGCTGAATATGAGCCAGCAGTGTGCTCAGGTAGCCAAGAAGGCCAACGGCATCCTGGCTTGTATCAGGAACAGCGTGACCAGCAGGGCTAGGGAGGTGATCGTCCCCCTGTACTCGGCTCTGGTGAGGCCGCACCTCGAGTACTGTGTTCAGTTTTGGGCCCCTCGCTACAAGAAGGACATCGAGGTGCTTGAGCGGGTGCAGAGAAGGGCGACGAAGCTGGTGAGGGGCCTGGAGAACAAGTCCTACGAGGAGCGGCTGAGGGAGCTGGGCTTGTTCAGCCTGGAGAAGAGGAGGCTCAGGGGTGACCTTATCGCTCTTTTTAGGTACCTCAAGGGAGGCTGTAGCGAGGTGGGGGTTGGCCTGTTCTCCCACGTGCCTGGTGACAGGACGAGGGGGAATGGGCTTAAGTTGAGCCAGGGGAGTTTTAGGTTAGATGTTAGGAAGAACTTCTTCACTGAAAGGGTTGTGAGGCACTGGAACAGGCTGCCCAGGGAAGTGGTGGAGTCACCATCCCTGGAAGTCTTCAAAAGACGTTTAGATGTAGAGCTTAGGGATATGGTTTAGTGGAGGGCTGTTAGCGTTAGGTTGGAGGTTGGACTCGATGACCTTGAGGTCTCTTCCAACCTAGAAAATTCTGTGATTCTGTGATTTTCCTGCTCATTTTACTTATCAAAAATAATAAAATTTTCACGGCCTAGAAAATAAGAAAGCCCAGATCTTTATACAAATAATTAGACCATTTAACATAAAAATGCTTATTCTTTAAAGTGTGGAATGGCTCCAGAAGAAAAGATGAGAAACTAGCACCAAAGTATCCAGTAGCCTTCTGATCGGCTCCCTTTCTGAAATTTGGGTTCAGATATTTCTGTAGACTAAAAGACTGAATCCACACCTCCTGCATCATAAATCAGTGCCGTGACCACACTAGAAAGTAGACATTGGCTGGGCTCCAGGTGTTTCTTCAGGTGTTTCTTCTTCTACCTTCTTAGCTGTGCTCAGAAGAAAAAGCCTTTGAAAATCCTAGCTCAGGTCTTCCTCTATAGCTAAGGATATGAATATCAACAGGCAGAAATTAGATGCCTTGGGAATTATAAAAGAGATGAGTTTGGTTCTGAGCACTTAAAAAGATAGGCTGGTGTTTTAAGTCCACCCAGGTTTCAGTGGTTTCAGTGGTTTATAGGGCTAGCATGGTTTAGGCAAGCTGGATTTGAAAGACAGCAGTACACAGAGGAGTCAGGAGATTAACATCTGTTCTGGCCAAAACTGCTGCCCTGGAAGAGGTACTCACTCACAGGCAGTGGCAACCTGAATCTGAACTGAGACTTATTCTTTATTTCTGTAATTATGTCAGGGCATCAGAGTTACCTGCTGTCACTCAAGCTACCTAGGGAGATTTCAGGGTCTGCTCTTCCCCAGCTCCCAAAAGACACAAAATCACAGGAATTTAGAGGATCTCCCTGCCCTGGGTAGCCACCTCGGGGCTTTGCAGCAGATGGGATGAAAACTGAAAGTTTTGAAGCTGAAGCCTGTTCTGTGTGGATGTTTCAAAGCCAGGTAAGTGAAGGGACAGTCATTATTCCTGTCAGATGTCAGATTTCAACAAGTGGTCACTAAGGTCTGCAGATAGTCTGTGGACAAGATACAAAGCAAAACCTTCACACAAGCTTTTACAGGTTGTAGTCAAAGCCATTTTTCTTGATTTTGAGGGTGACTGTAGTGTTTTTCTATGGTGGTTATGAACTATTACTTTTTAGCCACAGGCACAGCCTCTGTCCTGCTGCACACTAGTCCTACAGCAGTATTTTGCAGTTCCAAAGCCTGGGTATGCAGCCATTGCAAAGGGTTGGATTGTGAGTCTGCTTTCCTTCCTGCACAGCCCATTATGCTAAATTTGCGATTTCTTTTTCTTGGATACTGCGAGAACACTCTGCTTGTTCCTGTTATATTTTGATTCTTCATGTCCCAGAAATTCTTCACAACCAAATCACGTATGACAAAGATGTTCTCAGGTATTATTGCTCCCTGCATGGCAAAGAAAGGAAACACAACAGGTTCTGAGTGCTACTTTCAGCTGTTCACAAGGGAGATGGTAAAATCTTTGCCAGCTGGCTTAACTGCTCCTATGATCTTGTCTGATTGTTGTCATACCACTTGTTTTTCTCCTGAGTATTTCATGCTGATGCTACAATCCATCCTGACTTGTGTGTTGAGAACTACATCTGAGACGGGACCTTTTTCACTTTGGTGTCTGTGTTGAGACAACCATTAATTTGTCTGTTTTTCTTTATGATTATTATTCAACTTTTTGTTAAACAGATGTGATAATCATACTGATAGTGCAGTGACAGGATTACACAAGTTTGATTAGTACATAATGAAAATTGCCTGTAACATAAGTATTTTGCAATTATGTAGAAAGCACAATGCCATCTGGGTTCTGCTTGTCTTTCCTTCTCTCTCTCTCTCTCTCTCTTTTTTTTTTCCCTAATAAATGACAACTAACAATAAAATATCATTCTGTAGTAAAATGTGCAGTACAGCAACAAGAATTTATAAAAAGCATTTTGTGTTTTCTCTGAGCATTTTAAGACTTAGCAATCAGTCCAGCAAATGCTTAGCCTGCTGAGTAGCCCTTATTCACAGAAGGAGCCATTGACTTTAATAGCGTGACCTATCTGATTAAAGATTATTTGCAAGAGCCAAATATTTCCAGGTCTGGTGTAGAATGAGGAGGGATTGATTTAGGTTCCTGCAGAGTAATCATTCCCTGTCTTTTCTTCATTCATCTGTTCCATTAAAATATGGTAAATTGTAATGCTCCAGACAATAGTGTATCACATCATTTCTATTACTAGTGTTACTTTGTGCATGTGTATAGACACAAAGCATTTCTCAATGTTTGAGTCCCATGGTAGGCATAAGCCAGAGGCCAAGAGCTTGGCATTTGCTCGTCTCCTTCTCTCTGACCTCGCAGTAATTTGGCTGTCTGTGTACCACTAAATCCAAGTTCCTTTTTATTTGAGTTATCAGAAGTAAGTAAAGGCAACTAGCCTGTCAAAGCCCTGTGACAATGCTGATGTAAATCATAGAATCATAGAATATCCATAGTTGGACATGGATCATCAAATCCAACTCCTGGCATCACACAGGTCTACCCAAAATTTCAGACCATATGACTAAGAGCACAATCCAAACACAAATGAACTGATGAAAGTCCTAGTATGAGCCAATGGGATTACACATCAGAGTTAACTGGATATCAAACTTATGTGACATCTGCTAGTGAAAGTTTACCCAACTCCTTGTTAAAATTGTGGGGGGTGAGAGGAGGAAGGTAATTATCCTTCTATAAATGTTGAAAATTAGATAAGAATTTCTGAAACAAGGGTCTGTTGGATATGGGCTTTTATCTCTGTAGAACAGTATTCCTTAGGCACCAAAATACATAGTTAGAAAAGTTCTTGCAAGATTCATGTACCCATGCATGTATAATGAATTCAAACAAGAATTATATAAACCTCAGCTAACTACTTTCATCTAAGTATGGAAAGTCCACTGTGCCTTTGCGGTCAAAATGCTGTTTTGTGATTACTTTGACTGGATGTAAAGAATGGCCTGTTTACACAAAGAAAAACAGCACAATGTTGCTCTATAGCTGCAGAAAGAACTATAAAAAGGAACTCTTACTCCTGGTGAGAGGTGGATAAAGCATTTCTCCATGCTTGTTGTGGCCCGCTGGGAATAATGTGTCTTCATTTTCCATTGGGCATTGAGCATAGGGCAAAGGGATGATGAGAGACTATGGATCAGAAAAACCATATTTCCAAAAGAGAAGCAAGTGGGGAGACTGGGCAATTCTAGGAGGTTTGTCAGATGAAGATGGACTAAATGACAAGGAAGGGTTTATGCCAGTATACCTGGAGAACAGTTCAAGTGAGGGAAAAGGGAAATATTTGGAATAAGTTACACTACATAACTTCAATAGTATGCTAGGTTTAAAAGTAAATAGATGGATAGATTAGATATATTAGATTGATAGATAGATAGATAGATAGATAAAAATTGAAATAAGAACATTAGTAACATGAGATAAACAAAATGAGATAAAATACAAAGTAGATTATCAAAGGTAATGTTATTCCAGAATACTCAGATATCTCCCTCTGATAGCAAACTGATTACCTAGACAAAGGCAATGCAATAGATGAAATCTGTCTGAATTTAACTACAGCATTAGACACGGTGCCACATGGGAAGTGAGGTAGAAAAATGGAGCATCCGTGTAGCACCTGTAGAGTGGGAAGAGGATTAGCTGAGGAAACCTGATAACCAGCTGTGCTCCAGCAGGGGGTTGTCAGGCTGAAGAGAAGCTATTAAGGAAGTTCTCCAAAGTTCCTTCAGATTTACCATTCTTATTATTTTAATTACTGAGCATGACATAAAAATGTTATTGAAATTCTCCATTGACCCATGGTTGGAATAAATGTATGGATCAGGACTTCATGGATCCAGAGGAGAGGTACTTGAGTCCTGCCACATGAGAAATGGGACAGTATTCATTTGTTCTGAATGCTGGGTCATGTGCTACTGACCAAATACCAAAAATTTGCACTCTAAACTGGAGGTAAAGTTGGAAAAAACTGGAAACCCTAGGAAGATGTAAAAAGGAAATATTTTTGTTGTTGTCGTTAGTTTTTTTTTTTTTTTTTTTTTTTTTTTTTTCATCTGTTTTTACTCATCAGTTCCTCTTAGAGAAATGCTCTCAGAGAGGCAGTGCAAGGAGGGGGAGGGCATGCAGATTATTTCCAACTCATGTTTTGCATATGAGAGAAGAGCTGGGAGTCAAAAGGAACAAAGGCCATCTCAAACTGTCATTGCTGCTGTCAGCAGCTACATCATGGCAGGTCTGCAAGTGTAGACAACAGAAACTGATAGAAAACTGTTCAAACCTTTCTGTTTCCCATCGCTGCAGCTCGGTGATGCTCCTCATTAGCTCTCCCCAGCCCACTGCAGCACCTCAAGCTGTCAGTGCCCACCTCAGGTTCATCTAGAGATTACCTGTGGTCTGATGTCACAGTTAGACCCTCTATGACACTTGGATGTCAATGACAACCAAAGGCAAAATGATTTTTAACTGTGCTTTGAAATGACTTGCAGACTGTTTGAAAGCCTTTCTGCTGGAATCTTTTTATTATTTTTTTTCCTGAAAATAAATAAATAAATAGATAAATCTGTCATTTAAATATTTCTGAGAAAACAGTCATGTTTACAAAAATATCATAGTCATACAAAGTGTTGTTAAAAGCAGTGCTAGCAATTTCCAAAATACATTGCAAAAGTTACAAAAGCCTTATGTTCGCCTATTTTAATTTCAGAGGAATTTTTAATAATAATAATTGAGTTTTATAACCTGTTTTTTCCTGAATTAATTTGAATCAACTAAACAAGTGATATAGTTTTGGGACTATTTCCTGTTTGCAAATTGTTTAAGTCCATACTAATTTATGGTAATTCTTATGTATGAAATGTATTAATCCTGTGGAAAACAAAATACTTACTAGCATTTGTTTAATGAAGCCATTATCACTGAACACTTATCATCTGTTTAATGAAATTCTGCAATTCACAGATGGTTGTTCTCTTATACGGCAAATGCATGTTTAACAGAAAAAAAATGTTTAGAAATAAATATAGGCATAAGTATTATAAATCTGACTTTTTTTTCAATGATACTCGGAAAAAATATTTTCAAACACAGATATGGACTATCAGCACACAGCAAGATTTTTATCTGTTTTGAAGAGTCCTCTTTGAAATTAAAAAGGGAAATAATCTGCTTTTTGAAATAGCAGATTAAAACAACAACAAAGTGGTACACTATCCTGATCCAGAGGCTAGCAAGTATCCAGCCTTCACAAATCTCCAACCATCATGTGTGTAATAAACTTTGCTGAGGCTGATAATTATGCTGAAGCATTATCTGGGATTACAATGGCATTCACTGTTATTTCATATCCAAAACTGGTATAAGTTTAGCCAGCCTTCACCATAACTACATTTCTTTTGTTATGCAGAATACATAGCTTTGCAATTTTCCTTCTTTAGACTTGGACTGCCTTAAGGCATTTACCCCTCACTGCCTGATTTTGTTCTGCTCTGCTTTAGATGTTCTCAGTTATTTAACTGTTCCCATATGAAATTCTGGGTCTGCCTGAAGTCATGTCGTGTTGAACTGAAGCTGAGATGTTAAAGCATGTGATTTAGCCATACAGCATAGCCTCACTCCTCTCCCACATCCATGCAAGTTCTGGGGATAGAGCCTGACAGTATGTGTACAGAATCAAATTTCTTCTCAACATTTTGTCCTTGGGTTTGTTCTTCTTATATTCAAGGACAGCAAGCAGGAAAATAACTAATATAGGAAAGAAAGCTGGAAGGGAGCATTTACTTATAAGGATTAAAATGATACAGCACACTGACTTTACAATCTAGACTTTAAAGGACCAGATGTCCCATTACAATAATCCCCTTAATTTAAAGAAATACATGTAAAATATCTTTTTGTCCTGTATTGCTCTTGTTAATAAATTTTATGTTGTTTTAATGTTGGAAAAGCCAAATTTTTCTGTTGATTTTAAGACTGCTAACAATCTCAGCATGAAAACATAATGATCACAAGTATGGCTTTATTCAAGAAATAAATGTCAGGTGAAAGCAACTGTTTTATTGTAAAACTTGGCAAGAGCTGGATGCTTTAGAGGTAGAGCTGTTTACACTGAGTGGAATTTTAGTTCATTAAATATAGATTTCATGGTTTACCAATTCACCACTTTGCAGAAGTGGGAGAAGCACTACATGTCACAATATTCTTTCAAACAAATGACATTAGCAGAAACATTATGATCCCTTCATGAGGAGCTTTTGCAGGATCAGTCCAAGCCAAAGTAGTTATCAAGGGTATTGTCTCTCTCTGGTTACGGACAACACAATTAGGAAATCAGAGACAACAGTGGCTGCCACACCGGGATCACTAAAATTTAGGGATAGATTTCATTTTTAATCACAACCATGAAACTGGAAAACTTGGCCTGCAAAAATTCTCTGTGGAACCTCAAAGCCTAGGTAATTACTGCACATTTGCCTTCCAAGTGCTTATGTGTCACTTTTGTGTTTCTCAGACTTGCATTATTGAAAACAAACAAAAAACTGAAGGGCATTTTCTCTCCTCTATTGCTTGGTTAAATCTTTGAAAGCTTTCTATTTTTATCTAGCTCACATCCTTCTCAGACTTATCCCTGCACACACTCCAACCAAGAGAAAGTACAGATTATATGTTAAAAACATGAAGAGTTCAATGCATATACACAGAATATTTAGAAGATTTTTTTTTTTTTTAAGATATTTCCCTTTAAATCTTGTTTTACCCCCAACCCTGAGATGAAGATCATATTTTCCCTTCTTTAGGTATTCTGAAAGCCCTCAAATTAGTTCTCTTAGCAGTCTCATGCATTTAATTCAGTTAAGCAAATTTAGTTTGTACCAGTTTGTTGTTCCTGCCAAGGTACTGAGCCTGCTGTTAGTTCACCGACTGCCCAAACAGCACTGGGGATTTCATCTGGATTTACAGACAACAGAGGAAATTTCAGTACTGGCAGACCCTCGTGTTTGTGCTGGACTTGGAGCCATCAATCATTTCCAGACACGTTTGCCAAAAAGGTGAATGGCCAGATGTCTTATTTTGGTAAGTTTATAATCCTTTCTGAACTGGGGAATAATCGTTCTCCAGCAGACACAAATCTCCTCCAAAAGCATCACCTCTAATTATGAAACTCTACATAAGACAGTTCATTGGCTTTCAAAATACTGAATTCAAACATCCTAGCTCCAATAGATTAAAACAGGAAGATTTAGGCAATGAACACATTTGTGGCCTGAAGTTTGCTCCATCAGTCTGAAGTCAAGCAAAAAAATAAAAATGTCTGCTTTGTGGAAATGTCTACATTTTGGAGTAGGTTTACTTCAGGAATCAGAGTAATTTTAACTAACAAAGTATCTGTTGGTTTCACTGTGCCATGGGCCAGGAGACGCTTTTTCTGCTTAATATATTTCAGTGAGTCTAAAGTCAGAGTACCACTGACGATGGTAAGCAACCACAACCCTCCCCAGCTCTCCAGCAAAAACCATAGTCAGCTACAGCAATGTCAGCTGCTGATTATAATTTTATCTCATTTCTCATAAAATAACATATAGAATATGGCACAAAACCTATAACGTAATAAAAGAGAAATTTCCAAATACAATTTTCAAAGTAAGTTTTTCTCCACAAATCCAATCTTCAAAATCTTCAATCTTCAAAATATTTTCACTTCAAAGTATTTTATCCATGACATTTTTCTTTACAATTGATGCAATTTCAGAAAAAAATGTCTTCAACACACTTTGCAACAATAAGGGAAAAAAAAAAAAAAAAATTTGAACCTCTTCCAATACCCTGCAACTAAGTCTTCATCGAGTTTCGTCACTGGTCTTATTGCAGCCCTGTGAATGAATAGAACCATTTGGTTCAGACATGTGTTCCAGTAGATAAAAAGACGTCTTTCCCTGCCCCATAAATCTTGTAATCTTAATAGGGATTTTATTCCTACATGCATTCACAAGCAGATACCATTGTCAGCAAGCAAGCAATTTGTTCAGCAGGGAGCTGAGTCTAGCCTTTAGCCTAACTTCGATGTACTCTCATATACCTCTGAACTGAAAAGAGAATCAAGCACGCCTGCTGCAAGTGGGAGCAAGATGATGTAGCAAACAGAGTAAATATTTCTCTGCATTTTTTTGCTGAAGTGCTGACATCACATAAATGTAAGGAGATAAAAATGGTAGTCAAGAAGGGAGAGATCAATATTTGTAACAGATCTTCTGAAAGCAAATGTTATCTGGATTTGTATTATAAATTAGTATTATTTTTTCTCACTTATTTTTTTTCTTCATTATATAAAAAGCAAGTAATAATGGTATTGGCATCATCTGCTGAGCAATCTGATCAATGATGAGTGAGGCAAGGAAGACAGTTCATCGTTTGATCTTCTGTATGGATTTACTGAAAAATTGAGCAATAACAGAAACAAGCATAGCAGAAATAGAAAGGGTTAATTGTTTCCCATCCCTAAGGTGGAGTTTAGGTGGAGAGAAGTTAAATATCTTAGAGGTTATTGACAGATTCTGGTGCAGGCCAAGAACATGATCTAGAGCTTCCCAATTCCCATCTGTGTCACAGGTACAGGCTCACACCATCTTTTATAATACAAAACGATCCTAAGATAGAAAAAAGGTTTTGTGGATTTTCATACAGTATATGCTTAAAGAGTTGCTTGAGAGGAAGGTGAATAATAGGTAATCAGTTTACAACATTGTCTCCTTTTCATTGAATTACATAGCTGGAAAGAGAAAACATTTGTAATAAATATCAGCTGGATGATCTATAATATTCCTAGATTCATTTGCTTGTATGCAAGCAACTCAGCCATTTCAGACAGAAACAAAACCCTACAGAATAATGTCAAGCACTGAGGTTTTCGTTCACCTGTCTGTACATGTGTGTCTGCGCTTATAATAAAGTCGTATTTACCATATGTATTCAGCTGCATTCAGCTCTGTGGAACCCAATATAGGAGATACAGGAGCCTGTTAGAATGAGTCCAGAGGAGGGCCACAAAGATGATCAAAAGGCTGGAGCACCTCTCCTGTGAGGAAAGGCTGGGAGGGGTCTTGGGATGCTCAGCCTGGAGAAGAGAAGTCTGCGTGAAGATCTTACAGAAGACTTCCAGTACCTAAAGGGGTCCTACAGAAAAACTGGGAAGGGACTCTTTGTCAGGGGTGCAGTGACAGGACAAGGAGTAATGGCTTTAAAATAACAGAGGGTAGTTTTAGATTAGATATAAGGAAGAAGTTCTTTATTCAGAGTGTGGTGAGGCACTGGCACAGGCTGCCCAAAGAAGCTGTGCATGCCCCATTCCTGGCAGTGCTCAAGGCGAGGCTGGATGGGGCTTTGGGCAACCTAGTCTGGTGGGAGGTGTTGCTGCCCATGTCAGGAGTTTGGAATTGGATGATCTTTAAGGTCCCTTCCAACCCAAACCATTCTGTGTTTCTATGATATGTTTAGTTATATCTCTGTCCATGTTTGTGCATTGAGATTTCTTGGTCATATACCAAGATGTCTTCACAAAGTGGCTCCATGTTTAGTTATTGACTGTTTTGTTGGATCACACTGAAATCTTTCTTTGGTGCTCTTTAACTATAAAATTGTGCCACAACTGTGTAAGGACAATATTATAATGTAATTAAAAAAAAAAAATCAAACAAAAAAGTGTTATTTTTTGGATCAATTCTTCCATATTTTTTATTTTATTTCCTCAGGCATATTAATCCAAATGCAAGGTAAGACATACTAAGATTTGTTTTTATATTCAAGTGACCTAATTTGATGAGTATTTATATTTTTACCAGAATTCTTTTGATAGGGATTAGATAGCCCTCGTGTAGTGTAAAAGTCACAAGAAGGAAAGATCGTGAAAATAACAAAGGGTTTTTAACAGCAAGCTGAAAATAGAAGCCACAGCAGTTGACAATCTTTTGAGTAGAAGGGTTGTATAAAAAAAAGATCAGTTTGTAAAAGGAGAAACAGAGGCAGCCAAGCGACAAAGAACAGGTCTATGTCACAGGGAAAGCAAGCAAAAAGCAAAGGTACTGCATTACAAAACAATTACTAAAGAATTTGCTGACTCTTCAACTTTTTTAACAGTGACCCTAACAGAGAAGTTACATTTCTTAAAAAATAATAATAATAATATTTTTTTTTTAAAAAGGCATAACATTTCAAAACATTTCATTATGCTGGTAGTCAGATCACAGTATTTAAAATTATCTTTCTGTTATACATGTCTTTTACTTGCTTTCCTTATCATAATTCATTAGGGTGAATTCATACATAATGAATTTATGAGTTTTTTGTTTTGTTTTGTTTTTTTGTCAGCTATTAAAATACTTCAGTGAAATTAGGCCTTAAATGAGATTTTGTATGTGACCAAGATAGGCCTTACATAAATGTGCAAAAATGGTATGTAATAGTCAAATCAGTTTCTGACATCCTAATATACCTCCACAAATATCAAAGAAATCACATTGATTTGCACTGTTAAGGACTTGTCTCAGTGCATGTATCACATATATACACTGTATTTTTGGTCTGTTAAACAAACACCACTTTTCAGATGAATGACACACTACGTGACACAATATAACAAGACTCTTGAAAGAATAATCTACAACGAGGTCCAGAGCAGAATGTTTTGAGAAAGTGGAGCTAATTTTTAAGTTATTTTCAATAATAAAATCTATACTTTTCCTAAATTTTCAAGAGATATATGCCATTCTTGCCATTTGTTATGATGAGATTGTCACACAGTTGAGAAATGTAATATTCCATTAAAGTGCAAGAGAAGCCAAAGGGTGTTTGTGTGTCAAGAAATAAAGGTGGCAGTCAAAGCACCTGCCTATCATACTACATTTTAGCTGTGCTCTGTTTAGCATGGTCCCATTTGTAGTTGATCAAAGATGGAGATGTCACACCCTTGTTTACAGGTCAAGTGCTCCAGCCTAACTGTGTGCTGATGTCTTTCTTTTGCTGGCGACCCCAAAACTGGATGAACTGTCCTTCACTTTTCCTGGATGCCTCTGTTTCTTTACTTACAAAAGCTCAATGTTGTGTTTTGTTTATCTGTCTGTTTGTTTGTTTATTTTTGTTTTCCCTCTTGAGTAACTGTCAGATCCAATGGAAGGTGAAAAAGACTTCTACTCAGTCCGTTCTCCATACTGTCAAAGAGTTTCTGTAACCAGAAAATGTAATCCCAGCCTTATGAAATCAGAAAGGCAAATCTGGGACAACCTGCTTTCTTCTAGAAGCTGTATTGCTTACTCCTTGTGAAGTCTGGAGCACACACCATGGTTATTTTCATTATTTTTTCAGGAAAATGTCAATACATCCTTTGCTCATTCTTCCAGTAACAATCTGCTGTATATTCATAGTATTCTCCATTCAAGGATATCAAATAATAGTTGATGAGACTTTGCAGTGCACCTCTTGACATTTTTATCTCCAGAGAGGGAAATCGTGACACCAGTTCATGTGATACAATTGTAGAAATACAAGTGTAGGAGCAATAATAGTCATTCATCCTGGGAGATGCACACCAGTAAGTCTGGCTTCCATCACTCAAAAAACAGATGAAGCTGTAACAAATAAGGTCACTTTTTTCATGGATAAACACATAAACAGTGTGTTGGATTAAAGTTGTCAGGGTTTATCTCAAGGGAAATCCTGCCTTAGTAACCCAACCACAGTTTTATTGGGATTCAGTAAGCATGTGGCTAATAGAGATACAGAGTACATTAGAAATTTGGATCTCAAAAATGCCATTTGGTAAGATTCCACAACAAACATCATTAGAGAAACCAAGTTGTCAATGGATCAGTAATACAAGCTTTTGGATTGAAGTTGGTAAAAGTATAAAGGTCAATAAAGTGGTCAATTTCAGGAGGTAGTTAGCAGTGGGGTCCCCTTAGATCCTTAAGAGGGTCATTGTCACGGTGTAAAACTAAGCAGAACATTTTTGAGGAAAATAAGACAAGATGAGACAATGAACATTTCCTTTAAACTTGAGAAAATGTATTAATACTTCAGTAATTTAGAAGATACTTTCCTGCTTCCTTCCCAGACATTAGGAATAATCCTGACCCTTACAGCTGTGAGGAGCTGATGAGTTAAATGACCACTCCACCACTTGTATACCTTCTCACAGTTAACTGTTCCAGCTTGGAGACTGCATTTTGGATCTATCTCTCTGTTTCTTTTAAGTAAATTGCAGTTCGAGTGCTCTCCTATGTCTCTCATCTCTGGTCATAAATGAGCCCTATTTTGGAGTCCTTCTATTAGGCTGCTAGTCTCAAGTAATCTGAGGTCCTCACCAGTACATCAGCTAATATCCTCCTCACTGTTTTAGTTTTCCAGAGAAAAATCAATATTATAAAGAATCACATTGGTGTCCTGCCTGCAAATAAGCCCTCTGAGGAAAAAAAAAAAAAAAAAAAAGCTCATTTCTAGCTATCATGGAGAAGAATCCTTTGTTCCAGCAGTGTAGTTCAAGGTTTCCTACCTCCACCCAAGATATGATATGATCCTGTTTTCTTAGTTGACTGCAAAAATTTATTTATTTAACCAAAACATCTTACAAAGCAAAATGTATAACAGGAAAACAGTGTCCAGATCAGTAGGTGTCTGTTGCCCCATGAAAGTTTCTTCCTAATTAATTCATTGGTCCATCTGGATTTTTCACAATCCTTTCTCATCCTTTCTCTTCATCCACCAATGACCGCTTCATTCCCTGAAAATTTAAACTCCACACATTTCACTTACACATCTCTAAACAAATTCTGAGGGAGAAAACAATATGCACAGAGTTGTCTGCCTGTATAACCGTTACAAATAAATTTGAAATAATCGCACTTAAATAAGAAGAATTAAAGACTTGAATGAAAATGTTACCACAATCAGTAACTCATTTAGATGAGAAATTATATTAAGTACAATATGAAATATGGGTATCATAACAGCTGAGATATCTCTGGATGTCTTTTGGGTTGGTAAGCAATAACTTGTTAGTCAGAGGCACAGATCCATACCCTTTATCCATCCTGACAATGCAAGCACAGATTTCTTTCTTGTTCAGTGTCTCATTATACCTATTTTTGCTACAGATAATTTTAGCCCTATAAGTTCTCTCTGATAGTTATTTACAGCATGCTTCTGCTCTTCAAAGTGACAGTGGAGCTCCATAAGCATTGCACATCAGTGATTTTCATATCAAATAAGATCAGTTTAAAGATTGTGGGGTTTTTCCTTCACTTCCTCCAACTCTACGAAGTCAAATCTGTGCCTACACATTGCTAACCAGAGCTGAGGTTTTCCACAGCGAGCACCATGTGGATGTACCCACCAACAGTCTGGGCACTGTGTTCCAGGACTGTGCTTGCTCCGCCGTGTACTTATATGCTCAGAGTTTCAAGGTACAGATATGTTTTTCTTTTTTTTTTTCATATCACTATTGGAAATAAAGGTGGAATCACAGTTTTATCCCTACCGTCTTCAGGTTATAGTCCACTGTCTCCACATGAGGTTTATTTCCATCTCTAAAGGGGCATTTTCTGCAGAGTGGTTTTCTCTTGCTGTAACTTTGGGAACAAGCAAACAGCAATAGGGTTATGAAGGTGTTACAGAATTGTTACTGCTGCCAGTAAAGTGCCATCAGAGAGAAGCTCGGTTTGACTGCCAAATTCCAAACTGAGTTACCAGCTCTGACAGCTAAGGAAAAGAATGAATACACATCTTTTTGCTGGTGATCACATTTGACTCAGAGCCCCTGAAACACTGTGCACTTGGAATGATACATTGCAGCTTTTACAGTCACTAATCAGTGGAGAAACATCATTTGCTATAACTTCTTTTTAATGCCGACATCTGGATGAAATAAGCTAACTGCACCCAGAAAGTCTTACATAACATGAACTGCTGATCCAAAGTTTTGCAATAACCATACGTACCTACGATAATAGTCTGAGCTCCCTAATGTTTATTGCATGTGTAGTGCACCATTGTGGTAGAACAGTACACGTTACAGTCCTACGTTTTTCAGCTCAAAAATTTCAAGTAATGTTAACCTCTCTTTAGGCTTGATATAAATTTAACTTGCTTATATAGCAAACTCCAGCCTTTCCCTGGATAAATTCTACATTCCACTTCTCTCTTGACTTTCGAAAATCTTCCCCATGACTACTAATCAAAACACTCTGTATATCAGAAATTCTTTCAGATCTCACTGGAAGATTAATCATCCTGTGTTCCAAAATATTCAGTGGAGGATCTTTTAGCTAGTTAATTTCCTCAAATCACATTCAAATACTGTCTGAGTAATAAAAATTGGCAGAAATGATTAGTGCCAGTATCCTACGCTTGCCATTGAAAAGGACATGAATACTTCTTCACCAAAGATATTAATTCCCCTAAGTGTAGTTTCTGCTTCCTAAGCTAGATCCAATAAGTGAGACCTATGCCTCGAAGCTAATACATGACATTAAGAGGTCTGATTCCCCCTAGGCAGAATCCAGAACTCTTTGCTGAGTTCCTGGGTATGAGACATAAAGAATAACACACCACAAAATGAGACTCGCAGCAGCTACAGTGCTGAGCAGAGAGCTGCCAAGAGTATTTATGCTCAGAGTGCAGCCACCTAGGTGTTGTCAATAAAAAAACATTGATGGGATAATTCTGGACATGGCTTTAAAACAGTTTAAAAACACCACTGCTCTGGCTTTTAATCTAGTTTCTTTCCAGGAATACACAGAATCTAAAGATAACCCAGATATAAGAGCAGACAGGTCTAAGAACGGGATGTCAGGATATATCCTCCAACTGCCCCAGAGGACACTGGAATTAAGAATGACAGACTCCAAATAACTTGCCAAATTCAAGGCTTGCCATAGCTAAGACTGTAAGATGTAGGTGCATTTGTGTGTTTGGAGAGAGTGTTCATGCTGACCTCAAGTCCCTGCTTATCCATCTGCTGTCTGATGGAAGATAGAAAGGTAATTGGGTAAGTTTCTTTGCAACCTCCTTGAACCAAGGGTGGACCAGATAAACTTCAGAGGTCTCTTCTAAACTCAGCTATTCTGCAATTCTGTGAAAAAGGGGGCTTTGGGATTTCCTGCTTGGACATGAGGCACACAGTGGGGCATGCAGTTTCTGTGGTTACTATTATGACAAGTTTAATTTCTCCTTCCTATTGTATTGGAAACATGCATGTCCAAGTCGAGAATTTAAGAAAGTCGAATTTAAGAAAGAGCCAGCTCTTTAATAACAGAGTCGTGTAGGTGCTCATCACTTAATCTCTGCACTTTTCCCCAGAAACTTCTTTTATTTTTAATTCAATTGTATATCAAAAATTCATCACATAATTATGTTTGTAGCAATTCTCCTTGGAAAGTACCAGCAGGGTTTTTCAAGATGAAAGACACTTCAGAAACATATTAGCTATCATCGTGATAATGGGACTTTTCATTTGCAAACTATACAAATAACATAGTCTTAGTAGATTTCCTAACTTTATGTTTGGATTCCCACAAATTGTTTTCTCCCTTGGGAACCTTCACCACCAGATGGGTGACCATATGGATAGAGAAGGACACTTGTTTATAAACCCTGCTATTTATGCCCATCCAGGGGAAAATAAATCTCCCTTAGATTTTGTTAAGGAGACAGACGTTAAAGTGTTATCATTCCAGAGTAGTAGGAATTATGTTTTCCTTGTACCTTTTCAATAGAAACTAGTGAAAAAACTTTTTTTTTTTTTTTTTTCCAAAGTAACTTCTTAAGGAATGCAAGGACTTAAATCAGTAATAAGGTAAAAAGCTATTAACTGTGCAACTGACTGCATCACTTTTTCTTCTCTACAGAAAGAGCACAGAAAGGTAAAAGGAGAAAAAAATGTGTCTGGCAACAAGACTGAGTCTGATAAAGAATATTGGGTTTTTCTCTTGTGCAGTGCACTAGAAATCTCAGCTGGAAAACTAGCAAATGAAACCTGCATTTTAAGTCCTACTGGTAAGGGCAAGGGGTCCAGATTTTGATCTATTACATTAGTAAAGGTTCAGAAAAAGTTTAGTAGCTCTAAGTCAACAGTTATCTGCATTCGCACCAGCATAATTGAGATCAGACCCTGGCCTGGAAACTCTAATAAAACTAATAATATTAGAATAACACTTTAGGCTAATGATAATTTACATTACTTAATTTTCTTTTTACCTAAAGCTGCTTAATCCCCTAGAAAAATTAATTTGTTGTTAAAAGACCTTTTATATCCCATTGAATTCAATGGACATTGGATAAATCTTTATGAGTTCACAATAATTTTCAAAAGGAAATGAAGATAAATAGAAGCTAGTTTTAATACTGCTCAGTTGATAGAATGCAAGTAAAGGGTATTATGAAACAATTTATACCAAATCATTTTTACATGCTTTGTGTACATTAGTATAAGAACTTTTTCTAACATGAGCTTAATAATCTATTACCAATACATACACAAATGCCATTGCACAGGGTCTTGCACTGAAAAGAAGTCCAAAACGTTTTGTAGTGTATAACATCAACTCAACACTGATACAACAGGCAAGTAAAACTTGCAAAGCCATTGGCCCCTACAACAACACATCTCTACATATTCATATTTATATTTCTATTCTTTTTTTGTATTAATATCATATGCATATTCACAATGAATGACTAAAACATGGCCAAGAATTATAAGCAATGAAAGAGATTCTCTCCATCTATTCCTTGAAAAATTGTTATGGCCATCCCAGGGCATCATCATTTGCATTCTCCAAGCCCCTGACCTTCCAGGCTGAGAAATTTAGTGGGTCCTAGGAGCAGCCTAGGAGTCCTCTTCATCCTCCCAGTTCATGTATGAAGAAATAGAGGGTTTCTAGGTCTCATCAGGACATGAAGTCAAATGTGAGCAGGACCTGAAATTTAATATGGGACTTGGAAGACACATCTCCCATTGCTTTTTATTATCTTACTAATTTATTTATTTTTAGATATAGCTCAAGAGACTGCTTAATTTGTGCTTAGCACCTACAGCCACTTAAAAATGGGTTATAACTAAGCATAACTTACATTTTCAAACTGTTGGCTTCAGCAACATAGCACTGCAGGGAGCTTTTACAAAGCAGCTCACCTTCAAAGCCCAGTGTGCAGGAATGGCTGGTTTCCCTTCTGAAACCCTGTAAGGGAAATAACAAAACTGTGAAATGGGGGAACTATTTCTCTGTGTTGCAATTCTCAATTTATACAAAATTCTGACTTACTTTGATATGAATCAAGTTAACTCAGCTGTGAGATCAAATTTAAGTAGAAGGTTTGCATTGGCACTTTTCCTCCTTCCCCATAACCCTTCAGTAATACTCTCAGCAAATGTAGCTGCCAGTTGGCTACCCTGCTCAACTACTGATTTCTCACCACTATGTGAAAGATCCACACTTCAGCAACAGAGCAGCACCAAAATTCCTCTATGGTCAAAGATTCTTTCTCTTTACCCACGCCACATAAATGGAGCTTTCACGTGGAATTTATGGCTGTGTCTATGCCTTATATTAATCAGTGCCAGGGAAAATTCCCAAACACAGATTTGATTCCCCATCTGCACTGCTAAATTATTCAGATGGTCCCTGGTTGTGTTTTGGCCCTTCCCAACCAGAAATCCCCAGAACTGTCCAAGCATGGTTTGGGAGTTAGCACAGGTTAACTCTTACAAAGTAGTCTGGAGGTAACCAGCCTGTTTAGGAAGCTGTTTACATCAGCCATTAGCTTCAGGGACATATGATGGTTTTGGTCACTTCAGATTTGTTAGAATAAGAGTAGTCTATGATTTTGTTCTATGAAATTGTACAGGCTCAGAAAGAGATGAACACAAAAGGCTGAAGTTTATAGCCATCATTGATTACAGACAGAACATTTCCATTGTAGTAGTTAACAATTAATGCTGTTAAAGCAACTTATTAAAATAATAAATACAGGAGATGAAGACAAGTCCAGGGAAGATGGATCCAATAGGTGCAACATACTTTGAGGGTGCCCAAGCACCAAATAGGTTTCCCAGAGAGCCTATGGAGTCTCCATCCTTGGGTACATTCAAAAGCCATGTGGACATCATCTTGAGAAAACAGCTCTGTCTGTACTTGCTTGAGCAGAGGGGTAGGACCAGATGACCTTTAGAGGTCCCTTCCATTCTAACCCATCCTGTGATTCTGTGATTCTAATGAAGAAAATAATTTTAAATTATTCTGCTCCAACTGTGTCAAAGGCCACAAATAAGATGAAGGAAAATGTCCCTGCTTCCAGGCTGTTTGTAACAGTTGATTGTCTTTGTGTAGCTGCATAAGGTTTAGACGGCAGGGAGTTTGACCCAGGAAGATACTCTGTTCATGGATGTGCTCCTGTATTACTGTGCACAAAAAGTGAGAATGGGACAGGTGAGATAAGAGAGCTGAAAAAAAGAAAAAAATAATAATAATCTCTGCCACCTTTCCCTTTCTAGTGATAAAATATCAAACCCTAGTACTGACTAACTCAAGCTGGAATGTAACTTTTCCTTGAAATGTGGAATATATTTCTCACAAAAGGTGATGAATTGTCCAGCTTCTGAACAGAACAGGAAAAGCACAGGGAAGAAAAAAAAAAATTCTTTGTTGTGGATTGACAAGTATGTTATTAAAGCTATTTATTCTGCAAATATGCCTCCAGAACAAGTAAGCTGTCATCCTGTCATCTGAAAGAACTGCAGAGGCCAGCAATTAGGGTCACTAAATGGACGTCTGGCCACTAGAAACAGGGTTGAGATCACTGAACTGTTTTTTGACCATGGGCTACAGGATAAATGGTCTCAGATCCCATAATTCATCAGACTTATCAAGTCAGAAATATGGCCACATCTGTGGTCCTATTTACTGAATATGCTTGAGTGTTAAACGACCAATAAATCAAATTTTAGGTAAAATCTTCAAGGAAAACATTTCAGATGTCTCTTTAATATTTCACAGCTTGAAGAGGTTTATTGTCCCCTTAACTCTCTCTTCTCAGAGGGCTGAGAGATTGAAAGGTATGTCTGTACCACCTCTTTCTCATCAACAGAGCCATGTTTTTCTTTCTAAATAACTTATGTTCTGAATTAGAGTCAACAAGCTTTTCTTGATAATTAAGTAGAAAGATCTCAATTGTATTAGTCAAATATTTATTTAATCAACATTAAAATATATATATAGTGAAAGTTACAGATGTTAACTACTTTTGAGGTCATGACTCTAGTCTACTTCTGGTACTGAAACACTGATGCTGTCCACTGTAATTTCAGCTCCGTTTCAAATCATGGATTTGATTGTCAATTGAGGAAGGTAGTGGTGATCTTACTATTCATCTGGATAGTGACAAGAGAGAACTACATACAAAGAACTATAAAGATTTATTTTTTATGATTGTATTGATTATTCCTTGAGGGAACTAAGAAATAGTAAAACTGTATTTTATTTTATGACACAAATCATAAAAGTACTTAACAAATAGCTTAGCCCTATGCTTCATGTCCACCTCTCCCAGCAAGTCATATAAACCCCTGTGGAAAGACTTGATTAGCTTTTGTTCCAAGTTCGAGGTTCCAGGTAATCAACAAAATATTTGTTTATAAATAATATTGTAGAAAACACTTCTGGAAGTAATTATTTAATTTATTTATCCAGTAAAACTAGCCACATAAACATAAAGTTTGATATTTAGCTTATATATTTAAGTGATCTAATTTCAATAGTTATTGGCATACAAATAACATAAAGATAAAAAATGAGATAAATAAATAAATATATTATTCATGCATTAATATATACCTTTGTAATTCTGTGCATTGAGATTAGATGCTGCTTTTGGAGAGGCTCACATGTATTTCAAATATTAATCTCTGAGGGCTGATTATTTCTGATATGCATCTTCCAGACAGACATTGCACTGAAGTTTCAGCAAATGTAAGTTGTACTGCATGGATGTTGTCCAGCTGATCTCTATTTGCACAACCATTTTGAGATTTCTCAAATGGGTCAACCATGCAAACAGTGGAGGTTGAGTGGCTCCTTCTGCATCTGAAGAATCACAGAATCACAAAATCATCTAGGTTGGAAGAGACCTCCAAGATCGGCTAGTCCAACCTCTGATATCCAGCCCTTGCACAGTTGTACATAATTGTGCAAAAAAACTATAACTCCACTCACACTAAACTTTCAGAAAAAAAAAAAAAAAAAAAAAAAAAAAAAAAAAAAAAAAAAAAAGGTGTGACGTAATGTGGACATGTGGCACCCAGAAACCACTGGGCTCTGCAAAGGTGAGATGTGAAGCAGAAGAAGGTAAATTAAAATGTTTAACAGATACTGTAAATTAAAAATAATTCCTTTAAAAGTTGAGCATTAAAGAATTCACAGCATTAAGGTGACAATGACAGTGGACCACTGTCAAGATCTCTGCAAGTTCACAGCTCTCCACTTATTGTATTTTTTGAAGGATTTTGATCTTGAGAGATCTTCATCACTTATAAATGAACCAGTCATTAGCAGTCTTTTATGTATCTCCAGAGAGCTATCACAGCTCTCATTAACCACTATATCTAAACAACTGAAGCAAGTCTGCTGTTCCACAGGCATGTATTTTCAAGTCTGAATCTGAATGTCTTGTCTTACAGAAGTGGAATAAAGCCAAAATAGGGTAAACCACAAATCTTTCAGCACTGCCTCAGTTACTGTTTAGGACATATACAAGTTATATTGTACTGAATATTTCAGTCTCAATGACTTTTTCAAGAAAATACGGAGATCACAAAGAGCTGTCACAAAGTATTTACTCTGAACTGACAGAACTGTTTTGTTTCAATAAATTTTGTTGATCTAATCTGTATCATTCAATGAATGTGAGCATTTAGGTTGGGAAAAAAACAACAACAACAACAACAAACAACAACAACAACAACAACAAAAAAACAAACACAAACAAACAAGCCAAAAAATTATAATCAAAAAGTTGTTATGCAAGACCATTTAGGACAATTACTAAATCCTGTCAAGAAAAGTAGCTTACTTGTGCTTTTTTTACTACAGCTTTCTACAGGAAAAATAAATAAAATAAAATAAAATAAAATAAAATAAAATAAATAAAATAAAATAAAATAAAATAAAATAAAATAAAATAAAATAAAATAAAATAAAATAAAATAAAGTAAAAATAAAAATAAAAATAGATCCAGCAATGAGTTCTCACCAAATTACCAGCTTTCATCCTGCCCTTGTCCTTTTCATCCTTAATATATACTTAATTAATGAAATCATTTTTCTTCTCTTAGTCTTACTACCAACCTTTATTTTAGCTAAAAAATACATTAAAAAAACATCCCTACTGAATTAGAGAAAAGGTCCATTTTGCTCTGTCCTGTCTCCAATAGTGGCCCATAGCTGCCATTTATAAAAAGGTATAAAATCAGACTAAGGGGCTGATGATATTTTCCCTCATCCCTACCAGCTCACAGCAAAAGTATCATAGGTTGCTTTGTACTAGCCTTTTAGCCCAATTTCTTCCCTTCCTGCTAACATGAAGGATTTTATGAAGCACTATAACTACACAATCACTGTCCTCTTTTATGGGCACAGACAACATTTCCCCCCACCCTCCTCTTTTATTACGTTTATAGTCTTTGCCTGCCAAGATACTTTTATGGCAGTGGGAATGATTGCCTCACTCTTGATAAAGTCTGGAGTATCCCTTGGTGCTCCATATAACTTGTCACAATATTCTTAACAACAGTTCTTCACGTATTCCTGCATGGCTGACGCTTGCTACAAACTCCCCTGATGTGCTTTCTGACACCGTTAGAAAAAAATCCTTCTTTATAACATCTCCCACACAGTGTTGTGCACCAATTCTTCCCAACTTCTGCTCTTGGTTTCCTCACTTGTGTTAACCCCTGGGCTTTTGCCTTTGGAGATGATTAAAATTTATACATCTTCTTTACACCGAAACTACACAAACAATTTGATGTAAACCATTCCCTTCGTTACAGAACATTTCTATTGACAGCACTGTGCGTGTTCTGTTGAGACTGCTGTAAGGGGTATATCCCTAATGTGTGATTTTTTGTTATTATTTTTTTTTTTAACTTAACTGGAAGCTAGGCATGTTTACCTCACAGCACCTGGTGGAGAGCTACTTGCATTGTCACCAAATCTCAACTCTCCATTCAGCTCAGCCTTGCTGCCTGTTTCATTGGCATTTCCAGCTCACAGAAGATTACACACGTACTTTCTGTTGCAAAATGCGTGACCTAAAGGGAATAAAAGACCAGGCAGTAGCATAGATTTGGTTCTTCTTCAGAGACCTGAATGGAAAAGTTATTGAGGATGCTGTTAGGGCCCCTTGCTGAATCATTGAACTATTTTGCAATGATAATTGAGACAGCATATAAATACTGCATAGCTATCTCTTTAGGCCCTCTTCATAGACCAGTTATATTCCATTAAAGCATTTTTCTGTATGGGTTAATCGCTCAGAATAAAAGTGGAAAATACAGCAACAAAATAGGACTATATTTTCACTACTCAATAAAACTCTCTTCACTTGTCTGCAAATAAATGATTCCCAGAGGCATCCCCTCCAGGGTTTCTGAAGACTCAAAAGGGCAAGGAAAGGAATTCAGAAATATCACAGCCTGCTCCCACATGCTCATAATATTTATTAAAAACAAATAAACAAACAAAACAGCAGGTCAAAGGCTGTCCTGTTTTATACTGCACAAGCCTTGCTGATTTACACAGTATTCAAGTTAAATCAGATTTGGGCTCCATTTTACTGTCAGAATACATGCCTGCTTTCCCATTGATTGTGATAAAGGTGAAAACAGCCTCCCAGTTGACATGAAGCAGAAAAGGGGGGGGGTTGTTTGTTTGGTTGTGTTTATTTATTTAGTTATTTAGTTATTTATTTAAAATAAGAATGGCAAAAGATACTTGATGATCAAGACAAATACAAGGTATGAAAGAAAAAGTAGAGCAAGCTGTAA
The DNA here is from genome assembly GCF_964035555.1 of Netta rufina. Classification (NCBI taxonomy): domain Eukaryota; kingdom Metazoa; phylum Chordata; class Aves; order Anseriformes; family Anatidae; genus Netta; species Netta rufina. Next base: position 152,265,339 of record NC_140124.1, read on the forward strand.
TATCACATTCGTATTTTTTTGTACATCCATTGCTTTTTTTTCTTGTCCTGTCATTCTTTTTAGTAGCAGTACTATATCTACAGCAACAGAGCAGTACCTGATATATTCTGGATACTACAATAGTGTAACCACCAGTGATAAAAATACATTCTCTTTGCAGTTGCACACATAGGAAAGTATTTCAGCACTATGTATTGGATCGATTTTGCATTATAGGTTAAAAAAATACAAATGTGTCTCCTAAAGGAAGTGAAGTCCCTCCAGTATCATGGCTAGATTCCATTTTCAGGGTACTTAGGTAGACTGCATTTATTTATAATGTACCTAATTAAATTCTTTCTGCCATTCAATCCTGACACCTTTGTCCTTCACTTCCTGTCCCAAACTGCTGGATAATGGTATTGCATATTTTTCCAGACTATTTTTCTTGCCCAAACAGTGGTCTCATTTTCTTCACGAGCCCTTTATTTCCTCTCAAAAAGTGTTCTTTGAAGAGTCCGTAAAATGCTTTGGGATCCTGGGGGATGAAAGTCTCTACATAAATCTTAGTTATTACTATTAAAAGAACACTGAGTGAGTTGTCTAGAGCCAACTCCAGTATGTGGTTTGGCTGTTTATTGATAAATCATAGAAACCTGCATTGCTCGTTTGCTTTACTGTATATGAAACAAGTGCCGGATGACACCTTGTGTATCACCAGCTGCTTTCGTGCAATTTCTCAAAGAAAGTAACACAATATATGGCCCACCTGCTGGGAAAACATCTGAAATCCTACAGACAGTAAAAAGCCTTTGAGTAAAGTTCTTCCACAGAGTCTTCTGCTGACTTGCTCTATATCCTTTACTCAATTTTTAGACAGTATTTCTCATTATGCATGGCAAAGAACTACTCTTACATTGCTGTTCCATTTCTTATTTGCATGAGAATTTGATGAGAATAATTTTTTTTTTTTTTAATATTCTTTTTCCTTTTGTTTTAGTCTTCTGTTTATAATAGTTTCATTCATGTCTGCACAATGGATCAATCAGCCCATTATTGCCTCATTGCTACCAAGTACAAATTTAGCTCCTGCAAGAGTCCTAACAAAGGGCTAATCTTGTATCCTCCACTTAGGTAAGTAAATTGTCAGATGTTAGTGGAACTAATTAAGAAAGAAGAGCTTTCTGCTTTCATCAGGACTTCAAGGCCTGAAGCATTGTCAATATATACCACTGCCTTCCAATACCATCTTTATTCCAGATGTTTAATAAAAAATAATTGTGTTTTTTGAAGAATGTGAAGGAACTTTATAAACATTCATTCTTGCAGTGGCCTGGGAGCCAGAGCCATCCTTCAGACAGGTAGATTGAGTCACAGCCTGATCAGATGGTTCATCCAGCAGATCATCACCAATGATCAAGCAACATTTTCTGTAGCCCACACAATTCTCATCATTAGTTTCCCCTTGATTCCCAGCAAGCCCTGTATTTCTTTGATTTATACTCAATTTCTCTAGACCTGCAAAGCAGCCACTAATTGTACTTACATACACAGTGGAATGGGACCTTAAGGGATAGGTTTTTAGTAACTCTGATGACACCTTTCTAGTTAGTGTGGTGTAGCACTATCCTATTTAAGACTGCTTTGTTTAATTATTGAAGAGCCATTATGGTAACTGGATATACTCTAACTGTAATTTATTAACTCATACATTTGAATTATCCGAGTCTCTATATCCACTTCACAGAGTTGCAGAGGAACTAGAAAAAGTTAATAATATCAAAATTATTAGAGAGAGAGAATATTCACTCTGCTGGGAAGTACAGAAGCTGTCTGTTGTGGTTAACCCAGCAGGCAGCTGAGCACCACACAGCCCCTTGCTCACTCACCCCATTGGAATGGTAAATGTATAAGAACTCATGCACTGAGGTAAGGACAATTACATAAATATATATATATATTTATATATCTGCATATATATATAAGCAAGTGATGCACAATGCAGTTGCTCACCACCAGCCAACCAATGCCCAGGCCACCCCTGAGCAACAGAGCATTTCCTGGTCATTTTTGTTGTTCAGCACAATGCCACATGGTGTGGGACATCGCTTTGGTCCATCTGGGCCAGCTGTCCTGGTTCTGTCCCCTCCCAGCTCCCTGAGCACCCCTAGCCCCTCGCTGGAAGGGCAGCATGAGGAGCTGGAAAGTCCTTGGCTCTGGGTGAGCACTGCTCTGCAACTTCTGAAACATCCGGGTGTTATCAGAACTATTCTCATCCTAAATCCAAAACACAGCATCATGCCAGATTCTAGGAAGAAAATTAACTCTGTCCCAGGTGAAGACAGGATGCTCTCTTACCTCCCACAGCAGAAGGGTTCACAGGCTTTTCCAACCTATGCAGCGAGACTGTAAGAATCATTTCGTACTCTGACAGCAGCAGTTGTTATTCATATAGACAGTATTAAGAAACTATATTTTATATATAGGTATATGTATATATATGTAAATATTTACACTTATATTTGCTTTCACAGACATTTCTTCAATGTGATACTGCCACTTGCTTCCTTTTCTTTTTTTTTTTTTTTTTTTAATGTAAAAAATGATCCTGCATCCATCTGTTCATTTCTTCCCTCTTTCTCTGTTCCTCCGATTATGCTTCTTCACACCCTGATCCTTGTCTCTTTTTCTACTCCTGTGCTTACTTTCATGTTTGCTACATGTGTTTTCTAAGCTAGGCTGCCTTGTTAAATGGTTCCTTGCCGTGGATGTCCCGCCCATTCCCCTGAATCCCTTTTCACCGTCTTCCTCTGCATACGCTGCCTGTCTGCCTCCTGCCAGCCTGCATGGGATTTTTTTATTATTATTTTTTATTATTATTATTTTTTTTTTTTTTTTCTCTGGAAAATGACAGCTCTGGGAGCAGCACCTTGAGAGCAGTTCTTCCTTGCTCTAAAGTTCTTGCCATTGGCAGCCAGATTCTTTTCTTGCTCTTCAGGTGCTTTAACGCTTCTCAGAGCTGTCATTTGCAAAAAGAATGGAGACACATGGAGAAGCCAAAGAAGAAAAAAAATAAAATAGACTAAATCATGTGAGCAACCAGCTCCCTGAAAGCCATAGCAAGCACTCACCAACCAGCTCAGCATCATAAATTAATTTAGAACTGCTTAGAAGGGAAAACTTTTGGCACTTGAGATTCTTACTTATAGCAAGCTCTTCAACAGAATATTGCTTTTGTTGCTGCATGTATCTTTCTTAGCCCAAGATGCTTACAGGAATTCTGCTGTGCTCCAGACAATATGTCATAAACATCATGAACGTGCAGAGCTATTACAGGTCCAGGATTCTGGGCTGCAGCATCCCTGCTGTTCAAATGTACCAGCACAGGACAGAAAACTGATAACAGTAATTCTACAAAGCTTTTGAGCTAGGAGGAGGAGAGGATTGCATCCAAATACTGCCCTGGAGGCTCAGATGTTCTAAAGTGAAAGGAAGAAAAAGTCATCATTTACCTGGACTGGCCACTCCTAAAAAAAATATATATATATGTATATATATAAGAGAGAGAAAGAAAAAAAGTTATTTGCTCTAAACTACAAGCTTGCCAAGACCTAAAAGCTACGTAGGCATGCTTGAGAAAGATTATTAGCAGATACAGAGTGCTTTTCTGCTCAAACAGAACTGTGTGATCACTGATGTACAGCATCCCTCTTGCACCTAACCTGTATATGCTACCAAAGTACAGTGTCAAGACTGTCCTTCAAGCACCTGCCTGTAACTGAAAGCTTTTAATATCCTCCCTTTGCCTCCCTCAAAGCTAGGCTATCTGGAACATGGAAAAATTTAACCACTTATTAAACAGCGCTACCTTGTCAGACAATATGTTCTTTTCTGCAGGGCACTAGTGAATTGAATGTGCAAGGGAGACAAAGTCTGTAACAAAATAAAATAAAATAGAATAAAATTGCTGCATGACAGATCACTTCTGCTCTCCCAAGGAACTCGGCTGGCAAGGAAACCTCCTCGTGGAGCAGAGAACAAAGAAATCCTACAGCAGGAAATGATGTTTTAGGAAATCACACAAATGAAATAAGGATGTAGAAAGAGACTGCTGGACATGGCAATTTGTAACTTCTTTTGTAAATGCTTCTCTAATAAGAACTTGAAAACTTGGAACCTAATTGCTTTGGTGACCTGGCTCATGGCGAACCTCCCTCTCCCTTCCTCTTTTTCTGCAAAGTGGAGTTGGAAAAACTGCCTCTTGCTGCCAGGTTTGACACCACCACTGCACAAACACTACACCAGCATGAATAAGCGTACAAAGCTGAGTGTACCAGGCCTTATGGCAGTACTCGTAAATTTAATTGCATGAAACAAATATTGTTATCCAGCTGTCTGAATTTAACACTGCAAGAAAGCTGTCATTGAGAATTGCTCTGGTGAAAGAAAATGCAATAAGCCATTTTTCCATGGCAATATCAGCACATCTTTGTTGAACTGTACAGACTCACGCGTGTGTACCAACCTAGAGGTCAGCACAAGCCCATGAACGGCCGTGCTACCACACAGTCTTCAGCATCCATGGAGGCAGAACAATGCAAATGGTTCATGACGTATTTACATCCTACATTTATATGCCACTAACTCCTGTCTTCCACAGAGACCGGTGCTGATGCATATTCCCACTAGCTCACAACTTTTGCCTGTCTTTAATGTTGTGTCTAAATCCATATTGTTCTCTTGAGATACAGACACAGGTTGTACATACAAAAGGCGCTAGCACTTCTGGGCTCTTCAGATTCTGATACCCAACATGAGAGGCACTGACCAACTTACAATATCTCCATTTACTCTGGAAATCTCTTCTACTTTGAGGACACAAGGGTCTGTCAGTGCAGGCACAGACAGAGAAATTTCCATGTAGCATTGGCTTTCCTGTGACTGCACTGTACCCACATATACACAGCAAGTCAGGGTTTAGTTGCATGCAGCATGAACACAGTGGCCATGAGCCCAGCCAGGACCAACATCTGAAACTGCTGGACATATTTTATATTTTTTTTCCTCTTTCTCTTTTCCTTTTCTTTTTCTTTTTCTTTTGGATGCGATTCCACACAGAAAAAGAAGATGCAGACAAGAATGTATGTATGAATGGCAGCCTTGAAAGTCTAAGCTTTAAGTTTTTCTGCTTAAAATAACAGCCAGAAAATGGTTGTCTAAAATTAGCAATTTTCAGAAAAGTAGGTTGTAACTTTTACAGGGTCTGGAGCATCCAGTGCTGTTGCTCTAACATCGTGGGATGAGGCCTGAGCAAAGTCCTAAGGTGACTGAGAAACAAGCAAGCAGAAAGACAAAAACAAACAACAACAACAACAAAAAACATAACAAAGTAACCCCCCAAGACTACATCCCCAAACTAAAAGACATTGTGGTTTTAACATGAAAAGTAAAATATTAATATAAACATTCAAAATTAACTTTAAAGCCATAATGTTAAATTTACACAGTTAATCTAGTTTTCTTGTTAATTTTACCTTTAAGAAAAAAGGGAATTGTTTCACATTCTGTAAAGCAGACATTTAATTAGCTTTTGTAATTCACATAATTGAATAAAATAAATGGAAAAGGGCATATTCAACTACTTATTTCATAGCATTGTTTGTGCTAATACAGAATGCACTTCAGAAACAGTGGCTATAACTTGGCAAAATGGAAGTGTATTGTTTTAAAATGGAACATTAAAAATGAGGACGTTTGTGAATTGTTGCATAATCAGTCATTTAAGCTCCTTTCCTCTTCCTTCCCACATTTATGGGCATGGCTTACAGAGCCTTCTGTAGCAACCTTGGTAAAGAATAAAGTTTCTCATCCAATGTGTGCCAGGTAAAGCTGACAGCTTCTGAGACAAGCTTCTGGAGATGATCTGAAATCCCAATGTGGGTTGTAAACTTCCAGATCTCACTCTTTGGGGCTTACAAAGAAAGTTGCCCTTTGTCAGTTTCAGCTCCACACTAATTGTATCCTGCCCATGCTCAGAGCTCCACACCTTATATACATTACGTGTCACAGAATATGTCTATAATGTGATCATGTTTATGTTTTTCACTTATGTAGCACATGAAGAGTTAAAAAGAAGCTGTCTATAAACGTGACAGTGGGAGCTGCTGGAGCAAGTGCCCAAAACTTGGGAGAGACTGACCCTTCTTCACCTTGACTTTCAGCTTTTGAAAACCCAGGCACATCTCAGCAGTCTGAGTGGTTCTGCAGTCTTTGTGCAGGGGGGTCAAGTGGGCCTGGGCACTCTTGGAAAGCCATAAGCAACACAAAGAAGCTAATGCATATAATTAAGTTGAAGTATACAGAATACAGACTCATTAAATCATGAATAAAGCTTCCATTCTGAAAAAAAAAAAAAAAAAAAAAAAAAAAAAAAAAAAAAGATAAGTTGCTAGCAATTAGATGGCTCAGTGTGCTGCTGAAGAAACGGCCCTGGACCCGTATTTGACTTAAGGAATATAACGCGTTGCGCACCTCCCTGAAAAGTCTTGCCAAGTCAGGATGAAAAGAAAACAATGCGGTAGGGTTTTCGATCTGAGTCACAGTTGTTGCAACTGAAGTATAGTAATCATACAAAAAAAGCCAGAAAAAAAAAAAACAACACACCCTGCCAATGCACATATGGGTGTAGCGATCTATTATTGTATACAAAGAAAGGAATGTGCTCACTTGTGTGCATTTAGCATCCACCACACAAAAGAAAACAACATAATTTATTTCAGCCAAAAGAGCAGCTTTCAAATGCACAGGCAAGGAGAATGAATGACACAGGAAGCCACCGGGAGGCAGTGTTGTCACTTTGCAAGCCCGGTGTCAAAGCTTTTTCCCTTCTGCTGCTGGCCCTCGACCCTACAGCTCTGGGAAGCTCAGCGGTGTGTGCAGCCCAGCTCCTGAGCAGGAACAGCAGCGTGCAGAAAATAGATCACCTAAAGACCTTTAGGAGCTGATGCATTTGTCCCTGCCTTGCATAGGATTTAAAACATTTGCTATAAGATTGATGAATGACTTGTGCTGGTTAACTGAGACTAAAGCTTTTAGGGGATATCCATAGCGTGAGTACTTTTTCGTGATTGCAAACTGCTGTGGAAAATAAGATGAAAGTGATGATTTAACATGACTCTTCTCTTACTTGACAAAACCCTTAAGTTTGTGTTTTATTAATTTTCCACTGTATAAGCCCCTTGGTTATAACCTCACAAGAAGAAACAAAGCTCTGTGTGGCACAGATGAAAATCAGAAACTGCAGAAGCCTGAGATATTCTGTTGTAGTGCTGTCTCTCATCAGAATAAAAGTTCAGAAAATGCAACTTTTTTCTTCCAATACACCTAAGTAAAAGCTTTTTCGCTTTTTTTTTTTTTTTTTTTTTTTTTTTTTTGTTAATGTAACAAATAATAATACTGCAAAGTGATAAATAGTGTAGATCTTTTTATCCCTACATTCAGTGATTCTGCAGGAATTTCATCAAAACCTGTGACCCTCACAAAGTACCACAAAGGAGGCTTTGCCTACTAATTCATATACTTATAGAAACTGCCATAAGCTCGGAGGAATTTATCATTTATAAATTTTTTCTATGTATTCATTTTTTATTTATTTTATTTTATTATTTTTTATTTTATAACTGAAATATCATATGAAAACTACATTAAGTAACATTTTATGATCTCTATGTGTCCATATGTTTGAGCTCAATTCCTGAGGCTAACCCTGTGTATAAAATTTTCCTTTTCTGCTGTTACCCACAACATCTTTTAAGAAGGATGTTAGTTCTTTTTCACCTGAAGGCAGAGACATGCACACCTCTAATTATTGATAAAGGTGCTATCATCTCTCTTGACTGCCCAGCAACAATTAACTCAGAAAGATTTGCTGACAGCATGAAGTATAGAAACATTCGTAGTGTAAAGAACTGAAAATGGACAATTTTAAGGCACATTATACATTGAATTATTTAGCTCACTACACAGAGTAAATTGGGAGAAACACAATGCACATCTCAATTGAAACTCCTCTTCAGTAAAGAGATTTTAATGTTAAAGTGAGCATACCAGGTTAATCCATGGGAATATCAGATGACTTCTGGCATATCTGTCTGTGCCAAGAGTGTGTGCTCAGGCAGGCAGAAACATCTGGCTTTAATTCTGTCTCAACTCAAAGCTAGCAAAGTGCAAATCAGCTCCAGGTCTGATAGCTGTGCTCATCTGAGAGCATCACCTGAGATGATGGATACGAGCACAACCCTGGTACAATGACATGAAATAATGCTGCTTTTACACCTGGCTTGCACTCTGCCATGCCCCAATGTGAGCAGAGCTGGCCCAGGTCAGTATGTGACCATGAAGACATGCCAGGGCACCAAAGGCTGGTTTGCTGTATAGGGTGCTTGCTGAAACCTAATCCACTGCTATGTCACATCTTATCTGCAGACAATTTGCTGTACTTTGGATTCTCAAAAACAAAAGCTGAATTCTCTAATTATCACAGAATTTAAAATATAAATCTTCTAATGACTGTCATGCAGGTTTTCATAGTTGTAATGAGGCTTACCTAAAATGAGAGGTCCATAGAGCTGTCTTCTGCAAAACTGCAGGAAAGCTGGACTGTCAGTTCTTAACATGCCACAGGCATTAGACTCCCAACAGTTTCAGGAAGAGGAAAAAATCTATTCATTTGATGCACTTGTCTATTTCTTATTGCTGTACAAAGGGAATAAAGAGTGATCATTAGTTCCATCCCAGAGAGAAAAAATAAAATGCAAAGTTCAGCTAGTGCTGGCTGCTCACTTCTACTTTTATTAAACACAATGTGTGAAATTCTAAAGTCAAGTTAAACGTGGGATTCAGCCCCACCTGTGATTCATGCAGTCAGTGCTTATGAAGCAGCTCTGTCCGCACACTGCTTATTGCCTGGAAGTAGTGCCAAGAGTCCCAAGGAATCCACTTAGGAACACAAGATGACATAGGTGCTTATGTCCATTCTTTTATTGATGGGAGTTAACAATATCAGGGAGAAAAATAATTTTTTAAAGTTGCCATTTCCAACCTTAATGTCAGAGGTAACCTGCAGGTAGGAAATGGTTTCATTGATTTTATTGCACAACTTGTTTTTTCACTTAGCCTTGGCTATCTGGGGTTACGGGCAGGGGCCAGACCAGGTTTCCTGAACCAGTTGCACTTGGTAGCTCATCAAAAAGCACACTGGATAATATTCCCAATGTTGTCAATCTAAATCAAACCACCCAGGAAAGACGAACTAAGCCAATTCCAGTGAAATCCTGAGTTTGAACAAATGAAACTTACCTACGATCATTACTGGAAGTATGAGTTTGTACAGGTCTAAGGGTATCATTACTTTTTTTATTATTATTATTATTTATATATACATACATATATATATATATATTTTTTTTTTTTTTTCCCAGAGAACAATACTATTTCTACTAAGTTGGTGGGAGAGGAAACCTATAAACAATGGCTGATCGGTTGCAAATTTGGCTGCAAATTGCAGCTGTACTGAGTAAAAATCAGAATTATTAACTTAGTAATGTTCTTTACAATATCACGACCTGGTAGAAGCATTAACCTATAATTAATTATCTTTCTCATTTGGATTTGTTTATTTATTTATGTATTTTAGAAACAAGAATAACAGTATTTGTCCTGAACTATTTAACTGCTGGCATTAGTCACTGCAAAATTCTTTGACAGTGAAATTTTGTTTATGATTTGCACCAATGAGAACAAAATTTTATGCATAACTCCTGTAAATTTCATTGAAATATGCAAAAGATTAGCTTGCTTTTACCAAGGTACAGAAATATATATATATATATTTTTTTTTTTTTTTCTATAAAAAATAAGATGAGAATATGCACACTTAACTTTAATACCTGGAATTTGCTGTCTCTTTCTTTCACTTTAATAGCACAGTGTCTGTAGAGGACATTTGTCTGAAAATGTAGTCTTTGAAAGTTATTGGAAATACACACTTTTTATGGAAAAGTGTAGCAACAGCAGAAAGACAACACACAATCAATGAAGAAATGTGGCTGTTTCCAAACCCTAGTGTGATGATGTTGTGTTGTTCTAGACACCAGAAATGCACATTTACCTGCAGAAAGGCTTACAGAGCTTTGCTTACTTCTCAAAAAGGATTGATAAGCGGGGAAAACCATCCCAAAGAATTACCTTTGCTTAACAGAAACAGAAGCACTTTCCAATACTTTTTTTTTTTTTTTTTTTTTTTTTTTTTCTCACATCTTCCCTTTAATAAAATGACTTATACACACAAACTGTTTATTATCAGTTTGCATGCTGTACAATTTCGGTAGTAATAACGAGGGCTCTGAGGACTCCTCTGTAAATGATTTTCCCATTTTATTTGTTTGTTCAACACAAATGTTTATCTAAACCCCAAATCTTATTCCCCCCACAGAAATAATAATAAATTATTAAAAATAAAAATAATAAATAAACACACATATATATATATAATTTGGAGATTCTGAGGTACTGAGGTATGTTGCTGTCTCCGCATCTTCCCATCTGTGGAGTGGATGGAATGGGAATGGGAATGTTTACTTTCCTGCAGGATTGACTGTGAGATTTATTGCACTTAGCTTCACTAGGTGTTTAAGTTCATTTTGTAACAGCTAACTGTAGGATTGAGAGCTAACTTGTATGCTTTCCTCTCAGAAAGCTACTGTAGCCAGTTAGAAATTTACTCTTTCACATCCTTTCTCCTCCTGCCCTCATGAATCTTTCCTTTTCAGCAAAGGGGAACACTCTGAATGTTCCTACAGGCTACTGTGTTTTTCATTACACAATCAATGGATAAAAATAATAAATAAATAAATAAATAAATAAATAAGGAATCTTGAGGGCAAGGTGAGACTCCAGGACTATACACTTTTAAGTCAACTCATTAGGCACTAATGTAAAAGAATTTCTTATTTAGTAAAACAGGGATGTTACAATGTTTTTAGAATGGTATCTTTTCCATTTGTTCACATTAGGCATCTTCCCTCATAAGTGGGTTCTGGCTTTTGACTTTGAGGAGTTTTTGTTGCATCTCCTTTGCAGAACTGACAGTGAGTGGTGCCTAAACTGCAGACCAGACACAAAATCTGGACCTCTCCCACGGTCAGAATTTTCCTCTGGCAACTGTTGACTGTGTTAGCAGATCCCTGTTGAATCCAAGGGTGTTTGGATTGCCTCTCCAAAGGAACTAGTTGTCCCCAGTGCATTGCACAGAAAGCACTCTGAGGGGTTTGGCTTCCATTTTTTTTGGCACCAGCCACCTAAAAAATAACCACTTCAAAAAATCACTGCAGTTCTCTATCCATCTGTCTTTAGTGGTGGTGTGAGACAATTTTATTCTAAGTTGCTAGCACTGAAGGAGTCCTACTTCAATGAAGTATCACTACAGAACAGAAGCTGCTCTTCAGAATATTTTTGCTCACAGAAGCAGGATCATGGAAAAGTGAGAAGATGAAGAAAGTTCATTTTGACTAAGGTTTCTGTGGCTCTCTGTCTCCGTTATAGATATGCTCATTAGAAGCCATTGCAACAGGCCCGTGTATACGTTTGAAGTTAAACACCTGCATAAACTTTGGCACAATGTGATCACAGCAATTAGCAGTTATACTGGTAGTTATTTTCATTTGCTCTCATGCTAGATTGATTTGTATACTTTAAAAGGTTACCAAAGCACCATAAAGTCATTAAATATTGTCAGGATATGAAAAGCTTGGTGAAGAATTTCAGTTTCTATAGTAACCCTAATAAAACCACAGAGGAGCAAGCATATATATTAATATATATGTATATATATTAATTTTTATTTTATTTTATTTATTTATTTGGTAAGAATCTGCCTTACGTAGCAGACTTGGTATGTGAAAACAAACCAGCTAATGACAGATTTCATTGAGGTTTCCATCAAAGAAACAGATTGTTGCCATGGGACACACCTCATTTACAAAAAAAAAAGTAAACACAGTCTGAAGTCAATATATTTGTTTTCTTAACTGAAATGAGAAATTACAATCATTCCAACCATTTTTTTTCCTTCTTTTTGGTCAAAGAAAATAGTGTCTTTTCATTGTTTTTCCATGAGCCAGGAAGAAATTCTCCAAGAATGGGAAAGATGCAATTCAATTGCCTAGGAATGAGCATCTGGTGTTACCTGAGATTCCTCGAGACTTGATAACAAGGCATCATTTGTACAGGGAGAGGCAATATGACACAAGATCTATAGGCGATCCACATCCATCTGCAACAGTAGCTGGAGGTCACGTCTGCTATACTAAGCATGTCAAGTTGCATTAGGGACATGTTTGGTACCTGCTGCCCACCCAAATGAATGCTGTGTCACCTTTGTGCTGAACAGAAGCACAATCCTTGGTGTGCACTCTGTGCTGAATCACGAGTGGTGGCCTCACTGTCACACTGGTAATGAAAACAGAGAAGTCAGAAACTACAGTTATGGTTGTCAGCAATTCTAAAGCTATTCTCTCTCCTTCAGCTCCAAAATTCATGCTAAGATCTCATTAGGAGTTAATAGTTTTTCATATAGAAAACAAAATGTATATTATTACTGCTTAGACAGTTTGTGCAAAATCAAGTATAGAAATCAGTGTTTTGTTTTAAATATTGGCATTGGCAGGTTCAGAAGGAAAATAAAAAGAATGCACTAAGAATTTCTAAAAGACATAATTCAGTTCTAATGACCCTCTTTAAAAATGCAAGACTGTAGTATCATAAACTAAATAGTCATTTCCAAGAAATTCTATGTCATCCAGATCCAAGGGACTAAAAATGTTCTCCAGCAGTACAGAAACACCTATCTGCAGGAACAGCACAGCATCAGCACTGCAGGAAACTGAATTCTAACGTGTATAAAACTATTGATTACATCATATAGGTAACAGTGGGGTACAAGCAAAAGCTAGATCATCCATCTGTGTGAATATTTAAATACTACAATAAAATTCAAGATTTCAGCTATTAGTACAATATATATATTAAGTGATTTATTGAATGTTACTCATACACCCTTTTGTAAAACAACATAAAACCAAACTGAACTGTCCTACATTATACTCAAAAAAAGCATGTCTTCTTCAAAGAAAGCAATCACAACACAGAATCTAAAATCTCCAGATAATTTTAACCAAACATAGCACAAACAAGGATATAGACCCTTATTACCCCTCAATGCTGTCTTGCTACTGCCATGTTTCCTTTACCATTTCCTTTACATACATTTTAATCAAGCATTACCAGTACTTCATCCCCTTTTTGCAATGTGTTTATAATGGTTATTTAACAAAATAATTACTTCAATAGAACTACATTTCCCAGACCATTTTGTAAAACAGTTATTTTTTGACAGCTCTCAAGACCCATGTAACAGGAAACCACCTTCATGAACCTTTGTCAAGATTTTAAAACCCAGTTGAAACAGCCTCTATACCAATTGGCACTGTAGATATTTTATCAACTCCAGGCTTGCAGGTATTTTTAAATAAAGAGAAAAAAATCATTTTTATAGAGACATTATCTTGTCTCAGCTTACTCTACTGTAGTATCTGTACACTGCTGTCTATTATAACTAAATTCTTTATAATAAAGTTTGGAGGTTGAAGAAGAATTTCTTCAACACGGGAAATGTTAAATGACGTAGTACAGAAACACCTAGGGCTGTTTTGAGAGCTTCCATTTTGAAGCCTTACGAAGTCTTAAAAACAACAGATTTTTTTAATGACGACTAATATTAACTTTCACATTATTAATCCATGCTAATTTCTATTTCTTTAATACTTTCTAATATTAGAGCCTATCCCCTCTTTTGGTGGGTTGGTTCTAAGGCTCTGGGGGATGAAAAATGGATTCAGAATTCCAGAGGCTTTTCTTTCTCAATTTTGAAAAGAAACACAGTACAAATATCACTGCCTGTGTAAAACTTTAGAAGTTTTCTTGTTTTTAAGAGTGGAGGTTGATGGATTTTATAAAATCAAGCCAGAAATTACTTCAGTAAAGACTCCTGCTGTATCAGCATATCTGAATGAAAATCATCTGTGTAACATGATGTATGGATTTTCTTTTCTTTAATTAAAAAAAAAAAAAAGTTGAGAGCTCAGTGTTAGTAAGAAAGAGCTACTTGTGATAAAGATTATATGAACACTAAACTAGCTTATAAATTATTATTTTTTCTTCCAACTTCTATGATATTTTGAAATTACACATTTGATGTAATTTTATGTCTCTGAAACAAAGATGTGGACTACATTTTCTTATTTGATTAACAATAACTTTAACAGTTAAATCTTATCTGGAGGGATACAAATATTGGTGCTGCCAATTGCAAGACTGTCATAGTAAGGAAATGCTTTGAGTCTAGCTAGATCTTGTAAGCTGCGGGATATGAATGAACCATCCTTTAAGTTTAGGACCACAGATAGTGGACAGATTTTGATTTCACTCATTAAGAAGAAAACAACTTTTTGTTCCTCAAATTACAGTGTTTTCTAATCTGACATCAAGTTCTAAGTTTACAATAGAGAGAAAAACAAGACGAGCACACTTCTTTGGACTTCCTTTCATTTCTTTCATTGAATTAAGATCTTTTGTCTTAACATTGCTGGAATAATAATACTCTCCACATCTATTTTATTATTATTATTTTTTTCTGATTCTTTTTGATTTGGAGCAATTTTAAGATTAAACATTATTTCTGAACTTTACCCATCCTGTATTCTAGTGCATAAGGATCTAACTAAAATGACTGAACCATTAATATTTTATTTAAATTTTTATTCAGAGTTTATTCTTCAAGAGCCCATAACTTTTTTGTTAACCTTTCACAAGTCTGGCTTTTACATTTAGTGAGACATGGAGGACCAAAGGTTTGCAGCAATTTTATTGCAGTAGGTTTTAAATAAGAAATTGGTTTGGCATTAACCTTTTTGTCTAGAAAGGGGTTAACTGGGGGACGGTATTGTAAATATGATTTTCACAGCTATGGTTGTTGCAAACTAAAACACTTTGGAAACACATGAAAGACAGTATAGTGAAGGGTAAAGTTGGGTTTCTATCTAGCATATTTAATAAAAAAAGGGTAAAAAAGAAAGGGTAGTTGGGCAGTTGTATAAAGACCTGTGTTCTAAAAACATAACTTAATTGTTCACATCCTTTGCGTTAGGTGAATAATAATGAACAGATGCAGGATGCATAAGAATAACCTCTTTACATAGTCCAAGTGGAATAAACATTATATACATTGTTTTAGAGCTTTAGGACAAAAGCTCAAGTCCTACAGTGAACTCTGTTTTGGCACACTTGCACGCATGCTTTACTTCAAAGGAGATGTTTGTAGGTATAAGGAAAGGCCCTCACTTGTAGAATACTTTATCCAATTTTCTGTCAAGGCAGTTCAGCTGATATTAGTGTCCCCTGGACTCATTCCTTGGGCAAACTGTTGGACTAGATGACCTGGGGGGGTGTCTGTTCCATCTTGTTTTTCTACAGTTCTGTATCATGCAGCTCCCTGTAAGACTGTTGTCAAAAAGAAAATTCACATTGATCCTGTTCCTGCATGTGAAAGAAAATAGCATCTGCCAAGGCATTGTTTTATAAAGCTACTGTTGACTACTGGCCTTTCTGCTTAAAGAAATTTGAATATTCATATCATCCTCTATGTGAAAAACCAACAGGACATTAACACTGCCATAACTAAATACCACAAATCTTGAAATGTAAGCATATGTTTCTTTCACACATTCCCACTTTTATGCTTTAATTTGTCCCAGCCTACCTGAAGTGTTTTTACTCAAATTAGATCTGTTACTAGTATAGAATTATAGCTGTTCTATTTATGTGCTATAAAAATGAAGTAGAAATGTATCTGGATATATTTAGGATTGAATATTTTTAGGATTCTTTCCTAATCTGCAGAGTAAATCTAATGCAATATAGAGCACAAGAGATCACATTATTATCCTTATAGCTATAATATAGGGCATCATGAAGTAAAAAAAAAAAAATAATAAAAAAGATACCATAGTGAATATTAAAAATAAAATTATTTCTGTCATTTAGAACATTGTATTTGTTTCACAATACAACTAAGAACACAGCATATTTGTGTAACACATTCTGTTTATTGAAAAACAGACACAAAATGGGGTAATTTAACTGCATATTATATCATGTGAACAAAAGATCTGTCACAAAACACCAGAAAAAATCACAGTAATGAATGAAAATATCAGCAGCCAATTGTTATGCTAATTTTTGGGACTTGCTGCAGCAGCAAAGTTGAGATTTAGGATGACTGCACCAATTACTAACTACTAATGCTATAAAGATATCCTTAGCTTCTCAAGGTAATATAAAAGACACATTTATATCCCATTTTTCAAGCATTGCACTTTTACTTGAACTGTATAAGAGGTGAACTCTTGAAAAGTCAATAAAACTTAACAGTTTCCTTAAGAAATCAGAGGTTGTTTCCTTGGGAAGTATTGTGTTCTAATTCTCCACTAATTAAAACCAAACAACAACAAAAAAAATATCTAGAGGCCTGAGAATAAGAGCCAGAATTCAGGTATTAGCCCTGCGATGTGTAATATTTAAGGAAATCTGTGCTTGGATAGATTTTAAGCCTTACTAAGCACTTCTTATACTAGCACACATTACTGGCTGTTCATTGCCAAAATAATAAGACAGTGCATCAATAAAATTCAAACTATTGATTTTTAGTAACTTGTTTTTCTTCTGACCAAAAATAAATATCTCAGTTTAAGTCACAGAATTGCATTAAGTCAATATCCCAAATTATTAAGGAAAATGATTGGGCGAAGGAGAGAAATTACACTTGATTTAAGCCTTTTAGCAGGAAAGCAAAGGCCAATTTTTGCCTTAACATTTCACATTACACATGGAACTAGAGTGAAACAGTCCTGTCTATTACGTTCCTTCATTTTGCTAAAACCTAATTTGTTGACAGAAGTGCTGTTATAATTGTAACATATGGTCAGGACTATTGTTTTCCATTTGAGTTCAAAATTAAAAATTTAAAATAAGGGCGTTCTCATCTATTGAATTCTCAAGAATACTTTGTAGAAACTGGTTATTTTTTATACAGTGACTTCTCACAGACACATTTTTTTCTACCCAGCCCCCAAAGCAACAGAGCTCTCTCAACATTTCTTATATTGCTGTCTTCTATGCATTTTGTCTTGTTTCCACAACACATTTAGGACTCACAAATCTGGGACAACTTCTAGAATTTCTCTTTAAATCCCAAAAGCCAATCTGTTAATACACAACTGCTAGGCTGTATTCCCAGAGCTCTTTCCCCTGGGATTTATTAGTGCTCTGATTTTTTTATTTATTTTATTTTTTTAAATATAACTGTATTTGATACTTCTGCAGATGTTTTTTGTTGTTATTGTTACATCACAAACATTCCAATATATTCTTTGCCATTATAACCAGTCCTCCAGTTTGTTATTGTTTTTGTGTTTGTTGTTATTGTTGTTGTTTTAAAAGGACAAATAATACTGATTTTTGTCTCCTAAGTTGTTGGCACAATACCTTAATTCTTTAATCATTCTCAAAACTGGATGCAGGAGATAGCTAATGCAAGATAGCTAAGTGTAAGATAGCTAATAAGATACCACCTTATAATTGTAAAGCTAATATGAGGGTTGCAACAACTGTCCTAATAACACACTCTCCCCCTCCTCCTTATGTAATGGTACCTGATTTTGTGACCACTCAACATTCAAGCAATGCACAATACAAATACTGTTTTTCTCATGCTATGAGACAACTAATGGAAAGATGAATCCTGATAAACAAATTAAATTGATTCTTCCATCCAGATTACTTTATCTTAAACAGTGAAATAAATATAATGCTATATATGTCATATAACTACTATAGAATGTAAAATTATTACAAAGAACTGAAGATTACTGTTTTATTAATACCATGTTGCAGGGCAGGTACTTTCAATTTCAATTTCATCTCAAATGAAATCAGGCTGGTATTGAAATGGAACTTCACTAGTTTATTTACTGTCTATATCAAGATATGCTAAACCTACAGAGTTAATATTCAATTTGCTTAATGCAAAAAATTTAGGAAAAGATAAGTGTAATACAGAAACTTATTATTCCAAAATATAAAACCAAAACACACTGATCAGAAGTTGCATTTGAACTGTATTTAAGCTTGTCATGTAATGGATTTAAAAATTGGTTTTCTTGTGAGACAAACATCATAAATATAGTATTTGACACAATTCTGCCTTTCTACCATAGGTTCTCTCTTTTTCTAATACTAATGATTATCAAGGTATGCACAACTGAGACTTTCTAAAAATATATATTTTTTGAATATATTGGTTGCCTACTTTGTGATAGAATGAAATTAAGCAGTGAACCCACACCAACATTTAATTGCAGAGATGGTATTGATAAGTGGCTTGACAACATCAGCCTCAGAAAACAGAATTACTTTGTTGTAAAAGCGCAAATGACATTATTTGGATCTAGACATAAAAACACACTAGCCTGTTCAGCAAGTGCTAGTGAACTGAGCAAATCTCTGATGACAAATGGTTGTTTCTGTCCTTTTCTTCTCTGAATCACAGAAGATAGTTAGAACATAGGATACCGAGAACATTTTGCGCTGCTTGATTCTTCCGTTGTAGCATACTTGCCTGGCAGAGTGGGAGCACTTATAAAAATCAATGTTTCACATATTTTCTGTATACTTTCTTTGAGCAGAAGGCAAAGACTTGCTGTCTTTCATGGTGAGTTCATTCTCTTTCATCTGTTGCCTGTAGAAGGTACTGAAGGAGCATGTTCCCATTCCCCAACAGAAGATGAACTGGTTATGGTGTACTTTGTGTATAGCTGATTTACTTTTCAATGGCTCCTTTGGGGCTCTCCTACCACTGCTGCTTTGCATCAAAATCTCACTTCAGGTAAGCAAACACTTAGAGGTCACTCATAAGAGCTCATTATTTGTGTGTGTATTTAGGTCTCATCGTACTCTGCAAAGTCTTCATTAAATGCTTTCTGGTTCATTCTAGTAGCATCTGGTGTAGCTGAATACCTGGGCTGAAAACCGCTACCTTCTAGAATTTTAAACAAGATTTATTTATTTATTTATTTTCCCCAAAATTGACATTTTACTGTTATCCCTTCTCCTTAACAGAACTAAAAAATTTGTTTCATGATTATCGTGTCTGAGTTAAGTCTGAGTTAAAAGCAAATGCAATAAACTACCAGCACCAAATGGCCTCTATTATGTATCTTTAGTTTACCCTACCTCTGCGGATCTGAGCAGTCTGAACAATGCTATTTTATGATACATTATCATATTTCCTAATATTTATATTAGGAAAGAAACTAACTACAATTTTCATGCAGAATAATGAAAGAAATAGAATATGAGTAGATCAGAAAAGAATTACCACAAAAAGTAGTGGTAGGTAGAAGACACTAATGTAGTGGATTTCTTTCAGGGTTTGGAGTTCTTAATATTCCTCACTCTTAACTGCCACTCTTTCTACCTGGTAATGAAGTGTGGGTGTTTTACCCTGCTGAGCAGCTGAACTGCACCACAACCACTCTCTCACTCCTCCTCGTCAAAGAAAATGGTGCAGAAAATAGAATGAAAGGGCTACCAAAACCTCGACATATAAACCCAATAAACAAGGAAAAAAACAGAGGTACTTTAAGATCTCAGGTAAAAACAGATAGGAAAACAAATTATATCATTCTGAATTAAGACATATTTCTTAGTAAAGGAAACATCACCATACAAAGATAAATGTTTCAAGAGATATCAAGGTTTTAATAAGACAACTATTAAGGTATGGCTTATGAGGTTTGGTAGTTAGGAAAGACAGTCTATGAAAGATTGGTTTTTAATGAGATTGAATGAGAGAAAAAAAAAATAGCAACTGTTTTACATTGGAAAAAGCTGTCCAAACAACAGAAGAAAACATTTACTGGCACACAACATAATGTGCGAAAAGAGGTGTAACCAGGATGATGACAGGTATAACAAAGATAAGGGTAAAATAGATTTTGGCACCACCCAAGATCAGAGCAATAAAAGAGGCATTTGGAAAGCCCAGATGCATGTAGCTTCATAGCACATATAGATTGTTCAGCCGGGTACAAAGCACATCATATCTACAAGAATGCTACACAGGAAAAAAAAAATGCATACAATTTGGCAAAAGTTCAGAGCAGAGAAATTCAGCAATAATGCAACATTCTTTTATAGCTACAGTCCAGGATCAAGAAAGAAGTAGTGAAAAACTATTTATAAGCCATTTTATACATACAGAAGTATACTTAAAATTTTTATTATATATAAGAAAGAAAGAGTATACAAAAAGAAGTCCTTTCACCATAACTATACCAAAATTTTTTGCATCATCACAACTATATGAAATATTAGGAAATACATAAAGGAAAATGTCAAAATGTAGATTTTTAATAAAAACATGTACAGAACCGATACCACGACAGAAGGATGCAAAATCATTGCATCTTAATTAAAGCAAAATTAGAAGAGACTGTTTAATCTTATGAAATAGCTCAGTGCAAAGAAAATAAAGTTCTTCGTGGTGTCTGAAGGTAGATCATATGATCAAGGCATATGTGCATGCAGTTCCAGGACTACATGCACCATTAAAACTGCCATTAGCAATAATGTATAAGCAAAAGAAAAAAGCCCTGTGGATCATGGCTTACGTGAATATAATGAACAAGGTGGTGAACTCACTGCAGTGTATTGCCTCAATTACTGTACAAGAAAATGGAGAGGCTGTTGTGATGCTTTTAAAAGCCGGAAAAGAATAATGAGGAATGCTAAAATATGCCTGCTACAAATGATGTCATCGTTGATCTTTCCAGTTCTTACACATTTCATGTACTAGGTGCTCAACCTGGATAGCAGGAGGTCAGCCCAAGCAGAGATTAGTGACACAGTTTTCCGCTCTCTGGAAGACAGCAGTTCAAGAAATGATTTTTATCATAACAGTTGCCCATGAGACTTTTAAGGAAAGTTAAATGATATACTAACAGGATTGTTCAGAACTAGCCATTATGAATGTCTGAAACAGCAAAATTATGGCAAAATCTTAACGTCGCAGGCAAAAATATGAGGAGGTGCAACCTAGAACTGAATTACAGTTAACAGAGAACAGGTGTGGGTAAGTTAACCATTTTGATTATGTCTAAGAACAGAGGAGTATCTACTTCTGAGTAACGAGAGTTAGTGTTATAAGCAATTAGAAATATTTTTCTTTCTTATAAGAGCTGAAGAACATAATGAAGATGATAACTTAGGCAGAAGTCTAGAGCACCTTGTGTGGGAAAGAAGTAAATGATACTGGGATCACAGTCCGAATGATTTCACAGAGGATGTTTACCACACATTTTCAACAACAACAAAAAAAGGTCATTTACTTGTTTTGCTGTAGTATCACTGGTTCAACACCCCTGCTCAAGCAGGGACAGCTAAAGCTGGTTGCCCTGGAGCATGTCTAGATGTTGTTTATTTTTTTTTAAGATCTCCAAGTTGAGAGACTCCACAATTTTTCTTGGTAACCTGTTCCAGTGCTCAGTCACCCGCACAGTAAAGCCCTGATGTTCAGACGGGACCTCCTGTGTTCCAGTTTGTGCCCATCACCTCTTGTCCTGGCACTAGGCTCCACTGAAAAGAGGCTGGCTCTGCTCTCTTTACACCCTCCCTTCAGGTATTTATAGACATGCATAAGATTCCACCGGAGCTGTCTTTTCTCCCGACTGAACAGTCCCAGCTCTCTCAGCTTTTTCTCATAGGAGAGGTGCTTCAGTCTCTTCATCATATGTGTGGGCCTACATTGGACTGTCTTCAGCATGTTTGCTTCTCCCAGGTACTGCAGCCTGGACATGCCATTCCATGTGTGGCCTCAACAATGCTGAGTAGAGGGGAAGGATCCTTCAGCCTCCTGGCAACACTTTTCCCAGTGCAGCCCAGGAGGCTGTTGGCTTTTGATGCTACAAGGACACACTGCTGGCTCCTGTTCAACTTGGTGTCCACCAGGACCTCCAAGTCCTTTTCTGCAGAGCTGCTTTCCAGCTGGGTGGCCACTGGCATGTACTGGTATCTGGGGTTGTTCCTCTCCTTGCACTTCATAGAATCACTGAATGGTTTGCGTTGGAACATACCTTGAAGACCATCTCCCAGGAGAAGGACATCTTATAGCAGGTCAGGTTGCCCTGATCTAGCCCTTTCTGAACTCCATGAGGCTCCTGTTAGCCCATTTCTGATATTTAATATCCAAAAACAAGGTACAAAAGAAATGGAAGACTTAGATGAGCATGCACATGCCACAGTGGCTATGAATAATGTGGCAAAGAGCTTATCTGCCAGAATTTTTTTTCTCCTCATGCAAGCTACTTTTTTTTTTTTTTTTTTTTTTCCTGCAAATCTTGCTTCTCTTAGAAATAAAACATAGAGAAAGAGTGAATAAGATATGAAACCCATGTAACAGATCTTTTAAAAGAAACAGCCTTAGGAGTAAATTTCCTTGCGGATGAAAGTGGCCTTAACTTTTAACTGTGGAGCAAACAGGGTAAAAGAGAAAGCCACAATTCAGAAGAAAGCCTCCAGAGCTTCTGAAAACATTTTGTGATACATGTGTTGATTGATAGTTTGCTTGTTTATTTCTTCATACTTTAGTCCAAATTCAAATAAAATAAAAAAAAGAAATAATAATAATAATAATATTAAAAAGAAATAGCTACAGCTATACTGAGGTAAGGAGTGCAATGATAATTTCAATGTGCCTAACAGAAATTGGCAAGTAATATATTGGAGCACTAAGGAAGCCAGCACCTACTTAGCAACATGCTAATCAGAACCATGGTGAGTCACATCAAGGACATATTCACTAAATGTGGTATTTGTGACAAACTATTTCCCAAAATAGATTTTGCTTCTATAGGTCTTCAGCTGTATGCATTTTAATGAGCTGAAGGCTTAAATAATTAATAATTCCTTAACAGTCTGCTACGGTTTGTGCTTTAAATCAGGACCCGCTAAGTCAGAGGTAAGAAGTACATTAAAGCCATGTAAAGTCTACTATGGTCAGTGGCAGCTTAATATGATTGTTGAGTAAATGGAATAACACCAGTCGTATTAAATAAAAATGAGTGGACAGTAATTTGGGCAAAACCATGAATATCTCAGTGCGGTTGCAATACTAGGAACATGACTTAGTTGTGAAAATACTGCTTGTTATTCTGACCCAGTAAATAAGGAAAATGTGCCTGCAACAAGTTGTGCCAGAGTGAGGATGCAACTCAGTTACAGCCTCTTTGCACAATCCTCTGACGTCCCTTCACCTGTGTCAAGAGGTACAAGAAGTAAGGAATTGAATTGCACAGCAGAGGGCAAAGGTACTAAAATGTCCTAGTGCTTCAATTATGTGGATATTAATTTTGGCATCTACCTTTTCTTCTTAATAATTGACAGGTGCTGACAGGTCACAGAGCTGGTGGTTTCAGAGCTGTTACTTTGATGTTGGTTCCCAGCTGATAAACACCTACTGGACTAACTTCGTGAGACTGCCACGTGCATGTAGACAGCAGAGTGGACATGTGTAAAAAATTCTGTTTATTTTACTGTTGGAGAGTAGGCATAAGCACTTTAACTGTGAAGTTTAAAAGTTCGGACTCATGATTTTT
Organism: Netta rufina; assembly: GCF_964035555.1. NCBI lineage: Eukaryota > Metazoa > Chordata > Aves > Anseriformes > Anatidae > Netta > Netta rufina. The sequence goes on from NC_140124.1 coordinate 152,289,143, forward strand.
ACACATTTGTGAAAAGTAAAGCTAGTACTTACTGGACAGTTCCTCGACCAAGCTGTTTTTCAAGCTTTGTATAGATTGCAGTAGCAGGAAAACAATCAGTCCTTAAGATTTGTGGGGTTTTTTTGGACAGTAAGAACTGTTTTGGAGTTTTTTCCCAGGTAAACAGATAACCTAAGCTGCTTTCTATACCATGTATTTCCATCTGTTCTGTCCTCCTCGTTTTATTACATCCTAGTGAATTTCACTGGAGAAAACAATATATTGTTATGTGCAGGTTTGAGTTTCAACGATAGGATAAATTGTGGATAATTTTACACTTCCTACGTTATTATAGACCTGGTGAGAAACCAGTGTTTAGACATACAGTAAGCCTTTCTATATTGAAAACCAGAGGGAATTGGTATACTTTAGGAAAAAATACTGTTGTTTTTTTATAAAACATCAAATGTTTATTTAATCAGGTACCGGGGGGAATATGACTTTCTCCAAGAAAGGTACATTGTGTTTTATACCATTTGTATAGTAGAGCTACCTTTTTGTCTGAAGTTCTGTATGCTGTAGAGGGACTTTAAATATATTTTTGGCTTTACAGGCAAAGGTAGGGATTATTTTGCTCCAGGTCATTCGATAAAGATTACACTCCTACATATTGTTCTGTGTCAAAGTTGTGTGTGTCTGCCTGTTTCACAACAGATGGCTGCATTTCAGTATTTTTTTATAGAAGATGTATATAGAAGGTTGAAATAAAACATTCATTGTAATCCAACTTTTTGCAGTTGCTTGTATGTTTTAGTTGTATCTGTCAAGTTTGATGTCATGCAGGAGATTTTAAAAATACATTTCTGTAAATTTGTTTCTGGTTCTTGTTACTGCTGGGTCAGATCTATTTGGAGGGGTAGTACAGAGAATGTAAATCAAGTATATTTTATACTGTAGAGCATCGAACATTTTTTATGAGACGTTCCAGTCTGTGAAATATAACAAGATGCAACATACCTTAATAGATGGCCCTTTCGTTTTGAGGGTGAAAGAGCACATGTAATTCTCAGAAGGGAACCTTAACCCCTGCTTCTAAGCACTGAGTGAGTGATTTCTCATGTTAGGCTTTTTTTGGAGTTTTTTTCTCCATTTTGCAAGGACACGACTAAGATGCATTACAAATCTATTTTGCATGAAATACAAATGGGAGATTATTCAATTATTGTCACAGAAAAAAAAAAAAAAAGATTGTTTCAGTGGTCTTTTAACTGTAGCTGATCATGTCAAAATGATTACAAGATTTAGTATTAGGATTTCGGCATCAGTGATTTTGTATTTTTGTTTTGCCCTTGTGCTGTGTTACTGAGGAGAATGGCTGTTCTCATTTACTCTGGGTTTTTGTCACCAAAGACTCGTTGATAAAACACCTAAGGTCTAACGAGGAGGCTTATGTAAAGTCTCAAAGCTAAAGATCGAAGTGAATAATGATGTAATATACCAAGTGCATTCACTGAAAAAACAGGAAAATAGGCTTGAGTCTCTCAAACTTGCTTTCTCTTACCTGTGAAATGGGCCGCTACTGAACCACAAACTCAAAGTCGTGTAATTCAGCAGTATGATTTTCTAGCTAGTATTTATGAAGTGCTTTGTGCGAGAGAAACAAATACAAAACGCTGGATAAACAGAACGAACGGTGTTCGGGGGAGGAAAAAAAAAAAAAAAAGTTAAAAATCGTGCCTTCTGTTCTCATTTAAAGAGCAAAATCTCGCCGTTCTTGGCTCCTTTAAGGGAGGACGCTGCCCTCACCAGCCGCCCTCAGGGGGCTGAGGATAGCAGGTCCTGAGGCGGGGAATGGGGGCAGACATCCCCTCAGGGGAGCTCTGCCGTGGGGGTTTAAAGGGGACAGACCGCCCCTCGAAGCCCCTTAAAACCTCTCACGACCCCTCAGAGCCCCTCAAAACCCCTCAGAGCCCCTTACGATGCCTCAGAGCCCCTCACTGTCCCCTCAGAGCCCCTCACTGTCCCCTCAGAGCCCCTCACTGTCCCCTCAGAGCCCCTCACAGCCCCCTCAATACCCCTCACCATCCCTCAAAAACCCTCATAGCCCCTCAAAAAACCCTCACAGATCCTGAAAACCCCTCACAGCCCCCCAAAACCCTTCACAGCCCCCACCTCCCCTCAGAGACCCCACCCCGCCCGCCCCGCCCCAGCCCAACCCCCGCAGCACGGAGGGGCGGGACAGACCAGAAGGGGCGGGGCTCTCGGACGCGCAGCCACCAATCCTTAGCCGCGACGCCCCCCTAACTGACAGCCCAAGCCAGCCAATAGCAACCGGCGCCCCCATAGGCGGGGCGGAACACGAGGGGGCGGAACCGGTACCGCCCGTTGGGAGGAGCGGGGGCGGAGCAACGGTCCACGAGGGGGCGTGGCTTAACGGATTATGGGCGTGGATAAAGGGGCGTGGCCTCGGCGGGGGTATTTAAACCTGGCGCGGCGGGGCTCGCCCGCTCAGTCGGCGCAGCGCGGCGGCAGGTGTGGGTCTGGACGCTGCGCCAGCAGCCTCCGTTATTATTATTTTTTTATTTTAAATTAATTAATTCCCCCCGATTTTTCTCCTTGGGGGCCAGCGCGCTTTGAACTGCTTCCTCCCCCCCAGCCCTAGCAGTGCGTCTCCATTAAAGGGATTTGTCCGTGCCCGGAGCAGGACCGGGGGAGGGGGGCTCGGCGCCCCTTCCCTCCCCGCTCTCGGCCGGGGGCTCGCGGCGCTGCCCTCTGGATGCGTCCCCGCAGCCCCTGGCGGGAGGCGGCCGGGGTTGGGAAGCGCTGCCTCCGAGGATTTACCGCCGCCCGGGACGCAGCCCCGCACCGCCGCCTCCTCCTCTTCTTCCTCCTCCTTCCCCGCTGGGGCTCCGGCTCCCCGTGCCTCCGGCATGGACGAGAAGTACCTGCCCGAGCTGATGGCCGAGAAGGACTCCCTGGACCCGTCCTTCACCCACGCCCTGCGCCTGGTCAACCAAGGTGAGGGGCGGCGGGGGGGGCGGCCCCTGCCGCGCTGCTCGAACTTTCCGCCGGGGTTCCCCACTTATCCGTGTCGCCTCCCTCGCTGCCAGCTCCCGAGGGGGGGTTTGGGGACCCCCCCCTTTCAGCCCTCCTTGGGGTCTGTGGGGCTGGGGGGTCACGGTGGTGATCCCCCAAAGATGGGGGTGCTCGGCCGGACCCGCTCCGTCTCCCTGAGCGGCTGTAAATCCGGCACCGATATCCCCAAATCTCAGCTTTCCTCCAGAGATAGATTTCAGGCCACCAGAGACGGTCACTGGTTGATTTATCCCAAGCCGAGTTGCATAGGACGGCTTTGGGGTTTAGGAGCTTCTGCTTGTGTTAGAAGTTGGCTTCCCTGTTAAATGCCCCAAATGCTTTCCTAGTTTATCTTGCCTGGGGTGTTTCTGCATAATGAATAGTTTACAGTTCATAGATGCGTGATCCTTTTTCAAAAGGACACTATAATCTATATCTTTGCCCATGAGCTTATGGCTCTAAGTATTGGCTGTACCTTAATACTTCAGTTATTTCATTGATTTTTTGAAAACATTCTCTTTTTCAATTATATACCTCCAGATAATCAAACAAAATGCGTTTTTGGTCATGTAGCTCCAGATAATCAGATGTGATTTTGTGTCCTCTGCATCTGGCATGTCACATAAGCTGTAAAGTGCTGGTTCTTTGTTTCAGTAAAGTCCCATGTGACTTACACTCTAATGCCTCATGTAAATTTGGAAATGGGTAATTAGCAGGTGACTTTCAAGTGCAGCTCTGTAGATAGACACTTAAGAGTGCTTGGGATGGTCAAGTGAAATATGTTATGTTAGATCAGCATATAACCTAAGCAAAATCAAATGATTTTTGCTTCAACTGAAGTGATTGCAGAGCTGTACTCCAGTACTTCACATCACAGGAACAAGTCTCAATCAATGCTGCTTTTAATGCATTGACATACTTTTTGATGTGTAATGGACTGCAAATGCCAATCTCTAAATCTGATGGGGGATCAACTGTTGTGTGAAATACTCTGGAGTTACAGGTAGCTGTCAGTTTCAGCTGTGGAATGCATATGCCATGTGATTTGTAGCTGTGTGCCCTTGGGCTGTTGGTATTTTGCATGTTTTTCCTGATTCTGAATTTGGAAATGTGCCACTGATAGTGGGAGAAAGGGGACTGGATTAACAAACAGATGTTTGTTTGCTATAAGTGCTAAGCTTGATGGCTAAGAATTTAAGGCTGCAAATTAGTGAAGTTACTTTCAGTTAGTAATAGTGGATTTTTTAACATGTACAGATTGTAAATCGTAATTACTAAGAAGTTACAGAAGTATGTATATTATTTCAAACAGTGTTTATGGAAGTATATAATGGAAGTATATGATTCTACAACTATTACTAGAGTCATGACTCTGTGGGACACTGAGCTTTTGCAATTCCCACTGAAATTAAATCAAAGGGCAGGAACTCCGCTTGCTTTTTGTTTAATATCTGGTATCTGCATGCATACTTCCAGTACCAAAAATTGGTGTTCCCTGGAAAAAATTTAGATGACATCGATCCAACCTCTATTCTAGTCTTTATTTTTTTTGCTTAGTTAAGACAGTATTGTCTTAAACTGGAAGCATTTTGCCTGTCAAGTAAAATTATTAAACAGGACAGTATCAAACAGTTGTAGTTTAAGATTTCTGTAACTTCTATGAAATCCTCCTAGGCAGATGTACAGTCAAAGAATCAAAGGTAAATTGTCTGTGTAATAGAAGTAGGAGATGCATGAATAAGAAGATGCTTTACAGCCCCCATTGTCTTCACAAAACTTTATCAGTGTCTGGTTCATTCGTCTCAATTGTTATTTGCAGGTAAATTAATGCAATTAGTAGGAAAGTATATGTAATTTTAGTTTGCATTTTGTATGTCAGGTTCAGTGAGTTCTATGACAGTTTAATAAGGCAAATGAAATGGTTTGTCTATTTTCTAAAACCTAGCTTGTGTAGCTCTTCAGCTTAGAGTGAAGCATGCTTCAGTGCTTTCTCCTAGTTGTAGGAGATCTTACCAAAGGCTTTAAGTGCTTAAAATAACTGGCTTAATTATGTAATGGTGTTTCTGATGTCTTAATACCATTGTTTACTACCTGCATTTACTTTAACTGAAATACTGTAGGTAAGCCAACTTTCTGGAGAAACGTTGGATTGATTTGTACGAATTGTGTGGTTGAGCCAGCAAATCCTTCTGAGGTGCTGAAGCAGCTGAAGTATGTGCTCTTAGACAAAAGAGCAACATCACTAAAATTTCTACTCTACCCATGTTGGAATTTGGCTTCTAGGGAGAAGTGGTCCTGTGTATAGACTTCCAAAAATTTGTTAATTATAGCTTTTGCACAAGTGGACACATTTGCATATTATACTTATAATTACAAATTATAATTTGGATACATACAAATTGCATAATTGTAAATGATACAGGAAAAATAGAGCTTGACATGCTTTCTAGTTTCAAGGTAGTCATCTGAAAAAGAGCAATGATGAGATGACTAGGATGCTGCAAGAGTATTCTTTATGGACAGTATTATTAATCTCTTCGGGAATTGAGGTAACTGTTTCCTTTCCCTAATAAGACCTTTCAGCATCTTCAAAGCTTTAAAATCAAAGATAAGTATCCTTCATTGCCCTGGTATAGTACTGATTTTTCTTGCTCAAAACTGTTCAAGCATTTGGAGACTTGCCTTTTTGGGATGCAGTCCATTGCTGAAATTGTTTTAAAGAATCAATGACATATTTAATGTTTAAATTTCAGAGCAGTAGTAATCTTATGAAGGAGACTAGACTGTATCCTTTCCTGCTTCAAATGAGGTTTACTTGTATACTTGAACAGTAAGTCCCTTTAAAAAGGACTTATTTTTATCTGTACATGATTAAGCATGTTACAGGTCAGAAGCAGACTTCTTCTGCATGTGCAATAATATGCAATAAGATGTCCATGCTAATAGGATTAATCTGCAGCTGTTACCAGGCAGTGAGTGCTGGAATGTTATGTCCAGTTACTGTCTTAAAGGTTCTGTAGATGCAGAATCTTGACAAGGATAAAGTTCTCTGAATTAGCAAAAATATAGTAATGTGTATTTTTCCAATTCATAACTGTCAGGTACTCTGCTTTACATAAAAATTTTCTGTATGTAGAAGTGATACTTCTGAGATCAAACCAACTCTTTATCACTGCGAGGCACTGAGCAGCTTTTCAATGTTTTTGATAGCTATTGACATTTTGGATTGCATGTGAATGTTGGTAAGTGCTCAAGTGTAATATAGATTGTAATAACTTAGTTCACAAGTGATGATATAAAATGCAGAAAGATTGGTAAGAAGAGTTACTTTATTGTCATCATTCTCTTTCAGACCTGTGCGTGGTATTGACAAGTATTTTGTGAATGTTGAGTAAAGGATGTGAGATCGTATGATAGAAGTTCACTGTGAAAACATGTCAATACCAGGCATGTTTTGTGATGGAAGACATGAGAGCTGATGTCTGGCACTTGCTTTGTATGATGGTAAATGTGTAGGTGAAAGAAACTCTAAGGTTAGGGCAGCTGAAATTTCTACATTAGGAGGTAGAGTCCCAGTATATAACCTGAAAGATGGGTTTTACTTCTATATAGACTGGCCTCGTATAATTCTTCTGATCTCATTTTGGTTATTTTGAGACTGAAGGTAGTGCTTCAGTCACCAAGGCTACCCTTAAACTCTCCTCAAGAACAAGACATAGAGGAATAACAAGCCCTCTGATCAGTAGATGGCTGTATGTGCTAGCTGTATGATGTTGGGTCCCTTTGCTGAGCCATGTGACCAGTTCTGATTAGTACAGGTTTGCTGGAATTTGTGCTCAAAACTTCAAAAGTAGGAGTTTGGTAAACAAACATCTCCTAAAAACAGTACCTCCTTAAATGTCAAGGAAGGACTGTAAAAAGTATTGTTCCATTGTGGAAAATAGAAACCTGATTTTTTAAGCAGACAAGATAGCATTGTAAAAATAAAGTAAGGATGTAATAAAGGTTCCATAGATATTAACTTTGAATCAATCCCTTTAGGGATATGAAGGTTGCCAGGTGCTTACTAAGGATTTTCTTTAAGTTTTCATAAATAGAATTCTAATTTTCACAAATCTAAAAGGTGTATTTGATTGCATGTATTGAAATAACATACATAGCTTGTGATATAACTCTGTTAGTGAATAATCTTCTTGCTTTAAGGGCAAATGTGGGGTGGGACAGACATGCATGGTGCCTCCAGTTCCCAGTCCCTCATGGAGTTACACATCCACTACTGCTGTACAACCTCACATTTGCATTCACTTCTCACTGCGTTCTCACACATGAGCGAAGAAATAACTCATTTGAGGTGTCCTGCTCTTGGAGGCTGGCAAAATGCTTTTTGAAGGTTGTAAGCATTTTGTAAAGCAAATGAAAAGCTGGAGGGATTTTAAATGTTTCAAGTAGCTTTAAGAGTTAATTCTGTAATACACCCTTCAGACTGAAAGATTTCTTCAAAGTCCCTTTAAGTTGTCATTCCTGGAGGTTAACTAGAAAGCAAAAACTGCTGTTATCTTCTCGTAATCAGACTTCAAAACCCTGCAAGCTTTCATAGACTACTGTTATTTTGCAGGCATAATGCACTGAGAAATTTGTGACAGTAATATGAATGGATGTAGCTTGATGGCAGCCCAGTAAAACCAGACAGGGCTGACCTAGGTTGTTTTGTTAATATAGCTTGAAAAAAGAATTTGAAGCAATCATTGGGGTGGTTGTCCCTCATGTCTTGGTCAGGCCATATATTCTATGCTCTGTAACACCTCATAAGCTGACACTTGTAGCTGCCTCACTGCTTTACTCTAGTGAAATGGCACGGGGAAAGTAAGTCATAGAGCTTGTGAACAATTAGATTCTTAGTCTCTTAAAAGTCTGGAGAAATGGTTTATCAGGCATTCAAGTCATGTTAACAGGGAAGCTGCAAAATGCAGCTTAAGATAATCATGCATACTTCACCCTGGGCTCATCTGCTCTGAAGCATGACTCTAGCCTGCAGCTGCTCACCGATGATCACACTGAGCCCAAAGCTGACTTCTAATTCACTTGCACACTTACTTTGGCAGTCAATGAGAGAGATCAAATTTAAAGGTTTCAAATTTAAGCTGACATGGTTTGTCACTTTCAATCCTTTTCGACACCAGCCATGCAAATTAAAACTCTAACCTTCTGAACACTTATTTACTGGCGAAATTGCAAAGTCACAGCACTGAATGGCTTCTCCTCTGGCCCATGGCTTGCTTGACTCTACTTGTGTGCCCTTAGAATTTATGCATGTGATGTCTCTGCCTCCTGAATTACCTCCATCTGACTTGAACTTGAAGTGTAATTGAGAAATAAGGTAGTGCTTTGATTTAAGAGTTGGTTATTGGGGTTCAGAGTTGAGCAGCCTCTGTAAAGGGTTTGATGTGGTACTGCATGCCTTTTTAATTAATATTAAGCAGTTCCAGTAAAAAGCATGTTTAAATGGGTTAACTGGTACCTGACATAACTAATAGTTTCTGGTAAATTGACTGTTATCTGAGCTCTACAGGAGTCTTGCAGGCTTAATGTTTGTTATTAATAGTGATAGAGAATGATAAAGGACAAGTACACTGGGTAAGTGGCATATCTTGATAAAGTAGGGGCTGTTGATCTGCTTGACCGGCATAGGCTTGGGGAAGAGTGGCTGGAAAGCTGCCCAGCAGAAAATGACCTAGGGGTGCTGGCCAACAGACAGCTGGCTGAACATGAGCCAGCAGTGTGCCCAGGTGGCCAAGAAGGCCTACAGCATCCTGAGTTGTTTGGGCATGTGCAGAGAATAGAAATGAAGCTGGTGAAGAGACTAGAAAACAAGAGATGCTGATGTGGCACTAAAGGATGTGATTTAATGATGGGACTTGGCGGGTCAGGTTTATGGGTGGACTTGATGATCATGAAGATCTTTTCAAACCTAGATAATCCTATGATCTGCAGAGATAGGGACCTGAAAAGTAAGAAGGAAAGTCTCCAAGTGCATCACTAGGTAGAAAATCCATATGGCCCTGTAACTAAGGTCATATGGACTAAAATGTCGGTCTTATGACATTCTAGGTACAGAATTCTGAACATCTTTATCTTCAAGAATATCATGGAAAGCTCTGCAAAATGCTTCGTAAGCTTGATAAAAGGTCTGTAGGCTGCTTGTTAGCCTGATTCATTTGTGAAAGTGATCATTAACCTGTGGCTTGAGTGCATAACTACCTCCACAGAGGTAAATAAAAGTTCTTAAGAGGTCCTTTGAAGTTACTGTGCAATATGTAGCAAAGAGTGCAAGTGGAAAGTAAAGCACAGTACTAAAACTTTGGATGATTAGCTGTTAAATCAAGTATAGGAAATGCAAGACTTTTCTCTTGACATATTTGATTCAAAGTGAGGTGTGTGCTGTTCCGTCAGGTCCTGTCAGTATCCCCAGAGAGCAGAGCTCAGTGCTTGCCCCTCCACTCCCCTCATGAGGGAGCTGCAGGCCGCCATGAGGCCTCCCCTCAGCCTGGGTTGGACAAACCAAGGGACCTCAACCACTTCTCATATGACTTACCCTCCAGACCCTTCAACCTTGTAGCCCTCCTTTATCACTCTCTAACAATCTTATCCTATGCATCATAGTGGTAGGCTAGATATTTATGACAAAGATGAAGCTGAAGAGTAACAACTAGAGGTTGGAAGGAAAATACTTGAAGCTGAGGAAGTGGTTGTGCCAGCAGAGGTTTAGATTGGGTATCAAGGAGAATTTCTTTCCAGAAGGGGTGGTTAGATGCTGGAACATACTGCATAGTCTAGTGGTTGCCATCCCTAGAAGTATTTAAGGAATGTGTAGATCTTGTGCTTAGGGACATAGTTTAGTAGTGGACTTGGCAGTTAGTGGATGGCTGGGCTCGATGATCTTATGGGTCTTGTCCAAACTAAATTCTGACTTCTGTGCCTTAAGCTGAGCTGTCTCAGCAGTTGAGCAGTGCCTGTTTTGTTCTCCTTGCCTATTTTAAAACATTCCTTTGCTAGAACTCATCTTTCTCATATTTATTTTTTACTGTTCTTATGGCATGTGTTGTCTTTTAATTGTTTTACCTTATTGTCACGGTAAGATTCATAGGAAACTGAAAAGTTAAATTTCTGTCCTTCCTATTCTCCATTTCCAGTTGCTGTTTTGCTGGCTGCCTTCCATTTCTTATTTGATGTATTTATCAGACTTGGCTTCAGCTAGCAGCTCAGCAGAAACGAAGTTGCAAGGCAGCAGCAAACAAACGTCAGTTCAATGCTTGTAGTTGGTAATCTTTAATTTTTGGCCTATCTAGGTGTTCTTTTGTAGGTTTTCAGGAAGGATTCCTTGACAAAATATTTGGAAACCTAAATCAGGAATAATTTCAGTAAAACTATTGCTCTTGCACTTAACAATTTCCCCTTTAGAAGTTTGGCTGTGCTGATCTTAGTGTAATATAGTGACAATGAAAAATCTGAAGTTGCAAATCCTTTGAGGATTTACTATTTTCCTTCAACTTTATTAATCCACTTGGAGTGTACAATAGGAATAACCAGTAAGGGAAGGTGCCTTTTCATGGATAAAACAGAATTTAGTGAAAATTGCTGCTGTTGCTCTGACACTGAAGATCCTGCTGCATTCATTGGATGCTCGGAAAGTAAATGCATTTGTAGTCTCAACTGTCTCTGATCATCCAGGCGCAGTAACAGTATTCCTGAAGGAAAGTTCTTTTGAAAGCAGGAAGTTTTTAGATTTCTTCAGCTGTATTTTCTGCTTTTTGGGGGGGGTAGTAGTGGTGCTTCTGAAATGTACAGATACCAAAGAACTGCTCTTAACACAGGAATTCTTCCTTTACAGTATATTCTTGTGTTAACTGATAATGGACAAAACTTTTCCTTACTGGTTCCTTTTGATCTGTATCCCCCTAGGAGGTGGCCAGCCAGAGTGTGCAGTAAAGCAATGATCTCTGGTCAGCAGCTCAGTTTCCATTCTCTGAGCTCCTCAACTGTCAGGTACTGAGGATCTATGATTTTTATTTCTTAGCAGAAGAAAGAAAAGCAATGATGTACCCTCCTATGTGCAGACCTGAATGATACAGCTTGGAGTAAATTGGTGTGAAAAGTTGCCCTTTTATCTTTCACCCTTCTACAAACTTAAGTGATATATTTCAATTTTGCAGCAGTGAAAAACTGAGGTTCATCATAATGTCTGTTTAGTTCTTTCATATTTTTTTGCTGTGCTTAAGTATAGCCCACACAACCAAATTTGGCCCAAAACACTTTTCCCTCCTAGAACTGCCTTCAAATGGTTTGAGCAAATGTCTTACCATATTTGCATAGTTACAAAAGTTCTGAAGCCCAGAGTGCTTTTCACTGTACTAATTACCTGACTGCTTCCAGCCTGCTTTGGTTTTAGGAGCAACATCTGATTTCTGTGGAGAAGGGCACATCACAGCTGACTTTTCCTGTGCCTTACAGGGGTTCCCCAAAACTTTTGTGGTAGGTGTCGGGGTTTCCTAAAACAAAACAGTTTATGAATCATTTGACCTTCTTGCTTAGATCCTGGTTGTTTGGAAGAGAACTTGCATCACTTCCAGTTTGAAGATCCATAGTAACTAGGTTGTGGTGATGTTTCTGGCTCTAGTTAAACTTCCTAGAGCTATTCTAATAATAGTCTGGACAAAGACTGTGGGGTGAAATGTGGTCCTGAAGACTAAAAAGGACTAGTGTGACCCAATTTATCTGGTCTAACAAATTGTTCTTAAAGATTCTTTTCACTTACTATATACACTTGCCCTTTTTATTACACAATGCATTCATGGTCTGGAGGAATACGATTTTTTTTCTGGCCAACTGTATAAAAGCGTGTAACAGGGTTTAACAGTGTTAAAGCTTACTGTATCTGTTCTTTAAGTTCTCACAGGTACCTGTTAAGGTCATATGAAGCAAGCTTCAGCAATGACAAGAGTATACTAAAATACTTGAGGGAAGGGATGTATTTCTGAGACTTCTTTCAGCCTTATTTTCTTGTGAATTTGGATATCAGGTAATTATGAAGTATTAATTAGAGCAGAATGAGCAGAAGTGTCCCACAATGGGATTTTGTCAGATTCCTACAGAGGATCTTAGTGATTTTTGAAATTAAGACAACTTCTGGATACTATCCTTCTGTCAAACACTGCTGTGATAGTGGTAGGTCACTAAGTACTAGAGTCATCATGTGGTTTTTACTTGTAGGTTTTTCTGAAGGGCTTTTCAGACATTTTTCTGAAATACAGCCTGTATCTTCAGCATGACAGCAGTGCTGTAGCTCTCATACTGACAATGTGTCAGCAGGGGGAGCCGGCATTCAGCCTAACGAGCATCTGCTGCTGTGTTGAAACAGAACTGTTGGGAAATGATGTTGCTCCCTTTTAAAGAAAGCTGGTAGCTGCTTCTGTGGGAGCTGTACCTGGCTGCTGTATGTATTCAGTGTTCATTAGGCATAGGGACTTTGTAGCCAAGCATTGTCTGCTTCTTGAAATGCAGGTCCCTCCTGCTGAAAATGATATACTGTAAAATGTGAGTAATATTAAATGATTCTCTAAGCTTCAGTCTTAATATGTGAATATGAGAAGTTGAAGGCTTAAAGGCTTTAACTGGTAACTGACCTGTTTGAAAACAGTATTTGCATCTGACTGTTTTGCCATCCCAGAGGTTTTCCTTTTTACTGCTTGTTGCTTAATCACAAGCTTAGGCTTGTGTGTGCTGTAATTGTGGTAGAGCTGCCTTTGGGCTCAGGGTTTCCAAATGCAATTAAGATGTAGATGGAAACAAATAGATTTGGCCTGTACTGTTCTCCTGATGCATTCCTTAACTAGTGAGACCCAGGATGGTTTGGTAAGTGTTAAGTTGAGTTTTAAAAGTAACACTTCACTAAGCCTTTAAACTGTAAGCTCTTAGAATATAGCAATTATCACTGATTAAATGGAGAGCGCAGGGCAACTATCATATTCATAAGTCACTTATTCATAGATGCACTTAAGAAATTTATGCACCTCCTGAAATAATAGGCCTTGTTTGGAACACTAAGTAATAGCTCACATAGATTAATACAAGGTTAATTAAAAATGCTGATATGTATTTCATTATCACATAAGTGGCAAAGAGATGGTTGAGGTCAGCTCTGTGAAGAACTCTAGACAAATTATCACTTTGAAATTAATGCTTCAGATAGAAGGAAAAAGATACAATGTGATCTCAAGTAAATTTCTTCAATGGGTAAGCTCAACATTGTTAATGTAATCTATTTTCTGTCTTTAAGTAGCTAGTAGCTCCTCAAGGCATTGATTCCTTTTGTCTATGTGTTCAAGGCAATGGCCAGAGTTTTTCAGTGGCTGTTTGCGTAGGCTAGAAGGCTCCCTGTTATACTGGCTTGCATGAAGATGCTGAGAAGTTAGCTGCTCTCTATGCTAAGACAGAACCCGCCCAGTATCTGAGCTGGTTTATGTACTGGTTAAATTAATGGAAAAGTTGGAGTTGGACAGTTGCCTTTCCTGCTTGGATGCAGTGGGAAATAGAACTTTGCTTCAATCTGTACAGTACTTCCAGAATCCCTTGCTTAATTAGATATTATTGTATTAGTGATATCTGGCTGTAGCTCAAACTTGTAGTTTGCGGTGAGTAAATTTTTCAGAAGTAGCATTTATTATTCATAAGTCCTTGCAAATGGTGCTAATCATGTAGATAAGGCTTGTCAGCATTTGTGTGAGGCACTTTGGGCTCCTCATTTGGAAATTTTTGGTGCTGTTATCAAAGATTTGAAGCTTCTGTATAGTCACCTGAAGGAGAATAGCTGAGAGGAGAACAAACCTAGTCCCTCTTCCATTCAGGTTTGGCACTTGAAAACATGGCTGTAGATAACTTGTCAGTAATGGATGTCAAGCTGTGTTGTAATAAAACAAATGCTAGAGAAAGGGTTATTTTCCCTTCATTTTATTGATGACTAATTAGCTATTTGAGCTGTATAAATTAGTCAATCAGCTGTTGGTAATAACCCTTTTCCCCTCTCACCTTACAGCATTTCATCCTCATGACAGCCATCCTGACATGGGAGAAACTTGCGTGCAACTAATTGAAATACTAACGGAATAGTGAATGTGATTTCAAGCTAGGGCATGAAATGAAGAAATAAGAGCAGATGGCCCCTTCAGAAAAATAGATTAAAGAGAATGGATGCTTCTGGCCAGCTACATAGTTAATCCCTTGCTTCCTGTCAAGAGGTACTGCCAATAGATGGTTATTATGCAAGGGGTAAAATGGAAGCTATATGAATTTAATGGAAAATAAAAATGCTTTTCCTATCTCAGCTCTTTCAGATAATTTAGTGTTCATATTTTTGAGAGCTGTAGTAAATTGGAATAATAACCTATTAAATAATGTGTATTGCTTCAGAAGTGAATGCTATCAAAAGAGCAGCCCTGAGAATGGAGTTTTGTTCATGTACTGTAGAGATTGCGTAATGTCTCTGATATTTTCTTGCTCCGAAACACTGACCGTTAGGTCTTTATACCCCCAGTTGGGGATTTAGAAATGTTTATGGCTATTTCTGCTGATGGCATGATGAGAAGTTAAACTTTTCCCTGGTTAAATGTTCTTTCCAGTTTTAGTATTAATGGACAGTCAGATCCTGTTCAGTTCACTTAAGCACTTTTATTTCTTGGGTTTACATTAAATAGTATGTTTTTAGTTACTGTTTTTAACTAAATGAGTTATCTTTGCGCTTGCTCAATGAATCAAGATACGGAAGTGATGTGAAACATTAATTTGTATATCAATACATACCTACAAGAACCATTCTTCATGAATGCATTTGTAGAATGAAGTGTGATTGTTTTGCTCTTTTGTTCTCAAACATTTTCTGAATGTTTTGCTTCCCATGCATGATACAACAATCTGCCATATTGAGTGTTTACTGCTTCCTTTCAGCTACCATTCATCCTCTGGCTTCCCAGACCCTGCATTTCTTGGGCAGCTACACTTTTCAAATGCAGGCCCTTTTTCCACTCTCACATCTAGATAATACTTTGATTCTATGTTTTTAGAAATAGAAGCACCAAACTTCCCATTTGGAAACATCTTAAATGACACTGAACCAAGAGTAATGATGCCTCAGGTTCTTGGTGTTGGTGCTTTTCATAATGTTGGCAGGAAGAAATGGACCAGGAACTTGACTATATGGGTTTATGAAGGCAGGGCAGGCATCTGGTCAGTTGAAGCTTCTGCATTTTCCCAGCATTACTCACTAGATATCTCAAACCAGTGTAATCGGTTTAGCTTTGATCTCTCTCACCGTCAGTGTGGATATACTTCGCTGGTTGTGAATTGTTCCACTAAACTGTCACCTGTGTTGTACATCACATGTGAGAATTACTAACATAAAGGAAAAAAACATGAGTCATTACCAGGGAAAAAGTTGTAGTGGTGAGGAAAACAAGGTTTTGCATTTAGCTGGATTGAAACCCAAATGATATAATTCCTGAAATTGATCACATGACTGTGCAAGATAATGTGTTTTCTGAAAGTGGTAAACTGAGGCGCATCAGACTTTCTACTTCTGTATAAGTGCTTGGTTTTAAATTGCTTTAAAATAAAGACTGCTGGATTTAATACCTTAACTGCTTAGTACTTGGACAGAACTCCATGCATATACTTTGCTTCTTGCAGCTGTCACATGACTGCATATTGGGGAGAAATCAGACCTCAGATTTCTAAAGTAACTTCTGCTAATAAGCAAACTTACTAACCTGAAATGGCTTTTCCTATAATTTGTTTTATAGAGAACTGCTTAGATTTACTTCAAAACATGAAGACACTTACTTTAGATAAAAATACATAGAGCAAATACAGCTATACCATAAATGCTACTAAAAGTGTTTTAAAACTTTGTTTACAAAATCTTTCAATTTACTTTAGTTAAAGCTTACTGGCAGAAATTGGTAGCTACTTCAGATACTTATACAGGTATAAAACATTGTGTTGTACTCTTTCAGTCTTAAGTCTTGAAAATTATAAATACTCTGCTAGGGGAATGCTAGAAGTACTAGTTTTATTTTCTTAAACTTGGATAGATGCCATAAAAAAAGATCACTTTCTTTAGTGGAGGCATAGCATAGATAAGCAGGTGCTCCTACAGGGAATAGACTTTTCACAGGCTTGTATCTTGCTTTTTTTGCTGGGAAACTAATGAACAGATGTTGGTGCCCTCCCTTGTGAGAACTGCAGCTGAAGTGAGTCCATAAGCTGAACTTTCAGGTTTGCTATGGTTGTAGAGGAATCCTATATCTTTGTCAAGAACTTCATGAAGTGGCTCAACTCATTGTTATTCTCAAAAAATATTTGGAACAATTGACTGTGGTAGTGATCTGCTTCTCTAATACGTTTCTTCATACACAAATGTTTGGGAATGCCTGATGTTAAGTATGTGGAAGGGATCTTAATGATTCCCCTTCTTAGCATCCAAGTTAAAAACTAACAAGCAGTTTTTTCAACGTTGAATTTATGTTCAAGCTGATACAACTTAACACTTCTTGAATTTTAAGTCCTTTTCCTTTGGGTAGCAGATATATAAACTACCTTTGTATGTTGTAACTGCCAAGCATGTTTCTTCAAGTATTCATACTGTAATCTGTGCCTTCCAGGCAAAGATGGAAAAAAAAAAATAAAGGTAACTTGGCTTTACGGCAGCAAATGTCAGTAAGAAATAATAAATAATAAAATAAAAGTTTTGCTTATTTTGTCTTCTGACAATAGTAGCAATGGCCTTTTAAGGAGTAGAGGTGATTAAGTTAATCAGAATGGTATACTAGAATTAGTTGCCTTCTGCATGTAGAAGTTAGCCTCTGAATGCTTGTTTTCTTATGTATGTAGACCAGAATACATAAATGCTCTAGGACTTGTTTAACTTTATCATGAGGGTAGTTAAATGCTGGGCTGGGCTTCCTAGTGAGGTGGTTAATACCCCATGCTTGTCAGTGCTCAAGAGGTGTTTGGATAATGCACTTAATGTTGTAACTTCTGGCTAACCTTGATGTCATCAGGCAGTTGGACTAGATCCTCATATGTTACAACTGAACTACTCCTTTGAACAGTAGGTTGACTCAACAGATATACATAAAGATTACACCAGCATAAGACTTTTTGAACACCTTATAGGTACTGAAGTGGTAGCATTCACTTCCATAGTCTATTTGAGCAGTGTAATATCACAGAATGTAGGTATTTTCCTTTGACCTCAGTGATGTGGTAGTTCTCACTCGATTTTATTAACCTTATTTACTATGCCTTCTGAAACTGAAGAGCGACTTGAAGAGGAGGAATGTTCATATAGCTTTGAACAAGAGTGCAGTCTCAACAAGAATAAGCCTTAATATGCTTCAACATGAAGATAAATGAGTATTGGAATGGTTTACGCGAAGGTGGTGAAAAGGCAGCTGTTGAAGGCAGGTTTTAAGGCATGTCTGCAGGTATCATTGGGTTCAATAGTACTAGTAAGGTACAGATTATGCTTGCTGGTACTGATTATGTTGAATCTAACAAGCATGAGTTTTCTGAAGTCCAAACACTCAAATGTCCACTACAACTGATTTTGCTGAATTCAGTGGAAGAACTTAAATGCATTACATGTGCTTGTGACAGCTTCATCTGTTCTGCTCCCTAATACTTTGAAGCATGAACAATGGCAAGCTTTTGTGATTTCACACTGGCTCACTAAGCTCTACCGCAGTGCTCACTCCTCTCAACACAACAAGAGGACAAAATAAGATGAAGAAAAGCGCCTGGTTTGAAATGAGGACAGATCACTAACCAATTACAATATGTAATTGGGCTGCAATGTGGAGATCTGCTCCACGTGGGACCCATGGCCTGCAGGGGGACTGCTGCTGCGTGCCTGGAGCACCTCCTGCCCCCCTGCTGCACTCACCTTGGGGGTTGCAGGGATGGTTCTGTCTCATTTTTCTCACTCTTCCCTGCTGCTGTTGCACAGCAGTTTTTTTTCTCCTTAAATCTGCTCTCACAGAGGCACAAATAACATCACTTACTGGTTCAACTCTGGCCAGCAGCAGGTCCCTTTGGAGCTGTCTGAAACTGGCCCTAGTCAAACATGGGGCAGTTGCTGGGCTCTTCTCATAGAGACCACCCCTGCAGCCCCCTGCTACAAAAACCTTGCCACATAATCCCAATACAGTTTTTTAAAAGTTGTTTAGTTTAGAAAACGTTCTTCTGGAAAATGTTTGGAGGAGATGGGTGACTTGGGCATATACTTTCAACCATGCAAAGTAGTGTAATGATGGGGCTATAGACTGATGGGCACTGGGTTTGTCTGAATCTGTCTAGACTATTTGAATATATATAATCAACTGTAGTATGAGCTTCCAGTGTACTTTTAGGTATCAAATATGGCTTTCTGGGCTATAGTACCATAGAATTATAGAATGGTTCAGGTTGGAAGGGTCTTATCCCTGTCCATAGCAAGGAGGTTGGAACTACATCTTTATATCTTCCACTAGACCAGGGACAGGTCATCCATAATCTCTCTAGCAACTTGTTCTAGTGCCTCACCACCTAAACTCACTAAACTAACCACCTCACTCACTAAAGAATTTATCCCTAAGTTTTACTCTATACCCTCTTTCAGTTTAAAGCTATTATGCCTTGTCCTGGCAAGTCCTTTTCCAGCTTTCCTGTAGGTGCCCTTTAACTACTGGAAGACTGCTGTAAGGTCTTGCTGGATCCTTTTCTCCAGGCTGAACAACCCCAACTCTCTGTCCTTGTACAAGAGGTGCTTGAGCCCTCTTACCCTTGTAGCCCTCTTTGACTTTGCTCTGATAGTTCCATGTCCTTCCTGTGCTGGAGGCCCTAGAACTGAATGCAGATGGGGTCTCACAACAGCAGAGCAGAAGGACAAACACATACCTTGACTTCATAACTACACTTCTGATGCAGCCCGGTTTATTATGATATGTTTGATATGTTTGGTTTTCTGGGCTGCAGGCATATGCTGTTGCCTCACGTCCAATTTTTCATCCACTAACACCCTCCAAGTCCTTTGCTGCAGAACTACTCTCAACCCCCCTCCTTGCACAGTCTGTACTGATGTTTGGTGTTGCCAAGTGCAAGGACCCTGCATTTGGCCTCAAACCTCATGAAGATCACATAGGCCAACCTCTCATGCTTGTCCAGATCCCTCTGGATGGCATCCCTTCACTCCAGTGTGTCAACTGCACCACACAACTTGGTGTCATCAGGAAATGTGCTTAGGGTGTACTCAATCCTGCTGTCCATGTTCCTTCAAAGATACTAAAAAATAATCCTGGTATAGACACGTGAGGGGCACCACTGCTCACTGATCTCCACCTGGACATCAAGCCTCTGCCACAGCTTCTCAAATATGATAGATATGAGTGACTTCATCTGCAAGTTCCTTCAAGACCCTTGGATGTATCTCATTGGGTTGTACGTACTTGTGTATATTCAGGCTCCTTGGTTGGTCTCAAACCAGATCTTCCACAATGAGTGCTTCATCATTCTGCCAGGCCTTACCTTTGTGTTCTGTGAAGTGGGTGGTGTGGCTACAGCACATGCTGGTAAAGAGTGAAGTAAAAATGTTGAGTTCCTCAACCTTTTCCATGTGCCAGAGAATTCCATAGGAAATAAATTTTGGAGGGGGGTATAGAATGGACTGGAATTCATTAGAACTAATGTTTTTTTAAATACCAAGTATCAATAAGATACCTTTATATTACTGAATTAAATATTACCAGTGTGAAGTTTCATAGCCTTCACATAGCCTTCTGTCAGTTGGGATGGAGGGTGCTGGCGAAGCTCTAAAATTGCTGAAAATGACTTAAAGTAGGGGAAGATAATGTTACTTTGTCTTGTTGATGACTGCATAAATCTTGCTTAATGCTATGTTAATTTGTACATTTGAATAATTGTCAATTACACAAAACATAGGGGTAGAGGATAGCCTACTAAGATGTATGCTTTGGTAGTGTAGGTATTTTTCCAGTGTTAAATGTGGTTTGTATGAATCTGTCAGCAGACTGTAGTGGTCTTTGTTAGTCCTCTCCAACTTTAAATATGAGACCTGCTAGTGCTTGTCTCTCTGCTTTAGGCTTCATTAACTGGATATGCTATGGCTAGATAGTAACTGTTTTGACTTGCCAATATTTTTGAAGTGTGATGCATGCATATTAAGAACTGCGGGTTGTATCCACTTCTCAAGTGAGACCCAAATTATACTTTCTTTTCTTGTGAATGGTGCTGAAGGAATCAGTGGAAAAAAGCGTATTCAATTAAGGTTTTATGTACAAAGTGAGGAAGAAAAGATGTAGGCTCTTGATGACTCACCAAGATGACAAGTTAAATCTTGCATGAATATGATCGGGTAACCCTTACACATGTAAATGGGAGAATTGGAACACCTTTTTGTAAGGACTCAATATAGAATATTAATCCAATTTTGTTTGTGTTCTATGCCTTATGCGACCTGTTTGCTTGATACCCCCTACAAAATAAAATTACAGATTTTCATTTGAAATCTGCACTTGTTATAGCTTTATATCTACTGCAAATAATTGTTTGCCTGTGCTGCCTTTGGAGGGAACTATACTAGGTTGATGAAGAAGTCTTCTAAACCTAAACATCACTTGATATTATTGCATATATTTTATTCTTAGTGTACTCTAGTTCAGAAGGCTTCCAGAGCTCTGTCTTTTGTTAGGAGTTATTTGTGGGCTACCTGTGCTGTTACATGAAAAACAACAACAACAAAAAATGTATTTACTGGATGTAGTAGATGAATATAAGACAGCAAGGGTCACTTCTCAGACACCTTCTATTTAGTGATCCACTTAGAGGACAGGATCACAGAATACCTGACAAAACCTCAAAGTCAAATCCCCTGCTCTAAACAGAACAAATACCAGTGTTGCCATTATTTAGAAAGCAAAGTTAGGCATTTTTGAAGCAGGAAGGAACATAGGAGTAATTGGTTTTGTCCTGGTAGGGTACAGCATCCCAGTTTGAAATGTGTGTGGGGGGTACAAAGTATTGTTTAACCCACATGTATATTCAAGCTACTTTTGTAATTTCTTATGAAATCATGGAACAAATGAGCTGATGTTTTTGTAGCTAATGGATTACTGAACTTGCAATGTACGATTGACAAGCGTTCCTGAAAGAAAATTGTCAACAGTGGGTAAATCATATGGGAACTTTTAGCACTTCATTATACACATGCGTTCCAAGGCTCTATTCACAATGAGATAAATAGTAATTTTCAGTGAAGTAGGATGGAAATATAGGGCTGAAGCTTATGTTTACATCTTTTTTTCCTGAGAGGCTGAATGAACATCTGTTAATATCTTAGATGTTACTTCTCTTATGACAGTTCCTACATTAGTATTTTCAACTATTGCTAGTATTAATCAGTCTTAACAGAATCTAGTGTAGGCATTTCTGATGTAAAGGTGTTCAATTAGTTTTGAATTGCTTAAAGAAAAAGGCCTATTCAAAATATTTGTCATATTGGTGACTGAAAAGTATTTTCAGATCAGTGCAGACAGCAGTACTCCGACTGTAAAACTGAATTTATGATGCCTGTAAATGCAATTTATATCAAAATTGGTTTAAGTCCTTCAATGTGGATATTCATAATTTGAGTATGTTGAATATTGCAGACATTCTAGCATGAACCACTCATTTTATTGTAAATTCAAATCAGATTTGTTGTCCTTTGCTTCTGCAAAGGCAGTGGCATATAAAAGACAGTTATTCTGAATTCAACTGTTGTAATGTGCATTTGTTAAAATTTTTTACACATAGTTCATGCTAACTATTTGTTTTTATATCAATTCCAAATTAGAACATACTGTTGTGGGTAAACTTGTATTTAAAAATGCCTTTTGTTTTTGAAGTATTGAGATGTCTGAGGAAACTAGGTGGAATTCTCTGAAATGAATGCAGAAGAATGTGTGTGGGTACAGTAGTAGAGCAGCTGCATTAAACACCAGAAGTTTCATTCAATTTTTCATTCAAGTCTTTTATAACTATTCAGGTTAGATCTAGATATAACCATACCACAAATACTTGTTCATTATTTTTAAGTCTCTGAGGGTAGTTTTGATTACTCTACTTCTCTAATTTGCATTTCTCATGAAAATGAGACAGTATTTGCTTTGGTAAAAGTGTGGGTGGGAAAGATCTGTCCAAGCATTTATTTACATCAGGAAACTCTTGATTGTTGCTTATTAAGTGTTTTATTTTTTTAAAAAGTATTTTATTTACTTTATCTGTCTAGCATAAAAGGTGTATAATCTGAAGCATGGTCAAGATCCTTTTACAGTGTCAATGAGATTAAGCCCTCAAACAATTATAACTATTGTTGGTTTTGTTGTCCTGCCATACTGCACTGTGGACTTAGCAGAATAAGTCATGGTAAGGCTTGTGAGCATTAAATCAACACCTGGCTTTACAGACTTCCTATGGCTTCATTTTAGTGCAGGAGTTTTAACTGCCAGCATTTTCAGAATTGGTGAGCTTCAAATGTGAATCTCCTGAGACACAAGTGTGGATTTTGTTGCTGGAAATCTTACAAATAAGAAAAACAGTATGGAATGTTGTTACATATGGTATAAATGTAGTCCTTTAATCCCAAAGACTGTTCAGAAGTGGTTACTGATGCTCTGTACTGGAATAATTGTAGAAAGCTTGAAACTGAACAGATATTGTCCTTGTTCTTCAAAGAAAAACTGTTCTGAAATTTTTCTAAATCTGACTTAGAATCTACCTTTTTGCTTTGGAAGCTAGCCTTTTCTTAAGGCTTGGGTGTATTCCTTAAAGGGGATTAAAAAAATAAAATCATAAAACCACAATCTAGTATGCAAAAGTGTTTTTGTAGTACCATTAGTTTTACTGTTCTCTTAATGTGAGAGCATACCAAATGTCCATACCATCAGTTCATCTGGCCAGTAGCAGAGATTTCTTTCAAGAAGTATCTAATGGTACTTTCCCAGTACCTCCTTCAAGCTCCTGGCAATAATTTGTCTAATGCAGCCCAGGGTATCGTTGTCCTCCTTAGCAGCAAGGACACACTCCTGGCTCATGTTCAGCTTGGACTGGGACTCCCATGTCCTTTTCTGCAGAGCTGCTTTCCGGATGGGTAGTCACCAGCATGTACTGATACCTGGACCGCTCTGTCCCTACGTGCTGGACTTTGCAGTTCTCATGATTGAATTTCACAAGGTTCCCATCAGCGCATTTCTCCAGCCTTCCAAGATCACTCTGGAAGCTGCATGACCCTGTGGTGTATCAGGTGCTCCTCCCAGTTTTGTCATCAGCAAACTTAAGGGTGTGCTCTGCCCTATCATCCAGACCAATCACTAAACTAGATCTGACACTCCCTTCTAATGCAAAGCATTCTGTTTCTAGGTTTAACAAACCTGTGTCCAGTAATGACTCCTGAGGTATGCTGAACATTACTGGCTTCCAACTAGACTTTGTGCCAAAAGGTCCTGGCCATTCAGTCAGTTCTCAATGCACCCCTTTTTTCCCTGTACAGTCCATACACCAGCAGTTACGAGGCTCTTATGGATTCCCTTTGGTGAATATATGCTGACTACTGATGATTTTCATGCCTTTCATGTGCCTGACAATGGTTTCCAGGATTAGCAGCTCCATCAAAATAATAAAGCAAAATATATTGCTGCTGTTGTACTGCTAGTAACTTCCAAAACAGCTTCAGTATATTATACCATTGCCCTTTATTTAGGAACATTTGTAATATTATTCTTAAAATATTTGCATTTTGAAAATGAATATGAAAATTATTTCCAGTGAAACTGTTGTAGTTCTGTCAACACCATATGTTTTATGAAGTTATGATTGTTTTGATGTCCTAGTTCAGCCTTGAGTTATTTATTTACTCTTCCATCTGAAATAGAAAATCAGTATGAAATCACTTAAATTCATCATAGTGTTTTGGGTTGAAGTGCAACTTTAAAGGCTGTCTAACTCCTCCTCTGCAATGGGCAAGTACAACCTCCCACCAGCCCAGGTTGCCCAAAGCTCCACCCAGCCTGGCCTTAAACACCTTCAGGGATGGGGCATCCACAGCTTCTCTGGGCAGCCTGTACCAGCACCTCAGCACCCTGTGTGAAAAATTTCCTCTTAACACTAAATTTCCACTCTTTTAGTTAAAGACAATTAGTCCTTGTCCTATCACTACACCCTCCTGACAAATGGTCCCTCCACAGCTCTTTCGTAGCCCCCTTTAGGTAATGGAAGGCTGCTGTCAGGTCTCCCCAGAGCATTCTCTTCTCCAGGCTGAACAACCCCAACTCCCTCAGCCCATCTTCAAAAGAGAGCTGCTCCAGCCCTCTGAGCATCCTCATGGTCCTTCTCTGGACTTGCTCTAATACTTCCATGTTCTGGGGGCCCCAGGGCTGAATGCAGGGCTCCAGATGGGGTCTCACAAGAGCAGAGTAGAGGGGGACAATTCCTTCCCTTGCCCTGCTGGCCATGCTGCTTTTGATGCAGGCTTAGTGCCTCTAAGACCTCTCAATCTGAGGGGAAAAAAAAAGTACATTTTCTTAAGGATTTCCAGACAAACTTAGCTTGTTCTCATTTCTGTTGATCTTGTTTAGTAAACATCGTATTAAGGATAAATGCAATAAACATTTGTTTACTCTGGCATTTGATCTTGCATTGATTTACAAATTGATTTACACCAGACAAGTACAGAGAGCACTTCATTCTGCATTAAGCGCAGGTACTTGCATTGGTTTAGCAGAGTGACCTGGAATCCTGGCTTGTAGTTCTCCTGTAGGAAGATTAATTCTACCTTGAGATTAACATGAAACAATTCTACTTCGTCATTATCTGATACATCTAGCAATATTGTTTGGTGAATTAACTGGGGAGTAATCATTGCTTAAATCTCTCTGCTATGCTTAAATGTAAAGGAGAAAAATCCCTGCAGTTATTTCTTCATCCAGCTAAATTCCTGGACTATTGCATTAGCTGCATCCTTGGTCTGAGAACATGGGATTTTAATCTCTAGCATTAAGGGAAGCTTTAATCACATGTACATTTACTATTTGTGATCTAGGAGATGTTGTTGCTTCATATAGCTAAGCAGTAGAGAATGTGATCTAAGGATTAGGAAAAAGCAAATCTTTGTCTGACCTTGAAAATCTGATTGGATTTCTTATGTGATCTGAGAATTTTCCCTAATTATCTAAAACTGGATGTGAACGATAGAATCATATTTGTACAGCTCATTTGATATCTATGCTTAATTCTAATGCTTAATATTTCATATTCATTTTAGGTTTGAGTGCAATGAAATGAAGAGGAAAAAATCTGATTTTTGGTCACAAGATAACTTTTGTCAGTATTTCAGCGAATGTGCATGAAGTCTTAAGTTGGTTTGATAAACATAGGAATAATAGAAAATTCTTATTTTGTAGTTTTATGCCAGTGCTCATAGCTATGGCTGCTCAGAAGGAAAGTCATTTGGATTTGAAACAAATTCGGGGAAAATTGTTCTCTAGTTTGCTAGCAGTTGATTGGTAGTCTCATGAGTCTTGGTAGCTTTTTCAATCAAATAGAAGCTTTAAACAGTGGGAGTTCATGTAAATAAATGGTTCTTAAAATGGTTAAAGTATACAGCTATCTGAGGTATGTAGATGGATCTTCAGACTAATGAAAGGATTTCTTTCAAAATTTGACTTGGCTGCTTCAAGTTAAGTCACCACTGAAACAAGCAAGACTTTCCATGACCTTTTAAATTTTTGTATTAAGTAAATCAAAATATGACAGAATTAAGTGAATATAATATTGAGGTTGCCATCAACAAAACCTTCAAGTACCAGAATCAAATGATTATGTAAGCTAAAATTTAGGAAATGCAAGTACAGTGTATTGAAGTAATTATCCAGCGGTGCAACTTGAGGAATGTTCATGAGACGTTGTTAGGACCCTACTCTTAACTCTCTAGTTTAACCTTGGCAAGTCTAAGAGCTGGATGTTCCTGAAACAAAGCTCATTCAGTTGTGTAATGCTTTTTAACATTTTGCATGAAAGTCCCTGAACCAGGGTTCACTCATAAATTGACAATTCTCACTTGGCATTTACAGATGTTAGAAATTGTAACTCTGTGAAAATAAGCTTTCAAGTGGGCAGGGTAGGGTTGCAGTGTGTATATACTGTTGTGTACAACAGTGTATGGCACAACAGAACAGATCTTGTGTCAGTCTGGTTATTGGGACTCTCCTCTGCACTGGTATGTTTCAAAACTAAATCAATACACTGTGCTGTAGTAATTGGGATCTTGATTGGAGTCAAACTATGTTCTGCTTTTCTGAAGAACTTCTAGTCCTGATCTTAAACTTTGCTGTAATTACATCGCTTCATCCATAGGAGTAGTTCTATTTTTATTACAATTGCAACATTTAGCGACATTTTATACCAAAATATACTAAAGAACCTCTTACACTTGACTGCGTAGTTTTGAGCTTTGAATATTTATATTTAGTGCTGCAGCTTGTACACTATTAAAAATCAATGTCAATTTTTTTGTTTTGCGTATCCAATCTTGTCTCCCAGGAAATATGAGACCTTTGTCATTGCCCTTGTTATATCAGGAAGCAGAGGGTATTAGAAGTAGCTTACTTGTATTAATTTGATATTACACTCCAGGTCTACATTTGCAGTTCAGAAATTTGGATTTAACATGTCACCTGCTTTCTGTGAGTGGGAATATCATACCTTATAAAGTTTTAGTCTTAAAATCCATTTTCAGATGAAGTTAATGTAACTTTACATCAATCTAATTGCTCATAATTCTCCAGTTCATAAAGTGACACCTACAAAAACCATAGTAATTCGGTTGTTCCTGGGATTCAGCTGTTAAAATCATTCATACATTCCTCAGCTGTTGTCACTCTGTGGGGCTGTGGACTGAGCGATTTGGAGGTTTTTCTTTTGTGTGCGCTACAACATAAAGGTAACTTTAAAGAAAGGCTGCTTTACAGAATATGGATCCTCCAGAATGTTTATGCTGCTAGAATGCATATGATTAAGTTTTTCTAGGGACTTGCCAAGAAGATTTAAAATCATAACTGGGGAGGACTGTTCTTTCAGAAGTCTTCAACTTAGTCTGAGTGCACAGAAGAGCTAGTGAAGAAATGAGAAAAGACCTGTGAGGTGCAACTGAGAAAACTGGGGTGAATTAGCCTGGAGAAAAGGCTGAGGGGAGACATTATCACATCCTACAAGTACCTGGAAGGAGGTTGTAATGAGGGAGGGTGTTGGTATCTTAGGTGGCAAGTGATAGGATGCAAAGAAATGGTCTCAAGTTGTGTCAAGGTAGGTTTAGGTTGGACATGAGGAGGAATTTATTTGTGGAGAAGGTGGTTAAGTATTAGAATGGGCTGCTTGGGGAAGTAGCGGAGACCCCATCCTTGGAAGCATTTAAGAGATGTGTGGACATGGCACTAAGGAAAATTGGTGCTGTTACTTTACAGGTCAGGTTGATGCTTGGACTTGATGATCTTGCAGGTCTTTTCCAATCCAGACTTCTGTTACAGGCTCATATGCAATAAAGAATAAAAATAAACTCCAAGCTTGTGATAAATACCACTAAATTGTACTGAAGTAGAATACAAGGTTGCTTACTTTTGCTAAGAGTTTAAAGGTATAGTTGAAGATGGCTGTGGAGGACAAATGCTAAATGCCCATAGAAGAACTTCCATAGTACTTCTGACATTGGGTTTTTCTATGCCCTGTGTTTAACAGATTTGAACCTCTGACAAGCTGGACTCCAATCTAGTAAAGACCTCAAGCAACACTTCTTTAGTATTTGTATGCCCCTTTTATTCTACCACCTGTGAAATGAAATGATCAATTTTTAATTAGCACAATGGAGAGTCAATATTGGCAGGAACTAGAATCAAGAATCAATCCTTTGTATATGTGAAGTATCTTTAGAACGAGCATGATCATGCATCCTGAGTTCCTTTTCGTCGCATTCCTTCTGAAACGTATTCCTGTCATCTTGGCTCATACCTAGAAATCTGAGATTAGTGTTTTACCAAGGTGCTTTAATTGCATTGCTAAGATTTCAAAAGCTTGAATTGACACTTAGTATGCAGTAGACGACCATCATACAACTGTGTGCTTTACAGCTTATAGAAAGTTCTATATATTTTATATGGGAGAAAATAGTCAAGTACTAAACTATGCTGTAAGTTTTTGAACTTGAAAGGACTGAAAGTGTCTTGCTTGATCCATTTTAAGATCCATTTTAATACATAAGCATATTCTGAATATTAAGTTAAAAGTTCATTTAAAACACTTGCAATGCTAATTGAAAGTGCTGATATGAACATAAATATTAAACACTGTAAAAGAAAAACATGGTTTGCTCCATTCACCTGTGTAATGTGTATTAATTATGTATTATGTCACTAATATTATACTATAAGGTATTATTTTTAAAGTTACTATTTATAATTTATATAGACTTTAAAGATTCTCAGTTTTCAGCTTTTAATATTAAGCTGAGAAAATAACAGACATTTTTCCTTTAACAGAAATTGAAAAATTCCAGAAAGGGGAAGGAAAGGAAGAAGAAAAATATATTGACGTAGTCATCAATAAAAATATGAAGCTGGGACAAAAAGTTTTGATTCCAGTAAAACAATTCCCTAAGGTAAGTTCAGTTTTCATACCTTTTTAAGTGTTTATAAAAGGTATTCCACTAATATCTTAAGATAGTGACTGTTCCACTTAAAACAGTCTGTACCAGTGCTGTTCTGTGGTCTATGGAAGTTGTAAGGTAGGAAAGTTTCTTGGAATAAATGAGCAGAAAAGTGTTGCTAGTCTTACAGAAAATAGTAGGTTGTAAACACGTGTTTTCAGTTCCAAAGACCAAAGAGGATCCTACTGCTCTGAAAATGCTTGAAGGAATTATATTTAAACTGATGCTGACATCAGCCTGTGAAATGTACTTACTGTATGCAAAAGTGAAGCTTAAAATCCACTATTAGAAGAATTCTTTGTGTAAATACCTTACTTTCAGCTAGTGTTAGTCTTGAACTAGGTATACCCACGGTGCTGAATTATACAATGGGTTCTAGGGGAAGCAGGGACTATTCCATTAATAAATTTAACCACCATGAATTCTTAATGTTTCTTTATGGTCAGATGTTATCCTGGTTTAAAATATCGCTTCATGGAAGTGTGTATTCAGTGTACAAGAGGCTGTGGAAGCTCATTGTTTTGTATTTCTTTACAAATTTTAAGGCTAATGTTGTGCAAAATCATCAGGATGTTCGTGTTTATCACCTGTTTTAAATAGCTCTCCTTTTCGTATTGGAAATGTCCAGACTGCCTTTGTTTTTACTCATGAGGAAAGGAATGTCTTCAATCCTTCTTCCATTTCACTTGGAGGACTTTTTTCTAAATAGCTTTATTTGCACTACTAGTGTTTTTCTGTTCTGGGTAACTTGCAGAGATTTTTTTACTGCTGTTCAAAGTTTCATGAAATACTGCTTCAATGAACTTGTGTGCTTGCATACCCTTTGTATGTGGGTACCTATTTGGAATTCTGCCTTAGAAGTCATCTTTATTTAATGACTGGGAAAACTTATCTATAAACACCATGTACAGTCCTTGTAAAGAAGAGGAGGTAACAAATAGGGGAAGCTTATGTGGACAGTCCTTCTAATCAGGATATTTTTCTTCAACTATTGAGATGTTTTCAAATGCTGAGATATGTGGACAGATGAGCTTGAAGGGAGAAAAAGCAAGGTGGTTATTAAAAGGAGAAAGTATCTTTTGGAAGATTTGGTTTCTTCAGTGTCAACTTTCTTTAAAGATCTAAACATTAAAATTGTTGTTTAGCATAGCTAGTGGGAAAGCCAATGCTGACTTTTGAAAGGGAGGGATGCTTTGCTATGTGTTTAGTAGTTGTGTTCTGTGGACATTCTTTGGCTGTCTGAGATGGAATTAAGCCCCGTATGTGCTATAGAAAGAAACCTTAATTTATGTCTGAACACAGAGCTTTGTAATCCTGTATGTCCTTGTTTAGAAGACCAGGATCTAGGTGGCAGAGTACAACTACTGTGCAGAACAGACTTCCTATGTGAGTTCCTGTCTCCACTAGTAATTTTTCCACAGAAAGAAGAACACTGGTATCTCCGCTCACACAAATCTCTTCTACCGGAGGGAATAAAACTAAGTATTTTCTGGTTTAAGAATACTTTTATTTCCTAATTGGTATGGAGGCATTCATTTTCTCTCAAAATTTTCCATTTTATTATATGATATTTTTGTCAAGCTTACTCATCACAGACCAAACATAGTCAAAAGGCATTGGGATTTCTCACTGGATAGGAGTAGTTTAGGAGGTGAGCATCAGTTCAAAATTGTGACAGGCCCTCTTGAACTTCTCTGGAGGGGACCCAAACAACAAGCAGTTGCTGCAGTTAAGTGTTGTCCTGTTTACTAGAACCAGGCTTGTTTTATTTTGGAGCTCTAAGAAGTTTAAATGTTTTGTACAAGGTGATGTAGCTTCAACTTGGCAAACTGAGAGCCTTATCTTGGTGTACTGTAGCCTGCAGCAAGTGACAAGATTTGGATGCCTATACACAGGGTAGCAGTCTTGCATCCTAATGTTTGCTCTAGATACTAATTCTAGTTCTGTTCATATGTTCAGAGAAGGGCGCAAGTGAGGAATGTTTTATCAAGTCTGTCAGGGTACATATGAAATTATTCCAGTCACCTTGGTGAGCTGTATTTATAATATTCAGATTCTGCAGAATTTAAGAAGACATTATGGGGTGCTTATATAAAAACCTGAAATGATGCTTCACATAAAAGGTTTATGCCTCTGGGTCATGCTTTCCTGTGCATATGTTGTTTGCTGGATCATTTTTCCTGCAAGAGTTGTTAGAACTCATGCAAATGTCATTTGAAGAAGATGCAAAGTTGATAGCTCCTCACAAAAATGGTTAAAAGTTGATTCTCACTTGTGAGTAATTTTCTCCTTTCTGCTGATCTGTGTTAGTGATAAATGCTTCAGAAGCCTGGAATGTAAGACTTAAATATGGATGACAGCTGTGTAAAAAGCTCTTCTGCATGTGAATATTGAATTTGGAGCCATTCTCCTAGCAATTTTTCCTTTCTTTCTCTATGTTAGCAGTCATCACTAAAGTTGGCAGTTACCATACAAGTTCCCAGACAAGGATTCGTTCAGTCTTTCAGGTGTAGCCTTTTCAGTGTTAGTGAACAGAGAATCTGGTGTTTAGAGCTGACAAAGTTACTACAATAATTGATAAATCCATTAAGCACTGGGGTGCCAGTTTGGGTTGAATTTGGAAAATGTAAGTATCCAGAAAGTGACAAAAGTGAGGCTTTCTTCAGCTTTGCAAATAGAGCACTGTCTCCCCAAGTAAATGATGCGGGTTTTTCAGCTTAAATGGGATCAGAAAAGCAGGTTATTAAAGTTCTCAAATCCTTAAGGTGAAATATCTAAAAATGAAGCTACAAATGGAAGCGATTTTGATAGCAGAAGCTATTCTGTTAATGTTTGCCAGTGGTTCTCTGGCAAGTCATGATGCTTTGTAGGATATAATTGGGATCAATGAAGTATCAATTATTAGTTTTGGTTGTAAATGAGGTCCCTGAACCAAAGCAGCCCACCAGCATACTTTTCACTCTTCAGATACCTTACGAAACATTGCACAGGGTTACCTGAATTTGCTTTAAGTATTTCACTGTGCTTTCCCTCTTTAAGACCTCTCCACCTCTGACTCCTTGAATAAATCATACAAACCCCAAAATAAGTCAGTTCTAGCTCTGATCTGACAAAGCTGTCACAGCAATGCCTGCTTGTATTCCCTGCCCTCTTAGATGCATTCTTGCAGGATCAAGGCTGGGTCCTGTGCATACTGAACCTCTACCTCTGACATACCTGCATGGTGACAGGTTAACTGCAGTAGAAGGTTATTCAACTAAAGTTTGGAGCAGCTGGTTTGTATCTTTGAAAAGAATCTGGACCTCAGGTTCAGAAGTCATCTCTTTTTCTGTCTGGATGTTATTGCTTTCCCTTAAAAAAAAAAAAAAAATCTCCCTGCTCCTGGTCTTCTGCTTATTGCTCCAACAGTTGAGTGTTCATTCCTGGGGATGTTAAATTTGCCTTCTACCTGACAGCTCTTGGTTGCTTTCTATGGTACTATGCGTGTATTATTTAGCCATGACTTTGTCTTGCTCAGTCATGATAGAAGTTAGCTTTAATGTTCATGCTACCGGTAGTTGGCCTAAGATTTTTTTTTTGTTTAATAGAATGTGAGAGAAGATAACAAACTATTTCATAAAGCAAAATAGTCCTAGGTTCAGTTTCAGCTCCAGTTGGTTGTGCATTCAAATGATCTTCATTTGAACTCCTGTACATGCTGAAAAACAGGACAAGTATGTTTTAATGATAGTGTTACTTGGTGAGACAAAGCCTTGTGGAAACTCCTTGTCGGTTGCAGGTCCAGTCAAGTATTTTCAAAATCTGATTGTATGCAATCATGTCAGGAGTTGTTCAGGTTGGTCTAGCTATTGAATTGCTAAGATAAGAAACTAATCTGAAGCATTTAGTTGAGGCTTGAATGTTTTGATAATGCGGTCTGCAGTCCTGTTCTAACTGGACTAGGATTACAAGCAAGGATTAGGTTGCATACAATCCTAACTTTTCCTCTAATTGGAAAAGGAACAACTTCCTCAGGTAGGACTCATTTCCAGGTTTTTACCTTTTTGTAGGATTTCCACATGGATGCTGGATGTTTAACTTGGAGTTGGTGGAGTGAGATCTTGTCAGGTTAGGCATTGGAGTTCAGGGTGACTTAATATACCTTACTATTTGATCAGATGAATATCTTTGACTCCAGGTCAAGTGTGAAAATGTAATCCTTAAACCTGTACTTCTGTTGCATTTCATGCTTGAAAAATCCATCTTTAAACTTGCACAGACTTTAAGGTAGGACTAAAGTGGGCTGGCAATAGAAGGTCATGATGTGGCTGTTTGAGAGTGAAGGGACTCTAAATCTATCCTAATACTGCTATGAAATGCCAAGAGTTGAAAGGTGTTTCATAGCTTACATACGTACATATGAGGCAAGTGCTATCTTTCCTCCCACAAGCTTGATGAATATTCACTGAAGCAGTTTTTCTCAAATCTGATTTTGTTTTGGCAGTTTAGTGAACTGAAGTGTTCAGAATTTGGTGAAATAGCTTCCAAGGATAAGTGGAAAGATGGTTTTCAATGAGATTGATCAAGATGGAGAATTTCTTCCATTTCATAGGCTACTATTCTAAAAATTGCTTACAAAGCTATAATTAAGTATTGAGCAGATGTCAGAATTAGTAAGAAGTGGTCCATACTGTTTCACTGAAGTGATACTCTAAATACATATTCTCAAAATTAATGTGCAGGTGTGCATTAATCCCTTAGCTCAACATTTAAAGTTAAAATACATACATTACACATGCAAATGTCATTTTAAAATATTTGCAGTTTTACATAGTCATGGAAAGATTAACTAGTCATGTAATTAATATTTTAAAAACAAACTTTCACAACAGCTGGGTTCTAAGGATTTCCTACAGTAGGAATGAGAAATGACATGAGTATATAATCACAAGTGATATGAAGGAACAAGTGTTAGGTTTAATACCAGAGAATTTTTGAATAACTTTATAGTAATTGACCAAGTTTAATGTCAAATAGGTGTTTAGAAGCCTATTACTGTTCTGAGAGCTGTGCGAAGGAGACAGCACTCTGTGCTGGTGTAAATGCATGAAATAGTTCCATTCCTATAGGAACCTTATTCTCTTGAAGTGAGTAAGAAAAGTTTTTGAAGTTTTCCCAGTTTCAGGTCATTCTAAGGGCAAGTGCCCTGAATGTTAATTTAAATATTTTTATTTTTTTCTAGTAAATCTATCACAGAGGAACCGTTGCAGAAAACTAATATATTAAGAAAGCTTTCTACAGCTTTGACATAGGCTGGCTAGAGCTTTACAGCACAGCATTTGGTCAAGCATTTGTATTTTCACTAAGTATTTTAAGCTGGATGAACCGTTCTCAGTAGACTTGTCTTGGTGGGGATAAACAAGGATTACTTTTTATTATATCCTTCCTCCTGTAATATATACATTTAAACATGATGTAGCATTGGCATTAATTCTTTTTTTGCTGAAATTTATACAGTAGATTAAATGCTCACAAAAAGGATGTCTCATTTGTATAATTCCTTTGTAGCAGTGTTTTTTCCAGAACTGTTTTCAGGAAATAGATTTAAGCAGTGCTTTGGTAAGGAAATAAATCTCTAGATAACTGTTAAAGGCATATTTTGATGTGAGGATTCTGAAGGAAATGGGTGTTAAGCAGTAATGTCCATAATCTCTGTTGTACTATATCTGCAAAAATGCTTTATTAAAACGAGGATTTATGAATACCTTTGGCTTAAACAGTAGCTGAAGTAACAATTTCTAGTGTTTTTTCCAATCCCTTCCAAGTCTGTTACTCTGTATCTTGATAACATTTTTACTAAAAATAGTTTAATTCTTTTGCTATAATCTTGTTTCTGTAGGTACCATATCTGGCACAGCCTTGAGAGCAGTCCCAAAACAACTTCATGATGATGTTCATCTTCAATTTTATGTATATAATATATCCATAATAAGATCTTGATTCTTATCTAGGATATTGCAAGCTGTTTTAATGTATAGACAGCCCTTGTTTTAATGCTACAGAATATCACTCATACCTGGCACTTGTTCCTAGTTCAGGTAGCTGAAGAGAATTATTTGCAGGTAATAGCTTCCAGACTGGCCTGGGCTGGAAAGCAGTGTGACTGCTTTAATACAGCATCAAGCTGAAGCTAGTGGACTTGAGTACAATTTGGGCTATTTGAGTGCAATTCAGATATGATCATGCTGTACAGGGGAGCAAGTAAAGAGAGGAGCCTGGCATGTCTGATTTTGAGCTAGAGCTGATAAGTGACTGATCCAATCTGACTTGCCCAGACCTGCACCAATACCCTTTTGTTACTATTCAGTGCCTAATTCAGAGTTTATAATCTTGAGTTCAATACTGGACCTGTACTTGTTTTTTTTTCTAGGTTCAGAAGGGCAAATAAACTTTAGGAATGTGAAGCATGGGAAGCAGCCATGAAACTTGTACATGAGCTAACTTCTACAAGAATTTAGATCTGCCAGATGTACTTGCTTCTGGTTCACCAGCAGCTAGGCTGGATTTATTAACTTTGTAATGAAAACTTGTCTGCGTGGGGTTTGATTTAGGTTTGACTCTTACTTCTTGACTACTTGAGATAATACCCTGTATAAATAGTGAAAGCAATTTACTGATTCTTTTTGATTTGTTTCTATATCTTGGTGAAATATTTAAAACTAAGCTTTTGCTGATCAGATGTTTCACATTTAATATAAAAGGGAGATAAGCCAGTAGTTCAAACAACATCCAGTATTCGTTCAAAGTAAATTTTCTCTACTGAAAAGCTTCATTCAATATCAAATGGGTTTTACAGAATCTGAAATATCAGTCGATTTCTAACTTTCTTACATGTGAACAAAGTCTTTAGAAGTATGTAGTAAGCCATTTCTAGTAACCTCTGGTCACAATCCTCATTTTAAGCTGTATCTAGATGTACTGTACCTTCAAATCAGCAAAATTTCAGACTTGCAGTGCAGATTTCTCATGCTTCAGAGTTGTCAAATCTAATATTTGTAGCATGGGTGCACAGGAAAGAATAGTTCAGTGGATCTCAGGATATAGATAATACATTTTCATGTTCATTAAATGTGTTGTCTAGAACATGTCAACTGTGCAGCTACTTGAATAGCTACCATATCTAGCATCAGCACTAGATGTTTTCTTGTATTTGTAGAAAAAAATGCAAAAACATTTGGTATTAGTTTTGTGGGTCAAGCTTTAGATATATTTACACAGTACTTGGTTTTAAACAGAATAAAACTATTTGGTTTTAAACAGCTGAGTAAACAAATCTGCTTTGGATCACAACTCTTCTCTGAGCTCCGAAGCCAGCTGGTTGCTTTTTCTGAAAATTACATGCAAAAATAGAACCCATTTTTGTTGTTGCAAGTGTGCTCTTCCATCTAAGTTGCATTTTTTTATTTTTTAATGGTCAAGTAGTTTGTTTCAGTGATGTGATGTTCAGCCTTATACACTATGTAGTTAAAATACATGCTTGCCTACTGCTAGATTGTGATAAATATTCACGTGGAATTTCACTCAAAAAAACTGAACTTACTAAAATAAGTTTAAGTCTATATCAGACTGCAGGTATTGAACATTGAGAAATAATTTTAGCATGCTCTACTCTAAATGGAAAACCTCATTTAGAAATGAATATAGTACTTGTTTGCATTAAAATAGCCTTGTTAATTCAGAAAACATAAGTAACCTGAAATAGTAAAAAGCTGACAGTATTCCATTACATGAAGGTTTCCATTTAAGTTTAGCCATAGTCCCTATTCATAAGCAATGATCCTTTATAGAGGTTATTGACAAGGTCTTATATTCACTTTCGGAAGTTCAGTATTTGTTACAGATTATTTCAACTAGTTTAAATGCTTTCATTGCAGGAACACCTTTGTAATCGTGAAGGTGTAGGTCTGTAGTAGAGGACCTCTGGAAAACGTGTAGTACAACCTTCTGATGACCTCCTGACTGTAAATTAGGTGACACCTGAGTCCTGAATACCGTCAGCAATGGAAATTTCCCCCATTTTGGGCAACCAATTTCTAACACTTTTTCTTTGATAGCATGTTAAGACCTGTAAGGACAAAAGCAATGTAACATGTCTAATAAAATGGAGTTAAAGGTATCACCTGAGGATTTATTGAAATTTGAACTGACAGCTTCAGGAAATACTAGTTAATGAAAGGCCTTAAATAAAATAGCTGGTGTGGACTAGTCATCCATGGCCATTCATTCAACTGTATCCTGTTTCTAACTCAGGAATCAAGCTCACAGGTTCTAAAGGGGAGGAGAATTACGTTTTCATTTTTAATAAGCTTTTTTTAATGCTTGAGTTTCTTTTGTCTCAAATTGAAGTGGGTTAACTGGAGCTGTAGACTTTCTTCATTGCAGGAGGACCACAGCTGGGCTTTTTTTTTTCCATCAGCACTTCCATTGTAGCAACAAAGGAGTTTGTCAGAGCTTCTACTTCCCCATTGTCAAGTGTTATCAAATTCATCTAGGGGGATAAGGAGATCAAATGAGCTCATTGTGGCCCTCTAATGATGTAGTACTAGAGGAAGAGTCAACTGTTGCATAAATGAAACCAGAAAAACAAATAGTTTAAATGTATTTTCTCCGTAGCCATTTTAGCAATTTACCGATTGCTAAAACTGTTCTTTTCACGATGAGTGGGTCACTTTAGATTACAACAGTTTGAATATCTTGGTTTTACGAAGTCTTATTGGTGATAGTAAGTACACCTGAATAGTATTTTATTTCATAAACTTATTATTCTGAATTGAATCAATTATTACTTTTAAAAAGTGATAACATTCCATACAAATTTCAATATGTGGCTTATATTTATTGGTGCTTTTTGATTCCCCCCCCAAACTTAAATAGAAGCCTGTATACTTCAAATGAATCTTGATGTTTTTTCTAATTATCCTTCAAATTTTGTATACCTTCCAAAAGGTAGTACAATGATATACAAAATTGGACTATTGAATTCACACAGCTCTTCTCCCAGTATGTGACTGGGAAAATGCTTTGTGGAGATTTCTTGCCCGTGCGCTCCTTTGAGCTCAATTTTGTCTTTAAATGACAACAGGAACATTACTTTTGTTATTTTCCCTGTCTCGGGTAGGGTTTTGTAGTTATGTTCTTTAGCTTATTTCCCCTATGGAGCACCTTCTTGGCTGAAGGAGCATCATGTATTTGTGGTGGCCTGAATTTTAATGTCTTCCATAAATGGATGTGTTTAGACTTTCCTCAAGTAATTTTCTTCCTGTATTTTTGTTGCACACCACTTTTTTCTCCCTAGTTACCTTAACAGTAACGCTGTGGTTATGAACCCCAGATGGTTTTGGTAAACTTCAGTGATAATAGGGGTTGAAAAGCAATTGAGAAGGTCTTAAGAATGTTAATTTTGGTTTGGGAAAAGATTTATATGTTTACATTTTCTGGTTTTAATTCCCTGTTTCTGTATTTTAGTGTAGGGTATATTGTATGGGTTGCTGTATTACTTCATAAATCTTAATGGCAACATAAGGCAATTCAGATTTTTTTTTTGTCTTCAAAGCTGTGGTTGGTTGCTACTGCATCTGTGAGAAATAGCTGCCAGTTTTGTTTTTATGGTTATGTACCTGATAACAACTGTTGAAAAACTGAATCACAGTTTGACTGAGCACATCTGTTCAGCATTGAATGTGACACTTTTTTATGCCGTTTCAAAGTTCTTTGAGTTCAGATATTTCTAGGTTTCTGTTGGCATCTGGTAGAGTCACTAACTTGCTATTAACTTGTCCAACACATTTGTATTTGACTGTCATAATTTAATAGTTGCACCTAAAACAAAAAAGAACCTTATCCAAGTGTACTCCATTTTGCTTGTTTCTGTGCTTAGAAATCCAATGGGTTTAATGTCTGTTTTCTTACAGTTCAACTTTGTGGGAAAGCTTTTGGGTCCACGTGGCAATTCTCTAAAGCGCTTGCAGGAAGAAACACTGACAAAAATGTCTATTTTGGGAAAAGGTTCTATGAGAGACAAAACAAAGGTAAGACCTGAATATGTTACTGGAAAGTGATTAAAATTCCTGAATCTTTAAACTTTTTCCAAATGTTAGAGTGTTTACTTCTCCAAGAACAAAAGAAAAAGTCTGAGAGCAAATAAACATAGGTTATGCTTGTACTCATTAGATTCAGTTGGAGTCTGTTTTCTGTGAGGAGTCTATTCTCATGGCCAGTATTCTGAGGCTACCGTAAGGTGTACTCTTGGTCCCCAAACTAGAGTCCCTTGGGAAGCAACTGTGGCATTATCAGTGGCCTGTCACTAGATCAGTCCTATGCTACTTATAATGAATAATGCCCAAGTGCTTTCACCTCTGAAAGGAAGTGATTTACAGATAGTCAAAGATTTTCACAGAAAATAGCTTGTAACATTTAAACTTGACATTTAATAACATTTAGTTTTATAGACAAAGAAGAAAACAGCTGATGAAAGGAGATTAATTACAAGTGAAAAAAATCAACCCTGACTGAGGATGATTTATGTGGCTTAAGCAAATGGCCAGTTGTGGTTTTCATTGGAATGAATTTCCTTAAATTGACATAATTTTTAGTACATCTCTCCATAAGCAAAGTAAATGTTATGTGATTTATAGAGTATTTGTTGAATTTGATTAGAGTCCATAAAAGACTCGATTTTTCTGTGCAACTAAATTAAGAACTAATCTTAATTCCTTCTTGAAAACCTTAATAGCTTTTATTTAATACAATTATAAAAAATAAACTTATAAAAATTTATTATCGTATAGTAAAGGCTTGAAAATATGAAAAAGGGTTTATTTGGAATGGGAGCTGTTATGTTTTAATCTACAGTATAGAAAATGCAAGTAATTTTAGAGCACATTAGTAGTGAAAAAAAAACCTATGTTGCTAGTAACTTGAAGACAATATGCTAGTTTGACTAGAGAATAAAGAAAAGTGTACTTAAAATTCCTACTAAAACATCTTTACAAATAAAGGCTCCAAATACTACTTTAAATGACATATGGTGAACTTTTCAGTTTTTGTGGAATGTGTTGAACTGACATTATTCTGTTACCATACATGCTTTTATATCAAAATGCGTGTCATGGAATAGAAAGCCCTCCACCCCCTGAGTTTTTCTAATAGCTCTGCAGTAGAAAGGTTTTCTTCATATTAAAAGCAAAAGCTTAAGTTGAAAAGTTCATATCCTAACTTCAAATCCACAAGCCTGGAGGAGTCTTAAAGGTTTCTATTTGAATCATTTGAACTTTTCATGTTTCTTTTTGGTAATGAAGTAATTGTTCATATCTTTATTTGACTTTTTCCTAGTTGAGATGCTAGCCAAATGTGCTGAACTAAAATTTTTTAAATGAAGTGGCTAGTAAATTTTGTTACAGGTTGGAGAGCTGTTCGCAGATAATTTTAATGCAATTAATATTTGAGTAAGGTTGATACAATTGTAGGTCTGATAGGGCTTTTACAAAGGATAAGGGATGTAGACATTCTAGAATAATATAGGTAGAACAGATTGTTTATTTGGGGTAGTTCTTATAAAGCATGAAAGCATCGTTCAGAACTAAATCAGACCATTAATTACTACCAGTTACTACTTCCAGTACTCAAACCTGTGGAATATGTAGAAGGTACTGGTGCCATAAAGGTATCCTGTTGCTAATAACCTAAAACAGGTTGCATCTGTCTCTAGTTCTTTGGAGGCACTGCTCAGCCAGCTGGAGACTCCATATG
The DNA here is from genome assembly GCF_964035555.1 of Netta rufina. Classification (NCBI taxonomy): domain Eukaryota; kingdom Metazoa; phylum Chordata; class Aves; order Anseriformes; family Anatidae; genus Netta; species Netta rufina. The sequence continues at coordinate 152,329,818 of NC_140124.1, forward strand.
TAGAACTTAATAGAAAAGAAACCTTAAGACATTTTTTTTTCTAGCTTTGCTTGGATTATCTGTGCTAATTGTTTCAACCATCTTTTGCTAACAGATGATTTAATTTTGTTTGCCTTGATCTTAATACGTTCTGGGTTAGTACTTTGGAACTGCTATATTATAACTTGTCCAAAGAACAAGCAAATGAGAGAATATTAACTATATAGTTCTCTTTGTATAAGAAGGAATAGCAGTCTTCAATTCTGGGCTTCTCTTCAGTGTATTATTTGGTGTCAAGTTACTGGTCAGAAAGGCTGGCAAGTTCTCAGATGTGACTACTTTATGCATTCCTTAGAAAATCTAGTTGAAACTTCATTATTTGTCAAATACCAAATTGAAGTCCATCACACTTGCCCTGTTTGATATAATACTTCGATCTTGAATATGGAGAGAAACTATTTTCTCCTATAGGAGAACAGTAGGTAAACAGACTATACTGCTTTTTCTGTTTAGTAATCCAGGTGCCAAACCAAGCATTTGCAATTTCGTCATTGCTATGCTCAAATACAGTAATGTTCAAAGCAGTGGTCTAGAGAAGATGGTTTGGGCTAGAAGCAGGGTATCCCTGCAATAGGCAGGGACACCCCACCAGACCAGGTTGCCCAAAGCCCCATCCAGCTTGGCCTTGAGCACCTCCAGGGATGGAGCATCCACAGCTTCTCTGGGCAACCTGTGTCAGTGCCTCACCACTTTGAGTGAAATATTTCTTTCTTGTGTCTATTCTAACTTGAGAATAGGCACATAATAGACAACATAACTCTGTTGTAGTTTAGAATATCACTCATTGTCCTATCAATTGAGGCCCTAATCAGGGCCCTATTTAGGCCCAGGTGTCTCAATCTTTATGTACTGAAAGGCTGCAATGAGTACTTGCCAAAACATTTTCTTCTCTAGGCTGAACAACCCCAACTGTCTCCTGTCTTCATAGGAGAGGTGTTCCAGCCCTCTGATAATCTTTATGGCCCTCCTGGACCTGCTGTAACAAGTCCATGTCTGTCATATGGTGGGGGTCCCAGAGCTGGATAAAGTACTCCAGGTGGTGTCTCATGGGAGTGGAGTAAAGAGGAGGGGAGAATCACCTCCTTCAACTTGTTGGCAAAGCTTCTTGTTTATTCTCTTGGAATGCACCCATCACTATCTCAGTGAGAAAATGAAAAATATTTGAGGATTGCTGTGAAACAAAGATGGAAATACTGGTGAAAAAAACTTGCTCTTATGGAATATTGGAACAAACCTGTTTCTAAAGACCTTTTAATAAACTTTAAAGTTCATGTTATTTGTTTCTCTGTAATCTCTTCTGTGTGAAACTGTTGAACATGGGGGGAAAAGTTTTTCTCCCTTGTATTGCCATTCCTGTATGTGGATAGAAAGTGCTGAAGCCTATTCTGTGTATTACTAGGCACGGTGTTAAGTAAACTGATAATATTCTGATATTTTAGCAGATGTTATTGTTTGAAACATGTCAGGAAAATATAATTTTGTATTTTTAGTTGACATCTAAACATGAGCAAACAGTAAATGCAAATGTCTCCAAAGGAATTTTAACACTTGTTTTCCTACCTTCTCATTTTAAACATAATAGAACTCCAACTATTTTCTATTCTCCCAGGAGGAAGAATTGAGAAAAAGTGGAGAGGCAAAATACTTCCACCTAAATGATGACCTGCATGTTTTAATTGAAGTTTTTGCTCCACCAGCAGAAGCGTATGCCAGAATGGGACATGCATTGGAAGAAATCAAGAAGTTTCTCATCCCTGTTAGTATTTTTTTGTTCCTTTATTAGACTTTGATCCAAGTAGCAGTTTTGCAGAACAATTAATTCATCGTGTTTGATCTTATTGTTCATTAAAGTCCTTATCCTAATATTTTGATACTTGCAAGAAAAATCATTTTTAATTCATGTATACTGTGATATTTTTAAATAGAAAGGTCACTGGAGTTAGAACTGTTTTCTCCAGACTGTTCTTTAGTCTCTAAAATCAACTTACTGTATGATATTGGTCAGGACATCTTGCTTCATTTGCTTTATCTTGAAAAACCTTCAAAAGAGCGGTGTGTATAAGTCCTTTCCTTCTGATAATGCAGCTACTATATGAATGCGTAACTGTCTGGATGAAGTCTCATGTCATGATCATAAGAGCTATGTTATTCTTGTTAACTGGTCATGTACAAAATATTTAAGCTCAAATTATAAAAATGTGTTAATATGGAAGTCTTTACAAAACAAAGCTTGGGCACTTGAGGTAGTGTTAACTGTGTGCAGAGGTCCTAACTGTATTAGTTCCACGGTGAATGTTGTATTGGTTATTAAATGAGCAAATGCAGAAAGCAAAACATGCTCAAGGTATAATGATTTTTGGTTTCTTTTTATAAGGTGCTGATAATGTTATACAAGTAGTGTTCTTGATTAGTATCAGATCTGGAAATGTGGGAAACTTCAGTAAGGGAACTTTGCTAAGGTGTATACCTCTGAGTGACAGTAGCACAGATGTTGAGTAAGTTGGTATAGGTGTAAGAACCAGTTGGTGTGTGTATCAGCTGTATGGCTGCTACAGCTTTTTAGGAGTACAGCTGCAATTTCTATTCCAGGGTGAAGCAGTTGGTGCTGATGACCTGACAACACTAGCGTGTATATATATTTTGGGAGTTTTATATTGCACTAGTCTAGATCCATGAAACTGGAAGTCCCCAAGTGACTCAGGTTGACTGTGTGCTCCTTGGCTGTTTGTTCTCACTTGATTCTTCCTGAATGAAAACTGGTTTCTTACAAAAACGTGCCCTGAGTTGGAGGAACAAACACCCAGCCAACTCTGAAATTGTGTGGGATCTGTTGGATGCATGTAAGTTTGTGGAGCCCAATTCATCCCGGTGTACTCAAAGAGCTGGCTGATGTCATAAGACCTCTCTAAATTTTTCAACATTCTTGGGAATACAGAGCTTAAGAGTGGCTGAGGGAACTGAGGCTGTTTAGTCTGGAGAAGAGGCTCAGGGGAGACTTTACTGCTCTCTACAGCAAAAGAAAGCTGTGGGGAGCTGGGGGTTAGCCTCTTCTCACAGATACCTAGTGATGGGACTAGATGGAAGGGCCTCAAGTTGTGTGTGCCAGGGGAGGTTTAGGTTGGAATGAGACATTTCAGAGTGGTTGGGCATTGGAACAGGTAGCCCAGGGAGGTGGTGGAGTCACTGTCCCTGGGGCTGTTAAAGAAAAGGTTGGATGTGGTTTTTAGGTTCTTAGGGACATTTAGTGTGTGACACTAGTAGCAGGGTCATGGTTGGACCAGATAATCTTGGAGGTCTTTTCCAACCTTTATGATTCTACAAACTGGGAGAGTTCCTAGTCAACTGGAAGTGGGTAAATGTTGGCCACATTTTCAAGAAGGGCAAGAAAGAATACCTTGCTAACTACTAGTCTGTCAGCCTTGTCTCAGTGCCTGGTAAAATTATGGAGAAGATTGTGGGAGTTACTGAGAAACAACTGAAAGACAATGAGGACACTGGTCACAGCCAACATGTTCATGAAGGGAATTTCTTTTTATGGCAAGATTAACCAGGTTGGATGAGGGAAACCAGATGATGTGATCATTTTATATTTCAATAAAGGTTTTGATGCTGTTTCTCACAGTGCCCTTCTGTATAAAATTTCCAGACTCCAGCTAGATGAAATGCTGGATGTTTTATAACATGAACTAACGCATGGCAAGCAGTGATAATCAGGAGTTTTATTCAGGACTATATCCTGATGCAAAATATAGTATAAAATCTGTGTGTTTTAAGGCAGTTCAAGTCCAAAGGAATGTACTGAGTTTCCAGAAGCAGAAGAAGATTGGGGGAATCTTATCAATGTCCATATATACCTGGAGGGAAGGTACAAAGAGAACAGAGCCAGGCTCTTTTCAGTGGTGCTCAATGTTCAGAAAAAGAGTCAATGGGCACAAACTGGAGCACATGAGGATCTGTCTGAACATCAGGAAGAACTTATTTACTGTATGTGTGATGGAGCACTGAAATAAGTTGCCCAGAGGTTGTAGAGTCTGTCTTGGAGATAGTCAAAAGCCATCTGCACACTGTCTTGGACAACCAGCTGTAGGTGTCCATGCTTGAGCCGGGGAGTTGGACCAGGTGACCTCCAGAGTTCCCTTCGAATCTCAACCATTCTGTGAATGTGATTTATCTTTTAATGGTAAATCAAGCATTACATCATAAAATTGTGAACAAGTTAAAAATAACTTTTTTGATGTATATGAGAGGTAAATCAACATACCACTGTTCAGACGTCTGAACTGATTATGTAGGGACACCCAGCAGAACTTGTAGGAATGCTGGACTGTCATGTTGGTTACTGTATTTACATGATTCATGATTGTGTGAAGCCTTAAATATATTTTCAGTATGAGATAAGGGAGTTGTATTGTCTACTCTAGTGAGCAAACATCTGTTTTTAGATAAAAATGCACACAATTTGACAAATGCATTTTCACTGAAAATCAGGATGTATGTCTGGTGTCCACATGATCTTATTTCTTCATTGAGCTTAGTTCACTTAATGTTGTAATAAATATGCTTATCAAAATCTAGTTATTACTGTACTGCTATTAAGCCAGCAGAATTAGTCTGATAATGAGCAATTCCATTTATTGGTTAGACACTTTTCCTACTCTTTTGATTGCTGCCTTTATTGTACTGAGCTGAACTGCATAATCTCTCCTGAAATATGAGATCAAGTCAACACTGTCTTAATTTCCCTTTGGCTTTTCAAATGTAATCTTATCACAATGGTTCTAAGTGCTGTAATCTTTTCTGCCCCTTCCTTGCGGCAGTAACTCCATGAAGCAATAAGGACTGGCTTTGTATCCTCTAGAAATAATATTGGGTTAAGTGCAGCCAATGCAATTTGATTTTATTTCCTGGAAGATCTGCTGTGGCTTTCTTAGCAAACAGTTTTCTTTGAAGCAAGAAGTCCTGCTCTCAGTACCTGACCTTAATTTGTGTTTTTTACAGTACAAGCTAACTATGCCTTCTAACACTAGGTGTTGATCCTGACTCATGAACATTGTGGAAGTTTTTCGGTTCCCAAACCAGGCTGAATATACAATAGCATTTGATGCTAGAGTGCAAAATACAAAATATCCTTGTAGCTGAGTAAAGCAAAAATGCTACAGGCTTCTCTAATCTTTCAGGATCCACAAACAAACACCCTTACTCACCCTTACTTGAAGGTCAGCAGCTGCAGCAGTGTATAACTTGAAAGCAAGACATAAAAGCTTCTGATACATTTTTTTTTTTTTTTTTGGCTGTGCTTATCAAGTTGCCTTGATTCTTACCTGGCTTGTTATATTCTCCTTTAGATTAGGTAGTCTGTTTATTCTGGCAAGACACTGACTGCTAGATTGGTGGATGTTGTGCTTGGCATTAATCCATCCCAGAATTCATTCTGTCAGATGGACAAAAAGCTAGATACTTTCCCCTCAGCCTTGCCCTGCTGCCTTCCATCACCCAATCCTGTGTGCAGTGGGAGTAGTGACCGATTCACCAGAGGGCTCTGCTGCCATCCAGAGGGACTTGGACATGCTCGAGAGGTGGGCAGTCAAGAATCTCATGGAGTTTAACAAAGTGCCAAGTCCTGCACCTGGAGACATACTCCATGTTCAGAGAATGTTGTCAAGAAAGACGAGATGGATAATGTCTGTAAAATGAGAGAACCTTTGCTTGTTTCAAGTTCACCAGCAGCATTTGACTGAAATGCATTTGACCATTGCCTCTGCCTAAACTCTAAAGGGGAGGAGTGCAGTCTGAGGGGTTTCCGTGTCCAAGTGTAGAAAAGGGATGATTGTCTCCACAACTTGGAAGTGCAATGTTTTCCAGCAGGGTATTCATAAATTGACCATCTGTTAGCTTTAATTAAAGAATCCATTTTAGTCTAATGGATTAATACTGTTGCTTATCATGGCTACTTGTATTGTTATTTCCTTGTACAGGCCCATCAATCTGTATCCTCCTGCTGCTTCTGGCCTTTGTGATAAGGACCCTCTCTTCTGATCTGTGCCTTTACATGATGGAGTCCTTGTCTGTAACTAATGCTGCTGGTACATCTAGTATTATGCTGCAGGAAGGAAAAGGACCCAACAGGCTTAGGTTGCCACTATACATATCTTTAAGAAAATAAATTGATATCAAATAATGGTGAAAGGTATTTTTCTAGGAGTCTTATTCTGAGGAGTATGTCTTGTGGAGATGTTATGAAGGTCATCTTTGAAGTATGCTATGTCAGAACTTTGTTCGCTGAATATTGTGTTTGTGGTGTAATTTTAACAGTTCAGTAACATTTTAGTTCAAGATCAAAATTCTTTACTCTGTATTTTTCATAGACTTTTTAAAATTTATTGCCAGATCTCGTCCAAAAAACAAAGTACAAAAGTAAAGCATTTCTGTTCAGTAGTTGATCAGAATATTGTTTATTGCCTCTTTCTAGTCTACTCCTTGTGGTGGTGAAACTGTGCTGGATCCAACTCTATTTTATAATGGAATCTGCTTTTCAAAAATCTTCAGATACGCAGTTTAGAACAGCACAGTTGATTCAATCTTCTAGGCTTTTTCTTCCTCTTCTTTGCCACTTGGTTGCAGATGTTAAATAGAAAATGATCATAAAGGGGCAGTTGTGAGTTTCAGGGCCTTGAAAAATGGCAAAATATTTGAGTATAGTGCCACATTTTAATGTAGTAGGTATCTTCATAAATGTCATAAAGGGGAAAAAAATGACATCTAAAAGAATACTGTAGTATTTGTGGAAGTCTAGGGGAAGCAATGTTTCAAGGATAATTGATCCTTGAATTCATAGAAGTATTAATGTTCCAATCTTCCAATGCAATGTTTTGGAATGAGTTGTCTGATGCAAGACTGTCTCATGTTTTTTTGGTACCTTCATAGTGCATAAATGTAATCAGATTTCTGATAAAAGATCTGTTGTTTCATAAAAGAATTGTAAAGTAGGTAGTACTTAAAATTCTTTGAAATGGGTGGGCTTGCAGAAGATGAGTGTTTTTTATCAGAAGCATTGGCTTATTCATTCTTATTAGAGGACCTATCAGTATTTTGGTACTTAGTGTGTGTGTATAGATGCTGAATAAAGCATTCTTGATTCACCCTGCCTGTTTGACAGGTTCATTTTTCGGCTCATTTTAAGTGTGGGGGAGAAGTGACAGCAAAATATGCTCTAAAGAGTTCATTATGGTACTTATTTTATTCCTGTGATATGCCATGGAGGATGGCTCAAGGTACCCTGGAAAGACTCATGTGTATTTGAGAAGTACCTTATTAATACCATGTAAATTACTTCAACTTTCTTTTCTGTAGACCTTGGGGAAAGGTTTGTATGAAGTAAGAAACAAATCATGTCTTCAGCTTGCTCACTCTTGCATACTGTAGAACTGAAGATTTTGGAACTCTTTTTTTTGAGATGAGTGCACATTTGTAGTGAGAAAATAAACATGAAATTTGTTCAACTCCTGAATTTAAGTGTAGGTGTATAATTTATTCCTTGTTCATGAGGGCTGCTCTCAACAGTACATTCTACTACTTTAAAATGCAAGGCTGTAGATTTTTCCTGCTTTTAATGAGCTAGCCATCTGAAACAACTATAGGCTAGATCTCAGCTCAGAATATGGACCTTGATTTCTTCTTATTACTTTACAGCATCTTAACTTCATCGTTTTAACTGGTAAAGGTATCTGGAGGTAATCAGTAGAAAAGAAAAACATGATCTGAGCAAAAATTGCAATAAATACATAGAATTCTTTTAGAAAATTTTGACTGAATAATATGCCTGTAACTTTCTTCTGTTTAATGGGATGTTTGACTAGGAGGAAGCCTTTATAGGAGTGGCATTTGCTGATTCTAACTTTGTATAGTGGTTGAACAATTTGTTTTCTCTACCTCTGTTTCCCCCCCCCCCTCTGTTATAGGACTACAATGATGAAATCAGACAGGCACAGCTTCAAGAATTGACATATTTGAATGGTGGTTCAGAAAACGCAGAAGTTCCAGTAGTTCGTGGAAAACCATCTATTCGTGCAAGAGGAGTACCGGTTCCTGCTTTGTCCAGGTAAATATCTCAACTGCAGTGGGTTCTTGTTTGAGTATGTATATTCTAAGCTTATTCTTTCAAACACTAACAATAATAAAAACCTCAAAGTACAGTAGTAAGAAATGTGAAATAAAGATCCCAAAATAAGAACAAAGGGAAATTATCTTGATTCTTCAAAGCCAGTCTAATCAGTTTGGACTGAAGTAAGAATTAACAGTGAACTGAGATCTGTCTTATGGAACTTGGCAGGTAGGGTTTAAGAAACACTATGCATCATAAAAGATGTTTAGGCTTACTATGAGCACTTACATGACTGCTAACTTTCACCTGCTCTTTAGGTACGTGTAGAGGCTACATCTTGACCCTGTGGAGTTGACAGCTTTTGCAAAACTGCTAAAAAAGTGTCTTGCTTTTACTTAGGAATTTCATAGTGATTTCTCTAGAATAATATATGATGCAATAATACATAATAACATAAACATTCCATTTTTTACTGTTATAGTGGGCTTTCAGGGTTGTGTTATAGAAATGTAGAAGTGTTTTAGAGGTAGACTTACGATTTCAGCTTATCTCAGTGGAACATTTTTCATTTAAAAAGTGGATTTTGTTTGATTCAGGAATAGACAAGTTTACTGCTTCTTTTGCCTTATTTTTCTTGACACAGGAGATCTCTTTACTCTAGCATCCCCTATCTTCATTGAAGTACTGAGATGACAGCTTCAACTCCTTTGAGTGCTGAAGTGTGAAAACAAAACTAAATAAAGTGCATAACAGTTTGTTACAGTACAGAAAGATTGTGACTGCAGCAGCTAAGTGTAACAGTTTTCTCTGGTAAACTGTTCTCCTTCAGCTGTAGCTATGTTTCTTTATTAATGCAAGCTTGAAACTAACATTTCAGCTTTTAAAACTTCAAAATGTTTTGAAGTGTTTTAGCTCAGATTAAGCATGTTAGACTTCAGTTAAATATCTTGTTTTCAATTTTTCCATAGATACCTGTAACAGGTCTCCTACAGATGCTGTCAGGGCTTGGTACAGACACTTGCAGTTTTGTTTCATGTTTTTGTTTCTAATGTGTCCTTAAGCTAGTATTTTTGTGATACATAAGATGGTTGTTTACTCTGATCTTGCATCCTTATCTATCACTAAAGTTCCTCATACGTAATTTCCACTATTAATTATGTAGTACATGTGTTCTTAACTTTTTCAGAGTATTAAAATTCTCACACTCATGCTTCTATCCTCTAGATTTCAGATTAAGTTTTCAAACATGCATGTAAGACATGCAGGCTGTTATTCAGCCAAGTCATTTGTAGTTCATTACACTAGCATATTCTTGAAGAGCCTTCAGGGTAAATTTAAATGTTAGCATTTGACTTGGAGATGACGGCTAAAAATTGCTTTTGTCCCTCTGTTTTCTAAAGAAAACTGTAAGGCTGTTGGTTATGTCCTTACTTTAAAGCTTCTCTTTAAATTTGTCTTTTTTTCCCCTCAGAAATTGAGGTTCTACTGTAACATAAAAGATTCCTTTAGTGAGATTTAAAATGTCGTTGCTACTGAGAGGCTACAGCTGTTGGGATGAGATCTCAAACTCAGTTCTAATGCTCTGATTCTTTTTAGCACAGACTGTGACTTCAGTGAGTAATATTTTCATTAGAGGAAGGCTTTGTTTTATGATGAGACAAGTTGGATAACAAGCATCCTTGAAACCTGTAGGAGAGACTGAAGCAAAGCTTTCATATTAAGAAATAGTACTTGAGTATCTTCAAAGTAGTCAAAAGTCTGAGAAGACTGGAAAAATTAAGTCTACAAGATTTAATCTGTTTGTAATCTGCAGAATATTTTTAAGGTATCAGCCTTTGATCTTTGATACTTGACATATCCCAATGAGGATGTGATAAGTGTTAGAGTTCACAAGCCTTTCTATATTAAGTTATTCCTGAACAGTTTCTCTTAAATACTAATTTATGCCTTTTCTTACTCCTTATCAAACATCTTGAAACTGGAGATAATGCATCTTAACAAGTGCCTTCTTTTAAGATGACTATATATATGTTCAGTCGCATACAAAAATTTCACTTAATACATCTGTCATGCTTTCATGCAAAATGCTAGCTTGTACACAGGTATTCCTGTATACAGTAAGTAAACTCCTAGTGGTTTTGGTTTGACAGCATAATTTTTATTCCAGTGTTTCTGGATTGCTCCAGGCTTCTTTGCCGTAACTTTTTTTAATGACTCTACAGCCAAATACTATTCTGGGTAGGTAAGGGGAGATCACGGAACTTGGGCTTAGACTTGCTTCTTTCCATCTACTACTGACTCCTTTTATATTTTTTTTCCTCCCTCCTAATACTGCTAGACATTATGACCTTCAGATACTATCACAACATTTCTGCCATTTTCTGTGGGGATTATGCTGAACATCAACTTTTTATTAAGTATTACTTGCCTTCTCTGACAAAACAGGACAGATCTTCCCTCAGGTTTATCAATTGAAAAGAATTTCTCATAAAGCCGACATACAGGAATTGACCTGACCGGTAAAAGAAATAGCTACATATCTGTATTCCTGAATGTGTTTGCATGTTCTTTATTTTGTTCTATTTACTTTTGATTAATTTTTCTATGTATACAGGGTTAGGATCCTGTCATTCCATCTAGGGACAAATAAAGCTATTGCAGAAGTTGTAGGCTAGAATTTGCTGTCTATATTAAAAGTAATACAAGGTGATGTGGATCACTGCTGTAATGTGTTCACAAATTCAATTGTCCTTTGTTGGTCACTTCATTAAATTTAAGTCATTCCTTATATACTGTCTACAATAAGCTGTTTTTTGAAGAATAGTTTAATTTTGGAAGCACATATATAATGTTCTCCAAAAACATCTATAAAGGTTGATAAAGCCACGTATATTCAGTGTATTCTATTTATTTTATCTTTTAATAAATCCCCTATTTATCAAAAAAAAAACACCACCCTCTGAAACTTGAATGTATGTATTACTACTTGACACAAGAATATGAAATAAAATTTATGTGGGAGTGTTTGCTTCAGCAGTGATTCACACTTTTTTTTTTTTTTTTAAAAAAAAGAGACCTTCAAGATCATCAAGTCCAACCATCAACCTGTCCTGTCAAGTCCATCATTAAATTGCATCCCTCAGTGCCACATCCCCATCTCTTAAATACCTCCAGGGCTGGGGACCCCACTACTTCCCAGGGCAGCCTGTCCCAATGCTTGACCACCCCATCAGTGAAGAAGTTCTTCATGTTCAATCTAAACCTATCCTGGCATGATTTGAGACAGTTTCTTTGCATTCTAATGCTTGTCACCTGAGAAGAGATTGACACAGTCTTTGCTGCAGCCTCCTGTCAGGTAGCTGTAAAGAGCTCTACCCTCAGCCTCCTCAACTCCATACTAAACCCTAATTCCCTCAGCCATTCCTCACAAGTATCGTTTTCTTGTCTCTTTAATGAGCTTTAAGAGCTTCATGGCTCTTCTCTGTGCGTGCTCAGACAACTCATCTTTTTGGGTGAGGGACCCAAAGCTGAACACAGTGTTTGAGGATGCAGTGCTGCATACAAGGGGGATAATCCCTGCCCTAGTGCTGCTGGCCATGTTAATTCTGATGCAGGCCAGGGTGCCTTAAGCATTCTTGGCTACCTGGGTGCACTGCATAGCTCACGATGGCCAGCACCCTCAGGTCCTTTTCTGCTGGGCAGCTTTCCAGCCACTCTTCCACAAGCCTATACTGCTGCCTGGAGTAGTTACGACTCAAGTGTAGGTCCCAGGATTTAACCTTGCTGAATGCTGTAGAGTTGGTCTGCCTGTTGATCCAGTCTATCCTGATCACCATGCAAAGCCTGCCTTCCTCTCAAGCAGTTAAATGATACAGTGATTAAAAGGTGGGAAGCGTAGCTCTGTGATGGACACCTGGAACACCTGGATATTGAAGTGTTCAGTAGTTTGGTACTCACAGCTTAAAATAATAGATGTCTACTGTAAAACTAAGCAAAAATATCTACTGTTTGAGCAATGTTGACTATGCTTAAAGAAGGAAAACATCTCAACATCTGTTAAAATTTGTTAGTTTACTGAACAGCTGAAAGTACTGCACATGTATGGGATTATGAATGTTAAAATTAAAGAATTCCAAGTATTAAAGTGTTTTTTGGAACTGGTCCTAAATTTCCCAAGTGTTTTTATATTAAATCATTCTTACATTTACTTCCTCTCCTTGAGGAGTGACATTGAAAAAAGATCTTCATACAGTGGATTCTAATTTAATTTGTGTTCAGTAAAACATAAAAAAAAATAAAGGAAAGCTGTAGAGTGCCTGTGATTGCATAATCAGAATACTTTTTACTAACTCATGAATTCATCCTGTGAAAGAAGAAACTTGAAGTAACACACTTGAATAACAATCAGTATATAATACTAGAGAGAAGAAATAGTGGTAAGTGATAAGATGTCAGAGCTATTACCCAGAGAAAGTGGAGAGAAGGTAGGTCTGCTAGGGTCAAAGGCAGTAACTTTGTTGTGAATAAATCATAGAAATTGCATAGGGCTACTATAAAGTAGCAATGATAATTATTGTTAATAAAGACCTAAGAGGAATAACTGTTTAAGTAGTTCTCTGTGGGTGTATTTAAGTTGTATGAGATAGTAAAATACTACTTCATTGGCAATCAAGGATCATAATAGTACCTGTCAGTTACTTCTAAATGTTTGCTTCTCCAAGCCTAATAAATAATATAACCTGTTTTTGAATGGTACTGGTTTTCTGTTAGTGTTTTTCCCTGTTTTCTTAGTGGTGGCTTCACAGCGAGGGCAGCTGAACTCCACCACACTTCTCTTGCTCCTTCTTAAAGGAAGTGGTAAAGAAAATAATCCTCCTCCAGGCCACATCCACCTGCTCCACGGAGGGCTCCTCCATGGGCTGCAGTGTGGAGATCTGCCACAGAAGCCACTCCTGCAGCCCCCTCCCCCCTAAAGAAAAACTTGCCACGTAAACCAAATGCACCCATGTGCCAAGTCAAAAATCAAGAAATTAATAAAGTACAAAATTCAATGCTTACTTAATATTTTAACTGTCTCCAGTAAGGTGCACTTCAGGGTTTGTGTATAGTGATCTTACGTAATTACTGTTCTATGACACTGTAGCACAGTAAAGTTTTTTGTGAAAGACCCGTTTTTTTCCTTCTTCAATTTATTTATGACAGCAGATTGAGAACACTGCTTTATAGAAATAGCTTCACATTTGATTTGTAATTTTTTTCTCATACTAAATTGCAAGCGTATATAATAAAACAGTGGTATGGGAGGAAGGTTCAGCTTCCAACAAAATAGTTTACATGATACAATTTTCAAGGGGTGTTGTGATATGATTTAACTTAAATTATTTTCGTGTGCTATTCTGACACAGATTAGTGTGTAAAAAAAAAAAAAAAAAAGCTTCGACATTTTGCTTTATTTGGTCTTGTCCCAGGGAACAAGACTGAAAAACTTTTTTTCCACTGCAGAGTGTATAAGTTAATTACTAACCTCCAGGAGTAAAAGTAATTCTTAATTTAGCATCTGGATTCACTTTGCCCAATTAAATGGTCAGGTTGAATTTCCTTCACTGAATTCACCACTGCCAGATAAATGCATTCTGGAAAATCAAAACTGAACTGATAATAAAATAAGTCCCAGTGGTCTCAAGTACCTAGACCATTGGATTTTTCTTTAAAATATGTCTAGAGGTCACGATCATAGCACCTGGCTGCAATCTAGGTTTTTGATATGTGTTTAAGTACTTTTTAACTATTACAGATTGTTTAGTAGAAAATATACTTAATAGGTACTTAAAGAGTTGAATTTTCATCATCAGAGAAACTCACAGTTAGCATACTAAGATAAGATTCAAGGGTAGAGTTTTTCTCATAAATGTAGCAAAAGGCAAGCATTTTTTGTCTCCTGTAGTACTTGTTTTTGCAGTATCATAAATCTGAGGAATCACAGACAACAAACATTTTATTTCAGGTGTCCTGAAAATACGACAAACACATTTGTCTCCCATAGTGCTTAAGTACTTGGCGTATTTGTAGTATTATAAATCTGAGAGATCATAGACAATGACCATTTTATTTCAGGTGTCCTGAAAATAAGACACATTAACCCTGTTTCAAAGTTCATACACTGTCAAAGTATACAAAAAGTTTGAAGACATGGAGAGTTAAGTGTCCATTTGTGTACACTGTTAGTCTGGATATTACTGGCAATCTCAGTATTGTAAAAGCTGTTCATATGGGCATTGGGGCAAAGAAGACATTCAGAAGAGTTCTGAATGGGTATGAGACAATATGCTACAGAGGAGGGAAAACAGAAGGGCAAAAGACACTTGTATTTCAAAATTCAATGAGCAGGTAGTCAAAGCTGACATCACAGGCTGACAAAATGAGTTTTGTTAAAGTACATCTTTCAAGGTTTGGAGATAACGCTCTGTATCCTTTAGAAGGGAAACAAAGATATTTTCTTCTATAACAAAGAAATGGTGGAAGGATTAAGGAGAAGGCTAAAAGGCAACAAAATGTGTTGATTAAATTTAGATTCAGAAGCATTCTGAATGAATATTAATACAATATTTTTCTTTCTCAAAAGGAAAACTTATTTTCATTAATTTTGCTGTTTGTAATGAAACCATGGATTATATATATTAACTAAAGTTGTGGGTCAAGACTGTTTAATAGCAATTTGAATAACCGTGCTATAATTATAATTTAAATAGGAATTTGGTACCTAATTGCTGATGTTTCAGAAAGTTTCAAAATCTACTTATCCAAACTTTCAATTAATATGAAAGAATATCTGATTTTTGAAGGATTTTCATTTTCTTGAAATGTTGATGTCACCTAAAATCTTCATGACAAATAGTTTTACGTAATTAAAAAAAAAAAAAAAAAAAAAAGGCTATATTTTAAGTGTTGTTCATAAAGAAAAAAATACAGCCTGTAGGCAATGTGCAAAGACAAGGATATTTGGTGATGACAGCTGAAATTTGGTGTACAGAATGATGTCCTCAATCGTGAAAGTAGTGGAAAAGATTTGGGCAAACTAGAAGCCATTACGAATTTGATTTTATGGTAAAATGTCTCTCTGAAATTGATAGAACAAAGCTGTTTTGGTTTGGATGAAATACCTGTAAAAGGGTGAATTTAAATTTTACCAGATGCAGGTAGGTTTTTGGATTTATAAGTGAGATGGTTGTTGTTTAAAAAGGGTAGAGAAAAGGATATCTATGCAGTTTCTGCGGAAACTGCAAAGCAGATGACTGGTGTCCCTCAGTTGTTGATTAGTGGAGAAAAAGAGCAGGAAAATCATATATATAAAAAAAGAAGCATGAGATCAAAAAAGAAAAATGTGTTTGGATCAGAAATGGCAGACACAGCATGGAATACATGGAAAAGCTCTTTAGGAAATCTAGCTGAAAAGTCATTAGTTGTCCAGTGGGAGTGCTTTCTAATATGTTATGTGTATTTGCACACCAATAAACGTCTAGGGTATAAATGGAAGAAGAAGGATAATTAGCACATAAAATAAACTTAGAAATGGAAGTACAGTGGGTTACATTTAAGTATGTGTGAGTGTAGCTTTTACTTAAAAACACAAAACTAGAGAAATACATGAATTAAAATAGGTGTTTTGGAAAAAAAAATAGGCAAAATGAATCAGAATTCAAGTGTGGTAGGATTAACTAAAGCATAGATGAAAGATGGGCATCTTTAAAAGGATGTATTGGGAATAACCAGCCATTGGGCCATCTGTTTTGCCCATAACAGATGTCTGCTGCATAGCTGTAAGTTTGAGATGACTTACAGGAGTCATCACATTGTTGAGAGATGTCAAAGTCAATAAGAAGGGCTTCTGTGAATACTTAAGTACTAAAAGGAAGACTAAGGAAAATGTGGCCCCGCTGCCAAATGGAACAGAGTGACACACACACACACAAAAAAAAAGGCTAAGGTCCCTAATGCTAATGAGATCGTGAGGTCTCCCTTCTTGGAGATCCTTAAAAGCTGTCTGGACGTGGTCCTATGCAGCTGACTCTATCTCAGGTGGCTCCTCCTTGAGGAGGGGGACTGGGCAAGATGACCTCCAGGAGGGTACCTTCCAAAATCCACGGTTCTCTGATAACATTTTGTAGGATCAGTCATAGTGGCTGAGACCTTAAGGCAATCTGGTTTAATATTCCATTTCTCCTACTTGATATGCCCTGTTTCTTACATAGGGAATGACAGGTGAATAATTCCTTTTATATCTTTTCCACTGCATTGATGTTTTTGTTATATTTTATCAAAGTATGTTGTCCTCAGTTTTCCTTTGTAGCCTGAAGTGCCTTAATCTACTTAATTGTTTCTTATATAAAGGTTGTTCTATACTGCTGGTTATCATAGTTTCTGATGTTCTTCCAGTTTTTATGCCCTTTAAAAATGAGAAAACAGAATCATAAATATACATAGTAGTATTACAGCTCTATTTATTCTCTTTTTATATTTTCTATTTTTTTTTGTCCTGAATACTGGACCAATCTTAATTATGAATGTTCTGTGCGTAGAAATAGCTCAGAACCTATTACTTTGTCTAATGTTAGAATACACACACACTCTCCTACCTGCACCCTCCTCCAATTTTCTGCTTTGAATTTTGTTTGATATTTTCCTTTCCTTTCCTTGACATTCAGTTTGGCATTCAGCTCCAGATTAAAGAGCTAGGCATCTGAATTCATATTACATTTTATAAAGAGATAGTACAATTACTTTTACTTGTTCTTTTTGTTCTGTAACTTGTTTCTAAGTCAGCTGGCCACACCATCCC
This sequence comes from Netta rufina, assembly GCF_964035555.1. NCBI lineage: Eukaryota > Metazoa > Chordata > Aves > Anseriformes > Anatidae > Netta > Netta rufina. The sequence goes on from NC_140124.1 coordinate 152,346,794, forward strand.
ATGCATTCCCAATAAAAAAAGGTTGTAGCATGAGAACCTTGTCCAATCCTTTTTGATTGTATAGCAAAAAAAAAATATATATATATATATATATATACACATATATACACATATATACCTTAGCATTATTTACTGTTGTTTTGGCCTTCAGACTCTAGGCAACCTTTCTGATTTCAGGGTGTTTGAAAGATTTCTAGCTGTTTTAGGCTTTTTACAAATGCCTTAAATTATCTGACCTGCTTTTGTGAGCATTTCAAACTTATTTTATTTGTGTTTGTCCCTCAAGTTCAAAGATGGGTTCAGCTTTTTAAGTTATACGTGATTAAATACCTCCTGCCCTGCTGTCCTAGTTTTACTGAGCTCCTTTTGCCTTCTCAAATTTATCTTGATTTTTTTTTTTTTTGACAGTCGTGTATTTGGTGTGACTTCCCTTGGGATGTTCTTGAATGTCTTCCCATACTGTATATACACATTTTACTCTTAAATGAATCTTTTAAAACATAATTTATATTCTAATGTAAATTAATTTTTCAAATTAATTAATTTTCCACATTATGCAATACCAGAACTGTGTTGTTTTTTTGTGAAGGTACGCAAAGGTTCCCATTCAAGTGGTTCTCAATACTATGAGTCAGTTTCTGTTTGTTGCTTCTGCCAGCCAAGCATTAGTTCCTTGATACCTTCTTTAGTTTCTAAAAATTATATCTTACTATCACACCGTGATATGACATTGACTCCATCTGCATGGTGTTAACTGAACTCTCCTGTTTTTGTCTTTCTTGTCTCTGCACCATTCTGTAGTCTCCTGCAGCGTGGTGCAGTAATCATACGAGTGGTGTAACACAGTACTAGGCTTCTCAGGTTGTTCATGCTTCCTTTAAGAACTCCTGAAGAAAAACGTATATAAATGGTCTCCTAAGACAGCAGAAGCATGGTTTCCAACCGTCACCGCACCAATCCTATTAACTTTTTTGAAATGCAGAAAAAACGTTTTCATCCTGTGTATCTGATGTTATAATACCTCTTCAAGAGTAAACCTATGCTGGCTCAGAAAACGGTTTTCCTCCCTCAAACGTTTTTCCATGTTTTTCAGCATGTCCAATTTCCTGCTGCTTTCATTTGTACCCTAGCTAAAGGATGCCATGGAGAAAATTACGGCTTGTGATTCTTGAGTCTTTTTACTGATTTTTTTTTTTTTTTTAACTTGGTATTGACTATTGTCTATGCCAATAGGCTCATTTCCCTTTCTTTGGCTTCACTTGGAAAGTGTCACATTTGCTATTTCTTTATATTACTTCAGCAGGCTGTGTCTGGGAACATCTCTGCTCACCCCTGCCCCCACTACAATGAAGTCAAATAAGCAGCTGGTACCCTGTCCTGAGGAGGCATTCTACAGATTAGCCAAAACCAAGTAATAAGCACAGTTTTAAATCACTTACTCTCTAGGCTTGTTTAAAATACTTTGTGACTGTGTTTTGATCAGTAATTAGAAGCAATTAGATACTGATTGTAGCCAGTGTTTACATTTCTGCATTGTTTCATTGCTGGTGCACTTTTTCAGATACTAATAATCTCTGCTAAATTTATTATATTTTTTTCTGATAAGTTAATAAAAATATATGACAGTTGAAATACGAGATATCAAGAGATTTGGGTCTTATTCTGTACTATTGGTTGAGTTGGAAATTTCTACTGAAATCAGGACAGAATATTTTTACTCAGCTACTACTTCGGAAATTATTTAGGTAACGGCTTGATATGTAGAAAAGGTTGTGAAGAATTTGTGCTTGTTCATTTTCTTCTATTAACTGCTACATTAGACTAATGGTATGACTTCCTCAAAGCAAGTCTGTATGCCTACAGAGCAGTCATTTAAACTCAGTTATAGTCAGTGGGGGAAAATGGACTCCTTTAAAAAGGAGATGTCTATTAGCAATATTTTAGACATCCTGTTTAAAAGTGGATAATTGATGTAAGCTTCACACAAGTTATGCCTGTAGGTCTCTCCCTTTACTATAGGGAGGCAGGAGGGAACTCTACCTGTAAATGGATCAAATATTTCTGAAAACTGTCCTTGTTTAGGTTTCAGATCTTTACATCCATATATTAAGTGTTCAAATTAATGTGTTACAGATTAACCTTTATTATTCTTTTAGAATTTTAAAAACACCTATGTATATACTGCTATTTCATGTCTTTAAGTACATATAGAACATGAGGTTACGTCCAATTAATCACCCTGCACATTTATTACGTGTTTGAATGTTTCCTGCAACAGCTGGAAACCTCTTCTTTAGGAAAAAGAAAAAAAAAAATTATTTATTCTGATCTGTTCAATCTCTTACGTGCAACATGATCTTTGGATTGCATTTAGGAGCTTGCTCAGGATCAGAAGGGAGTTGCAGCTGATTCCTCTGTGCAGGATTTGAGTATTATGTGTCCTGACAGGTTCAAATTAACATGATATTCTATGATTGTGATTTCACATACTATAAATAAATTGTAGTGAAGATGATTGATTCCAGCAAATTGATTTGGGTGTCTATGTGTATATGACCAGCAAAAAAGAATGGCTGAAGCTAGTAAGAAGTTCATCAGTGAATCATACGTCTCATTTTTATCTTTCAGTATTTATGGCTTAATGTGTATAATTGGATTCAAACACAAAGAAAAATGCCAAACTAAAATTGCTCTTTCGTAGGGTTTTTGTCTGGCTGTAGCAGAGCAAAACTGTCATATGTGAGGGATGGAGCTGTTGAAAGGGATACCAGGGGGTTGTTATTTAATGATAAGTGATCCATGTATTCACAGGGGTCGTGGAGGAGTGCCTCCGCCACCAGCAGGAGTACCAAGAGGTGCACCAGCGCCCAGAGGAGTGCCTCCCAGTAGAGGACCAGTCAGTCGTAGCCGTGGACTTCTAGCACCCAGAGCAAGAGGAGTACCTCCACCTGCAGGCTACCGGCCCCTTCCACCACCTCCAGCACAGGAAACTTATGGTGAATATGTAAGTTGAGCTGTTTTCAGAGCTGTTGACATGAAGCGTATTGATTTTTGGAGGGATGAGCCTAACTATCACTTTAGAACTCAGCAGAATTTCTTTAATTAGTACCTAATTAAGTCTTGCTCTGAGAATTTATGGAGAACGTGCTAATCTCATTACTTTCTTAGACTTGAACTGTTTCGTATCACTTCAGGTTGTATGTGCTATCATAAAGACATTTGCAGTGCATTTGGCAAAATATTTATGTAGCTCTTAACCACATTAGGTTTCTGCTTTAAAAATCTGAAAAATCTCACTGTCAGTAGACCTTTAATTCTGAACTGAGAATAATGTTCTACTCTTTAGCCTAGAGCCATATTTATAGTCATACTGCAGTTCAATGATTAGACAATTAAAATACTTTTATGAAAGCTTCAGAATTGATCAAAAAATTTTTAACAATTGCACAGTGCATCTCAATAAGCCTTACATTTTTGTCTTGAGTTCACTGCAATAAAAATTAAACATATCAAAATATTTTGTCTGACTGAAAATTACAGATGGTTATGAATTGTATGAATTGTATGAATTTAATATATTCTGAACTTATGAAGCAGAAGAATAAAGAAGCTTATGAAATCAAAACTATAGTCATAAAAATGGATTGTCTTACAGAAAATGTTTTCAAGGATAAAGCTTTTGATGTTTTTGTATATCTTAAAGCTTTGTTTGTCCTTTTTAGAGCCAGATCTGTTGTCCAAACTATGTATTTTTTTATTCAGACTAGCAAAAGAGGAGCTCATGAGTTCCAGAAAAAGTTTTTCCTATTCAGAAGTCTTCTTTTATGTCAAAACCTTTCTTCTATCTATCTTCTCCCTCCCATCTTACCACATTTTCCCCCCACAAAAGCTCCAAATCAAATCTTAACCGTTGTCCATTTGATCAGAAACCTAAAGTTCTACGTAACATTGCTTTATGGAGATACAAGTTAAATGTCATTAGCATGAACATTTTTGTACATACCTGAACAATAAAGGACAATCCAATGTAGTTTCTTAACATTATGAGAATTCATATTTGAACAGCATGTTTAAATGCCCCTTGGCTATACCTGGCTTGACTGTTCAAGCTGGGCAAGTAGGTGGTTATTTCATAATGCTTTCAAAGCAATCAACCCTGGTAGTTCTTTCAAATCAATCCAGTCTTTTTCCACAGCATAGGCAGTAGAATGGATAGTGATGTGGTAGAAAGTAAACCTGAGTAATTTCATACTTATAAATACCTATTTGTAGCATATATACAAAAAAGTGTATGGTATGGATGTAACCAATAGCATCTTGAATCTGTATCCCGATGTAGGCTTCTGTCCTGAGAGAATGATTAGAAAACACCCACTATAATGAAAAACAGTGCTACGCTATAAAACTGCTAAAATGAATATTCTCTACAACTGGATCACTTATTTTCCAAACAAGATATCTGAATCAGGATAAATATGTTACGCTGCAATTGAAAAGACGAAACTGTGCAAACCGGTCCATTTTAAAATTACCATATTTTGTGTCTTTGTGAGCTTTGTTAGAAGACTCTTTCTAGGACATGAACCATTAGGGTATTATATGTTAGGTGTTAAAGCTTGATACTGTTTCCACCTGCCCAATTGTAGCATACAATCTAAGTGCCCAAACTGTGTATTTTATTGGTTTAGGTTACATGGTGAGAGTCATTAGTAACATTTCTGTCCTTGCTTACTAATTGCTGGTTGCCTATGTCTAAGTATCAAGTGCTGTTTTGCAAACTCAATATCCAAGGATGGTAAAGTGTCACAATTTGCTGAATTGTCGACAGAGTGACAACATCACTCATACTGGAGGTATCGTAACATGTTATTTTAAGCAGCATCTGTGGCATATAGTTTCTGAGCTACAGAGACCAGGATATCTGGAGAAGTTACAGAGCAGCATTTGAAACTTTTCCATTGAACACTGGAATGTCTGTGAGGGTCCATGATGGTTTTCGTTCATATAGGCTTGCAAGCCTCTACTTTGTGCTTGTTAAAATAGTGTGCAAATATACAAGTTTAGAAAGAAGCAAACTGTATTCTGGATGTAAGCCTTCGACCGCTTGCTTCTGTAATTCCGTAATCTAAGATGATGCAGTACTTGCATACATAAAATCTTGCCCTTTTCCTCTGACATACTGTTATGTACATGATGTGACAGAAAATGAGGCCATTATTAACTCACATAAACAGCTTCCGCTTTCAGTCACTCCCTTTGGCAACCTCTTTCTGTAGCCCTGAACATCTGTCAGACCAATGAATCTTTAACATCTAAGAGTAATTTACTCAGTTCTGCCTACTGCCTAACATGCTCCCCTCACCCATCCCCCCCCCCCCCCCCCCCCTTTTTTAAGATGTTACTTTAAAAAACACCAAAATGGAAGATAGTAGTCTGAAAAAACAGAAGGGTTAATTCTGAAGAAAGAGTCTTACACTGGGAAAATAGTGCCAGAAGCAAAAAATAATTTATTTGGATGTAGATGCATTTTAACAAGGACTCAGTGATCAACAGAAATAGGTGATCATTTCTGTCCCATGTTTGGAGCCCATAAGGAAGTTGTCCAGAACGTAACTGTTACAGAAGGGTCTACACAGAGGTAGACTGTATCCATCCATCAATCAGCCCTCTTAAATGTCTGTAATGCTGACTCTGGATGCTTGATGTGGCCTTTCCTGCTGAAGTCACACAACGTACTGGACTAGGAGCAGTGCCTGCACATTTTTCCAGTTGAGTATGGCTAGTTTTCCCACTCCACTTTTGCATGTCTCACTTACACATCTCATTGAGTCCCACAACCCATTTCTCTGGACTTTACATTATTGCTAGTACCATGATAAAGATTTTGAAGCTACTAAACCACAGTTCCTTATTGTTTCCTGTTAAGTTTTTTTTTTTTTTTTTTTTTATAGCTGTAGCATCAGCTTGGACTGTAGGAAAAATCCCAGCATCATCAGCCAGACAGCTTTATAATCACTTTTCTAACCTCACTGCTCTGGTGTAATAAACTTGTTCCAACGGCTAATACGCCTCCCATTTTTGCATCTTCAACTGCTTGGGTCAGGAAAAAGCCTAGTATGAGATGGAAGCATGGCCAGGATTATTTTTATAATACCTGGATAAGGGAAAACATACAAGTTGATAGATTTATTGAAGCACTTGCAGATAGTCTCAGGGACACTGTTCTCTTAATTATGAGACTGTTTCTGTATTTACTGAACCAAACATGTGCAATAGATAAAAGTCAAAATATTTTTAATGTGTTTTTAAACTGACAATTTATTCCATTAAGATAAGGAACAGAAATTGTATTTAACTACTACCTGGAGATTTTAATCGTTTCCATAATTTTCAATAAGCAAGAAATACGTAACAGTATGTTAGCAATTCACTACTTCTTTTTTTAGTGTTGACTCCTTAATCAATATTCAGGTAAACAGAGGTTAGAACATAACTGTTCAATCTCAATTACTGTCTAGTAACAGTTTATGCTTTTTGCTTCTTCTTCTTGTCTCTACCAGCTTTAAACCTTTGGGGCTTTTTTCCAAATCAGTAATACAGCAATGGGGCTGAAGCCTTTTAAGATTAGATTTTTATTCACTCCTGCTCTTGTTTCACAGAAGTGTTTTTCAAAAATTCTCTAAATATTTTAATTCTGTACTCTGTGGGAACATATTTGTTATGATGCCATGCCGAGTCCTATTTTGACTGCTTATATGTTTTAAATGAAATGGGAGATTTATCTGAGTTGATAATCAAATGTTAGGCATTAAGGACTGGGCTTTTAATGTAGATTGTTTAAAGTAAAATGAATTCTTGTGGCAGTGTGGAACTGAAAAATAACTGCGATTGAGCAAGTTATGGTCAAGATTTGCTTCAGCAGTACTTCAGAAAGCAATCAGTTCTAAATGTTCCTCCTAGTGTGTGTGAGTGTGAAGTGGATCTTTAGTTCTGTTTCTGGATGTTTATTGTTGTTTTCTTGTGTCCAGACAAGGGTTACCTAAAGCAGTGACCACGTACATAATGTCTAGCAGTGTTTCAATTAGAGTGCTTCAATGAGATTGCTTTCTGTAATAGAAAATTGAATTATGATGGAACGTCAAACAGTAAGAGACATAGGGAGCCTTCCTAATGTTAGGTAAATTGTAACTTGAGAAAGAACATTATGAACAATTTAAAATTACATGTCAATATTTTTTAATTTGAAGATACAGGCTTCTTCAAAGGATGAACAAAGCAGTTGGAATATAACAGATACTGATAACAAACTTCAAGATCTAAACGTTAAAATCTGTGCTTAGTTATCATTTCATTCTGTAAGATCCTAAAGCTTAGAGATTAAGTTTTTAAGTTTATAGTTCCTGAAGCATACATTTGTGGATATTTACAGAGATACCATGTTTTTACTGGTAGACAAAGCAATGTTTTCAGACTTAATTCAGATTTAAGATTGTAATTCTCCTACTAAGTCTATTCTACAAGACTATACTTACACTACATATACTATAAGATATACTTGCTACAGTGGTATGAGACTATGCTCATTCTATTCCATGTGAGAAATGGGGAACATTCAAAGACATCATTGTAACATGCTGGATAACAATATCCTACCCAAAAAATAATCAGATAGGATGTTGTATGTCATGCTTGGAATCTCTCCAGTATTGGAAGGCCCTTGGTTTAGACTCTTGTTACAGGTATTCACATTCCTTCAGTTCTCTCTGGAGAGCATGTGCTAACCACCGGGCTGATGGCTGTCCTGGCATTCTCAGGGTCAGGAGCTGTGGTTTCCATCCTTTCCGTTTTGGAAGAAATTCTTAGAATGTTGTGCGAAGCTTAAAGGGAAAGAAGGGGTGAGGTTGGTTTGTTGACAAGTAGTATGTGTCTGGATGAAGTCTAGACTTCATTTCACAATCTGGTGATTAATATAAAATGTGCATGAATCAATTAATGAAGGAATGAATGCAAAGTCTTACTTTTTACAGGTGAAAGCACATTCAACTGAGTAACCTACAGCCTATTGTTTAGCACATCCTCTTAGAAAGTTCATTCAAATTCTCCCAGGCTTGATGTTGAACATTCAGTTTTAATTCTGCAGATGCTGAGTATTGGTTGTAATACAAAGTCCATTTCCTTTGTGTGAGGAAAATACCAAATGCAATAGATGCATTTAGGACTATGGACTCTGAGTGGAGGGGAAAATACTTCAATTCCTAAAGAACTGTTTACCACAAATGTAGAGCCATAGAACATCCTGAGTAGGAAAGGATCTAGGAGGATCATCAAGTCCATCTCCTGGCTTCACACAGGCCAATCTGAGAGTTAAAATCTAATCTGAGAGTTAAATCTAAGTGCGTTGTCTAAATGCATCTTGAACACTGACAGGATTGATGCCACAATCAGTGTATTTTTCATACCGTCAGTGTTACCACTCATCTCGTTAACTGAGTTGGCCTCAGTCCCTACTGGGTCATATGAGATCATATTTAGTTTAGAAGATTTTGAAAAACAGAGTAAGGCTTACAAAAAATATACTGTGGGAGCAATTTCTTGGAGCAGTGTTCATGTTGATTTTGCAAGGTAAACTGTTTGTAAACTAGATTGCTTCTTCTCATTAACATTCATTTGCTCACTTACTGTTCCTGGTTGAAAAGGAAAGATCTGTAGGGGAAAAAAAAAGGAACAAAATCTTTGTATACCATATGAAAAATACAAGTTCTTTATTTACAAGGTGAATGTCTCCTGGAATGGGGAGCAAAATATTAGGCAAAATAAGGGTTAGTCCAGAGGACGTAAGACTTGGAAAAGAGTTTAAATCCTACCTTCGTTGATTTCCAGTATAATCTTAATCTCACTTTGCAATAGTTGCACCATGTTTAAATTTACCGTGATATTCTGAATACTGATACTTTCCTAAAAACTTGCAATAGCTTTATTCAAATTAATTTCAAATATTCTTGTTTCTGTAGTTATTTTGAGTGTGAAGCTTTGTCTGATTCCTGGAAAAGGGTTTGAAGAAGCTTCATTCTCTAGGAACTACATAAATGATCTTTTTGTCCTTTCTGTCTCTGTTCCCTTCTGTGGATAATGTTGTGGTTTACACTTTTTTTTTAAAGCAACGCGTTCACTGAGTTTTTGTTTTACAAAAGTGCTTAAAGTCAGTGTAAATTCTGGTAAGGCTTTTAGAAAGGAAGTTCAAAGCATCAGAACATTGTCTTTTTTTTTTTTTTTTTTTTAAATTGCAATGTTCTGTTTCATGCTAAATAGGTCAAGAAAAAAAAGAAATGTGAAAAGAAAAATTTAAAAGAGTTTTAAAGGTATTAAGACCCTCAATTCATTGTTTCATTCTCTTTTATGTTTACCTTTGCTTTTGGGATTTTCAAGATGTGCTGAAGAAACAGTGGAAAATCTTTCAATCAGACATTTTAGCTGTGGAAACAGTAGAATTTTTTTTGGAGGAAAAGCTGAAAAGTTTTCATGCCTGCTTATCTTGAGGTTGCAACATAACCTGTATTGTGTATATAAAATATTTCTTGAATTATTTCAGAGTTCAAGCAGCTAATTGGAACTGGGGCCATGTTGTGACTTGATGTTATTGCATAGGCCTTAGTTCTCCTCAGGATTCTTACTCTGGCCCTTGCCACTGTATACAGGAAAAGAGAACTGTTTTGGCATGATAGTCACGTTGATAGTCACTTGGTTTAAATGCTGCTGCCTATATTCATTAGCAACTTTTTTGTTTTGTTTTGTTTTTTAAGTGCACAAAACATAATCCACTGGTACATCTCTCCCATTTCAGAAATACCTTATTTGTACCTTATTTGTTCTGGTTGAATATGCTCTGGTCTCCTTCTAGATGAAAACAGATGAAAATGTACAAACTAAGAGCTTACAGTCTGTACATGTTTGCTGCAAATGTCCTTAATGTTAGCATTCAGACTTAAGATGGAAGTAGCTGCCCATATTTGTTTTGATTGCCCCATATTCCCTGTTGTTTAAGTGATGGGGAGATGTTATTTTCACACAACAAAATGTCTGTTCCTTCCTTTTACAATTCTAATTTGCTGAAAAAATTCTTTACTGCCCTATGCTGATGTTTTCTCTTGTGCTTTCTCCTTCAAGTTAATTTCTGAGCACTGTATTTTTTTGAGCGTGATCGTTTTTATCAGAAAAGACAAAGTTCCACCAGTATTTGGTGATGAAGTACTGGTTTAAGTATTAATTTCAGAGAATGATGAGGAAAAGAAACAACAACCTTTTAGTTATAGTGATAACAGCCTTAATTATTTTTTTTTTCCCTTGGATGTATTTCCGTAGTGGGGCAGAGCTGGGAAAATGCAATAGTTGCACCATTTCTTATTGATTTGATGATTTTTTTTCCAGCACTGCAAATGGCCTTTTTGCTAAAATGAACTTTTTACCCCCTCTTTTTCCTGCTTCTCTGTCTTGTTCTCTTTGAAACATTGTTAATTTCACCTAAAGGGGGGCCAAACACTAGTCTGTCACTGTCACTGCCAGCAGATTATAATTTAAAGCCACCATTTCCTATTCCCCATGAACAAGGGTATGTTCAAAGTACTTAATCATTAGAAAGAAATACAGATGAGCAAGATTTAGCTTGATTTAGAGTATGTCAGGCACTGCAGAGGTTTTGGCAAAGATTGCTTTCATTGGTTTTATCATCATTTGACCTGTGATTGTAACTTACTGTTTAATATACTTGGAGGATGCATATTTATGTATTGCCTTTTGTTCTGTCCATGAAAAATGTCTGCACTTTGCACCAAACAATTCCAGCTACCAAACGCTGCTCTTCACCCTTTGGATTTACATCAACCGCAGGTGCTATCATTAAGACAACTGCAGGCAAAAGCCCTCTTGAAGAGGAAACGTAATGTGATGCTGGTTTAATAGTGGAATTGTTAACAAGGTTAGAGATTTTGCAGAACAGTTTCTTTTTTTTTTTTTCTTTCTTTTTTTTTTTTTTTTTAGAAGATCTCTCTTGTAATTCTAGCCATTCGTTTCCTTTGGAAAAAAAAATCTTAAGATCATAAAGAACATAAGTCAGGCCATTGCCTCTTGATGTCTTCCTGCTTGGTATTTCAAGTGCCCTGTGGAAAGTACCTGCAGTTTTAAGATGACTATAGCATTTTCAGCTCAGTATTTTTTCTACATTTTTGTATTGTAATCAATCATAAACCGTACAGCACATTTGCTGCCTTTTCTTCAGACTAATTCTGATGAGAGTTAGTTTTCTAAGTTGTCCTGAGAAGTATAGTGAATGATAGAAAGTGCTTCCATTCATGGGCTAAAAACACGATTTTGTTGGGCTTTTGTTTTTTGGAGAAGAAATATGGCTTCACTCATATTCACTGTTTGCCAGTGAGTATGACATACTTATATATACACCGATATCCTATGCTAAAGTTCTCTCCCTTTTCATTATATATATGTAAAAATTGCTTTTATTTAGGTTTGCATGATGTGTTATAGTACTGAAACATATAGTGAGATTGCTGAGAACATTTCGTATAGGTACTAACGAAGGTTAAATAAAACTCTGTCAGGAAAGTGGTCACAGCACCAAGCCTGCCAGCTGGAGTTCAAGAAAGATTTGTACAATGCTCTCAGACATGTGGTCTGATTTAGGGTGGTCCTGTGTGGAGCCAGAAGTTGGTCTTGGATGATCCTTGTGGGTTGCTTCTGACTCAGGATATTCTATGATTCTGTGATTTATTGAATCCACAAGAGGTCTGTTTCAGAAACAATAAATAGTGTGGTTTTAATTAAAAACTGAAAATACTCTGCCTTGACTAGCCTTAATAATAACCTCCCAAAAGCAAAAGTTTTCAAATGCAGAGTGACTGACAGAAAATACGATGTCAGATCTAGTTCAGGGAAAACTCTGAAACATAATTTGTCTGCCCCTGCCTCCTTACTGTTTCAAGGGAGTAGTGCACAATAAATAAATGTGGAATTTGAATCTTTTCTCTCTTAACAAGACATCATAAACAGCTCTTTAAACATAGTCTATTTTCGTATCATGTAGCACAGGAAGTTTATTTTGTTTTTAATGTATATCTGTGATTTTATAAATGTAAATACAGCAATAAAAAGGAAGAATGGATCTATTTAAGCAGATTATGGTAATTGCAACACCACAGGTTGATCTTAATGCTTAATGCCAGGCATACTGTATATGAAAAATGGAAACCAGTTATCTTTCCATTTAAAGCTTAGAGTCACCTTCAGCAAAATAATAATGCAAAATTTAATAAATTCTCTACTTTAGAAATTAACACACACAATGGTGAGCAATAGTGAGTTCCAAGCAGAAGTTTTCTGGAAGAGAAAGCTAGCTACATACACACAAGACTGAAAGAAAGCATTGGCCTTCACAGAATAGTACTTTCATTCTGCTGGGCATTTTGTTAGCCTGATAATGCTTTTCCTATTTCAAGTTAACTTTGTTCTTTTGTCTGCAAGAAGTCATAGATACACCATAGCTTCAGGCTAGTCTCTTTTCCCCTTCCTCTTTTTTTCCTCTTTTTTTTTTTTTCTTTTCCTTTTTTGAAGTTGTTGGTATAATGTGAAGAATAGGACCGATTGCTTAAGAATTCTCCATGAATTCCTTAGGGCCAGAGTTCTCCTAAAATGTTAAAAGGTTAATTTTAGTCCTCTGCTTCGATTTGTTGTCACTGATGTGCATATACCGCTGGAGATTGGGGAGCTAGGGATGGCTCGTTCACAGCTAGCAGATTCTATGAGAGGAGACCAAATGTCATGTAAATGCTCTGGAACAGAGCAAATACATTGGCTCAGACAGCTTCTGCTGCTGATCAATGTCTGTATTGTTAACAGATGTCTGTGCATTGCATCAAGAAGTAATAAAGTGCTTGTTCATAATAACTGCCAGGAGGGAATGGTTTTGTGGGTTTAGTGTGTGGCTCATCAAGGAAAATCCATATCTGTATCAGATGGGCAAAGAAAATGCTAAGACTCTATTTTAGCTTTTAGTTTCAGGACAATGAATTATTGAAAGAGCAAACAATGAATTTCCTTTTTTGAGTGGTACCGTTTATCCATGCATCTCTTTGCGACATGCAATTGGAACAATCTTTGTTCCCTTTTCCAGGCCTATGAATAGGCTGTCACTCCCTTGTGCCTGCAAATATTCATGGACACCCTTCTGTAATCATTGCTGGGAAGCAATCATAGTCACTGAGCTAGCAGTGGCAGAACAGTCCTGGTGGGCTGCTTGCTTGGTTTTCCATATAAGCAATTTCAAATGACATTAAAATATTAGAAAATCTCTCAGCTTCCTGTTTGTTTTGAGGATGTCGTTGGCATTTCTGCTGTAGAAAGCTTTCCTTCTGAGCAAGCCATCAGATACAAATTATTGAAGGTGTTTTCTACTAGGGTAGGACAAGCCCCACCTAACTGACACAAGCAGTAGTTTTTATTATTATCAGTCCTCACTGAAAATTTCTTGAAAAGGGTTCTTTTCCTAGGAGAGAGATTGTTCTTTCATAAGACTTTATTCTTATATTGATACACAGTATTGATACACACTTATTCAGAAAAAAACATTTATGTGACATTGCCTGATTTTGGTTTCTCTGGGTCCTTATGTTTTCAAAGTGCCTTCTAATTAGAGTTATTTTCATTTGGTGAAACTGGAGAAGATAACTCTAATTATTCATTGAGGCCTTTGGGATATTTGCATAGGATTTCCTAAATCTCCCATGTCAGGGATCAATACAAAGGAGATGCCATTTTTACTCAACATCAGCTTAGTTCAGTTAAGTTTATTGTTTGATCCAACAGTAAATTAGTGACAGTTCTTTGAATTTCTACATTCCATGTTTCTATGAAAGCACAGCATCATTGTCACCTGTTTTTATATTAAACTTCCGTATGGCTTGTGGCTGTAGCTAACACGGTTTGATAACATTAGTATTTAAATGCCGTACTATTTTGGGAAGAGCAGTATTGTGGTATATACTTCAACCAAATTCTTAAATACTTCAAGAGAAACACTACTGGAGTCATTAATTTAGTGTCTTAAACAATGGTTACTAAACTCCTACAGGGTGAAGAGTGTACAGAGAGCATTCAAGGTAAAGTGGTGGTTCTTACTAGTGTTATCTCTAGGGAATTTTTCTTTCCTGTCTGTAGTCTACATAGGAATACTGAATTTAGTGTCCAGAATTAAGAGTCAGCAGCATGAAGCAGTTCACAATCTTTTATTTAGATGTTTTGGTTCCTAACTGAAGTGCTTCCCTGAACTTTCCTGAAGGTCAGTAGCTGACATACCTCAAATTCAAAGATGTGGAGACATGAAGTATTTGTAGTTTTCTCTGCACAAGACAGTAATGTTAACTAAAATATCTGTTTTGAAGCACATTGCTGCCAGTAGCTCAAGATACTTCCAAACTTATTATACAATCTTAGATGTGTGTGGAATTAGTCTCTTAATATCAAGATTTTGCCACTTCAGAGTGTATATATGTCATATATCCATTTCTGGACGGTATTGTCTTTCATATTTAGAACTAAGTTGCTACTTTGTTTCTAGAGTATGCTCAGGGTTAATATTACCTATATTTTATATCCTTTCAGGAGTATGATGATGGTTATGGAACTGCTTATGATGAGCAAAGCTATGATTCCTATGACAACAGCTATAGTACTCAAGCACAGAGGTAAGTCCAAGATCTGCAGTAACTACAGATGAACTATTGTACAGTTGGAAAGTTAATTTTGCTTAATTACGTTCTCAGACTCATTTTAGACAGGAAAAATATTATAAAAGGCTTATTAGAAATAACCACTAGTGTTTTGTCTCTAGTAGCGCAGAAGTAAAAAAGTCAAGTTACTTAATGGTTGAAAAGAAACAGTGATATGAGACAAAGAATTTCCGTGACGCCAAATCACAAATCAATGTGTTAGGTTGTTCAAGAAATTCAGGAAAATTGAATATTAATTTTGAATTGATGTTCAAAACATAAGGTGTGGGAACTCTACAAAAGGTAGTAAATCAGCTGAAACACAGCTGATTTTTTTTTTCACTTTTCAAACCTCATTATACTGCAGTATTTTACATTTATTTGGTGTTGCTATGTTAAAAAAATAGGCAAGCAAAAAATGAAAGTATATGCTTCTGTGGAATTGTGTTTATGAACAATTTAAATCTCATGTTAATTTGTGTCCCTTTCCTCCCTTTACATAATCAACAGTATTTTTAAGCACTTCTGATTTATTCACTTACAATTTCACTTTCTTAAAGAAACTATTTTATAGTTCCATGAATTGCAAGGAAAACTATTGTGTCCTAGTTCCCAGTGCTGGAAAAAAACAATACAAGCTGTGATGTACAAACTACTTGTATCAGGTTGTAACAAATATGACACATTTTTTAGTAATTTGGCTGATCATCCCCATTTTGGGATACTTCTAGTGGGCACATTTGAAAAATGAAATGGAATTCTTGTGCACCTTTTAGTGAATTTCTTCTTACTCTTTGCTTAGACCCATGCTGATAGTTTGATTAGTAGTAGATTTCCTAATCTCACTGAGAATTTCTTGAAACAATATATGGCAATAAATTTACAATGGTTGAGACAATGCTGAAAAAATGCTAGGAAATACAAGTTATACGTTATTGCTGTGGTTATTTGGGGTGCTTAGGGCTTCAAAATATGCCCACTGGCAACAAGACAGAAGGAAAGGAGAGATTTAGTTGACACTGTTACTGTGAGCAGTATTCATTTACCTTCCACTGAATGTTTAGACTACTTTGAACAGCATAGCCGTATCTGAAATACTACAAAACTGTTCACAGCAAAGTTGAGATCAAAGCTGTTTGCACTTGACATCTGCTTAGCTATAGTGTTGACACATCCAGCATAAATTTAATTGTATAAATGAATATTTTCCTGTGCCCAACAACTCAATGTGAAAAAGCATAGTGGAAAGTTCCAATGTCATTATTATTGAGATCTAACACAAGGAAAATAATACTTTTGTACATATGATACTTGATTCCTATAAAGTCTTGCAAGGTACTGAAAATTGGTTTAAAAAAAGAAAAAAAAGGCATGACACCAGCAGCGTAGGACCTCCAAAATATGATGCTCTGTAGGCATTTAGAGACCAGCTGCTGGTAATGGATTTTTTTTTTTTTTTCCAAAAAGAAAATTACCAAAATAGTCCTCAACTTTTATGTTGGTAATTCTATTCTGTTTTACTGCTTCTAGTGTTGGTAACAGTGTTTATTGCACACAAACAGTCAGATTTCATTACCAAGTCATTTGACTGAGCCCAAACTGAAAACATTACTAGCATTTGCTTCTTCATGCTAAGCAGGCTTTCACTAGAATGTTTTTTCATTTGAACTAAAATTAGCAAAAAGCAAGTTTTCCAAGAAATATATTTGCTCGTGTAAAGAGCTAATGATTATACATAAGAATATGTATAATATTCATACATACAATATGAATGTTGAACTCAGCGTGGTCTGGAAGGAGATGATTCACAAATTGTTTGCTTTACTTTGTCTTTTGCCTGTAGTTTCACAATATTACATATGGGTAGATTTCAATTGCATTATCTCTTGAATAATAATTCATATTTTTTACCATAATCATATTAAGTGATACATCGTAAAACAAAACAAGAAATGATTCACTTGCTTGTATATTTCAAATGGGGTATGGATATTCATTCTCTGGCATGTTTTCTGGCTTGGCAAAAATAATTTTAGGATTGTATTGGCAGGCAAAAAGTAATAACTATAAACAGCCATCTGAGCTACCTAGAACAGCATTCCTGGCTTTAATTTGAATATCAAATAGTAGCCCATATTGCAAAATGTCATTTTGTAACCACTGAGAGATACTTATCATATTTAGGTGTATTACTATGTTCTTTCTGTGAAGGAAATTACAGGAAATAGAATTATTTGCGTAGTTTAACCTTATATCATTCTTGATATTTTACCCTCATTATAAAGCATGGATAGAAAAAACTTGTGTATAGAGGGCATTTATATGTTTAAAATGCATTAGTGACAAGCGTGTATAAACAACATTTCTTCTTTTCATTTGTAATGTTGAAAATAATCTTTTAAGGGTAATAGTATTTTTAGTATATCTTCTGATACTAATTTCTCTAGAAGATTATGATATTAAAGACATTCTGTATTACTGAAGAAAGTTGAGAAATAGCTAATAGACTGAAAAGATGAGTTTGTTCCGTTTGCAGTAGATTTTCAGCATTTGAATCCTGTTTATGCACCTCTTCAAACCTGGTTGATGTTTACAAGTGTATTTTCCTGTGGGATACGCTGGAGACAGTTGAAATATTCCTTTTGTTTTTAAAGATCTCGTATATTTCACAGCTTCCTTTGTTAAAGATGGAAAATTACAATATAATTAAAATACCTCTCTGTTTTTTTTTTTTTTTGCATGGCAGCATGTTTTTGAGATGTCTGTGTGCACATGTGTATGTTCTCCAAATTCAATCGTTCAGTACAGCACAGCAGTACTCTCCTGTACTCTGTATTCTGTTTTTAGTTATGACATGTTTAGTGTATTTTCCAGAAATGGCCAAATCTGAGATTGACTAGGATGGCGTGCTATGTTCAGATATGAAGAACAGCATATTGTGTATTTCTGTGTGCATTAAGGTAGCTGAGAATTTGCATGCGTTTGCAAACAGTTCTTCCTGACTGTAACCTGCTTGCTTCTACCAAATCGTATGTGCTTAAATTTCAATGGCATTTTATTTGACATTGTCAAGTACAAGAAGGGATATAAAAGTCACGCACAATGTGAAGCCTTACTTAAAACCTGTCACAGCACTAATAGGGAGAGAAACATCAGAGTTCTTTCCAAGTTGTCATCCATCTTAATGCCCTGTAATCCCATAGAAGTCGTTTTCATTTAAAACATTTTCTTATCCACTGCTGTTTGTTCATGTAACAAAGCCCCAGATTGTAGTGCTTGGGGATGTTTTTTTTTATCAGAATTATGTTTTATGGTTAAAGAACCCTTAAAAAATATCCCTCGGAGCTGCACAGAGTTTGGTTGGTTAACAGATTTTTAGAAGAGATGCAACTAAATTGTATGCTTAGTGTTTTTTTTTTTTTTTTTTTTTAGAGAATCCTTGAAATTTATGCCAGTACAAGCTAGTAGGGTTAATAAATGAGGCTGTTCAGTATCTTCATAAATATATATATACATACATATATATATATGGATAATCTAAAATTAATTTAACAAAACATTTCTCAGCTTCTGAAAATCAAATACTTCAAGCAGCCAGGACAGTTTTAACCTTAATAGAGTACTGAAAGCTGTCAGAAGCTATGATCATTTATGGGAGATACGTAATGCTGAGGTAAGGAAAGCAGCAAGACTAGAATTAGTTACTCGGTCATGCAGGGCAGGCTTCACGTTATGCCGTCAGTAATTCCTTCAGGAAATCTGGCCTGTATACGTGTGTAGTAATTTAATATTTGCAGTTGTACACCAAAATCTTTTTGGGGTCTTACAGAAGAATGTGAATTGCAAGTGTGTGATACCACTGTGATACCCCACGTGATTCTTGGTGCAGATACTTACATATGTCAGATGCACGTAGATTTGGGAGCTCCCCTTATCCCTGCATGAATGCTTTCTTACGTGACCCAGCTGACCCTTAAAGGACTTCCCAAACCTGTCTAGAACCATAATCTTTGACTTAGATTTACTGTAGCAAGTAGTGGTTATTTTAATGGACCAATGTTACTGCTATGAAAATTCAGAAAATAATATTGTGGAGGAAACAGCAGAATTTAATTGGGTCTTAATTTTAATTGGTAGATCAGTTTAAACATTTTTTCCATATGAAAAAAAAAAATCTATTAATTCTAAATCTCTGAAATATGTTACAAATTGAGCAAACATGTTTTCATCCCTTAGTGGCTCCATACATGATGTGCACAAATGTTTGCGAAGACAATAATAGGGCAAAGGGAAACGGATGCTAATAAATCAATTGGTGCTGTCAGTTCACTGTTTAATGTTCTCTAGAATACGTAAGATTTATCACTGAGGAATTGTAGAATAATGGTAGTGTATGGAAACAAAGTCCACCAGGGAGATGTACTACATCATTCGGATTTAGCACTGCCATCTGCTTAATAGCATTGAGATGACTACAGAGGTACTTATGATCAACCATTCATAGCATTGACAGATGCTGCAGAGAGTTAACATGCCAGAGAACGAGGTTTGTTACTAAAATTCAGATTATGTGACAAGGTTGTGGAGAAGGGGGGTGGGTTTGTTACCTCTCCAACAGCATTAAAGGTTTACTGTTTGCTTTTAAGTTTGCTATCAAGAGAGAAGGGCTAACGTTGTTACTGTAGCACAAAAAAAAAATAATAATCTAGAGAACCCCATCTGTCTGTGTGTGCCACTCAGAAGCTTCTAATAACTTCTTATGCTTTTCTGGTAGCATTTAAAACTGGATTTATTTATTTATTTATTTTCCTGGGGAAAAAATTGCTTTTGACTAGCTTCATTATTTTTATCTACGCTGGAGATCAGCAGTCTCTACTATAAAATAAATAGTTTGTATAACTATACGTCTGTGTCTGTTTAGGGACAAAAATAGTAAGTCACTCATGTAGTAATGTAGTCATTTGGTGTTTAATTTATAACATTTATGATTTTAAAATTGCTTTAGATCTTCAGTCTGGATGATCTTGCCTTCACTCAGTTGCAGAAGAATTTAATCTTAAACACCGATACAAAAGGGGAAAGATTAGCACTTAAAATAATTGCTGGCTTTTCCTCACTGTTTCTTGCACTGTTTTCTGATTTTCACAGTTGCTTCTTAATCCTCCACATTTCTCTCAGCAACAACCATTGTGCTATTGACTTAAACAGTGTTTCTCAGTCACTTTCTTTGCATATTGAACAATAATTGCTACCACTTCAAATCACACCAAAATGTGGTACATTCAAATAACTGCAATTTGCCTGTAAGCCTCAGAGCCATCCTGTCAAGCTAATCTGAACTTTTGGAGGGAGTTTACAAATTCTTTATAGTCCACTTATTTTTATTCAATGCATCTAGTTCACTTTGTTCATTCGTTAATGTGTTGAAGGATAAGTACATTATGCAACTTTAAATCTTTTATCTAAATCCTTGAAAACATAACCATACGTGGTAATTGACAAGCATGTTAAAAACCCAGCATTATGAATGCCACGCAGTGAAGCCTTACTCTTCACCGTTCATCAAGTGACTGTTTCAAGACAATTTCTTTACAGAAGACTACGCACAAGGACCCAGGAGTTTGAAACGTTTGAGTAGATTTGTGGTTAGTAGCTTGTGGTAGTTAACTAAGAAAAAAGTGACTGGATATCACATCAAAAATATTACCTTTTAATAAATAAATACATAAATAAAATCAAGCAATGGCCATTGCTCAACTGATGCCTAAACAACACAGCTAAATTGATGTCCTAAAATTCTCCAAATATGTAAATCCCTGATTTTATACCACTCCAGAAGCACCTTAGTTTTGACAAACTGATTCTGTAGATGTAGTTGTTACCATGGCCCAGAGATGTTGTCCTTCTCATTTTCCCTTAGGAATTCAAATTTTCAGGTATATTTTGAAACCATGCTTAGTAGTCACACAGAAGATGACAATGTTTCTGTTTATGAAAGGAGAATTTTCATACAGCTGAGTATATGGATTTGAAACTAGCTTACGGAAGTGTTGCTGTTGGCATTTGAAAGTTAATTGCTAACATTTTGTTTGTGATGCTCAGTGTTTTAAATTTACATTGTTAAGTTTGTCAGCAATCATGCATTTCCAGGGTGTATAAATATGCATTATATGCAAAACAGTGTCTGTTACTGTAGCTTTTCAGGATGTGATTCTCTGGATTTTAATGCTATTAGCTGCTAGTGTTTCATGCTCTGACTTATAAATCAAATCAATCCACAGCAGTGTGGGGAAAATGGCTACTATTTTGCTATTATTTTATTGTTACATGAAGACCAGGTATATATGAGCTTATTGGAGGTTGTAATTCTGTACAAATAAAGCTTCAAAATCATTAGCATAAACAAGCTAATGTATCTTTTAACTAAAATTCCCTGCTATATGGTTTTCTGCTTAATTTTTATGCTCATATTTTTGGAAGACATTATTTTCTGCAGTTTGTCAGATCCAGTTCTTCAGGTAAATCTTCAGATAGCTGATTTCCTTTTTTTGTCATCTGTGAAGATGTGATAAGATAAAATATTGAGAAGTGCCTCACAAAAGCACAGTTACTTTTAATTTTTATTCTAGCATATGTGTTTGAACTTTAAAAAAAAGGAGGTTTACAGAAATCAGTGTTCTGAAACCTCAGTAAATGGGAACATGACTAAGCCAATTCAGTGTAGTGATGGAAAATAACTGGAAAAAAAAAAAGGAAAGGAAAAATAAATTGTAACACAAGTATTTCACATGGTGTGCTCATAAAATTGGAAAAGTTTTTCAGAGTCCTCATCATGTAGATATTAGTAAATATCACTATTTAAGAAATTAATTTCAAGTTTTAGTAATACTACTTAATAAAATATTCTTTAGATACCAAAACTATTTTTGGTTTCCCTCATGGCTTTGCTACTCTATTTTAACTGTAACTATTCCTCAATGTTTCTGAAAACTTGTTACAAATGAATTTAATAATACATGATTAAGAGACCTGCTGGAAAAATCTTACATAGAGCTGTTAAAGTAGTACAAAAAGAGAGGTAGTGTAAAATTTTAAGTGTATGAAGAATACACAAAAAGGAATTTGTTTTAAAAGCAAAATTAATTTTTTTAATTTACATGAATAGTTTGTTTTTTCCTGGATGGCTATACAGCATTTAAAAGTAGTGTCATTGAATTTCCACAGTATAATTAAAGAGGATGAGTAGGACTCATCTAAAGGATGAGTCATCCTACTCATCCTCCTAAGTAGGACTTAGGAGGTTTCCTTGGTTGACTATACAGGTGAAACTGTAAGAAAAAGATAGGATAAATAGGATCTTTGAAGAAATGCTTAATAGGAAGATAAAATTATTAATGATAAATATTTTTTGAATATAAAAGGCTACAATGTAGGTATTAATGGTTACTTCTGGAATTAGATTAAAAATATTTTAATTGTGAGGGCTTCAATTTGATTACAGTATGATTTCAAAAAGAAGGTAGTTTAAGTTTGGATAATGAAGATTACAAAGATGTTACGTTCAGTAAGAGGAAAAAATTAATATCCAATTGCTAGGTCTCAAGATGCTGCAGCAATGACTCTGGATGTATGGTCTTCGGAGAAAAAAACCTGGATAATCAGGCTTCTAGAGTTTGGAATTTATTCTTACTCACTTGGAATTAACTTTTAAAATGTCATAAATAGGAATTCACTTTCTACCAGTTTCACTAAAAAAGATAATACGGGAAGGAAGAGAGACAACATAGTCCTTCTACAACTAGAGAAAGGGTTGCATCATAAATTCACACTTGCAGTAGACAGTGAAAAATATATAGGGAGGATTTATTTCCCACATCTGGGGTGGAGAAGGAACTTCGCTGGAAGCTCACACTGTTTTGGAAGCCAGTGTCTATTAGTCAGATGACAGAGGCATAAGAAACTGGACTTCATCAGTTCAGAACACTTTATTGTGTTGATGTTGTTTGTAGATGACAATTTGATGCTGTTTTACTGGTTAAAAGTCCATGTATGATATGTGCTTACTAATAGTTACTGAAAATTGCAGTTTTATTTTTTAGAGAGCAAGCTGGAGTATTTTCTTTTCTTTCAATGAAAGAATTTTTTTTTTTTTTCAATTCGTGAGGGAATGTCTATTTTAATTGGGCAAATTTTAGAAAAAGGAGATGGTTGCAGTAAAACCTTGCAACTTTCTTCCTCTCTCCCCCCACCCCTACTCTTCCCAGTTTTTGTTTTAGAAGAAATAACTGGGAGCTGGAAATTGTACTTTTAAGCACAATTTTGGCACCAGATGCCACATAATATAAAATGTTCATTTCATTAGCCATCAGAATTTAAAGTTTATTGTCATATAGTCCCATCAGATGAGAGCAGTATGCAATGCAGTTGGAACATGCATGTTGATACATGTCATAGAGTCCACAGGAGACCAGCAAGCAAGTCCTAGCAGTTAAACAGATTGAACTGTGTTTTTAACACAAGAGGAAAAGGTCTGCCTTATTGTACTTCGGGAAACATGACTTGAACCTTGCTGGTGTAAGGGGTGCTAGGGAAGCACCAGAAATATCTCAGACATGGCAATGCATTGCTTTTAAGATCTGTCAGATTCTTATGATTATGCAGTCCTGAAAACACTTAAATGTAGTCTGCCTTTAACCAAATACATTACTTGATGGCATTTTTATTATTTTGAATTCTAATCATAAAACTGGGATGTAATGATAATTCTTTTCTCAAATGCTCTTCAATTTCAGCTGATGAGTAAGGCTATCAAATTTATGGGAAACTGATGAAAGTTGTACTGTTCCTTCAATAAATTAGAAAGACAAGAAGGTGTGATGTATATCTTACTGAGCAGTATTTCTAATGACAGAATGGTGACATACCGTCTGTGCAGTTTTTGTGGATGATAATGTATTATAGACAATGTTATCTTGTACTCCAGTATGTGACAAGGAGTCACATATCTCAGCTCTCCAGCAGCATCTTGTGCAGGATTCAAGAGGGAAAGCCAGGAATTAGAGATGGAACAGTTCCCACAGCTGCTTCTGGGATTGCAGTAGGTAGTCTAAAAAGTCTGACTGACACCATTCAGATCTTTGTTATCCTCACTGCTTCCATCATCCTGAGTAGTCTCTGTCTGGAAGTGAGGGTAAGAAAACACATCCTTCAGTGTTATGTTTCATTTCTCTGTCCTCATTTAGCTTTTGGAACACTCCCGGTACACACCTGGATTATTCAAGACTTTCAATTTGGTTTCCTGTGATAGCAGCCTCGTTCACATGTGTCCCCAGACTGCTTTGTGAGCCAGACAAATGTCATGGGGTGATGCCAGGAGTTTGGTCCTATTTCACAGACCAAACCAAAATGCCAGTGTGAGGCAGCTCAACTTCTTAGTCTCTCTATTAGTGCTTACTTGTTTGGTGTGGCAAACTGTTGGCATTTTATTTAGCAACTCCCATGCTGATGAATGATTATTATGGTAGTCTACTGATAGTTTCCAGATAAAGCTATAGGTTCCTGCTGCTGCTGTTCCTGAGAGGAAGTACTACTTTGTGCCCCTTGGTCACTTCTGCTACTTCCATCTTGGGAGATGGGACATGATGAGAGTAGAGTTGAGGGAGAAAAAGCTGAATGAGTTCACAGACATCAGTAAGTGGACATTTCAGATGGTAAAGCTTAGCTTTATGGCAAAACTTAGTTCTTAGAGTGCTTAGAGTTCTGTTAGAAATACATAGAAATACTTCAGTGCCTGGTTTGAAGAAGGTTCTGAAGACGTTTCACTATTCTTCAACATAAGTGAAAATTATTACAACTCTTACCATAAAAAATAATTTCTAGAGATAGCTAAGGGAATCCTTGAGAGGGCTCTCTGGTCATCTTTTAGGATTATAGGAAATAAGATTTGATATTTGTACTATGAGATTAAAATGGGATGTAGTTTAAGGATGATTGCATCATTTGCTTGTATTTTATAAAGCTTTCACTTACAGGTGTCAGCTGCTATCTGCGATCATTATCTCTGTATTACAGACATAAACTGAGATGCAGTGATAAGAGTATGTACCAAAGAAACTTCTGCCAAAAAGAGGCAGAACTGAGCAGTAAATAAAAATCTTCTATCTGTAAGATGCAAGGAAAGACATGAATTTCCTTCTGATGTCCCAATTTCATGCTATGCTACTGAAAGCTGGGTTACAGATTCTATGTTAATGATCCACAAACGCATTAGAACAGATACTCAACTCAATGTTCAAGACAATTGTGGAGATGAGGAGCTTCACTACTGTGATCATTGTCTTGATAATAACATTTGGGACACTCTTCTTCCTGTTTACTGTTGACAGATGGTTTGTGATCTCAGAAGCAGCTGAGCATGAAGATCTGATAGGAAGGCTAGAAAGAGTCTTGTCCTTGTGGAAGAATTCTGTTCAGATACAATCATATCAGCCAGGGTCTATCATACAAGTTATCTTGCTAGAAAGATCTTTACTTGTTCTTTCTACTTCGCTGCTTTTATGTGTAATTTCTATAGGACAGAGGTGACATTTGTGAAGCTGCAATTAAAATAAAAGGAAGTCTTCTCTGTTCAGAAGTTTTCTGAGACTGCCCTGCTTTCTGTCAGTCCCCAAATTAATTCTTATACCAATTTGTAAAATAAAAAGCAGAAAAAAAAATCCTTTTTAGCCATTTTTCCCTAGCAAGCATTGCAGATGGCTGAACTGGTTGGGAAACCAAAACCAAAACCAAAACAAAACAAAACAAAACAAGCTGGTTTCCTCACTGCAAAGGAGGAAAGTGTTCTACTTTACTTGGTGTTTAGAAACCCAGTAACCAGTGCTAAAGTCTGGGCTTTTGCACTGAACTCCCCTTACTCCATTTATTCTCCCCTTAGTGATAAGACTTGTTACCATACCACTTTTGCTTCACGTGTAGAAATAACAATGCTCATTATTGCAGACACTTCTCACAGCATAGTGGTTCTAGAAAAATGGCAGGCAGCTTCTCAGTGCTCTGTTTTACGTAGTAAAACAACTTCTCTAAGACTTTACTTCATCAGCGTTGCAGTGCTAGAATCTGAACATGCAGATTCTCAAGATCTCTGCCTTCTTCTTGGACAGAGAAAACAGGCATTTCTTCATGGCCATACATAAACTACTCAAACCTCACGTTACAGTTTCTCTAAGCATCATAGGTTTAATGTCAAGCCCACACCACTTTGAGGCAATATACTTAAGTTTATTGCTGTGTGCTATCTTTTTTTCTGACTTCTCTCAAAGCTGAAAGACATTGTGCTGTTATGGGAATACAGACAAAATTAAATATGAGTAGATGTAAAAATGGACTCTATATGTACATGAGATCTGATTCACAGCTGATACACCGGTGTTGATTGCACTTGTACTGTTTATTCCAAGATCAGGAAAATGCCTGAAAAGCTTACCTGACTATGTGCAATTACCCATTTACAAAGAAGGTGCTGCAGAATTTTCAGGCACTGCCCACATCTGCTAGGGAGAAACTGCTTGCAGACATTTGGACAAGGAAAAAGTCAAGAAGGAAATTTGTAGAAAATGGCCTCAAGAGGACATTTCAGAACTGAAAACGTAATAACTCAAAGCAGACTCCCAGTTTAGTATTGCCAGGTGAAAAGAGAAGGGATCCTGTAGTGTTTTTTCCCTTGTTCTGAAAAGAGGGAGGTACATGAGATGAAAAGGAATAGAAAAAAATGGGTTTCCCTTGCAGAATAAATCAGTTAAAAGGAAATATAAAACATGAGCAGTCTTCAATCAGAATTGCTAGGATGCCATAGAACCTGCATAAAATACTGCAAATATCAAGGATGCTTTTAAAACAAAAAAGTCACACAATGTTTTTACTATTGCCTAAAGATTTTTAAAGTGTGTGTACTTCAAAAATGAGACTTAACATCATACTTTCTGTCCAAAGGGAAAAAAAATAAATTATATTTGACATAAATACTTAAATTCTCACAAAATAATTGTCCTCAACTGTCTCAGTTAATGACATTAAATTCACACTTTAGGAACTAGTTTGATTCTATACTGTAGATTCCTTTGAAAAGTTTTCCTATGAGAAGATTATTGCCTTGAAATGATAGAACTCTCTAAATTGCAACTTCATGTATAGTACTTTAGTACTTTTGTGTAATACAAAGATAACTTTGGCTCTGAATGCCACAGCGTATTAAGACTCTACAACAGGTGAAACATATCTCTTTAATGCTTTTTGTTTCTTTTCTTTAACACAGAACTCCTTAAAGCATACATGTCTGTAGCCTTTTCTTTGGGTCATAGTCTCTTGGTTGCCTTCTTAGAAGTTTTGCATGTGTCAGTTGAATTGAGAGAGTCAGTGTTGTTACAGAGTACTAAGGAAAGCAGTCAAAACAGAAGGTATTGAATATCACTGGGCAGCATTATTTCCCATTACAATTTGGGCTCTTTTTTACACGGGTTATTAATTTTGAAGGGTCTGTCCATTAATATAAATAAGTCATAATATCATTTTAGTGAAAGTAAAAGATTTTTCCTTTCAAATGTTTATTCATTTTGCAGTTTGCATACTGTAAAATGAGTCATTTTTTGTTTAATATATATTTAGGTCTGTGAAATGAAACCCTGCAAAAGTCATTTCGACAGGATTGACAGATACGGGGATAGGGCTCAGCTGCTATAGGCATCTAAACTTGACAGTCTTAAAATAAATAATTATGTACCATGTGGAAGGATAGTGAATGTCAATTTTAAGTTGGTTGTCAGAATAAAGACTTCTATCGCTGGCTGCTGCAGGGCAAAATTGTGTTATTTCTTAGGCTTCAAACTTCGACCTTGTTATTCTGGTCTGCGCTGCATGGGCTGGCAAACCACAGATAGCATTTATGTTGGACACACATACTTTTTGGGGGGGTTTTCATAGTACATTCCTATTAACTTTTTGTTGAGGAAGCTTTATTTAACAATTAAATACTCATCCACAGTTTTTGGATATGTATTTGCACACATCAGGGCTTTACGGTGTCTGGCATGGATTATTTTGTGGAACTTAAAAATTGTTAGTTAAAAAAAAAATCTATATTGCAATTTTGCTCATTTTAGAAGTGATTTTTACTTATGTGTTATTTGTGGTAAAATAAATGCTTTATCTGCTAGTTCATATTAAGACTATAAATTGCCTTTTCTCTCTGGTTTTAATTTTGTTAACAATCAATCTAATTTTGGAAGCATTTTGTCAATATTTGCAATTACTTGTTAGTGATCATATTTTACAAGGATTTTGTTCTCACTCAGCAAGTAAAGATTTGATGGCATCAGTTTGTGGAGTATTTATT
This sequence comes from Netta rufina, assembly GCF_964035555.1. Classification (NCBI taxonomy): domain Eukaryota; kingdom Metazoa; phylum Chordata; class Aves; order Anseriformes; family Anatidae; genus Netta; species Netta rufina. Next base: position 152,374,952 of record NC_140124.1, read on the forward strand.
TTCCAATTATCATCAGCCCTGGGTCTGTCTATCATTAGAAAGAAAAGGAGAGAAAAACAGACTTTCTTTTGACATCCTGCGGACATGTCTAATGGTCTTCTGTTACATATTGCCTGTTCCATCAATTATGTAAAAGACTATACATAGCTACATTTCTATAAAATATGAAAACATGATGGAAAAGGAGCGTGTAATAAGGCTAATCCTCCAATTTCCATTCAGTGGTCTTAATAGAAATAGAAATGTCATTACAAAATGGAAGACTGTTTTAGTCCATGGTTATAATATTCGTACAGATTTTTGAATACTAATGACTTCAGGTTTCTGCTTTTAACTTTGAAATTTCGATTGCCGTTTCTTGTCTACTTGTTAAAATAATAGTCTTTGAATATGTGTGTATCTTTCTTGTTTTGAAGACATTGGACCTTACAAACACATAGGAAGCATCTAACTCTTGTTTATCCTTTATTATGTTTTCTCTCTGTCAATTCAAAGATGCATAGGCAAAATACTAGACAGTAGTAGGCACTGATGGCAAAGGAATTGGGTTCCATACATACACCAGCTATTCTTCTTTCATTGGCAGTCTTAAGATCTTCAAGCTTCCAACCTATTGGCATAATTTTAAATACAAAATTCCCACATCCGCATTTACCGCTATGGACCAGGGTCTCAAAGATGAAAAATAAACCTAAATGGATATAAATACATCTTATTTTCCCTTCTCATTAAAGAACAAAGAGGACCTCAGCTGTCATTGTCACATGGTTGCTTAGTTTCCTAAGCTTAGGACATGTCTACATCCTTCAAGCTTTCTCCTCTTCACAGGTAGAATGTATAGAAATTGTAAAAACTGCTTCTTAAAATTTAACTTCTTTATTTCTTGTTCCCCTTCCTGCTTCCCTCCTCCTATACAGTGGAGCAGATTACTATGACTATGGCCATGGACTGAGTGAAGAAACATACGACTCTTACGGTGAGTAGCTTTGAGCTGAATGAGTACAGTAGTAAAGTCTTCTGAAAAAGTAATATAAACATAGAAGAATAATTTCCCTAAGGCAGACTTCAGTTCTGTGGTGGTTAACAGCTGTTCAGGGATTCTTGCGCTGTGACAGAGCTCCACATGTGGTTATTGAGAAAAATACTGTAGGAGGCTTCTGTGGTGTGTTAGCTAACATAGTCATCTAAAACTAAAACCAAAGAAATAAAAAGCTAAAAGAGAAAAATCTAATTCATGCTGCAAGTACTCCTTTCATGTCACATGCAATTAGATTTATGGAAAGAATTGGTGTGTTTGGACTTACTTCAGAAGCTGTTTGCTGCTGAAAGCAAATGTTTCTAGTGTGGCATAACTGGTGTGCAATTTGATACCAGCCAGGAATATGCTGAACTTCTGTAATGAGTCAGAGCCTAATTGAGAGTGCTGTGTATGGTCCTCTTGTATTCTTATCATGCATCAGTCTTGTGAAATCAAGCAGGGAGTCATTATGTAAAGGTTGTAAAAGTACTTTAGGTGGCTAATAGACACGAGGGCAGTGGGTTGCTCATACAGAGACAAAACAATGCATAATGAAGCAAAACCATATGCCAGTGGTAAAGATTACGCTTTTTTGGGGGCTAGAATTACAGTAGTGACAGGTTTAATTAAAGAAATCTGTTACGGATTAGAAGCATAAAGCATGTTAAAAGGCACCTTTGCTTAAGGGATCAATGTTAAATCTTTGGCTAGAGATCAGAGAAATAAAATCTAGATCACTCAAATATCAAACATTTTAGGATTGCTAGTACATAGTGTGAGAGTTGTGACTCTGGGTAACGGGTGTTACAGTGGTTTCAGAACTCAACTGAAAATATTCCGTGATACATTTCTTGGACTACATTTTGAAGTGTTTCCTGCTGAAAACAAAAATGATCTCAACTAAGATGTTTGTCTTGATAAATGAACCTAATACAGAAGTTTGCTCAATATCATCTGCTTAAACGAGTTCATTTTGCTTAAGGGAAAAGTCAATTTATCAAAAGAAGAGGTCATTTGAAATTCCTCTATCCCCCAGCACTTTCAGTTGGTCTTGATAGATATATAAGTGAAATGTTTATTTCAGTATTAAAACAAATGCTTTGCCAATATAAGCATGATATTTCTAAGAGTATTTCATGAATGCAAAATTGATAGGGGGAAAATGTGCTAAACTGCTCAATATAGATGGAGTTGACTGAGGGGGGAAATGCGGATTGCAGTATTTAAGGCTGAAAAAAATATTTATTGTTTTTCCCATTTAGAATTGGTTTTCTAAGCACTGCCACTCAGAATATTAAGTGATATATTTATTCATGTTGAGAGGAAGACTATAAATACCTTGTATGATTTGGGGTTAGAGCCAATAAAGCCTTAGTGACTACAAGTTACATACTTTCTTAACTAGCTCACCCTCAAGTACACCCTTAAATGTGGAATCAAGTACTAATAATCATCCTTACGTTACACAAAGAACATCAGTTGCCTCAAAATAAAATTCATAAGACAGCTCACTGAGCAGATGGCTGCCTAATGCTGGCCAGGATGAAACGGTGTCCCAGGAACTGAATTTCTTGTTCTCTGAATCTGAATTTATTGTTCATATCTGAATTTCAAGAATCTGAATTTCTTGTTCTCTGAGAAGCTCAGGTGTCAAGTCCAGAGGATATAGGAAGAATATTTTTTAGAATTCTGGGCTCCAATGGCACCAAAAGGAGAACTGATGAAAAGTAACTGTGGTGACAGGACGAGGGGGAATGGGCTTAAGTTGCACCAGGGGAGTTTTAGTTTGGATCTTAGGAAGAACTTCTTTACCGAAAGGGTTGTTAGACATTGGAACAGGCTGCCTAGGGAAGTGGTGGAGTCATCATCCCTGGAGGTCTTTAAAAGACGTTTAGATGTAGAGCTTAGGGATATGGTTTAGTGGGTACTGTTAGTGTTAGGTCAGAGGTTGGACTCGATCTTGAGGTCTCTTCCAACCTAGAAATTCTGTGATTCGGTGTGTGTTTTACCCTACTAATTTAGCCAGGTGCTTGAAAAGGAGCAAGCTGTTCTTGCTACTAAACCAAGATTGATTTTTATATTTAAACTATTATTTGCAGCGGTACTTTAAAGCTAGGATATTATTTAATTCTTGTCCCTTAGCCAGCTGCCTTTACTGTCTGGATAGGGTTCTCTTCCTTAATATGAACCTTGTTCTCATTGTAATGAAGAAGCCCATGACGTTGCTTCTCATTTATGTTATTATGTTACCAAATAGCTGGAGAACATGCCTAAGATAAAGTTTATTTCTAGCCTTAGAGCAAAATTTGAACTTGTGCCTCCTGCCTACTAGGCAATTGTTCTGTCCACCTCAGTGTGATACGTAATCTATGCTTCCCTCATCTTTTTTTTTTTTTATTTCTTATTTATTTATTTAAATAAAGTATCTCGGATGAGACTATTATGAAGAGACAATGAAACCAGACCAATGAGTTTATGGGATCCCTGCCACCTAATTTCAGATGTCTACCATCTGAGGAGGTTACCTTACCATTCAAAGAAATGCAGGGGGTTGCTTGATTGTTGACTCCGATACTTTTTTTCTGTTGACTAGAACAGTAAATAATGATGCCTCCATTTTAGATTACCATATTTATTCATTTGGATTCCACAATTTGTTTCTGAATTGCATTGTGTTCACTTGTACACCTGCATGCTTAGGGCAGAGCAATTCTCCAAAAACAGATTTAGAAGCACATTCACTCTTTTCAGGTTGCTTTTGGGATTTATTTTTTTTACCCTCTTGGTTTCTATGGTACTCTTATTTGTGTTCACATGATTAAAGCACACCTAAGTCCTGTTTAGTTATACTATGCATTTGGTCCTGAATCTTCCCTCACGTTGTGAATGCCCTGCACAGTAGGTCTGATTCTCATTTATTCAGACAATATGTTGCTACCTTTTATTTATATTTATTACCATTAAAATACAGTAGGATTTCGAAGCATTAAACATAGCACATGTTGTTTCACAAACTTCTTTTACTTTCAAAATTCAAACAAGCAGTGTCCCCTACTTTTTAATGTTTTTATAATCTACCTTCCAATTTCTTGCATGTTAAAGAAAGTGTGTATTTAAGTGAAGATCAATATTGCCTTTATATTGTTAGAAGCCACAGGTGTTTGTAGTGAAACTTGAGGCTTTTCACTATTAGATTGCATATTTGAATTAAATCTAAAATGGTGCTGATTCAAAGAAATTTCTTTCTGAGGGTTGCTTATTTATAGCTCAGATGCTTCATTCATTTCATTCTAACATAATTATTTCTTAGTCTGTTAGTATAGCTGGCATTTCTATATATATTGAGTAAGTAGACTCAGCTGAATGACAGAGCCCTAAATAGTGTCCCTGTAAATCTGTCACACTCCATGGTGTTACAGGCTGAAAGAGCATCATGGGGTATCTCATGTAGGTGCGTTGCTCCCTCATTTTGTGGTTCAAGTGTTAAACTTCAGTTTGGACACTTTGGTTTGAGTTAATAGTGTTGCCATTTAAATCACAAATAATAATAATTTTTTAAAAAGCACAGCATCTGAGAATATTGAAAGGGGTCTAACTATATTTTATTTTCCCTTCTTGTAGGGCAAGAAGAATGGACCAACTCAAGACACAAGGCACCTTCTGCAAGGACGACAAAAGGAGTCTACAGAGACCAGCCATATGCGAGATACTGATTGTACTGTCTGATGTTGTGAAATATCCAATCTCCACCAGTCCTGTATACTGTTCAAAGTAATTTTTTCTATGAACAATCCCTTTTTATTAAATCAAAGCGCTTAAAAATCTGAATGGATGGACTGAACTTAAAATATTTTGTTGAAAGAACAACCTGGACAGAAAGATATGTAAAACAAGGAATTTGTTATTTCCAAACTGTATTTGAAAAATAGGTGATCAAAAAAATAACCTTTGATTAACTAGTGTTAAACTAGGTTTACTAAATATGTTAGTCCATTCTTTTAACATAAGCGTAACCTTTTATTTTAAAGGTTTTCAACAGTTTAGTTTTTAGTCTTTATTTTCAGCCATTTGCTAGTTTTTCTCTTTGCAAACATGCGTAAAAAGGGAAGCAAATTACAAATGCAAATAATGTGGTATTTTGTAACTCAAGTCTTGAAATGTTCTGTAGTGTTAAGCAAAGTTTTACCCTTGCTTGATACTAAATAAACTTTTGAAAGAAAATCAGTGTGTGTGAGATTAATTTTATGCTTTATCTTATAATAAAACTCCATAAATAGTAGTAAACAGGGAGAAATCCGTTTAACAATGATCAGCATAAAAGGCTCATATTAAACATTGCACAATTTCTTAAAAATGGTATAAACCTAAATGTACGTTTATATACTCACAGTAGATATAAATGCTGTTTAAAGTATCCAAATGGTATGGATCTGCTTGAGTGCCACATTAAATCAAAATATTTTTGTAAAAAATGGTTTAAAATAGCTAATGAATTTTCTGAAAAAGATGTGACTAGTTTTCATCTTGTTGAGCATTTTTTCACTAGTGCAACTTTGGAATTTTTATGAGAATTTTGGTACGTTAATGACCACCTCGCTCCGTGCTGGAAGCAATAAACACAAAGCTTTTAAAGACTTTCTGACTTGACTAATTGAGGTCGCTTTCGTCAGAGGCAGAGGATGTGTAACCCTTAAAACGGTCTTCATTTGCAAAGGTAAATAAATCAAATAAGATTTTAATCTCACTAATTTATCGTAGTATAACCAATAAAAACAGGGAGACTACAACTTAGAAAGTTTCATTTCAGAATGTAGGAAAGGCTTTAAGAACACCTAAATTCTCATTTTAAAACGTTTAATTTGTGTTAGTAATCTAAAATCCTTAGTTTAGCTAGTTAAATTTGGACAAACTATTCCCTATTAAACAACTGTAAAACCTCATAACCGATAGTTTGTAATATATTATTTTTCCATAAATTCTAGTAACTTAAACATTACAAATGTTATCCAAAGTTTTTTGTTGATCATTAAGTTTCTATTAATTATAGTTTGATTTACATTGTTTTCTTTAGTTTTTGTTTGAAAGTCTTTCAAATTTAGTAAAAGTATTTTGTTTTCTCTTGTCAGGAAACCTAACTCTTTGGACAGCCAAGAGAACAAAAACCTTAATCTTCTGATGCTTTGGTAGGTATCTTTACTCATCTGTGAAATTATTAGATAAATAATGGAGCTTTTGATCAGGTCCTTAATTTTTTATACACAAGGCTTTAATTACTTAATGGTTACAGGCATTGAACTAGAGCGCAATCAAAATCACTGCCTATTTTCAGTTCCTCTGGGAAAGGCCATAATTTTAAATTGTCATTAAACAGGACATTAAACTGTGCTGGTGTGCAGACACTGTCCTCTGGCTGTTTGCTTATTGTGTAACTGTATCTGAGACTGGAAATCAAAGGTATACCTAATTCTGACAGCATTTCAGCCAATTAATTATTTCATCACATAGAGGAAGGTGAAAGAAAATGAATGTACTTTTATGCTCGTAGTGTTCAAATAGCTTAAAACTCTCATCTAGTCTGAAAACAGATCTGAAATGGTTTTACGAAGCTGAATAAAGCATTTTGTAGAGTGATTTTTTGAGTCAAGCATTTCTGCATGAAAAGCAAATTTGATTTTGGCACAAATGGAGGACAAGTCCATTGAGAAACATTAACTATAGACCTAGCTTTACTGTTTCTGATGAATTCAGTACATAAAGTTTAGTGATGGACTTGGCAGTGCTAGGTTAACAGTTGGACTTAATGATCTTAGAGATCTTTTCCAGCCTAAATGATCTTAAAATTCTATGAAGTAATTTCACTGTACTTTGTACAGATTTGTTATTTGTTTTTGTACTTGGAATGGAAATTCTTCCTGCTAACCTCATGATCTCAAAGTCTGTAGTGGACTTTAGATCTTTATACTTCAAAACATTGCATACATTGTACTGCTTCCCTACAGAACAGTAAATGTAGGAGTCTGCTGTCACAGGCCAAAGGATTTTTTTGTACATACAAAATGGCTTTAGAACAATTTTGACACTACTGTAAATGTTTACAGCAAAATACTTTTAAAAAGGTTACGAGAGCTTAGAGAGGATTCCTGCCGTCTGGGGCTCAAAGGGCAAAGATTAAATAACCAAGAGTAAGGCTAGCTGCTAGAACTGCTAGAGCAAATCCAAGAAAATGTATCTTTTTAAAATACATATATACATACATAGTGACCCTGGTTAAATCTTTCTTTCTATTGACAACTTCTAACTCACTTTTTATTATGAGTTGCATAAATCATTAAGTTTTCATCTGCAAATATTAAGTTGTATATTTGCCATCTACAATGAAACAGGTTGGCATAAAACTAAAACATCTAGTAGCAGGGATAGCTAGTAGATGCGTGAGTGAATCAGAAGTGAATTCAACCTTTTGGAGTGCTTATCTAACTCATAGCTTTGATGCCATCTTTCCTTGGTGCCTTCTATGTGGAGGATGGATGGATCAGCAGAGATATGTGCAATTTCTCTTGAGGGGGCGGATCAGAAGTCCCTGTCAAATCATGCAGAGGATGTTTGCAACTCCCATTGTTTCTCATGTGACTGGATGTTGCAGGTCATGATTTAATTAAAAAAAAAATCCTCACATGACTAAGCGCACACCCATCCTAGTGTAGGCTTTGGGCGCGTGCCAGATCTGCATCTGACAGAAGACAGAGTAATCCCTGGCCTTACAGTGTTCCTACTGAGTAGCTATGACCCACCTTGCCAGAAAAGTTAATAATTTGAGTCCTAGTTTATTTGCTCTTTTAATGAGATGCCAGATCTATATTTGGTAAATGTCAGAAAAAAAGTCTGCGTAGGTACTGAACATAATAGTGGTATGAATTTTAAATCCAGTAAGTCTTCCTTCTTTCAATGCTCACATTTTATTTCTTCCAAGAAAATAAATGTTTATATCACTTAAAACAGCTGATTCTAGATATTCATGGAAACTACAAATTTGCAGTATAAAATTTGATAGTTCTGAGATAACATGCACTAGCATTGTGTTCAGCTATTGCATTTTTGTTTTTTCTTTCTTTGGTGTAATCTATGAAATTAAATTTGTTGGGTTTTGAACTGAGGGAAAAATAAATCTAAAAAGGTCCCTAAATCAGAGAAGGAGGAAGGTAGAGAGCACCAGGGGAGAGGGAGAGAGAAAGAGAGAAGGCAGCCTTTTATCGTGACAAACTTATCTAGCAACATTTATCCGTTCTACTAAGAATAGTATTCTTACACTAGTCAATTGCTGTGTTACTGGTCAAGTAATATGATTATAATCACATCATTAATTTACCTTTATTGAAGCTTTTATCACACTTGCATTGAATTCCAATGAAAGCAGTTTCTGCAATGGTTTCCATAAATCTGCATACGTTTGTTTTATACATTATTGCCTGATTCAACTGCTTGTAATCTGACAGTCTCCAGAGAACTAGTAGTAGCTAGTCTTGGGATGTGTACAAATAAATACTGTTTTTCTCTTTTTCAGGAACTTCTGCCATGTTAATTACGGACTGCTTAGAGCATTGTACTTGTCCGTGTGCCTAGGCAACAATGAGACAGGCTTCGGAGTATGAAAATCCTGTTCTGTATTTCTTGTATTAAAGCCTTAAAGTGTATAATGTTATATACTTTTTAAAATAATTGTATATATAAACCATTAATTGTTTAGTGACTAAACAATGTTTTATTTGAAGGTCAATAAAGAATTTCAATTTAAGTTCCTGTTACAAAGCAATAATGCAACTTCATGTTCCTTTAGTGACTTCTCTTAGCCTTACACAGCAAGTATAAGCATGTGTGAATTCTCATGACTTAGAGTTTAAATATGCTTTTCAAAATAGCTTGTCTGATATATGAACATCATGGATAAATTAAAATGAAGATTGGTGTTTTATTCTGAAGCTTTTCATTTTAACTAATCATAAACAGGTCTACTTAAAACAAGACTCATGAGTAGAAATTATATTCCAGCTTCCATTTCCTTCAGAAACTTGTTGTATAACATGAAGGTGTTTCAATTCCTGTCAATTATATTATGCTGCTTATTCTCTTTCACTTGGTGTTTGCATAGAAATGTTTTCTCTGATACAAAATCACAGTTTTCTAGTAGTAGTATTGGATGAGGCTTTTACACCTTGATTAATCTTGTATCTTACAGCTATGTTTCCTCAATGCTTTCTGTTTTATATTTATATTAATTGTGACTGTGATAATTTGTAACAAATAAAATTCTGATAATTTAATTTCTTTCGTTTTTTTTTTTTTTTTTTTTTTTTCCTAAATATTTCTTGTGGAGTGTGCGTCTCATTCCTTGGTTACGTTTTCATCAGATGTATTTTTCTTTTTGTATTTACCGAAACTCATTCATCCTCAGAAAAACAGTCTGGGCCTACCACATTTATTTTTATTTTGAAAACAAGCAATACCACTTAATAGCTTCTTCACACCAAATGCCTCCTCTTCAGCATATATTGTTTTCTAATACTGTATACTGACTACTGAAGAATGGATTGGAAATTTATGGGAATATGGGAAAAATTAAGATTTCATATTAAACTTTACATTGATGCAAGTATCATGAGTAACATACCATGTTTAATAAACTTGAAAAAAAAAAAAAAAAAAACAACAAAACAACACAACAACAACCAAACAAAAAAACACCCTATGATAGTGTAAAAAATATTTACTTTTAACCTTTGAACATTTAAGGTGCTTTTATCAGTTTCTCTCACAATTGAGAATATTTTCCCTGCCATCATCTCTCACTGTATTACAACTACATTTCTGCAATGTTTTCCACAGCAAGCTATAAGTACGTAGTAAATAAATAACATTTAATAAGTAAGAACAAAATCCAAAAATGTTTGAGTAAGCACAAGAGACATATAATAATGGATTCCCTTCATATTGACAGGCAGGAACCTCTGGTGTGGAACAGCACCTAACATTTTAAATGCTAGCCAAGTGTAAAAATTGTCTGTAGATCCTGGGCAGGGAGGGCTGGAATTTAGATAAGCAGAATGCAATTTCACTTACTACAATTTAGACTGGACAGTGGGATTACCAACACAATCTAATTTGAGGACTGCTATGAACTATATAATGAGTAAGGTATTGAGCTTTCACTCTGGAGTCAACAACAAAGCTTCCTAGTGTTGATATTGAAATGTTTTGCTAGCATAACTTATTTTAATATGTGGCACTGTAAAAGCTACCTAGAATTTCCAATAGTGTTGATATATTTCCTAAATGCTAAGTAGACTAACATAGAAACTGATAGTCAAGCCAAAGTGGACCAACTGCAGGCTATTTGCCTATTTGTCTTGCACATAGTTCGCTTGATTTCACTAAAAACTTGTGTTTGTACTCTGAATGGGCTTCATTTCTGCTGGGTTTTATTAGTAAGTGGGGTTGTGTATTTCTTGTGATCTCCTTTAAGTGAAACTTGGGTCTTGTTGAAAGGGGGAAATTTTTTGTCACTCACTTCAAGAGACCATGTATGTGTGTTGGAAGGGAAGGCTGCATCCTTCCTGGGGTTCTATGATAACCGTTCATACCATCACCTTTTTTAAAGGTTTGGAGCAAGGACATGCGCCTTCAGCTTCAGTCTGCTTCACAGTCTTTCCAATAGAGTACTTGGACATCTAAAAGTGGGGGTCTCCCACCATTACTTAGGTACAAATGTTTATGAAATAGTAGTTTAAGACTGTGAATTAGAACTGTGGTCATCCGTCTTTCTAAAGAATGTTGCAGAGCATACTTTTCAAGTTGGAACTTCTCATCTTTCTGGGTAAAATAATGGAAAATTTAAAGATGAAAATAGAAAGTTATAAAGCTAAAAATAATATGCAGATAAAGGGGATTGCATCTGTCATTGAATGATAGAATTTCCAGGTTGCCAATATCCAACAACCTCAGGGCTGTCACAGCCAAGTAAATTCACAACCAAGAATCAGAGTATCTTTGGCTTCAAGTTTATGAAAAAGATTAATTGGTTGAAGGGGCTGAGAATTATTTTCACTAGCTCAGCATTTTTTTTTCCAAGACAGCTGCAATTGTTTAATGGGGAGAAAAACCCCTTTGGTAATGGAAATTATTGAAGGTAGTTAGTGTTAAAGCACATATTGCTAAGATGATAAATGTTTGTGCACTCTCAGATACTGGAATGTGTTTGCAGTGCATTGACCCTTGTTTTCAGGCAGGCTCTCTCTACAACTGCAAGCTGAGAGAACATCTCTGCTAACTTGGATTTTTAAAATGCTTAAAAACTTTAGCCAAGGGCAGAAATAAAGCTGCTGTGCTGCATAGTTCTTTTTTAGCCTCCTTATTGGAAAGTATTAAGTCTGAAATGGTGACATTACTAAAAATATCAAATTAGGGAAGAAGCTTAACGGAAATTTCCAGCTTTCAGTCAAAGATGTACTTGGGATTTATGAAATTAAAATAATTTAGATTTAATTAGGATATGGGACAAATTTTCTCAGGAATCTTTACATCCACAAATCAAAATAGCTCATGCTATTTCAAGATAGAAAGCTGCTGTGCTAGAATTCCTGACTGAACAAGGTTTCACTCTTACCACCCTGAGAGAAATCAAATGTGAATCAGTCCATAGAGTTTACTTTCTGCTTTTGCAAAACTAAACACTTATCCACAGTTCTTTATGCATAGAATCATTTGGCGTAACATAGCTTAAATGGTATTATCTTTATATTATACTAAAATTTAAAATCAAGAGAGAAGTATTGCACCCAATGTGAAATGATGGCCCTTCTGTGGAGTCAAAAGGAAGGGTTTTTACTGATCCTAGAATGATTTTTCCCTCCTGTTCAAAACCCAGTGAACTGCTCCAAATGCTGACTCAGGCAGCAGCCTACAAACTCAGCAGTTCATTGATTTCTGAGGCAAAAGAGTAAGTGGCAACTTGTGCTAATACTGTTGATCTGCTTGTGAAAGATCCTGACCCTGCAAGCATCTCACAAAGATGGAATACTGACTTTTTTTTTTCCCATTTGATAAAGTCTTTTTTTTTTTTTTTTTTTTTTGGGGGGGGGGTGGGACACTGTTTTGCTTTGTTTTTCTTTCTTTGGTGGTGGTATTTTCTTTTTTTTTAATTATTTTTTTTAATGCTGTTTCCTGTTTATTTCTTAGTGAGAGAAAATATGCAGACTTCACCTCCACGGAAGTCATCATTGTATTAAAAAGAAGGAAAATTCATTTGTTTTGAAATTTGTTCACATGATAATGCAACTGCCAGCTCATAACTCCATAGATATGGATTACCTTGCCTGTGATAGTAACAGACTGCTATAGAGTTACTCTGCTAAACATACATTCACGGACTTCGGGCTTCCACTAGACGATTTTGCAATGTTCGTATTGCAATATGAATATTTTCTGTTCTAAAAACTCATTAGGCCAGTTGATGGCCTAAAAACTTCAGGACAGTTGATCACAGACTCAAAAGCAAATGAGAGGACCAAGTATTAACTATGTTGAATACCACTTATATGCATTTTGGAAGTCATCTGACTTTCATGATCAGAAATAACAAATGTGAAAATTAACCTTATTTTGTTTAATTTATAGTTTCCATTTTGTTTACTCAAAAAAACTTTTGTTTTGAAACTTCAGTTTCTTTGAGAGTGAGAAGTGAGAGTAAGTAACCTCAGTTTCTTTGAACAGAAACTTTCATTGGACATTCAAAATATTCTAGTGATTATTTTCTCAGATGTACAGCATATTAATAAGAAAAGTACACTTTTTTCTTGATACACTTGCAGACTATGTTATTGTTCTATTAGCAATAGAAACTCTCTAAGACTGATATGCTTCAGTAGAAGTTAAGAAAGCAGAGATTATCTTCTAGTCCTCTTGAATGAGTTGTAGGATAAATGTGTAAGGAATTGTGGTGAAGTTTCTTGATATGCTTTATGGTGGCGACTGTGAGTTGCACTTACTTTTTTATTATATTTATTTGTGTTGGGTCTGTCTGAGCTGGAGTCACCTTTTCCCTGCAGCAGCCCGCACAGTGCTGTACTCTGCACTCGTAGCTGGAACAGCACTGATATCACTCCAGTGTTGTGTCTATTGCTGCGTAGTGCTGGCACAGCATCAGGACTCCTTCCAAGCCCCCAAGAGCCAGCAGGCTGGGGGTGGGCAAGTGATGGGGAGGGGACATTGCCGGGGCAGCTGACCTAAACCAACCAAAGGGATATTCCATAACACCTGATGTCACACTCAGCAATAAAAGGGGGGGGCTCTCGTGGGGGAGGGGGCTGTTCCTCCTGAACAACCACTACGCGTTTGAGGCCCTGCTTCCCAGGACGTGGCCGAACGCCGCTTGCTGATGGGAAGTAGAGAATAATTTTTTCTCTCTCTGTGCTTCCGCGCGGACTGATTGCTTCTTTTGTCTCTGTTTTTTCCTCCCCATTCCCTTTCCCTTTAATTAAACCTTTCTTATCTCAAACCTCGAGTTCTCTGTGTTGTATTTTCTCCCCCTTCCTCTTTGAGTTACTCCACCAGCGGTTGTGGTGGAGCTCAGCTGCCCACCTGAGTAAAACCACCACATCATTACAGATTTGAAGAAATGAAAGTAGAAATTGATAGTATATTAAACAACAGGAAACTCTAGATGGGGAAAAATAGGTTGTTAAAAAAATCAATCTAAATACTGAAAGCCATTTTGTATTTCCAACTCTGGAATGGAAGAACAAAGCCCCCGTGTTGTAGAGCACAGCTTCTCTGAGCCAGTTTGGGAAGCCATGTAATCAATAGTTGCTAATCTTTAAAATGCTGTATTTTTTTTTGGCACACAGTATTCCAACAATGATTCCCTGGAGTTCACTCTTGATTTAGACATATTTGATGTGTGGAAGTTGGTGTGTCCTAGGTCAGAGGGGGATATCCTGTAAGAGTAAAACGTAAGGCCCAAGTATGGTGTATGATAACTTACCCTATTTTTTTTCCTAGCTGGTCTGGCATTGGAATCCCTCGCATAGTAGTAATAACTTCAGTACTTTTTGGTGGTAGCCTTCAAAGGTATAAGCAGATAATTTTTATAAATGCCACAATCAGTATCCCTTTGAAAGGTCACTTTGTGTACTCCTGAATAATATTTATATGCATGTGTACATAATTTAATGTATTTGGTAAGTGCTCTTCAGAAGAATAATTCAAAGGATAGAAGATATCTTAATGTGAAAGACTTAAAAAGCTTGATTATGGTTTATAATTGCTTGCACAAGGATAGAATAACAAGTACTAAATGACTCTAATCTAGTAGTGAAAAAAGTAAGAACTAATGCTGGGTGTAAGCCCTGCAGTTTTAAATGAGAAATTAGGCTCAAATGAGAGTGATTAACCACAGCAGCAAACTACATAAAGGAGAACAGGATTCTGTGCTTTTTCCTACATAGGACCCTAGATTGAATGATCTAATAACTGTGTCTGAACTAAGTTGTGGATGTGTGATGACGGTATAAAAATTAAAACCTTCACAAATTTTTTTTTCCCTTTCTTTTTGATTTACAAGCTGATGGAATAATCTGAGGTTTGAAATGATAAAAATACATTTTATTAACAAAAATGAATTCTCTATTTCAATACATTTAAAATATAATATTTCCACGTCTCTTACTGCTTTTGCAAATAGTAAAAGCCACAGTAAACCAGTATTTACCGTTATTAACATACCAACAAATCTGCTGTTCCTCATGCAAGACACAATTAGAAATATCATACGCTATGAATTATGCTTTTTAAAATTAAAGGGGAAAAAAGCATGTAGTTATTAATTTAACAAAAGTCTGTAAAGTTTGTTAAAGAAAAGAAATGGGGCAGGTTTTCAGTTCTGATTTATGTATCTAAAACTCAGATGACAAACACTAGACTGGTTGCTCAGGCTCCCCTTATAGTCAACCAAGAGAAACAACTTGAAATGTTAACTCATCTTATTTGAGACAGAAGTACATTGGGATCAGGTGTCTCATCCTCTGAAAGCACCTGTCTCTTTCCCCTTGGCTCTTGTGGGTGGTTAAACACATTTGGATGTTTAAACTTTAGATGTATGAAGTGAAGCATGGTGATTCCCACTTACATTTCTGTTCCAAATCCAGCTTTGTTGATACCTTGAAAACTATGGCAATCAATGCAGTCTGGAAATAAACAGAAACTTGGAGAAAATCACAAAAGACAGCTCTCATAGTAATGTGGGTGGAAGATGTGGTTTGGTACACAGTATAGAAGGGTCTTTTCCAAGTAGGAATATGTGAGAGATGTATATATAACTCTGTTGTTGCCTCCCATCCTTCCTTTATTCTGTCCTTCCATCCAAGGTTTATGCTCTCCCTATTGTAAGCAGAAAAGGGCTGTCTTTTGATGGTTTCCACTCTGAATGTTCCTGTGACATTGCCTTCTTGGCATATGTATTTATCAGGACATTTTAATACCCAGTGTTTGTTTCTAGAGCCTTCTGTTAAACATGACTACATCTCTGAGCACCATAAATCTAAGGATTAGCTAGAATATCGGCCAAGTTGACTCATACAAGAGGAAATTTATGGTTGCGTATAAACATTAGTTGCTGCTTAAAGGGAAGTTTTAAATGGGATTGGTTAAAGTCTAGAGACTAGAAAATGTAGTTGAATTTCTATGCATAAAACTTAGCACTAAGAAAGTAAAATATTTCCTCTTTCAGCCTAGTGCCTAAAATATTAGTGTCTAGCCCACAGTAATAACTATTAGATGCTGCATAGAAAGAAAATAAAAACCTTCATTGTACTTATCCAGATATCCAGAGCTGTATAAATAAGATTAGTTCTCCATTGGAATATGTATAGGAAATCTTTTAACTAGGAAGCAGAAAACATGCAGCGCTTCCACTAATGGAAATCTAAGACTGTATGCTTCCATGGTTCTTAACATCTGAGGAATTTGCAGACTTTCAAATTCTGTTGTGTTAAGAAAGAGGTGATGCATGTAGATCATTTTGTACTATACAGAAGAGGAGCCAAAACAAACTTGAAATTTTCTATCAACACAATTTTTCAGTGATTAATCCTGTATATGCCAATAAGACTTTTTCATTTTATTGAATTTATTGAATTTTGATATTCCTCAGAACTCAACTTTTATCAGAAAAAAAAAAATGGTTTGGAAGTTTGGAACAGTTACTACTTCATTTCAAAATAAACTTATTTAAAAATCTTTTTTTTCCAAATATATATGTATATATTTAAAGTATACTCTTTTCTCAGGATATGTCTGGTGTTCCTAGGCCATTCAAAAGATGAGAAAATTATTTTGACCAAAAGAGAAAAATGGGAAAAAAAATAAGGTAGAAACAACAAAATATGATACTGACTCAGAATGCCCTAATGTTTGCACAAACTGTAGTTCTCTCTACTAACATAGTCCTAGACAACTTGTTCAACTTGCTTGAGGTGACTTTGCTTGAACAGGGAGGCTGAGCAAGATGATTTCCAGAGGTCCCATCCAACCTCTCTTTTCAAAGTGCATGACATTGGCTGCACTTCCCAAGACTACCATGCCAGCCATCTCACCACATAAGGCAACCAGTCTGGTCAAGTGTGATTTGCCCTTGGTACATTCACACTACTCTTCCCAGTCACCTTCTTGTCCTTGGCATGCTTCTGTGAACATGTACTTCTGCATGGATTTACTCCATAACCTTCCCAGAGACTAAGAACTACAGGCCAGACAGCCTGTAGCTCTCCAGATACTCATTCTTCATGACGGACATGTAGTTTGCCTTTTTCCAGGCATCAAGAAAATAACTTTTCTGCTTTATATTTTCAATTTTGTACATAGCAAGGGGAAAAAAAAAAGGGGGGGGGGAGGGAGAAGGAGAAAGGAGGGCAGGGGAGACAGGATCTTCCCTCAGATATTCCTATAATCTTCATTACCTACTGCACTAGACTAACCAATTACTCAAGGTCTACCCAACTCAAGGTAGTTGGGAGGAATCTAAAACTAGAGAGGTCCTTCTTCCTTTGATTTCTGTAAAAATATGTAAAAAGGTTAAAAATATACTACATGCTTTCTTCTTGTTACTTTTTCTCCTCAGGCCAGTCATTGTAACAGTCACATCTTTTCTTCTCCCTCAGCCAACAGGCATGGGACCATTATTACAGCTTTGATTAGTGCAGTTCAGATTGATTCTTGAAGGATGCTATAAGAATCTGAGGTTTTCAAAGGTATTTACAGTGTCAGGGAATGTAAATCCCTCCACTTTATAACCAGGCTTATGTGCTTCAGGTGTTTTGGACCCACATAATATGATCTCAAGTTTGAACTGTGGTTGGTTTTGTTACCTCTATAGACAGATGTGAGAGGGAGCTGTGGAAGAAAGGGAAAGACAGGACTGCCTGGTATGATTTGGCTAGCAAAAGGAATATGGGAGAACTCCTCCTATGCTAGAAGCCTAGTTTGGTTGCCTGAGCTTAGCTGACACCTCCTTACTGACCCGTATGACTGCTGTTGAAATAATTGAAGTTGTTAGTTTAATAATATAATTAATTTAATAATGAATAAACACACTAAACATGAAGTCTGTGCTCCCTCGTCTGTCTTCTCTCTTGTGCAAATGCAGACTGTAAGTGAGCTGATTATAAATAAGTTCCTGATAATCAGATTATGTTAGCAGGAAAGGGTTGACTTCCTTATGCTACTCCACCACCAGTCCCATTAGTGTCATTCACTGACGATACCCTGTTCTGCTAATTCAAGTGGAGTATTGTGTAAGTGGGAATGCTGTTAATCAGCTAGTGCTTGAGAAACAGTGCTACTTATTAATCATCCCTACAGATCTTTTGTTCTACTACAGATACATCTCAAGAGCAGGCAACATTCTCAATTATACACAAGCATTTATTTTTTCAAAGAGTTTCTTAGTACATTATATATATATATATATATATATATATATATATAAACCTAGCCAACTGCAATTTATTATTTACTTTCTTTCTAGCACCTGCAGCATTTCATATCCAGTGAGCAGAACACAACACTGCCTTATTTCATGTATCTGTGAATGTATTGTTCCTATTAGCCCTGTGTAATGGGCTTTAAAATTTAAAAAGCCTCAGCTATATTTTAGGACAGGCATCATGATCCATCTGTATCTTTCAAATGAACAGAATTTTAAGTACCTGGCCATAACGCGTTATAGGTTGATTAGGACAGGGCAAATCTGAAAAGATTTACAGCCTGGATTTAGACAGTTACTTGCCCAAAAGTACAAGTCTCCAGTCTTGAAGCAGAGTTCAGGATTTTGCCACAAGAGTCCTATTTGCAAATCAGGGCTGCTGTATTTTTCCATAAAAAAGATCTCTTGAGCACGGTAACTTTTGAAACAAGATGTGGTACTTTTTTTCTTATTTGTCCCATTGAAAGGCATGAATCAAATTCTGAGGGTCTTACCAGCTGGATTTATCGGAGTATCCATAGACAAATGAATTGGTGATTTCCTGGTCCCATGTAGTGGGTTAGCCTTCACTAATAACAAAACTCATGCCCAGCTGTTCTCCTCAATAGGACAGAGGGAGAAAATGGGATGGAAAAGCTTGTGGAAAAACTTTGGGAAAAATTAATTTAATTTATTGGCAATTAAAAAAAAGATCCACATAATAAGAACAAAGAAAAACATTTAAAAACACATTCCTGCCCCTTCGGACGTTTAGATGTAGAGCTTAGGGATATGGTTTAGTGGGGACTGCTAGCGTTAGGTCAGAGGTTGGACTCGATGATCGTGAGGTCTCTTCCAACCTAGAAATTCTGTGATTCTGTGATTCCCCAGGCCCAACACCCCCTTTTCACTCCCACCCCCTGCCCCCCCCAGCAGCACAGGGGATGGGATGGGATGGGATGGGATGGGATGGGATGGGATGGGATGGGATGGGATGGGATGGGATGGGATGGGATGGGGGCTGTGCTCAGCCCCCCCAGCCCCTCTCTGCCTCCCATTCCTCCTCACCCATGGCCCTGCCCCAGCAGGGGCCCTGCCCTGGGCTGCAGCTCTTCAGGAACACCCTGCTCCCGCGGGGGCTCCCCATGGCCGCAGCTCCCTCAGGAAATGTCCCCCTGCTGCGGCGTGGGCCCTCCCCGGGCTGCAGGGTGGAGATCTGCTCCAGTGGGGGCTCTGCAGGGCTGCCGGGGAATCCCTGCTGCCTGTGGGCCTGGAGCCCCTCCTGCCCTCCTCCTGCTGGGGCCCTCTGCTGCTTCTCCCTCACCCTGGGCCTCCTCCTTGGCCTGTGCCCGCTCTGCCCTTTCAGAAATCTGTTTTCCCCGAGGTGCCACCAGTTTGGTGCTGGCCTCAGCTGGGCCCTGGCACAGGGCTGTTGGAGCCGGCTGGAACTGTCTGGGTCTGACATGGGGCAATCCCTGCCAGGACCTGGGCATGGACACACAATCCATCACCTTAAGCATATTTGCAGTAGACTCAATCTTCTGTTAAAATTACATTTTCATCACTTTGTAATCTACAGTAGACACAGTCTGGCTGTTTCCAACATGGAAACAGAACAGCCATGAACAGTGTCCCATGGCCTTCTGTGTAAACATCACCTGTTGGTCCTACAAGTGCCCTGCCTAAGGGGACATCTATTATTTCTCAGTCCTCTGCTCTACTGCTCTGAAATTACTTTTGATCGTGTGTTCATCTTTACTTACCAGCATGCTGTACTCCGGGATCAGTACTGTGCCATTATGGTACTACTATGGTAGTGTACAACACTATGCTGCAGTAGTATCGGGGGATGACATGAGCTATTGACCTCTGGATGAGTTTTGTTTGGATCAGTCCATGCTGCCATCTCATGTACTGATGTCTGATTAAGGTAATGTAAGTATTACTTACAAAGCAAGACTAGAGATGGCTGGTGTGGATGCCAGGCCTTGACTCCATATGCACCAGAAAAGAGGAGCAAATCTGACTCCCTTATTTTTGCAGGTGCTGGATTTGGCCTTGCTATAGACCAGATCTCCAGTGGGACTCACAAGCATCTCCTTACCTGGTTCTAAATCCTTGACTTAGTGAGGGGTTGGTATACTCTTACTGTCAAGGCAGATCATACAGAGGGTGTCTGTGCAAAATCAGCATCTCTCTGATGACTCAAAACCTATGGAAGGTCATAACAGCTCACTTGCCTCCTGTTGATAGCAATTATTTGTGAACCTCAGATGAACTGCCTGGGTATTCTTCTTTGGATGCTTTTTACATTTACTAATGATCTAAGCAGATTTAACAAAATTCCTTTATGGGCAAACCAATCATCTCCCAAGCCTCTGGCAGGGCTATTTGTCTTTTACATTTCCAGTAACTGCATTCAGTTTTCACCATGTACTTTCCCCCTTGGAGAAGTACGTAAACCATATTGCTAAGCTCTCTAATGTCCATCCAGAGTCAGGTATTTATTATCTCAGTTCAGGTCCCTGTTGACTCAGTGGGTTGTACAGCTTTTGAATCATATTTAATCATATTTGGATTGCTGCTTTTTTTTTTTTTTTTTTTTTTTTTTTTTTTAACCTTTTTGGAAACAGCTCATTGTAGGCACTCAATTGATAGGCACCAGCAAAATCAGTCTATAACCAAATGTTGCTTCTCGGTGAAAATCTATGTGCATGTATGACACCTGTACAGCATAAGTAGCAGCAGTTATCAGAGCAAAGGGCCCTATAGGTGGTGGGCAGCCTTTAAATAAGATATCAAACTTCAAACTTTGCCACACAGGGGTATTTAAAGACCCTGTGGTACAGGAAGTTTAATTCCCATCTCTGTCCCAATAATCTGAATGGGTAATGACTGCAGAGTTTTCTACCAAGCTTCCTGATGCTGCTGTACTTTCACATGCAATTTTTCCTTTCCTGTCAAGTTCCTCTGTGGCATCTCTATGTGGTGTTGCACAGCTGCTTCTCTCTACCCCAGAGAGAGCTGCATTTCAGCTGAAGACAAAGCAACTGCTGTTCTTCAAGCATGTGAAATTCCCTGGGAGTAAAGAGCTCCTACTCTTCTGCCTTATTTGACTTTAAAATCTTTTTCAGACATCTGTAGATTTAGGAGTCATGTTTTAGATATTGGTACGGATATGGCCTTAAATTATTATGTCCCTGCCAGAGGACTAGTTCTTTTCATCTCCTCACACCCCCAAAAAATAATGCAGTGATCTTTTCTGGAAGAGGCAGACTTTTTAGATTTACTAATCAGATTGAATGTTTGCAATTAAATTTCAGTGTTCTGGAGGTCATTTGTATTTGATATTGATAAAAAAACAACACCTTAATATTTTACCAGATGTGTTCCCTTTGCCTGTTCTTGTAATGAGTTATATTTAGTATGAGTTTGTGCTTATTCCTACTGTAATTTTTAAGCTGACTTCCACAGTTTATACAAGAAGGTATGACCTAAGTGTTTTGGTAGAATTAGGTAGTAAGCAAACAATCCCTATGTATATGCAATTCATCTAAGAAGAGCTCTTTATACACAGAATCTCTGTGCATATGAGATTCTCTCTCCTGCTCTGTCATCTCCATAGCTCACTTTATCTTGGTAGCCTTACTTATTTAGTATGAGATCTGCTGCAAGCAGGGATCAGAAGCATCTCCACAGTGTGGAACAGATACCTGATGTGAGAAGGGTTATGTCTCACAGACAGGGCAAGGGATAGTCATCACTGTCTTGGATAAGGTGAAATACCCCTCTAAATGGTGGACAACAAATAATGAATGCAAATGAAACAAAGACAAATTTAAAATGGGTCAGTTAAAAGTCATTACATTTTATATTAGGTCCTCTGATTCAGAATTGAACAAGCAATTGAACATTGTGGAAGAAGGCATAAGTTTCTTGTGTGAAGGTTTCTAATGGTTTCTTTTGTTTCTGTTTTGCAGTGGTTAATTCCACAAACTTGAGCTTCACCTGGTAATAAGCTACTAAAATTCTATGAGATAGATGGTGCCTGGTTTGGACACTCAGCTACACTGGAGGGTGATAGTATTATAGCTAGGAATACTTAACATCTCCCAGTGACAGACAAAGCAAATTGCTATTAACCCTCAGCTCACTTGCATGCTTTCTGCTTCCTACCTGCCATATTAAAGTCTCTGTCTACAGGGCTTGCCACTTAATGTGTATTTTTACAGTGTATTCACCTATGTGTAGAGAGGCATGTCCTGAGTTTATTTTCTTTGTTCTGAAAATTTTAACTGATCATTCTAACTCTCATTTGAACTACTGCTAATTGCAGTTTGCTCATTATTAGTTGTAAAAGCAAACACTGAAGGCAAGGGTTACACCAAGCAGAGTGGTTCTGTGGACACAAACCAGTGGAGCACAGTACAAGATGTACTTCTGATGCTTTTTTTTTCTTCTTCTTTTTTTTTTTTAAGTACACAGTTGAAAGAAAAAAAAATTCTTCTGACCTCTGTAGGTGATAATCTGACATGCAAAGTTCAACTGCAAGAAATAACTAACCATTAGCTAAACTAGTGTGTCATAAATACATTGAAGGCAGCACAAGAAATTCCATTCCTCCTAGCAGCACCCATAGCCATTGAACAGAGGAAACTCAGCTGCCCTTTCTCTGACAAAAAATACAAATCTAATAATTCTTTTCAAAGCTGGATAGAGGGATCTCAAACCTTTCTTAAAAGGCCACAGAAGCCCTTCCTTTTCTTGTGTAGGCATTGTATCAGCTCTTAGCAATACTACTTCTAGGAAACCATCACTGATTTCAAGGTTGGATTTTACCATCTCCAGCTTATAGCTTTTGCTGTGCTCTCCTTAACAAGGTCAAAAAAGTTAAGGTGTTTGCATGCAAGTCTACAGAATGAATTAGCCCAGATCTGTTACCAAGTGTTTTCATTTTGTACTAGAAAATTGCAGGTGATGAGAATGTGACATTGTTTGAGTAGTAGATGCAAATCTAGAAGGTTGTACACTGATATATACTTTCTGAAATTGCATAGCATGCCATTCTACAAGTGCCAGAACTGACACAGAAAAAAAAAAAAAAAGAAAAAAAAAAAAAGTTTAATGGTGTAAGGCTAGCAGAGTCTGTCCCTAACAAGCCAAAATGCTACAGGGAGAATAGCTAATAGGAAAATAAACTGTAGTGATAATACATGCAAATATTTCAAGGGACAAGAAAAATATCAAAAAACAAAGGGTGATTCAGATAAAAAGGTTTCATGATATTTAAAAGTCCCTGAATCGTTCATTAGCTTGCATGTTCACAGAGCTGTCTGTACATAGGAATGGATATACCGTGCTCCATCACAGAGAACAGCACAGGGGAAGAGGGAGCAGCTTCACTATTCTAGTGGGACTGAGAGCTGTGCTTAGCAAAGCCAGTTCTTTTGGTCTTTTTACTAAAATGACAGTAATTTGACAGTAATAAACATTAGGCTGTCACTGTAATGTAGCAGTTTGCAAATAATGTTGACATTATCTTATGCTTCATGTCAGAATGTGGGTCCCCTTTATCGTCTGATTAATGGGGAAATTGGATAAAATTCTTTAAATCTGACAAAAAAGAGCTTGGATTGCACTGGGAATAAGCTGTCTTTTGTTTTCCTCTCTTCATTTTAAGCTCTGGTAGTGCTTTTTCATTTCCTCATTTGAGCATTTGTGCAAAGCTGTGACAAGTTGAACATAAATGGTAACGTTGTCTAAACTACTGGAAGTGTCATTTAAAGAAGTCCTAGTTTGAAAGCTGAACCATTTTTTTTTTCTTTCTCTCTCTCTCTTTTTTTTTTTTTTTTTTTTCTTTCTTTCTAGAAATATACACTTCTGATATATAGAAGTTGTTCTGTTGTTGTTTTTTGTTTTGATAAAAATGCCTTCCTCATTAATTTCTGTCCTTCTTTCACAGACTGTCTATTCCTACATGCTAATGATCTAATAGAGATGATGATTAGCCTTCCAGAATTCATTTTAGGGCTGAGGGCGTTACCAACACAGAAATTTGCCAATGCCATGCCAGGAATTTCTTCTGTCACTGCAGTCCATCTTTATAAGTCAGGCAGTCTTCCATACCAGAGCCCTGGCAAACCCATTCTTCTGGTCATGTACTTTTTCTTTCAGGATTTCCTTGAAATGTAGCTGACTGTTACTAAATGGCAATGGGAAGATTTTGGCTTTGCATGCATTCAGTAACCATGTGTGATCCCAAATCATTTTGTGCCATTGAAGATGACAATCAGAAGCAGGTTATATGTATGTAAATGCTAAATGAGTTTATCAACTGGCTTCTTTACAGAAGGGAAGGTATTACCATCTAGGCAGAGGTCTCTTTCTCCAGAAAAAAATAGTTTGTGTTTCAGTTTGTGCCCATTGCCTCTTATCAGGTCACTGGGCACTACTAAAAAGAGTCTGTCCCCATCCTCTTGACACCTTCCCACAAGATACTTGTATACATTGATAAAATCCCTTCTTAATCTTCTCTTCTCTAGACTAAACAACACCAGCTCTCTCATTCTTTCCTTATAAAAGAGATGTTGCAGTCCGCTAATCATCTTCGTAACCTTCCTCTGGACTCAATCCAGTAGTTCTACATCCCTCTTGTACTGGGGAGCCCAGAACTGGACACAGCTCTCCATGTGTGGTCTCACCAGGGCTGAGCACAAGGGGGAGGATCACCTCCCTTGACTTGCTGACAGCATTCTTCCTAATGCACCCCTCTAAGTACTCCCAAGAGGCACTTGACACCCTCTACAGGAAAACCAGCAGCCAATATTAAAAATCAATTAGCATTCCCACAGTACAGCCTTTGCCATACAATGCATAATGACCTTTACAGGCCAGAGAAGAGTCAGTTTAATGTACTATATAATGCCAGATGGTAATGTCTTTCCTCACTTAGGTGGCTTGTGATTAAACTCAATTTTCTCAGCCACCAATTGACCTTTATCTATCTCCCACAATTTAGTGAATGGAAGTTGGTTAAAGCTAACAGGGTACATAGATCATGTTCTGACAACTTCTCCTTATAACAAGATACAAGTGGGCAGTGAGGCACATCTGAGATGCAGTCATTTTAAGCACATTTTTTATTTGTTCAGGTAAAGGAGAACTGGTTGAGGTGCAATCAAGTTACTTTTGTGTCCATCGTGTCCTACATGTACATTTTCCATCCAGTGAGAAAGTGGTTATAACTAGTCCTCTTTTCACTGCTGAGCTATGTTTGAGGAGGTCAGTAGATAAATATTTTCCATGTAATAAGAGAAGGATCAGACATATGTCATATCCCAAAAGCTGTTCCTTTAAACATGGAAAGAATTTGTGGTCTACCTTTGGAGTTCAGTCTGTTTTCAAAGGACATCTAGTACTTGATAATGGGTGCAAGAAATGGCCTTTGCACAAGTTGTTTACCTCCTAGCTGATGCAGTGGTTTCTCATGATTCAGTCATTTGATGGCCTTAGGCTAGCAATAGTCAATAGTGTCATGGAACAGTTTCTTCCTCCTTCCATGTTCCAGTGCATGTGCTATGCCAAATAATTGTGACAAAAAGACAGATTACTTTATTTATCTGGGAAATCCAGGCTGGGGATAGGACTAGTTGATATTGGTTCTAAAACACATATGGTTATATTTATGTGTCTGTATAAAGGAAGTAGTTCAACCTGAAGTGGGATTTATTATTTACAGTTGCCATTTTACTCAAAATGTTTGGCTTTTACAAGGTCCAAGCATGTCTGTGGCGCACTTGCCTTTCTTGGTGAGATTTCTTAATAACATTCTTTTTTCTTGTAAACATTCCTCACAACTGTGTCCTGGACACAGTCTCAGGATACCAGATCTTGAAATTTGCTTTAACTGGAAGCTGATCTGAGCTCTCGCTATGGAATAGGATATGGTTAACTCTATAGTCCAGTAATCCATCAAATCCAATACATCATTCAAAGAGTGTTATTAAAGGAAGCATCACATCTTTGTAACTGAATGTTTTTCTTTTTCCATTCTTTAACGTATTTCCTTTCTATTGAAATAGCAAGGAGGGAAGGAAGGGTAGCACAGTTTTGTCATACCCTATTCTTATGGGCTCATTTTCCTTCCCTTGCTCATTTTCATGCCTCTGACAGTGTCATAAGTGATGCCTGAAATTGTTTCCCTATTGCAATTGCCTTTCAGAGCTTTCCTTTAGTGAAGTTTTCCTTAGGATGGTTTTATTTTCTCTCCAGATCACAAAGATGCCAACATATGGCAATGAAACACCATCACTGAATTACTGTCTCTTTTCATGGTAATTAGTTTAGACTTTTGGACTACATCTATCCTAGCTAATTGAACGGTGCCAGGGAATGTTCCCAGGGATGGGAACTTGATCGCCAGTCCTGTTAAATGGTTCCTGTTATAGTTTCAGCTGCAGCCAGCTGGCATTCTCCCAGACACATCCTGGACACAGCTCGGGAATCAGCACAGACTGGGGACCATTCCCAGTTAGCAGTTTGGATGTACCCACCCTGTTTTTCAGGCTAGGAGAGTTTAATAGTACAAATACAGGCCACTGTGTGCCAAAGAATGATCCCAGGCATGTATACATTTCTAGCATAACTGCCTAACCATATTGTAACCCAAAAGCAAAGTCTCCCTTTCCCTCTTTCACCAGAAAGAATCCTGTTTACTGCTAGTTTACTGCTAGTTCTTAAAGAAGCTTACATGTGTTTTTTAAACGTAGATAACACATAGCATGAAAATCACTGGAACAAAAAATTTCTGTGCCACCTGAATTGGTGGATCGGTGCTGTTCATAAATATATATTACCTTCCAGGTATTGGTTATGCAAATATATGCATATATTTTGTGTGTGTGTATATATATATATACATGTATATATAAATTTCACAGATGAATCAGGGCTGTGTAGTGAAGATGCTCCTATGCCTAGAGAAATGGCTTCTTGAAGCAATTAGAAATTTATGATGAATAAAAGAACAGAAGAGGGGAAAGGAAGGGAGGATTTATTGCTTACCATGGCTGAGTATCAAACTGCAGAACTGGACACTATCTTTGCACCCACTGTGGAGTTCCAAGAGATGGTCCACCAAAGACTTAGAGTCACTAGATTAGCCTAACTTCCATGGCAACTTTTAATAAGTTATCATGACATCTCAGAGGAGTACCCATTGTCTGTGTCTGCACATCGTAGGCAAATTCAATCTGGACTACAAAGAGGTGACTCATTCTCTTCTTTAATAAAAACGGGTGGAGGAGAAAGAGAAAGAAATTATGTTACTGTGAAGTGCTCATATATGGCTCTATCTAGTATGATTCTATGCGTATTCAAGTAGATTGTATCCTGTGGAATTTTCTGTCTAGTCAGAGGGCAGGTGTTTTCATGAAGAGACCTTTCCTTCTCTTGGAAGACCTAGTGAGGCAGTTGTCTTCCCATGTTTACAGTTCCACATGGCTTTTCTAGGTGACTACATATTCACCCTTTGATAGTTATTATTCATAGTGAAAGCCTGCTGGGAGTATGCAGATAGTACTGCATCAACCATGCTTTTGTACAGATAGCAGTGAATGCAGAAGTTGCCTTAAATAATCTTATTCTGATTGCACACTATCCTTGTTTTAGTGCACTGACAGGAAATTTGCAATAATTCATATAATTTCAATTCAAATTTTGGAAGATTCTGAAAATATTTCAATTTTCATAGAATGTGTGGATCTGAAGTTCTGTTACATCAAATGAGGACCAACTCTTATATCATTAAAAATTGAATACAATTTTGTTTTTTCATTTCAGCCAGCTAATAGTATTGACATGTTTTTAAAATACCCCTGTGCTCCAGAGATGTACAATTAAGTATCCTCGGAATGTAATATCAAGGGTAGCAAGTAATATTGATTAATTTCATGATAAAGGTTCCAGTATTCACTTTAAGAGAGAGTCACTCAATGCTAGTTATCAAAATATATGCAGAGGACAGGTGAAGGTTATGGAATTGTCTAGTGAACATAGCTAATAAAGTAAAGTCAGCTTTGCTGTGTTCTGTGCATGACATTACTTTTAATGTAGAGATGTGCATATTAGGGGCCCTATTGAGCTTTAGTAGCTATATTTCAAGACAGAATTAACACAGGTAGTAAGACAAACACAAAAAATAATAGGTCATTAATATAGGTAACAGAAATGAACTGTGAAGCTTGGCATCTGTTTGAAAGTCACTAGTAGAACAGAGTTTTATTCTGTCCATTTAGTCCAGAGGGGAGAAGGAAAAGCATTGGCTTTCTTGTATGTCTGAGACTGGTATCATAACTGGTATTACTACAAGCCCACATAGTTTCTCGTTAATGCTTCCAAAATTTTTTTCAGTGTCCATAACATCTAACATATATATATTTGTTTTCACTGTAACTCCCACTACAAGCAGTTTACTAAATGGAAAGCAAACTGAGGGATTTTCTTTGACACAGATAGGTTGTTTGTAAAACCATAGGCCAATGGTTTAATCTTTCTCTGCTTCTGTTGTTTCTTTTATCACCTTTCCTTTGCATTGCAAACAGTTTGCTAGAATGGCTACTTATCTTTTCTTGTTCCGAACAGCTGGTCTTCCCATTACATCTGCAAGCTCTAAAGCCCTATTGCAAAGCAGTTGAATAACTTCTAGGTCTAGTAAGAAAATTCAAGATGACCTTACTTTTTGATAAAAACAAACAAACAAAAAACTCCTTTAATAAACATATAAAGAAAAGCACCAAAAACACTCCCTCAAAATCACCCCCCAACCTTAGCATAAGTAATTAATTTTGAAAGCTTCATAGAGCTTTCAAAACACTTTCAAAACACTTTCAAAGCTTCATAAAGCTTAAACTACAGAGAAAAATCAGACCATCTGGAGACAAAAACATTTTTGTACATGATAACCTTAGTCTCAACAATATCAATTTCACTGAATTTACATTGCTATTTGCAGTTATTTGAGGAGATCAGGACAGCAAAGGAGGTGGACTGTATCAACCAGGTGGTGAATGTGGTGATCACTCAAGTCTCCTCCTACCAGCTGAAATGAGAATCTGCTTCTTTCCTCACATGGATGTGGTCAGCCAGCCACCTGCAACTGTGGGCTGTTACACCAGCTCGAGCACACCAACTTGCAGTGCTCACAAAGAGTTAGAAGTCCTTTCTTTATTGCTAAAGAGAAAACGGAAGGAAACATGGACTGTAAAGTGGAAATTAGCACACTGATCTCCGTCACTGTGGTGACCATCTGTCTCTGGCAGGCTCGCAGATTCATTTAGCTGGTGGAGACACACGATGCACTGAATTACAGGAGTGGAGAAGACAGAAACTTGAACCCACCTGAGCCCTGTAAAATTACTTTTCTCCATGATGTGGCAGCTTTGTCATCTTTTACAGTGACTTACGAGTGATAACAAACACCCTCTATGCAGAGGCTAGTCTAAGTCTCCTATTGATTTTTCCCAGTCCTGTGTGCTTGTTTAATAAGAAAAATGTTGCTTGAAACTGAGTCTGATAATCTTAAAGATGTTATTTACTTTTTGAAAGGTGAGCTGGATTATGATTAATATGGTGAATAGCTAAAACCTAATAGAGTCAATGCTTCTTTATATTTCACAGCGGTCCTCACTCTGCACAGCTCTTGTGCAGAGAAGAAAGTAACAGTCAGGCTGGAATTAAACACTCTAAACTCTTGTGTTTGCACAAAGGATTTTCATTTATTTATTTATATCTGTGCTTAGGCCTCCACTCAATCACAGGAGCTAATGCCCTGCTACTGCACAGAATGGGGCTATCTGCTGGTACAACCTACTTCCCCCTTCCCCTGCCTCTTTACAGGGTTGGGCTCAGTGCTGGTCTCTTTAGGTACCCCTCCCTTTTCACGATCATCTGAGTAACACTACATAAATTTTCCTCAGAATGAATAAGAGACATTTTTTACAGGGCTGTGCACTGATTCAGTCCTTCTCTCCTGAGCTGCTTCTTGGTTTTCATATCTCTCACATATCTGTGTACCTACCCGTGTCTTCTCCACACATCCCTTTCCTTCTTCCTTCTCCCACGGGTGTGCCCAAGAGTCTCAGCAGTTCCCTTAGGAGTCATTTTAGGATGAGACTAGCCAGCTGCCAAATGTCTCTTGCCTCCTTCTACTGTAAATGGGGGACCATTTATCAGCATGATGTGCAGAAGACGCAGCATCTCCTCAGCAGGTGAGGAAAGATGTATCCCCACCTGCAAGCTCTACTGTTCCTTGCTGGCTCTCAGAAAGGGGCTCCAAGGCCCCATCAGCCACGAACATGCTGTAGGTCTGCATTTAGTCTTTCCCATGGAAGACACAGGAACAGGAGTTCTTGGTAATGATTAACAACAGCTCAATATAAAAGCATTGTAGGAAGGAAGCAGAGCTTTACTGGAACTGCAGTTGCTCCCGGTGCTGCTGACTCTCAAAGACAGAGTGCCATTCATTACACACTTCCTGAGCTCATCTTCCTTTCTCTGGAGATCACAACATACATTTGTCATGTTGTGCAGAAACCTACAAACACCAGTGTTTGCTTTGATTTTCCTCTTGGCATCCCAGCTGGGCAGTGATATGTTGTCTTGTCATGCTGAACTACCGCTTAGTTTTGATACTTTTTACACAGCGGCATAGTATTTCCCATCTTATCTTGAAATTGGATCTGGGCCTAAATGGATGGCAAATTTACTGGTAAAACTTATTTGTTAAAATGCAATAATACATAAAAGTATTAAAAAAAAAAAAATGAAGCCCTTATTTGTTAGTTTGCTAAAGGAAATTTATCTAAAGCTTTTTTTTCTTTTTTTCTTTTTTTTTCTTTTTACATAAAAGTTTAAGCTGGTGGTAGTTGTTACATCATTGTTAAAATGCACAAAGTTAACAAAATGACTTTAATAAGATATTTACTTAGTATAGTAAAATTTCTGCCATGGTTCAAATAAGAACAGAAAGAAATTCAGTCAACCCCCCCCCAAAAAAAAACAAACTTTTTTTTGTTTGTTTTGTGCTTTTTTTTTTTTTTTTTTTTTTTTACTTTTGCTGGGAGGAAGTTGTGAGATGCTTTGTGTATTCTCACTAGAGATGTTTGGCTTCTCAGCCAGCAGGAAGAGGAAGAGAGCACATAATTAAGTTATGTGAAGCATAAAAAAAACTCACAACAACTCACAATCACTAGTCATTACTCAATAAGAATTACAATCAAAAACATAGATTGCAGGGTTTTGTTTTTTTTTTTTTTCCTTCTGTTTTCTCTCTTTTTTGCTTTAGTAAGAATTCAAATAGACATCAAAAAAGGCACCAATGATATTTTAAGTAATATGATTCTATTGTTTTATTAAGTACTGATGTGAGCAGCAAAACACGCATGGTGGGGTGTCCACTGCTGTGGAGTTTCATGTCAAGATAATTGTTCTCATTAAACACTATTTCTATGGGTGGAAAATTTGTTACAATCCCTTCCCATGCAGAGACTCCAATGCTTAAATTATAGCTGAGGTCAGGGTTCACCTTTCCTTAAAGAGGACAATTTTCTGGGCCTTCCTTTACATGTTTCACAAAGAATGACAAAATATAGTAGTTTAAATGTGGGTGTTTACTTATAGTTGTGCTAGATTTCTCATTCTCATCACTGGAGACAAGGACTCTGTTCCATTGCTTAACATCTCAAATGCATAGGCCTTTTCAGATGTACTAGGCTTGTCTTGACATGAATGAGGCTGGCTGAGATGATTCAAGCCTTACTGCAGATTGGTCTCCTCAGTTAGCCACTACAGGCCGGGTAGGATACCTTGGGGAATAAGGCCATAGTAGGTACTTCTGTGTAGGCAACCAAATCTAGACCAAAGTCAAGGCAGAGAGATATAGCGCATTGCTGAACTGACCAAGGATCAAAGGATCTGTTGAGTTGACTTCACAAAGACAGCTAGTGCTTGTTTTGATGCCCTCTGGTATCTCACACATACATGCAACATCCATGATAGCATTGGCTAGAGCTCTACACCTATCTAAAGCAATAGCTGGAGACTGGGCAGTTGTCAAGTGGTTAAGTATGTGTACATTCTTGCAGCTCCTGCTCCCTTCATCTTTCCCATTTTTTCCCCAATTACTGAGGCTGAAGAATCTCATCCAATTCCCTTCTACTAACTCTCTTCTTACCTCACTGACTCTCCCATCTCTCAAGCTTTTCACCCTTGACTCATGTGCTCCTTTACCTCACATATTTTCAAAGAAAAAAAAAAAATACCAAGCAAACAAACCTGATAAAAACCTAACTGACTGTTCAACGTCTGCCCCGTGTCCCTTTCCTGATCCTGTTAAAGGCACTGTCTACAATCACTTTCTGAAATGGTTTGCTACAGATAACCCCACTGTTCTGCTGTGCTTGCAGGTCCTTAGCTATCTTCAAATTTATATTGTCATCTTGCCTATGCTCTCTGATGGACATTCCTAAGCAAAGTGCTTTCACAGCCATTCCTACTTTTCTGCCCATGTTTTGGTCAGCTCTTGTTCTGATTCATCACTTCTCTGTGACCCCATCATACAGGAGCTTGTCTTCTTCGTATCTGTGTAAGTCTCTGCTGTCAGGATTGCTCTCCCAGGTTGCCACTTTGACCGTATCACCCCTCTCAAGCAAGCTTTTTGCACTTTTCCTCAGTATTTCCCTTTTCTTTTACAACAAAAACAAACAAACATTGAAACAAATGAAACCACTTATTTGTTTTAATTGAGCTAACTGAAATTAGATGAACTACCCACCTAGCCTCTTTCATTCAGCATCACAATATCAAATCTTGTCTCTGCTCCACCCATGATACCAGCTTCTACTCATTGCCCTCACCCTTATTGTCGTGTGTTTCCATAACAAATGGATACGTAACCTTAACTCACCCAAATACCCTTAAATTTGATCCATGAAAGCTGCATAGGGCTTAACCAGGTTGTGCAGCCAGAAATTCTGCCTATGTTTTCATGTGTTCCCCACCTCTACTCAGATGTTTGGTCTTAGTTGTAGTGTGAGCGATTTTGGGGTAGAGGACATCTTTTTATTCTCTTTCTGTGCAGTATGTAGCATAACAGGATACCGATTTATCACAGTGGTGAGGGTTCCCAAGGGCTAATAATGATAACAATGAAGAAATGATATCTGAGAAAAGTAGGTACTGCAGAATGACAACTAGAAGAATGCTTCAAACTTTATTCATATTTTTCACCTGGGATTGATGATTTATTATTATACTTCAAGGTCAAAAAGAACCACTTTCATGATCTTGTACCTTGAGGTGCAAAACTTCAGATGTACAGTATAACTGTATAACTTCTTTAAAATAATCCTACTTTGAAAATTTTCACTTGGTGAAATATGCTGATGTTTCACCACCTCTCACATTAAAATTTGGCTTCTTTTTTCAGCTTTCATTTTCTGCTGTACCATTTTCTGCCAGATGAGAAAGACCATCCCTGGTGCATATTCCACCTCCTGGCACTCAGCTCTTGAGTTTCTGTTCCTAATTCTTCTATCATTTGCAACATTTGAATTGTAAATCTTGACTAAAGAGCAGATTTAAAACTCTGGAAGATGTGGGCCTTGGTTCATCCCAGAGACAGGATAGTAGCTGCCTTAGCCTGCCTGGGGCAATTCTACACTTTCTCCTTCTACCAGGGTAGATGGGATAGATGACAGATGATGAACGACTGGTTTTCTGGTGATCAGTTTAAAACTGTATTTGCGTCGTGAGAAATCATCCATGAGTCTTCCATTTGTTTCCTGGAGCCAGATATAGGAACATTAGTTCAAGCAACTAAATGATCCAGAAACTAGCAACATGACAGCAGTTAGGTTTACAACCATTAGGGTTAGGGAAACTGTTCCTGGAGGGTCCTGAGCCTTATTGGAGCACCAGATAAACTGGAGGACCCTGTAGCCATTAACATATTTTGATTCATGTCTTGACTCGATTTACATATAGAGTATAAATAAAAACTGTGGCATCCAATTGATCCCAGTTCAGTGCCTCTGTCTTCCTTAAATTTATGTTAATGAACTCACGTTTAGAAATCATAATTTAGCCTCACTCTTCCCCTTCTCCTTCCCCTTCCCCTTCCATTTCATAGACTATTGTACCTATTAAACATAAAGACAAATTAAGTGAATATTTACATCTGGGAATATTTAGGAGAATTTGGTTTCAAATATGCACCAAAGCACCTACATTGCCTATGTGGTTGGAAAGCAGTCTGACTTCTCAGAGTGTGAGGTTTTCCTCAAGTGTCCTCAGTCTAATTTAGCACAAGTTTGCACTATTTCAAGGTGTTTTGTTGCATAGTTTTAATTTCAGAATGCTTAACTTAGAACTGGATAGATTACACAAACCCAGAGTCACCCAAAGGTCTGTTCCAGATGACTAAGATAGCCCCACATGCCTGTTTCTTACTTGTCTTGCTCTTTGTCAAGCTTGCAGATGCTTTCCAGATAATGTGGGATTTCCCCAAATGCGGGAAATACCTCCAAATCAGAATTCATAACCTTTGTTCTTTTTGATATCAGATCCACTCAGCCAGTGCCTGCTCTCCTTTTCCCACCCCTCACCTGTTTGAATGGCTCATCTATCACAGCCTTTCTGGCATCTAACTTCCAAGATGTCTGGACAGGGACTACATTGTTGTGATTTAGCTTTTTAGCATCTAGTATTAAGGGGCTCTGGTCCCCAGTGAGAGGCTTTCAGCATTCCTGCTTTCCCAGTAATTCTGTCTCATATAACAGGCAGCTCTGGAAATACCTGAAAATACATCAAGCACATAGCAGAATGAGAATCCCAAGAGAATCCGAGTTAAGGCCAAATCTTTGTTTTTACTGTATACTTTCTTGTTGAACAGTTCAAGTTGAGGACACGATGTCAGCCTAAATTTACCATCTTTGGTTACCTCATGTCACAGTCTTCATGTTATTTTTATGCAGTTTACTACTCAGACATGCAACAAATAAAGGTCATTTCCTTCTACTTAGAAGAAGTTTTATTTCTTTATTTTTTAAGAGTGACCTTACTGCTAGCAAAGATGCAGACAGACAAGCAGCCCAGGAGCCTGGAATAGCTTACTCCAGAGTTTATTGCATGTGGTATGTATGCTACAGATAGTGCAGAAGCTAATGCAAATGTAACAAGGCAGGTGCTCCTGGTGGCTTTTTCAAAGAGATATACCTGAGCTGAGGGGTGAGAACACATTCACTTCCCTCTAAATACCTGCTTGGCCATCATTATCAGAGAGCATGGCTGGGAAATAACTGGTAGGGAAGGCTGAGGAAGGGAGTACTGAATGGGTGTTGCAAGTGCAGATAGGAAAAGTAACAGGATGGAAGTGGTCACTGTAGATATATATTCATGAGAATGTATATCTAGCTCCTTTTCTAGATTGTGGCAGGCTTGAACACAGGTATAAAGCTTTGACTGAAGAGAAAGATAGTGTGTGCTAATATGTGGGTGGAGAATGCAAAGGGTTGACTCTTCTTATGCATGTAAATGGTCCAGAACAGAGCTGAGAATGGATCCTCCATCTACGGTTGTACAAGCAATTTCTGAGAAGCCCTTGTTTATGTGCAATATCCTTCCAGGTCATACCACAAGCTTAATGGAGAGATATCCACAGCTCTATCACCAGATGGGGTCCACTGATGAGTGTTATCCCTCAGGGGTCTGTCCAGGGACTGGTGCTGTTTTATGTCTTTATCAAGGACATAGACAGTGGGATTGAGTGCACCCGCAGCAAGTTTACAGATGACACCAAGCTGAGTGGTGAGGTTGATACCAAAGAAGGAAGAGATGTCATTCAAAGGGACCTGGACAGGATGGAGAAGTGGGCCCATATGAACCGAATTAGGTTCAACAAGTTCAAATGCAAAGTACCACACTTGGGTCAGGGCAATCCCAGTTATGAGTACAGACTGGGAGAAGAACTCACTGAGAGCCCTGCAGAGAAGAACTTGGGGGTTCTGGTGTACAAAAGCTCAACATGAGCCAGCAGTGTGCACTTGCAGCCCGGAAGGACTACTATGTCCTGGGCTACATCAACAGAGAAGTAGCCATCAGGTGGAGGGAGGTGATTGTCTCCCTCTTCTCTGCCCTTGTGAGGCCCATCTTGGAGTGCTGTGTCCAGGGGCCTGCAGCACAAGAAAGACGTGGACCTGTTAGAGTAGGTCGAGAGGAAGGCCATGAAGTTGATCAGAGGGCTGGAGCAAGAAAGGCTGAAGGAGCTGAGGATATGTTCAGCCCCAGAAAAGAGGAAAAACATGGATCAGGGGAGACCACATTGCAGCCTTTCCATGCTTAAAGGCGGGCTTATAAAAAAGATGGAGAGTGACTTTTTGCTTGGGCAGATAATAATAGGACAAAAAGAATGGTTTTAAAGTAAAAGAGCGGAGATTTAGATCAGATGTTAGGAGGAAATTCTTCACTCAGAGGGTGGTGAGACACTGGAACAGGTTAACCTTTTGTGGATGCCCCATCCCTGCAGGTGTTCAAGACCAGGTTGGATGGGGCCCTTGTAAGGGAATTGGAATTAGATGACCTTTAAAGTCCCTTCTAACTCAAGCCAGTATATGATTCTGTGATGCTGTTACACAATGACTTAGGAGTCTTCTGTTAATCCATTTCAATGCCATGAAGGTGGAATTACACTTATTTCAGAAAGGTAAACAGGCAGAAGGATAGCTGTCTCTGGGAAATTTTAAAGCAGTCTGGCATGAAAGCTGCACCTTGCTCCTGCAGGAGATGGTTCTGCAGAAGGTCCAAGAGGCTTGAAGTAAGAGAGTGCCAGAAAATCCGAAATATTTAGCACTATAAACTTTTAAAATTAAAAATGGCAAAAAAGATTCATTAATAGAAAGTACAAGAAGATACACAAAATAATCAGCTATTTTTAAGTACCCTTAGGGGTAAGTGAAATGCTGCGAGCTTCACATAATGAGATTGTACATTGTCAAAAACATAAGGGAATGAAATAAATATGTAATGCCAGAATTGTAAACAAATGAAAAAGGTATTGAGCTGTCCAAGAATGACCTCTTCCATTTTTCTTTTTCTTTTTCTTTTTCTTTTTCTTTTTCTTTTTCTTTTTCTTTTTCTTTTTCTTTTTCTTTTTCTTTTTCTCTTTCTCTTTCTCTTTCTCTTTCTTTCTTTTTCTTTTTCTTTTTCCTTTTCTTTTTCTTTTTCTTTTTCTTTTTCTTTTTCTTTTTCTTTTTCTTTTTCTTTTTCTTTTTCTTTTTCTTTTTCTCTTTCTCTTTCTTTTTCTTTTTCTTTTTCTTTTTCTTTTTCTTTTTCTTTTTCTTTTTCTTTTTCTTTTTCTTTTTCTTTTTCCTTCTTCTTCTTCTTCTTCTTCTTCTTCTTCTTCTTCTTCTTCTTCTTCTTCTTCTTCTTTTCCTTTTCCTTTTCCTTTTCCTTTTTCTAAAAATCTGTAGACCAAAGGGTTAGTCAGAGAAAGACCTGCACCAAGACTTTGCCTGTCCCACACATCACCATCTGTATGCTTGGTGACAAATGTGCTAACTGCAGAACAAACATCACTTGCTATTTGGTGCCTGCAATATTGGCAGTGAAATTTACCTCTTTATCTTTACGGATTAGCTGGAACTGTCAAAGTTCTAGAAAAGGATGACTTTTCACAAAATTAATGAAGTAGTTAAGTTTGCTATGTTAGTACTTTTATCAGTAGAAAATAGTTGTAATAATAGTACTTGCACAATGAGGTTGTTATGGTATAAAATACAAGATATGGGTTCTTTAAAAAAGGGCCATATACACCCTTGAAATAAAGAAAGAAAGAAAGAAAGAAAGAAAGAAAGAAAGAAAGAAAGAAAGAAAGAAAGAAAGAAAGAAAGAAAGAAAGAAAGAAAGAAAGAAAGAAAGAAAAGAAAAACATGAAAAAGAAACAAGAAAAATAAAATTAGAATTGGTTTGATATGGAAGTAAAGAAAAATAAATGTTTTTCAAAATAATTATAGTGGATTCAAGTGACATAACCTGCAAAGAGTAGCACAATCCATACAGAGTGTCACAATAAAATTTCTCAGCTCTGTACATTGAAACATTCAAATTCATTCAACATGATGCAGTACAGAGGGTCCTGCAAAACAGAATTCTTTTTGCAATTTCCATGGCATTGAACCCAGTAGATTGATGATTTAAACAAGCCATCTAGATTTCCAAGTAGATATGTAATCAGAATGGAAATGCACTGGAAATTTTTTTATTCATGCTACACTGGATTAATCTCACCATAAAGACACTTTGCAATGTCCTTTTCTCAGGATCAGTGCTGAAATGTCATTCTAGCTAATGCTTTGCATTAAAAAGGGCATATTCTATGAAACGTGAAGTTGGCTCTCCTACTAGTTAAAAGAATCACCCCTGACGGAGGATAAAATGATAAAGAAAAGAAAACTATGTTTTTGCCTTGGAAATGCCAGTAGTGTTTTTTGCTTTGTGGGCATGAAGAGGGGTGGGAGAAGCTATATGAAATTACCCAACTGAAGAAAAGGAAAAATGAGCATGCTGGCAGCAGTTGTGAGACAAGGATGTTGTATATAGGCATTGCCATCTACCCTCAGCCCCTGCCCATAATGCATTTAGAGAACTGTTGCCTGATAACAGTTCAGGAGACAGTATGGTGTGAGGGATTCTAGTGTTTGTTTAAAGATTGCAGCTGCTAATTCTCTGTACTAAACTACTACTACCACTACTACAGGTATTGATTTTGTTACCCCTATCTACTTGCTTGCAATTTGTAGGCCTTGTTTAAGTGAATAAATGATATCAAGCAATAATTAAAAACAAACAAACAAAAAAAACCCCTGCAAATTCCTACTTGGACACTCCCACAACAGCTTAAACCAAACTTATTTCACATTGAAGCAGCTAGGAATAGTCTCTAATGAAATGCAATTACTGTTGTTTTACTTTACAGTAAAGAAGTTGATGTAGGTATATGTACATTCAGAACAATTCATTTATAGGTGTTCCCAGATGTGTACATGGGCTCATATTTGATCAGAGTAAGATGTTACTGCTTTTTGGCTAACAGTTGCTGTCCCCTTAGCTGAGATGTGTAATGCGTTTTGTGAACCCTCCATGACTGTTACAGTGCAGAATAAATAAATATAGAAAAAAAAATAATAATGATTTCGTCCAGTCTGCTTCATATTGCATAGAAATAGACTTGAAGGGCAGTAACTGGAAACTGAGAAATGACCACATCTGAGATCATACAATTACATTTCTCTGGCTACACCCTGAACGAAACAATATCACTTTGCCCAAGTACCAAAGCTGGTTCAGGCCAGGCCTTGGATTAAGAAATATGGGCAGAGAAGTCCTTTAAAGAAGATCTGATTTTTATTTTTATTTTTTATTTTTATTTTTTAATTTTATTTTTTTTATTATTATTATTTTTTTTTACTGTTTTCCATAGGAGAAATAGGAGAAATAGCAATTGAAAGCTACCTCTGAAAGGGGATGTATTGCTGACTCTGGAGCTGATAAAAAGGACTGGAAACCCTGGAGACCCTGACTGCATGGCAGTCTGCAAGTGAGCAGACTGGGAGTTTTGGCTCTTGAGGCTCTGAAGCTACTCCCTGACTCCATCCTTCTTGTCAGCAGAGTTGTCAAGAAACTCTGAACTATCAGAAACTTTGGTACCCTGGTGGACCAGCAAGTGGGATGGAATGTTTGAGATAGGCAAAGTGGTAAGGTGAATGTGAGACACTTGTAAAACTAACCATCTCTTTGAAATTGCACAATTCTGTCAAATCAGCAAATTCTGATAATAAAGAAAACTTCAAACTTATGCTGGTTATACTTTTTTTTTGGTCTTCTC
Source organism: Netta rufina (assembly GCF_964035555.1). NCBI lineage: Eukaryota > Metazoa > Chordata > Aves > Anseriformes > Anatidae > Netta > Netta rufina. The sequence continues at coordinate 152,414,915 of NC_140124.1, forward strand.
CTCATAGAGGCAAGAAAAAGGAGTTTTCATTTTATCAAGACATTGTCAATGATATAGTATTAAATAACATTATCACCCAGACTGATGTCCTTGAAGTTAATGGAATAAAGCATCCATCGGCTTTAATGGAAGTAAGTTCAGAGTCATCTGTAGTTTTCCAATTTCTATTCACTGCTTGTTTCACCCACAGGAATTGCTAAAATGTTGCTAAGAGGTTAGATTAGCAGAAGGGAAATGGAGACACAGAAGATGAGATCCCATATGGGTGAGCTTGACTCACCAGAATACATAATCATGTGTTTATCTGCTTTTGCTGGCTACAAAGTTATTTCTAAGTATTTAGGATGTTCACCTAGGTCCCGATTAATTAAGGTAATCAGCTAAGGTAAATCAATTAATCAGTCAGATTTTCATTAATGGTGATACTGATAAAAGAATAAAAAAAGGCATTGAGGGCTCAAATCTGTTTGATATAATCCTAATTTGGCTACAGGCATGTTTCACACAAATATCTGACCCTAAGAAGATGCAAGAAAACCATCATATTATGCACAGTCTCAAAAGAAGGCTTTTTGCTTTCCCTCAAGAGACAGTTACGGTGCTTTATTGACCATGAAGTTTTATGGCCCTCACGTTTTTTGTTCCCCCTCACTTCTGCATGCAGATTACAACCAAGGCTCAAGAGCATGGAGCCAGATCAAACAGAAGATGTATAATTTATTTTCCTTTAGTATTAATAGGACAATGCTTACATACGCATTAACATAATACAAGATATCGGAGCTCTAAGTTTGATGTACCTAATTTTGAAGAAAAGGGGTAGGTGGTGCAACTAGGTGGTATTTATTGCAATCTTATGGACACTGTCTGCAGGCAGCTCCACCTCTACTGTTAGCTATGTGCAGCTTTGATGATTCTCCGTAGTCTTCCTGTACAAGATTAATTAGTTGTCCCCCAGAAGATTTCTGTTTTATTTAATTTAATAATACATCCTTCTGTCAATGTGTACTTTCTCTGACATCTTCTGCACCTGTGAACTGCCCATTTTCAGATAACCTGCTTAACTGTGGATCATCTATTACCTTATATTTTACTTCAGATGCGGATTAAGACCTGGTATATTCCATTTTCCCCTCACTTCCCATAATGCACTCTTGGCCACATATACATTTGTTACATTTTCAAGATTTCTCAGCATCCCTAGAAATACAGGTTACTCATCCATAGAAAAGGAATGTTTGTATGTATGGATGTATATGTGTAACACCCCTATAATTAGTTATTACTAGTGTAAAAGTAATTATAACTGTTAGTATTTATCAAACTTGTTTAATGATTTTTTTTTTCAATCTCTTTGGGCTTCAACTTACTATAAACAAAAACAATCTCCTTATTCCTTTCTTTTTACTTGGAAAAAAGCTCACCCTAACCCATTCCTCTCCCTGTCCAGGGCAGCCAGAGGCTGCTGCCACTGCCTGTGTGCAGTGGTACCTGGTCTCCCATCTGCTCAGGGTTGCTGCTAAGACATGCCTACTGCAAATAACAGCAGCACCTTCCCCCACCTGCTCCCATGGCAGCTCTGAGGGCTTTGCTCCCTCTCCTTGACTCCTCAGACAGGGAAGGATACTGCAAGGATACATGGAAGTTTTTTTTTCTCTCTTTTCCCTCCCAATCACTCCTTAAATCCTTCAGAATTTAAGCACCTGTTGCCATCCCAGAGGCAAGCTTTTATCATGCTCCCTCCCAAACATGTTGTTATAAACAGTTGTTATAAAGATAATTGACAATTTTTAATTGTCAGTTGTTATAGATATTTTTCCTTGGGCTCACTTCCTTGCCTGCTTTTCCTTGATCCAGTGCAGTACATCTTGATTCAGGCCTTCAGACCGAAATTATTTGTGCGTGGATTTACAGCAAAAGGGTGAGAATTCTGGTAGCAAGTTCCCTTCACCCTCCTCTTCCTATACACATGCATGAACAAGATCTGTGATTTGGATTTCATAATTCATGTATTCCTGGAGGGAAGTAAAAAAGCATGTGTCAGACTACCCTCTTTAATGATTACTCCATTTGAATTAATTATACTCCTCTTGGTGTTTTTGAAAGGTCTGTGGCTGATGGTATGAGATTTGATTTTATAAGAACAGGCAAGCTGACCAGTTGTGTGATTATGAATTGATATACAGTTGAGCAAAGACTATCTCTACTGAGAGCTAAAAAAAAGTTTATAGGCAGAGCACCCTACTATGAATAATCTTCTTATTTCTAATGCCATCCAGCCATGCAGACTTAAAGATAAGTACAGATGAACTAAGAGAGGCTGAACTTATTAAATGTAATGGGAATGGACTTTAAATTTGGTGAATCAAAATTTTGCATTAGCTTTTTACTTTAATACACTTAAATTGCCACCGTAGCAGTTCCATTTTCCTCATCAAATTAGTTAAGTGGGAGATGAAGTGACGCAAGATCTGATCTATCAAGGAATCACAGTCTTCAAGCTGAAACAAGTGAAATATGGAAATGGCTGTTGCAAAGTCAGGCCTGGTGCCAAGGGAAATGGACTCCCTTTTTGTCTTCAGAGATTCCTCTGAAAGTAAGCCTGTCCCTCCAGTGACTACAGTGTTACCCACCGTATTCTGGCATTTCTTCTTGCATCAGGTCCTCCAGGGTGTTTTATTTCTTACTTTGGGCAGTGCAAAAAAGGTACTTGAAACATTCATCAGCTGAGAGAGAAAGAGGCTTGGAGGAAACATGATCTGTGTCAGAGCTGTTGCAGCAAACTTCCCATAGCTGGTGATGCATTAAGCTACTTCCCGTAGATGCATTAAGCAGTTCAGTTTGACTGTTACCGCTGGCCATGAGGAAAATTATGGCACACCAAGGACTTTGTCTGCAAAGACTATAGAGGGAGGGATGATTAGGTCTCTACATGTCCTACCAGAGAGGGCCAGGAGGGATGCAGCTCTACCTTGGAGCAGGTGGTCCTACCAACTGGCTTAGGACTGTACCTGGAGACTCATAGCTCTTGAGCAGCACATCATGGAGTAAGGCAAAACATGGGCAATCCATGAATAAGATAGCTAACTCTCCCTCTTGATCTCACACTTGTGACTTACACACTTATGAAAACCTTTTTATTCCTTTTGTGAAAGGCACAACACCTCAGCAGCAGCAAACAAAACAAAACACAATGAGACTGTCAGACATGAACCAATAATGTACAGGTTGCAAAACTTCAGAATCCAAATATCATTTTCATAGGACAGACTGCATTAAAGAAATCACAAAGTTTTTTTGTTGTTGTTGTTGTTGTTCTTCTTCTTCTTCTTCTTCTACTACTACTACTTCTTTTATTTCATTCCCATTTACTTTCCATTTCATTTTGAAAGCAAACATCAAAAAGCTCAAACCTTTATTCATTTTTTTAAAATTAATTTCTCTGTTGTAAACCTCCCCAATTACCAAAGCAGTGCAAATTTAAAAGGTTGTTGAAATCAGCAAAAATATGCAAAAGTTTTGGTCTTCAATAAAAATAATTATCTATTTAAAATCAGTTCAATCACAGCTGGTATGTCCAAAGTCATGCTTCTATGAAAAATCAAGTGTGTGAATAGCTTGCCTCTGGCTACTGCCCTCCTGAGGTCAAATGTCTTCATGTATTAGCAGGTTTGGGGGCTATAAATACTATGATTCTTTGCTTAACTGAATCAAGGGGAATTCTGCTAGTAATTTCAGTCAGAATGAGATTTTTTTTTTTTTTTTTTAAATGAAACATTTCATATATTCAGGGTTTTTCCAAGTCTGTGGGATGATTCTTCTCATCCTGACTATAGTTGAACTTAGCTTTAGATTAGACAGGTGAAACAAGTACATCCCTGAAGAAATCTGGTAACATGTAAAGTACCACCTTTTAACCAATGAAAAAAAAAAAAAAGAAACAAGACAAATTTAAGCATATCTGCCAAAATGTCTGTTACATGGATACCCCAACTGGCCCTGGAGGAGGCTCTGGAGCACACTGCATAGAGATATCCAGGCTGGTTTGTATAAGCCAATTGTATACCCTGATCAAGATGACAGCATTTTTGGTACTAAGCCAAAGAAATTCACTGCATTAGTCTCTGCTCAATGCCATGAAGGTGCGCTGAGCGGTCATTTACTATGGGAATCTCTGCACTTTGCTCCATTGCTCTGGAAGACATGCAGTTTCTTCATTTTGCTGCTGATGTGGTTTCTATTCTTTCCTTTTATGCTTATTGCAGCTGTTGCTATTTTGATGTTGTTGGAGATTGGAGAGTTGGGTGTTACAGTTCTTTGTCATTTGTTTAGTTCATTCTTCTTTAGGATGTATTGATAATTTATACACCAAAATGGCTTATCTGTTTAATCCATATGTTCTTAAACTTCCTGGTGCCCAGAGACATTTGTGCCTGAGAAAAAAATCCCAACATTTTACACAAGGAAATGTGAAAACTTCAGCTAAAATATCAATCCAGGAGGTTGGTGGGCCTGTTCCAGCTCATGTCCCACATTAAACCAGAGTTGGGGCTTTTGCTTCTGGTTGCTCTGATCGCTCTTCCACTATTGCAAGATACAAGACAAATTAATTGCATATTAAGGCTGCCAACTCTATATTTCCCATCCCTAACTAAACCCCCTTAATATTCATGTTAAGGAAATAATTATAGGGTATGCTGTTGGTAGTTTTTTTTTTTTTTTTTTTTCCCCCTTTTTTTTTACCATCTGTCTGCTGTGAATACATCTGAAATCCCTGGCTTCACCAGCTAAAATGTACTCAGCTACTCAATATTTTTTTCTCTTCTAATTATCCTTTTAATTTGCTTCTGCTCAGCTCCCACACCTCCTCCCCCTTACCAGATTGTTTATATTTTTCTGAAGAGCTTCTGACAATTGCTTATCCTACTCTTTGCACCCTTTCCCTGCTCCTCATTCCAGAAACTGCAGTCTCTTGTCCCCTCCCTTGCTGTCATCTTTGAGAAATGAATGTGGATCACAGTCTTTCCAACTGCTACTGAAAAATTGCCCCACAGGGCAATAACCTATTATATTAGGAGTATTTTCCTGTTACTCAGCCCTCACTGTTCTGCATTAGCAAGTGGGATAGACTCTAGTGATTACACTGAGGTTTGGTGCAAACCAGTAGCACTTTATTTCTGGAAATAGATACTTCATCCGGTGACATTATCAAGATACAGAGGCAGCTGCTTACCAAGACTCGACTCAAAACACACCCGTCAGTTAGGTAATATTGAGAGGATGGAAAAGTTCAGCCTTGAAGGAAATCATGGGACCAATCCTGGGAACAATGCATCAGAGAAGGAATTAGGAATAAAACTATCAGTCAGCTTCCTGGCCTAGGGCTTGATCCAGGCATGGAGGCAGACAACTAGCACAAGGTCTAAGTGAGATTGATGTGTCTAGCTCCAAAATGGCATTCTCATGACACTTTTTCAGGCACTGTTCAAGGCCTTGTTTCCTCCGAGCCACTACCTCTTGTCTAAATGTAATCAGAAAACAGGAACAAGGCAGAGAGAGGCTGGTGACTCCTGAGGAGTTCAATGTAGTGTTTCAGATCTTACCTAACATACAGTGACAGAACTGGGTTCCTCACGAAGCTGTTGTTGGCGGTTTTATGTAATATCTAACTTCATAAACACATTTAGAGATAACTATAAAAAGCATTTTCTGTGGTGTCTGCATATAAAATACTATGAATTTCATGTTTGTCATTCATAACATGTTCGTCATTCATAGCAGACTATATAACCAATATTCTAATTGTATAAAAATCACTGTATTTTTATAAAATACTATTATATGTTTTATATAATATAAAACCTAAAAACCCCCTACTGATTGGAAAATTTGCCAATGAAGCCGATCATAGAATGGGATTCAAGTATCCAGTCTGTGTCTCCAAGTATGGTCTGTCCTTTCCCTAATGGAAGGGCAGAGAATGGAATACAGCAATGACAAAATCCACTCCCCTGTTGAAGCTGAGGTACTATGCAGTTAAAGACTAATTTCACCAGACAGGGAGCATGCAAATGGAGAATACCTTTGTACTCAAAGGGGTGGAGAAATCACTGGCAGGAAGTGGAAAATGAGAAGGATATAGCCCTGGCTGTAATTTTTTCTTTTTCTTACATATTTTACCGTGTAAAATATGGATGCATTCTCTCCTGCAGGTTCTTCCTTCCAGGCTGTTGTTGTAACCAAGACCCCACAGTTCTTTGACCTTCATCCACCCCTGAATCTTTTCCCCTTTTCTGAATAGTGCGTCTCTGCATCTGCAAGAATAACAATGAAATCAGCGTATATGGGCCACATATTTTGTTATATTGGTACATGGATAGAAATGCTGGAGAAGAGAAAAACCCAGCAATGAAAGATATTGACTATAAAACTGAATTGGCTGAAGGCAGAGAGTTTCAAGACTGCAGAGAAAAAAAATAAAAAAAGGTAATATGGATAACAGTAGGATAAGACTTAATGCTATTATAGAATGATGGCCCTAGTGGTTTGGGTATATGTCAAGAATAAATCCAGAAGGAGTATCTTCAGTGCTGTAAAGATAAACAAAACAAAACAAAACAAAACAATAAAAAATAAATAAATAAAATAAAATAAAATAAAATAAAATAAAATAAAATAAAATAAAATAAAATAAAATAAAATAAAATAAAATAAAAGAGGGACACAGTCCAAAATGCATTGAATAATTGAATAGATCTGGTAAATACATCAAAAGAGGTTTAAAGAAGCCATCTGTGTCTATCACAGGGAAACCCTGGTCTCTGCAGTCCCCTGCCAGCACCTGGGTGTAGGCACCAGTTACAAACATCCATCTCCCTAAAGTCAAATATCTTTGTCAGGCAGGAATTGCCTGTGGTAAACTCATGATGGCTATTTCCAGTCACTTTTTTGTTCTTCATGTGCCTGGATGTGGCTTCCAGGATGACTTACTCCATGACCTTCCAAGACTGTAGTTAGGATGACCAGCCCTAAGGTCCCCCAAACACTTCTTCTTGACTTTCTTTGAAGGTGAGATGATATTGGCCTTCTTCCAGGTATCGGGAACCTTACCTATCATATATGACCTTTCAGAGATGACAAAGAACCTCTTTTCAGTGATATAAGCAGGCTCTCAGTGCCCGTGAATCTACCCTCTTTTTCAGTTGGCTTAAGTACTCCATAACTGCATCTTCTAGAGAAGTTCATGATGTTTTCTCACAGGCTGCTAGTAGGATTGGAGACCTGGGATGCCACAGAATAGACCTTTTCAGTGAAAAATGCAGAGTAGAAACAGAACATTGCTTTCAAGTCCACTCACTCTGCATCCAAATGTGTTGTATTTTGTCAAAGTGATTCAAATTATTTCAGCTCTGAGATATTTGCCATTAAATGGTGTCAATTTAAGCTTTCATGGTATGAAAGAGGAGTCCTGAGGTTTCCTCTCTGCCTCATGCTGATGTCCTCATCTGGCCTTCATTTTCCGTGAGGCAATATGGTTTCCTTAACTGGAGAATTGTCCCAATGACTCATGTGTCACTTTTTATGAACAGGAAGTTTTGCTTTTTGAAAAAAAAAAAAAAAAAAAAAGATGTTTTAGATATAGTCTTTAATTAAAACAAGCAAACAAACAAAAGCAGTAAAAACAAACAACTAAACAAAGTAGACTTTTCACTGACTCTATTTTATGGTATATCCACTGTCTCTTATGTTCAAGCTCTGGGTTTTCATCTACATTCAGATCTGTTCTTGTGAAAATGAAGCAGCGCAACAGAGTCCTTGTTCTTGGTTAACTCAGTGGATACAAAAGACCACAGGAATCCTTGTAACTGACAGGGTAACAGACTGGCCTGAGCAACGAATGGAAGACAGGTGAAAGACCCCAGACCTGGATCTCTTACAGGAACAATGAAAGGCAACCGAGGTGAAGAGAGGGGCAAAATGTCAGCTACATAGGGATGCAGATTTTATTGCAGTACGGCTACTGACCCAGGATCCTCCTGCCAACCTCTGATGTTGCGGTATTGGCTGTACAATCAGATTTTCAGCACAGCAAAGACCCTGACTGCACAGTTGATCAAATGGGCCATCAATCAAGTGATTCACATTATGTACTTAAACCTCCTGCTCAAAGTCAGGTTATAATTCATACAACTGATGACCTCCCAAAGCAGCCGTGAAAAACTTAAGGCAAGAGCTGCAAAAGGAGGTAAAGCAGCAGTAAAATAATATCTATAGTTACTACTAATAAACACCAGAACCCCTTCTCCTGACCTCCTCCTAATGGGTATCTCATAAAGTCATAGAAATGAGTTTTTTTAGCTCACTGGGGATTACCCTTGCATGGCAACAAAAGGAGGGATATTAAAGAGATTACTGGCACAGGAAATAGCTGACCATGCAAAGAGTGGGCAGTGAACAGGGCTTTAAAGAGATAGGACTAGCCAAGTGTGAGAGACAGGTATTGTTTTCTTGTTTGACTCTGCACCAACTAAATGCCCTGAGGCTGGCTGGATTTTCACACCTTCAAGGAGTTCAACATTCACGACAATTTTTATGTCCCATTGAAAAACCATCACATCCTCTCTGTCCAGCAGTGGTGAGGCCACACCTGGAGTAGCGTCCAGTTCTGGGCTCCCCAGTGTAAGAGGAACATAGACATAGTGGATAGAGTCCAATGGAGGGCTACCAAGATGGTGAAAGGACTGGAGCATATTTCCTATGAGGCAAGGCTGAGAGAGTTGGCACTGTTCAGCCTAGGGAAGAGAAGGTTCAGGGGGGATCTTACTGCTGTATATAAACATCTGAAAGGAAAATGCAGAGGATGGAGCCAGACTCTTTTCATTGGTGCCCAGTGGCACAACAAGAGGCAATGAACACAAAGTGAAACACAAGAGGATCCATCAGGAAGCACTGCTTTAGTGGGTGGATGATGAAGCAATGGCACAGATTGCCCAAAGAGACTGTGGAATCTTCCTCCTTGGAGACCTTCAAAAGCCTCCTGGACATGGTCCTGGGCAACCTGATGTAGGTGTCCCTGCAGGGGGTTGAACCAGGTGACCTCCAGAGGGCTCTCCTAACCTCAACCACTAAGTGGTTCTGTGATTCTGTAGATCTAGTGGAGTGAATTAGGTCTTTCTATCACTAAGAGTTAACATAAAGGAAGAACCCGAATTATTTGTTTTAGATATATATATTTTAAATCTGATTTAAGGATGTTTATCTGCTGTTTGCTGGCATCATGGGCTGTATACAACTGCAATGTCAAAGTGCAAAGAAGCCTGATAAAATGATCCTAAGTGCTACTCCAAAGAAAACACTTCATCCCATGGTCTGACTGTACAGTCTGCTACGTAGCATGAGAAATTTGCAGCCCTGTATCAGACAAGAGATATAGAATACAGTTTTACTATGTTGCATATTTGTGAAAATTTTCTATGGCCTTTCCTCTCTTTCTGCAGAAACTCCTGCTGAGACTCCTGCAAATAAATGTTGTGCCCTTCAAATCTTATCATCTTTGTGTTCTTTTAAAGCTGAAACTACTCTGGAAGCTGATAGAGTAGAGCTTTGTAGCTGGGAGATTGATCAAAAATGTGTCCAGTACTTGGGGACTGATCCTGTGGTGCAGCACTGTCCCAAAGTTCTGTATCCAAGGATACCTTTTTTCCTTCTTTGGAAGTCTCCCTTCTTCACAGAAATCCTCTCTGCCACAGAAGTTTTAAAGGAGGAGACATGGTATAGCAAAAGATTGTGTAGAGCAGCCCAGTGTTTTGTCTGTTCTTGGAGATTTCATGCCTTGCCTGTGGTTCTTGAAGGAAATAAATACAAAGACTCCATGTCTTGAAGGCCCTTTTTCTGGTTCTCAGTTCAGCCACAGACTTTCATTTTGACTTTTGGCAGATGGCATTGTCTCTGTTAAACAGCAGTTTCCCATTTATACAACATGGCTGCTATGTGGGTAATGGGCAACCTTTCCATCAGAGAGTGCCAGAATGTATTTTCCTTCCTGAAATTAAGCATAGCAATGGAAACAGGGCCTGCTTGGGGTGATTCTGCCTCTCAGATGGAATATATGGCTCCTTCCTACTAAGAGTTTCCAGTTCTTGTTTCCCACAAGAGTGTCAGGCCTTGCATACCAGAAGCTGAAAGGCACTTCCAGATGCTCCTGCTTCGATTCCCCTGAGCCCCTGCCAGTAAGCAACTCCCCAAAACTTCCCATGAAGCCTCAGTGACATTGTTTTCAGCCATGCTGGCATTCCTGTATTTGCATGGTAGCACTAAGAAAATGTATAAATAAATACATATAAATGAGAGAAAAGGATAATTGCTCCTTTGGGGAACTTTACCCAGGGAAAAACAAGACAAGATTTCAGTGGCTGATCTTGCATCACATTCTGCTCATATACAAGGTAGGTATAATTTAGCAGGTCTGTATATCTGTCTGAACTGAAGAGAGCTATTGCTTCTAAAATAAATTTTACTTTTAAGTAGTGTTGGTCACATCAAATCCTATGTCAATAATAGCTAGCCAACTCTCATGAAATTTTGAAACCTGGTAAAAAAGAGAACCTTTCAAAATTGGTTGTCAGTAAAATCACTGGAGAAAAAAATAATGCATGTCAATAAAGACTTTAAGATACTTTAAGAGAAAGAAAAAAAGAGGATTTTTCCTTTACTCTGTTTTACTCTGGACTGGAATCAGATTTTAATATGTAATTTGGATTTATGGGCTTTTTTGATAGTTTGTACTACAGATTTGACACAAACCAGCCATGCAGTGTATTATTGTAAAGAGAAGTGGGAGTCCAAACTGGCTTTGCAAATGTTATTGTCTGGAATGGGGGAGTACTTTTTACTGTGTTATCTGTATTTATTGTGATTTTATTTTCTGAAGTTTTATTAAGAAAAAAAAAAAGAAAGGGAGAGCTAGTGAGAAACAGACTAACAGTTTTCTGCCTAGTAAAAGGGTTGGTTTTGTTGTTGATGGAATCTCTGGGCCAGGATCTTCTCTCATGCTTCTGTAAATAGATCAGCCAAGCTCAATGGAGAAGCACTGATGTAAAGTGCAGATCTTTTATGTACTGTCATGTGCTGCTCCTCCCTCCCACCACATTTTCTTATTATAGAGCCAAGAATTTAAAGAAATTTTTAAATGCTGTACAATAACAATTACATTTTGCTTTTGTGTACTTGCTTTCAAGATCTTTACATTCTTTCTGTGGCAGTTTCCACTTTATCGCAGGGAAGATCTCATAGAAAGATCAAGGATGTTTTTCAGATATGTCTAGAGGATTTGAGAGCAAAATTTCTAAGGCAAGTGTAGTGGCCACTCACCTCTCCTGCTATTAGGAATTACAAATCTTTTTTTGAGGAAGGTTTTCTCTCCCAGACATGAATGCCGAGAAGTCTTTCCCTTCCTTCATAGTAAACTCTTTTATGGCTGTCAAAATGAGGCAGCAGCATTCCTAGAATGGTAAATATTACAGATGCTTTAATGATGCATTTAAAATTTGCAAGCCAGGTGAAACCTGAAAGATTTTGTGTCTACAAGCAAACTGGCCTTGGGAACAGGTTGCAGATTACCTCACACAGCAAATCAGAAAACTCAAGAACATGCTCAGAAGGATACAGTTACTTATCCAATGTCCAAATCCAAGTCACTAGTAGAATAAAGAAAAATAATTCTGGACTCTTGCTTCCAGATGACCATATGGCTTGCCAGCTTTATATATAGCAATAACATACTGTTAGAGGGAAGTCAAATCTCAGTATGAAACAACAGCATCAGAAAACATTTTTCTTTCATTGCTCAGGTAGGGTCCAAGCTACTAAAATATGGAAATAAAAAGCTAAAAGAACCCCCAAATCACATGTTCATTCCCATACTTTCACCTGGGTTAGAAGTAGGATACAAATGTGCCACAAACAGAAACTAAAATTTGGCTTATCAATTCTCGATCCAATTATTTGCATATGCATTGTGCAATTGTACATCAATTTTATTCAGTCTACATCAGTTTTAGCCAGTACAGGTACTAAAAAAGTACCTTTGTTGTGTTGGCTTACATCTAAATTGCAGAAAATTCACATAGCTCTTCTTAATTCTTTCAAATAGGCTAAGAAATATTTGTCTCTTTTTCTTTTATCCTGATCCTTCCTGACTGGTAACTATGGGTTTCTTGTGTATGTGTTGTCTTAGTTTTCAAAAAGCATTATCTGTTTTGTGCTGATGGTGAAACCATCTCAGAAGGTGAGCACATAGTCTCAGGTGGGATATTCTTGCTGTCCTCCTTATACACACCTAAAAAAATCTTTTCAAACTCCATCTACTTTCCTGTCAGTTGTAACATCCCTCCCTACCCCCTATTCCCAACATCAGTGTCCTAATTTCCTCCCTGACTGATTGCATGAGTCTTTTTTTCCTTCTGCTGCTGTTGTTGCTGTCATTGTTACCCTTGTTCTTTGGGGAAGTTTGCTGCAGTTCAGTTAAGCATCCTGAAGCCAAAGAAAAATGTGATAGAAAGTTACAACTACTGGGAGGGATTCAGTGGGGACATCTGCTGACAATTCTGTTAGGTCAACAGCCGATGGTGTTGACAGCCTGATAGTCCTAAAATTTAGAAAACTACAACACTGGAAAACTGGCAACTCAGGCTGCCAGAAATCTGAGGGTCACTTGTCATAACAAATGCACACACAATGCCTGATCTGTCAGGGTAAAAACTGAGCCTGGAAGGTACCAAATACCTTTGCTTGCTGCTAGGTGAATAGCAAATTGCAAATGATTAATTTGCAAATGGACTTGCCCTGGATTTTTCCCTCTTCAGGGATCTGCTTGGTAGTGTACTGTGGGACAAAGCCCTGGAGGGAAGAGGTGCACAAAAATCTGGTCAATATTCAGACTCAGGAGTGATGCATCCCAACAAATAAGAAATTGGGTAAAAATGCCAGGAGGCCTGCATGGACGAACAAAGTGCTTCTGGACAAACAAACAGGAAAAGAAGTCCTATAGAGAGAAGAAGCAAGGACAGAGAGCATGACAGGGAAACAGAGACATTGTCTGAGCAGCCTATCAGGGTAGGAAAGACAAAGCCCTGCTGGAGTTAAATTTAGCCAGGAACATAAAGGACAACAAGAAAGGCTTCAATACATACATCAGTGATAAAAAGGAAGGCTAGGGAAATTGTGAGCCCTCTCCAGAAGGAAGAGGGAGACCTGGTCACCTGGGATACAGAAGAGGCTGAGGTACTCAATGACTTTCTTGCTTCAGTCTTCATTGACATCAGGTCCAGCCACATAGGCTGGGACTCAGAAGGCAAAGACAGGGACTGGAAGAATGATGAACCACCCACTGTAGGAGAAGATCAGGTTCAAGACCTGAAGGTGCATAAGTCCATGGGACCTGGTGAGTTACATCCATGGGTCCTGAAGGGGGGAGGACCTGAGTGGGATAAAATAGGATTCCTGAGGGGATCCAGTATGAGGTGTACCTGCCCGTGGCAGGGGGTTGGAACTAGATGATCTTTAAGGTCCCTTCCAACACAAACCATTCTATGATTCTATGAATTAAAAAATAATAATGCTGAATAAAGCATTGAGCAACCTGACCTTAGCTGGCCATTTTTTAAAGCAAGCTGTTGGACCAGATGGCCTCCAAGAGGTCCTTTCCAACTTCTGTTATAATATGGCTGTGTTCACCAGGTGGAATTCTTAATCCAGTGATGACCTTATAGAAATCCTTGTGGCGAACATATTTTATACTTTTATACAAAGTTAAAAAGAAACTAAAATTAAGTTAATAGCTGAAGCTAATGACCAGTTAGTGGAATCTCTTAATAAATATATGTTATATGGAGAACAAAAGGAAACAAAACCACAAGAAGCTTAAGCAAGCATACAAAGCTCTAAATTATTTTCAAAGCATAAAAGATTTTTAGGGAACTCCAAATATCCCATGCCAATGAAGAAATAATGTCACTGAAAAGTTTTCTTCCAAAAACATCAAAGTGGGATTATTTGGCATTTTACATTTCAAAATGTGAAGTATGAATTAGAATTCATTTTTTCAGTCTTCAAAGATATATTGTTTGAAATGGAACTGAGTTCCATTTTTTTTTCATCTGCATCTAATCCATAATGGCAGAAATAATCTATAAATGGAAGAGGTAGAATAAAGTTTTCTTACGACAGAATAGTTGGCTAGATAATTTTGGCAGGGATCTCTGAAACGGGTAGCACCATAAACCTTTAGAGGTGTACTAGGTGAGGTAGTAGAGATAGAGCAGTGCACACTTTCCAAGTAGTGTCGTGCCCTCCCTTATGGCCAGGTGAGGTTCACTTTGTTCACTATTTATTGTAGCTACTTTGTTCACTATTTATTGTAGCCACTTATTACCTTTTGAATCTCTGGCCTTCGAGTGATATTTGTCAGGTATATCCTCTGCCAGAAGGTCACATTTTGTGGGTTGTGAACGCAGATTCTGCTATTTTGTTGTACAAAATACAGATTATGTAAAAACACTGCACCACTTTAAACAATACTCACTTCCTTCTGCTATCGTTTATTCTTATCTTTTTTTTTTTTTTTTTTTTTTTTTTGATTTAATCTCTGTGGATAATTGTATAATCTGAGATTGAAGGCCAATTAGTTTCTATTTATGCTGCCTCTGAGCTTTTATTTTTCAGTTCTTGCTGAAATATACTTCTGCTCCCTGCATGATTGCTGGGGTAGTTTAGATTTCAGAATGGACTGCTCCCAGCAGAGTCCTAAAAAGACCTCAGGGCCCAACTATTTATAACATCCCTCACTTCTGCGTGAGGTGGCATATGCAGGACCTCAGCTGATCCATGGGACAGACTACTTTGGAATGGCTGAATGAAGACTACAGATGGGTCTGCTTTTATTAACAAATGCAAAGGGGATCACTTACAGTTTGCAATAAAGTGTCAGTTACAACACTCCATGGCTCCTGCTTTTTCAGTATTGTTGGTATGACCATGTCTCCTTCCTGCAGAGGGACATTAGGCTCTTTATGGCTGCCGCTGGAAATATCGAAAAGCCCTAAACTGGCAAAATCCAGTTATACACCATGTCAGAATTGTAGAAAGCATGTCATGCTTGGGAGACAGTCATTGGATAGGGGGTTCTTCACAAAAATCTCCTACCTCTGTAATCTTCAAGGTATCTTTGGAGTCAACCCAATCGCTCAACATTACAGCCTGTTAAATCCCAAGAGTGACTTGTTACCAGAAATTCATAGAAAAGCATTAAAAAAAGCTTTCCTATATAGGACTCAGGAAATCGTTAAAAGGAAGAAGGACCTTTCCTCGGGCTGCACCAGCTGAAGATCTGATTAAGAGCTGCATAAAACAGGGAGTGAGGCTGCAGGAGTGCTCTTACTCTTTTGTGCTACTACTTTGGATGAATAAAGCATGTCTTGTTGCAAGCCCAGCTGACTGTAAACAGCTCATCTGTATGTTTGGGTATCTGGTGTGTGTGTGTGTACATCTACACGTAATGCAGAGAAACGCAGAAGGAGAGTTCATGCTGGAATAGCTGAAGTGCTGATAGAAATTGGAAAGCTAGTGTGTATAAGGGACATTAGCTACACTGGCACAAAAATCTAAAGCAATCTCAGACCAAAAGGTCAGTACTATGTCTAAAAACGTTAAGTACCTTCTAGCACGAATGGCTGCTCCTGCAGATGCTTTTTTTTTTTCTATCTTTGTTTAAAAGGAATATGATGCACTAAAGAACATTTTTTTTTTTTCTTGCAGTAAGAAAAATACTCTGACGAAGAAAATAGGGTCATGCTTCCATTCAGACTGCCTAATGACATAAGATAATGTTCGAATTCAGATCAATGATCCTTGGTCTGAATTAAGCAGAAAAAAGGCTTTTACCCTTGATGTCTCACCCTCAAAGTGAGCAGCCAAATCAACTATGTACTAACCAGCAGAGTGGAGCTAGCAGAGGGTCTCAGAGCTGCTTTTAACCATCTCTGCTGTGAGCTACCTCCTTCTGGCAGTGAGACCTGCCTGGTGGTGTGCCATGGAAAAGCAGCATTGTGTCCCGATCTGCTGATCCAAAGCTCAGACCTCTGTGGAGTGCAGTGAAGGTGGAACTGACATCTATATCCTTGCTGAACTGTTTTATATAAAATGCCTATCCCTGTCTGGAGCATATCCTCCTATCTGGAGCATATGAAGGCACTCCCTTGACTAAATACTTTCAAGTAAGCATAGTACATAGAAAATCACTCCAGACTGGGCTCTTGCTAAGGAATGTTAATGTAGTACCAGGACCTTTCCTTACCTGGAATCACTACAGAACTTTCTGATGAGGCAGTCTGATTATGACTTTGCTTTTAAGGATTTCTCCAGAAAACAGGCATCACTATTTTTTCCTGTTTGCATATTATCAACCAAAAGAATGCATGTAGTAAAACTATGTGAATAAAGATTGTTAACTCTCAGATATGATAAAGAGAATGAAGAGAATGGAGTGAACTTGGTAGCTTAATTGTATATCTTTCAAAGTGTTTGAAAAATATGGGCTTACTTTCTATACTTATTGCCTTTATTATCAGTACAATTTGTAACCAGAAATATATGAGAGTCAATTAAGGTTTTGAAGAAAAGTTTTCTTTTCTTTTCCAAATGAAAGTGTCATATATCATGCAATATCAAGTCTGGTGTTAGAATAGCAGAAATTTACTGCACCATGTCCCTGCAGTGAAAATTTGCAGCTAGATTAATGTCCCTTTAGCTGGCATTAAATCAATTTCATACGTATGCTCATATTTTCAACAGAGTGACATTCTGCAATAGCTGATGCTTTGTAGGAGCAGCAAAGAAAAAAACTCCCTGGATTTTTTTCAAGTTTCATATATATAAATATATATATTTACACACACACATATCAGTGAAGAACACACTTCATGCTTTGCTTTCTGCAAAAAAAGTCTTGATGTTTCAAAGTCAGCTAGCTTGCTTCGTGGTTTGTTTTTTTTGTTTTGTCTTTTTTTTTTTTTTTTTAATACAAGGTGTTTATAATCAGTGCAGCTTCACACAACTGAGAAACACCTAGAGTTGCTTCTATATAATCTGGAAAGAATTGAATTTTTTTTTTTTTTCCAGTTTATTGAAATTGCTCTTATACAACTTACACTTCAACTATTGTCATATGGGGATAAAACCATCATATGTCATCCAATGCAATGCTCACCGCGCTATCACTGAATTCATCCTGGCTGGTTCTCAGCAGAGCAGTAAGATAACAACTCTTTTAATGACAAGACATACAAACTGCCCACCAGGGTCCTGTCTCTCCATGGAAATTTGTGCCCTGGGTTCAGAAGACCTTGCTGACCAGGGCAAAGCAATCTTCTGGGCAGGACTCACGGAAGGTCGCTTTTCCTGAATGCTCTTTCTGCAGAAAAGACATTGAGGAGAGCAGGAGTCAGCACTCAGGCTGTTCTCCCAGATCTGCTGCTGCAGCCATGGGAGCAGACTACTTCTTTTTCCTTGCCCAGTATTTGTCTGAAATACACAGGGAGTGGTTTGTGCAGCAGTGATATCACCATGACATCACAGGTGAACAACTTTCAGGAATTTTCTCTCTTTTACTTCATGGTAGGTAAAACCATACTGGTTGCCTTGGTAGTTAACAGCTATAGCTGCCTCTCTGTTTTACTGGTGCCTCACTTTGATACGACCACAGGCAATATGAATCCTCACAGAGAAGAGCTTCTGTGTGTAGGCATCTCACCCAGAGGATCTGATCTGAAAATGAAGTCTTCATTTTCTTTTCACTGTAGTAAAGAAGGAGTATATCCTATGGGCGGAGAAACCAGTACAAGTAAAAGGAGAATTGATACCATGATTTGCAAGCAGCTCTGCTGTGTATTTGAAAATAAGGAATTTGCTGGTATTTAAGGATTTACAGATGTTTAAGTACAGGTATATTTTGCGATGAAGCGTTCATGGATACAGAGACACTATAGCAAAGGCAGTGTACATATATGGATATCCATAAATATGCATACAGGAAAAAAAAAATATTCCTTTTCCAGCATTACCAAGGTCTAATGAGGGAACTGAGAATGAGTGCAAGTCTCCCTGGGTGACAATCCATGGCAAGTGCTGATCTTCTGAGGGCCACCCTCAGGGACACAAATGAGCTGATCTAGCCACTTTGTTGTATGACCTCCAACATGTAGTATCCAAGCACCTCACAACATCACCGTCTCTATGAGATAGGAAACAGTTATGTTTTACAAAGGAAAGAGCTAAACTCTCAGGAAGACTACTGGCAAAATTCAGCCCTGAAGCTTTGACTTTCCTTATATATATATATATATATATATATATATATATATATGCATTTATATATATTTATATATATATTTACATATATTTATATATATGAATATATATATATGCATTTTATGGCAGAATTAGTCTAGTCTGGAGAAGCATCTCTTTCTACACACTGAAAATTGGTGGATGATGTTTCCTTAAGAAGCTGCTTGATGTTGATGTGTTACTGCTGGGGTCTTTCTGTGAGTAACAAAACTCATCCATTAAAGTCTACCATAACCTGGTAAACTTGAGCTGTCTGAATGCCTGTTTTGCATTGAGTTTTATATCTTTCTATGTCTTACCTATGTTGATTAATACCTCAGTCTCTGCACTTCTAAGGGGCATCCAGAAACTATTCCTATTTCCCTTCCAAGCAGGCCTTCAAATTAATTTTCTGTAAGGCTTCATATGCCTTTTGTCACTTATTTCTTAAACCTTTGTCCTGTCGTGTTGAATACCTTTTGTCAGCAGAGTATGCAGTTAACATTTAATTACTGGAAAAAGTAATTTTTTTTTTTTCCTGACATTTGAGGCAGCAAAATTATAAATTAATACCCGGGTCAAGAAGAAACCAACCCATTAAGCATTTATTGTTGTAAATTGCTTGAATGACTTGCTTTCAGCTTTGGTCAGCAGTGCTGAGTGGAAGGGGAGGCCTCATATGTGCATTCATTATGGAAAAATAAAAGTGAGTATCAACAGAGGTATTACAAGTATGGTTCCTTTCTACTGTTTACATCTTGGGGCTTTTTTATTTTTTTATTTTTATTTTTGTGTGATTATTATTTAATTTTCACTACAAGGCAAACTATCCATTGGCAGAATCATAAATGAAAAGCTGACTGCAAAAATCCCCAAAGATTTGACAGCCTTGGAAAACAGATGATTTTTAAACAGCTGCCAGAAATATGCACAGTACAGCTAGTGTATATACCTTCACTTGCTTTATTGTTCTTGGGAAGGATTTTCAAAGTTTCCACATAGGAGAATGTCTCTCTAAACCTAAAGATAAGCTGCACAGGACTTTTATTTCATATATTTCTCTTTTGGAATATGTGCTATATGTTGTATCTATTGATTCTTTAGCTGTGTGGTGCTTTGAGGTTTTATGATGGAAGAGTATAGGAAAATAAATTCTGAGCATTATATTAGTTTTAGACTTTGTTCTTTCAGTGTTCAGTTTTTTATTTTCTGTGAGACAGTTTGGGTTTTGTTTATATATGCACACACACATATACCTGTACACATGCTTCCTTTATCATTTCTATTGCCTATCTTGCCTTTTTCAGAAATCAGTTTTTAAAATTTCTGACTATTCTCTGTGTCATATTTAATTTAATCCAATATTTATAACCAAGGTAAAATGAACAATCACCCAGTGCTTTTATGTGCATGGTCTGAAGCAGTTTTCATAAATAAGGATTTAATAAAAAACTGGTTTCATTTTTTTACATTCTAATTAAAAATTAAGAGGAAAATAAAAATAGTAAAAAAAAAAAGAAGAGCAATAAAAACAGACCAAATTCTTCTCTCAGCTGCAAGCACTAGCCAGATTGGATTTGCTAGATTTACTCTCATTTATAATATGCATAAGGGGGGAAAGCAGAGCTTGCAATAACTGTTTTAACAAAATGGTGAGCTAGCAGCAATAACAGAGTAGTAATTAAAAAGTGCACTCTTTCGAAGGAGCTCATATGCCTTTTCTCACTCACAGAGAAAAGTTACCTGGAAATTCATTAATCAGAAAACTTAGAGTTTTGCAGAGCAGCCAATAGCTATGCAATCGGCTGGGAAATGTTTGCCACCATTGAATTACTGCAGCTCAGCTGACATAGCAGTGAGTTGTGGTGTCTCAGCCATGGTAACCACCTGCCCCTTGCTGCAGTGTTGGGATCTTCCCTACCACTGCCCTACACCATTGTGTGGGGAATGGGCAAAATTGATGCAATGTGGACTTGGAATTTTCAGAGAAGTCTGTCCCTATAGCATTCAACCACAAAGCTCCAACTGACTTTACTGAAACTGGGATCTCACCCCTGAGATTCCAGAAAGATTGAATCAGGGTGCACAGCAATGAAAGTACAATCTTCTTTTTACCAACAGGTTGAATGAGGTAATCCTTCCACACTACCCAGCACTGGTGAGGCCATAAGTGGAGAACTGTGTTCAGTTCTGGGCTCCACAGAACAAGAGACACGTGGACATACTGGACATACTTCAGTGTTTTCACCCACTGACAGCATGGTGAAAATCTAACGACTGTTCCAAGATTATTATTTTTTCTTTAATTTTCAGCCCGCTTAGTGCAGCAGGACAGCTAAATCCAACTGAAAACATGGGAGGACATTTTTTTTGATACATGGTGCAGTAAAAGTGAGTGGTGCATCAGAGCTCTTTATCACTGAAATGTGATAATGAGAGTCTTTACTGCATGGCACAGACAGTTCTGTTGGAGTGTGGAGGTGCCTTTTAATTGCAGTTAAATTAAATTAAATTGCCAGGGTTTGTCTGGGCTGCAAAATTCCTTTTTTTTTTTTTTTTTTTTCCTAGCACACTGTTGTGTACTGACTTTTGCTTCTTGATAAAACAGTGTCTCTGATAACTGACAAAAATAGTGGGTGTGTGAGAGTTTGAGAAGGCAGTTTGGGAAGACCTCTTTAGATGCCACCTCTGTTCTCTATGTTATTATCATGGTCAAGGGTAAATCGGCAAAAGCACTTGATAGGTATGAAACAAGAAAAAACAGTAATTTAAAAATGTTTATAAATGCATAATCATTTTATTTTCTGGGAGAAAATAAATAAATAAGTGAATGCCCAAATATATTTTCACTTCTAAATTTGTCTCATGTTGAGTTATTTTGGGTGAATGTGAGAAAATCAAGGTATGCTGCTTCTTGGGAAGGAAGAGGTGAGATTAAAATGACATTTGAATCCAACCCTCACGTCATGATCTGTACAATAGGAAACAGACCTTAAAAATCAGTATGCCTTGTTTGAATCTGAACGGGTTATTTTGATATCTGGGATTGCCATTTGCCCAGTTCTGAGAAATATTTTCTGCAGTGGGACTAAAACCCCACAATTATCACAGTGGAGGAAAATGCATGGTAGTAAAAGGACACAGCCTTCTCACATTTTTTAAAGCCACAGAGTTCCTTATGGGACGGCACATCACATATGGAAGTGAACCACTTTTATGTGTTAAATGCTTAAAAGTGAAAAGTCTTTGTCCTAAGGGAGGGAAGGAATTCTCTTATAAATTAAAATGTTCTCATTTGGAATTTAAACTAATTCCTCAGTGGGAAAAGAGTAAAATTAGAAAGTATTTTTAGTGTGAGAATTGTGGATTTTAATGAAACTGTTTTCTTTAAGGAACAATGAAAAAAAAGGTTGCCATGCTTTTTAACTAGTACTTGTAAAATCTTTTGTGCTCAGTCCTCAAAGGGCCTTCCAAATACTACCCAGGTGTCTAAGCACTGTGTGTGAGGGAGGCAAGCAGTATTTGGACTGATGGGATGGAGCATCAGAGAGGGAGCGTGGGGCCATGGGGCTCAGAGTGACTGGCATCTTGAGGTCAGGTGTTAGCTCTAATACCATTAAGGCTGTGCGGCAAAAACACTTCTGAGAATGGGATTGAAGCCACTTATTCTGTTAATGGTTTTGCAAATGGTGTTCATAATTTTGCAAGATAACTTCACGTGAATAAGAACTGGAGACAGCCAGAGACTGGATGACTTAAAGCCTTTCCCACAGTTAATTACGGCTAAAATATAGGATTATAATAAAGAAACCAGAGCATAACCTTCCAAAGATCATATTTGTTTATGCTTTATATACCTATATATACTGACATTTATTATTTCCTGTTGCAAGCAAGTCATAATAATCCCATGTCTGGCTTCATAAAGTGTGAGAATTTGCAAATATGTCTGTATCAAT
Organism: Netta rufina; assembly: GCF_964035555.1. Lineage (NCBI taxonomy): Eukaryota > Metazoa > Chordata > Aves > Anseriformes > Anatidae > Netta > Netta rufina. Next base: position 152,437,255 of record NC_140124.1, read on the forward strand.
ATATAGCAATACAAAGTTGGCTAGCTTTTGTGCGCATCTAGCTGTATTTCTGCAGAGCTAATCTCATCTCCCAACCAATATGAAACTGTCAGGTTGTCTGTTATGCCAGGAGGCCACTTATTTTTCCACTTGTGCATAGTTAAACCATGGTTTGCAAGCAGTTCTTTAAGTCTATCTCATTCTTGCATCTGTTTCTGTGAGTGCATGTGCGTGTGTTTCTATATTTCTTTAGTTCTTTGGATTAACAAATACTGTATTGGGAACTGACCAAGAAAACTTGTGGACTCAGCATGAAAGCTCTTCAGATACCACTAAACTGTTTCTTTTCAGACACAGGCAGACAATGAGAGACTAGGAGATAAAGTTTCTTGTTTGTTATAGCCTCAGTGCAGTACACCTTATGCTGATGCTGAAAAAGTTTTTAATAAAGCCTTATGGGATTAGGAAAGAGAGGTAGAAAAATAGTCTGCTTATATCAGAATCAATTAAGTATGATGAAATCCTTATTCTCTGATGATAGATTTTTAACAGAAATGAGTTTCCCTGCACTGTAGCTTAAAGCAAAGTCTGAGAGCTGCTTAAGTCGGGCCACAGAACTCCAGCCTTTCTCTGACTACTGAAGAGCATAAAAAATTATGATGGGGAAAAAAAATAGTCAAAGTAATTATTTTTGCAATTTTATCATGCTATAAACAATTGCTCAGGTTTCTAAATATTCACTGATCTATATTTCTCTCCCTTTTTTTCACTCTTAAATTAGGTCAGTCTTTCAAAGCAAGTTACTCATTCTTCTCAGACGCAGAGCACTATTTGACTTGCCTTTTCACAGGAAAATCAAGGTGTTTCCTTGTTGCCTGGAATGTGATAGTAATATTCTCCTCTAAAAAAAATAAATTTTTCCTCTAGAACAAAACCTAACTTCTAGAGAACTAACCATATATAAATAAATAAATAGAAATAGTAAGGATCTCAACTATCAGAGATGTTCAACTTCATTGTACTCAGCCTGAGTGAAGAGGTTTTCAAAATTACATCTTTTTCCTCCTTCTCAATGTGATACTTATGTAAAAAGAAACCTCCCATATCCAGTATTGTATATATTGGAACATAAGCCTAGTGACCCTTCTGAAGAAGTGAGGTGGTAAGGTAGCAACAGACGTCTCAAACTGTGGAGGTGCATCCAGTTTCATCCAGAAAGGGCAAAAATGGCAGATCTTTAAAAGTGCATTTCTCTCACCTGTAAGACAATCTCTGTATTGCTTATTAAATATTTATATATATATATATATATACACACACACACACAATCCTATCCTGCTGAAGCCTATTGATTATTTTTTCATTCATATGACTGACAGTGAATGGAGCCCTAGTGTTACTTAAGGGTTAGCCTCTTAACAGAGGTCTCTTCCAACCTCAGCCATTCTGTGATTTTGTGAGAACGCTGGAACATGAACTGTTGGGTTGCTTTTTCCTCCATGGAGAGGTCTGCTTTATTAGAGATAAAATGGGAAAGCATAGGGCTTGACAATGCCTGACAAAGGCCCCACTGCCTGACAACGGCAGATGAAACCTGTTGGTCCTTGCATGATGTATCTTCCCCATAATTGTGTATTTCCTATTAGCTATAATAAGAGTTATGTATTGAGAACAGATGCTATTTAACCAATAACTGTCTCATGCTATTACACCTAGTTTTATTTACATACTGTTGCCTCTCTATATCATGTGAGCATCAGAGTGCAGCTTTCCACAACAAACCATTGAAACAATTTTAATAATGCTGCTCATCATCAGAGTGTAGGGATGTGTTTCAGATCCATAAGGGTGACTGTTTTTCTGAAGTTGGCTTCACTGATGTCAAACAAAGTCTTGAACTGCAAAAAGATGAGTGTTTCACCTACAGCAAAACTGCAGTTCAAAATAATCTTGGATATGAGAAGGTGCACCTCTGTGTTAGATGAGCGCTTTGGCTTTGGCATGCACATAGGTGGGTGTTTGACCAGAGTTAATAAAAAGGCAGAGGTTGGAGAAAGAAAAAAAAAATCTGCAACAAGTTTTTTCTTGGGGTGAAAGTACAATTTGATGTGATCTGGGTTCTCTCACTTCTCCATTAGCAGTCAGTGTCCTGAAGTATAACCAAGCTCACTTTTCAGCTCGGGGCAACAGGTCAGAAAAACCTCTGTGAGAACTCAGGGAGAAGTAATGGACAGTGCTGTGTGCCATAAAAAAAGGAAAAGAAGAAGAAGAAAAAAAAAAAAAAAACGAGACCGAGAAGGGAGAGTGTGGGAGAAGAAAACCAATAAGAAAACACATTTACTGTACAAGAGTAGTACAGCACAGGGAGCTGAAGTGAGTCAGAGAAAGGTAGGGGTTTTCTTATCACACACATTTTTCATCTCAGTCTTCATCTCTTCCCACACACAAAAGCAAATGGATAGGCTCTGTCTATATAGCACAGGATTTCACATTTATCCTTGAACAGTGACTGCACATCTAGAAACTCAGGACTGTCTTAGGATCTGTCTCTTTTAGAGATAGATGCCTTCTCCTCTTGTCTCCAGGTACCTACTTCTTGAGCTACTGCAGGCAAAAGGAGATATTTTTATTTTTATTATATTATTATTATTATTTTTAATCAGCTACATCTGAATAACTGAGTCTCTTCCTCCTGTGCAGCAAGAAGTTTTATGATGCAGAACAGCCTTTTGGTCACATTTAACCCAGGGTGTATAATATCCTCAAGCTCACTTTGCATAAATACACTTGTTGCTGGTTCCCCACTCTGGTCAGGAGGTTTTAGTTAATACAAGCTAATGCAAAATGGAGAGTTGTCTTTGCTTCCTTCCCCACCAATCCCTGGGATTCCTCCCTGCTCCAGGGGAAAAATTTATAGTTAGGGGAAAGACACCAACCTCCATACAGACCCATTTTGTGTATTTATCTGAAAGACAAACTCTGACTCACTTGCTAGGCAGACAACATAAACATTGAAGTCTAATGGCCACATTTCCTTAGATTATTAGAACATGTATTACATAACATATATTATTAGAACATAACACATATTATTAGAACATTCCATTCCAACATAGCATATATTATTAGAACATTCCATTAGATGGTTCTCAGAAATCCAGGTCTGTGTTTCCATAGAGGTAACAATACAGTTCATATAATTATAATATGGCTTGGGTTGGAAGGAACTTTTAAAGATCATCTAGTCCAACTACCCTATTATAGGTAGGGGCATTGTTGTATGAATACATTCAGGTACTGCTTAGAAGCACCTTTGTGCTGTGAGTGGGATGGCATTCCTTAGAGGACTCCTTGGGGTAGCATGACTAGGGTTTACCAGTGCACAGGAGTCTCACGTGATCCTCCTGTTTCATAACCAGATTCTTTTTTCTCTGTAAGGTGACCGGGAGTCACCTCTGAGGGGGAGCTAAGTCTGTATCAGTCAATAAGAAAACACCTTAAACCATGTGTTCAGCCTCTAGTTTTATAGAAATTCAAGTTAATTCAGTGACACTTGTCAGTACAAATCCATATTTATCCACACAGTTGCTTAATGTGGGTGCAAATGTGTGGCTGAATTAGATCTATACATATATAAGCAGCTAGCTTTAATCATGTGGCTGACTTACTTTCTGGATAAACTTATTTATTTTTTCCTGTATTTATTTAATGTGCTGTGGATGGTAAGCTCGTGTCAGTGGTTAAATCTACCGAACACCCCAGAGAAAAAAAGAAATGACCTTACTGACTGGGTCTTTAGGTGAGGGAGGGAATGTTGCTCTGATGTTTGTGTCTGGTGCTTCAACCTTACAAGGCCATTTTTTTGCAGTGCAGATGTCTGACCAGCCCTCCAAAGGCCAAGGTGAGCAATTCCACAGGGGAAGCAAGTCAGGCATTCAAGAGATGAAGAGTTGTTGAATTCATGATACTTTTGTCTGCTTTTCTAACCCAAGCCCAGACTTAACAGATGGGTCCTGAGGTCTGTTTTTTGACCTTCTGTGCTGTCATTGAGATTGGAAATCCCCACTGCAATTACTAGCAAGTTCCTATGTTATGAACATTGACTCCCAAGGGGAAACATAGCCAAGAAACTAAGGCGGACGTTGTGGTAATGAGATAAAAGTATGAACACAAATCCACAAATCTTTTTTTCTTTTTTTTGGGGGAGGGGGGTGGGAATGGGGTGGGGAAAGCGGGAATAATTTATGATACCATTTTCTTGAGATTACCTTTCCTGGTCCTCCCCAGTCGTTAATGATTAAAACAATATATGTAAAAGGTAATAGTCTACTGCATTGGAAAAGGATAAAACCAGACCAAAAGGAAGAAAAAGGAATGGGAGGAAGTAGTTCTGCCTCGCTACAGACCCCTCAGTTAATTGCGCACAACATGGAATGTACTGCAAGCCCTAGAAAGATTTAAGCAGCAGAACCTGATGTAAAGCTGAGTGGCTCTACATCCACTTCTGCAATTGCAGTCTTTGCTTCAGTTACATTATTCCTCCTCAGCCTGACTATGTTTTTCTGTATTTCCCCTGTCTATTTTCTGAAGAGGCAATTGTTGTGAATGGTGGAGAAGGTTGAGTGCCTAACTGAAATAAAGGAAAATTAGTTTTTAAGGAGAGTAAATTGGATAGAATAGGACCCGTAAGGATAACAAGCTGGTGATAATTCAGTGTAGTCTTCCTGTTCTGTTCCTGTTTATTAAATATTCTTATTGACTTCTGCTTCTCAGTACTCTATGTGCTGTGGTGTACTAAATTACAGTAACGGAATATTCTGTCTACGTATGCTGACTGGTCATTTGAGAGATGAGTGTACTTAAGACAGAAATGCTTTCCTTTAGTCCTTGCATCTTTGAAATGCCTATTATAAAATGCACATCTGTGAGAAGGCACTTCCCCCTGCCAAATGAGAGTTAATGCTGGAAAAGCTAGAGAGCCAAACAAAAGAAAAATCTTTAAGGAGGAACCTCCTTTCTGACTCACAGTTCTCTTTCTGAGCCACAGCTAGAATTATGAGTAGGAATTAATGCTGGTGCCTCCATACCTACACCTTCTCTCCAATAATTAAATCCTACCACACAAATGTTCCAGAAAGCTCAGTTTCCCCTTGTGGAGATCTAGAAGTTCCGATGGACAGCAAATTTTGCTCTCTTGTGCTTGGGGAACAAGACGTTCTGAATGCCAGCCATTTCTGGCAATTGAGGGTAAATTACACAAGGCTGAGGAATGCTCTCAAGCACAAGCATGCATATATTCATGATGTTTAACCGTTATCGCTCTCTCTGGAATATCTTTGACCAGTACATCTAACACTCTTTTGAATAATGTTTGGATGTGTCATGGGGAATAGCATAAACCAGTGACTTCTCTCAATAGACCACGCAGATGAGGCCATTGTGCTCTGGAGGGAAGATTCTCTCTCCACGGATTTACACTGTTATTTTATAGCCAGACAATGGATCTTGGCCAATTTTCTTTGCTATTACAGAAAAGTTCCACGAAAAGTTCCAACTTTCCCCCCTTTTCAGACAAAGGGGAGAAGGGGAAATTTCACTTCTTTCCCTTCTGTAACTTCTCTCTCCATTCTCTAACTATTGCTTTTATTTATTTATTTTCTTCTGTAAAGTGGCTGACTTTCATTGCTTATTGCCCCAGAATACCCTGTCCCTGGGAGTATTTGCTGAATTATAGCTCAGAGGGTCTGCTTCCTGGTGAGCAAATTGAAATCAAGTCCCCAGGGTCCATGCAGTTCTGTGGCCATTTTACAAATGTGACCATATTACAACAGTGTGGTATTTCCTCCTGCTTTTTTTTTTTTTTTTTATCATTATTATTTTTTTTTTTTTGGCGTCACTCCTATTTGATGTGCTGATTGTGCTCTGAGAACATTTCTTGCATGAAGCTCCCAGAGGAGAAATATGAGGGGAGAAATACCTTATTTTCAAGTCCCAGTGAAGCTTGCGTATTAATCAGATATTGAAATGCTCAGCAAACTGCTCAGGACAAAAGAAAATGCTTCTCCACTTCCTCCAAGATAGAACTTCCAGGCTCATGAGGCATTTGAGAATGAAAATAATTATGTTTATGGACTTCAAGTGCTTCCAAAGATGGATGGAAACAGAACAATGTTAAAATTGTAATGTATGTATATGTACATCACCTCTTGGTGCTCCTGTATCTCACCTTATAAGACTGCCTTTATTTCATGAATAAGTGACGGAAATTTGTCCTGTTTCTCTTACATGACCATTCCTTGTCTTGCATTTACTGAAGTAAGTATAAATCTAAGTGCTCTGCCTTGCTTAGCTATCTGTACAGCAGAGGCTAAATCTGCATCCAAAAGGGAATTCAACGTCTACAAATTCAACATGCACTGAGTAATTTGGAGGCAGCAAACAGCAGCTGTTCAGAAAACATTCAGCTTGGTGTCATTGATCTCTGTTTTCCATTTTGAGTAGCATTTTTATTTTAATTGTTATTATTATTATTTTAAACCAAATACAGCCCTCTTCCATTGAAATGGGCCCTGGGGCCTTACAATTCTCACCAATGCTAGAAGAATTTCTTTTACCTTAGAAAAATGTAAAGTATATACATTTCTTTAATGGGGAGGAACATATTTTTCCAGAAAGGAGTAGTTAGCCTTTTATTCATTTTTATTCACTTTGTATAAAATTATATCCATGTATGAGATGTGTATCTATCTAATGACTGAGATATCACACATAGAGAAATACCTCAACTGGTATCCCAACTCAGAGAAATGTCTGGGAGCAGAAAAAGTGATTCTAGCCCTCTCTGTACATACAACTTTCAGGTTTTATACCCGTGGGACTCTTTCAAACAATTATGGCTCTGCAAGTGTTTTGCTTTATTTTTCCCATACGCAAACATATTTAATTTGTTTGGTATATTTAAAGCAAAAGGCTTGGGAATTTTCTAAGCCTTCTGATTTAAGGAGTCCCTCAGCTCCAAAGTATAGTCTTCAGAAAAAAACTATAGATGTTATCTCCCATGTTTGCATGAGAGGTATTGTAAATTATGAAACAAACTTGTCAGGTTCAAATCTTTTTCAGGGTCAAATCCATTCCATGTCATTCAGGTGTTTATTTTTATCACTGTCAGAGAGAAAGGAAATTAAGGAAATACAAGTGACCTAGGTGATGATAGCCATTTGGGCAGAACAGATTTCTTTCACTTTTCACTTTTTTTTTTTTTTTTTTTTTTTTTTTTAAGATTCAGAATTTTAAGACTATATGTCTTTTTTTTTTTTTTTTTTTTTTTTTTTTTTTTTTGTCACTCATAGGGACTGAACCTAAAAGAGGTCTTCTGAGATACTCTCTCAAGCCTGCTCTTGCAGAAAACTTCACTGTTTAATCTTTAATTCAATAAACTCACAAGATATTTATTTACACAGTGTAAAGCATTGAATTTCCTTTCAAGATCCAAATGTCTTGAAAAATATCTAAAGAATATGAGTTCTGACCACTTAGCTGACCTTGGTTTGAGTTGGGCTACATGATCTCCATAGGTCATTTCCATCCTGTACTATCCTCTAGCCCAATCACCTCCATGTAAAGGGGCACTGAGAAGTCTACAGGCCACCCATGAGACACAAAGGTGGCATCAGTAAGGGATTCCATTGAGAATTTACTTCTCATAACCCTTCTGGAAAATTTGATAAGACCATAGCTTTTTGCTAACTGCACAAATGCTTGTTATTTTGTTATTCCATATTCATTTCACTGAAGTTCTTCAGCTTCTTGTGTTTATGCCCAAAAATGATTCAAAGCAGTTCTACAGAGATGCCAACTGTTGGAACAGAAAGAGACAGGGAGTAGTAAAAACCTGTCAGCAAGAGAAGAGGATGGAGAAGCAAAATTGGATTTTTATTTCCTTTATTACCACTACAACCATTTCTTTTCACTTATGTTAATCATTAAAAATTGAAATCTCCGGAGTGCTAGACACATACCACAGGGAACATGTCATCAGGCTTCCATTGACTGTAGTATATTCTTGACTTTAGCACATTCCTGATCTGTACAGAAGGAAGAAAGCAGATATGATTGCAGGAATGCATCTCTTCACCACGTGTGCTAATGGCTTGTTAAGTGCAACACTGTATGGAACAGTTAGTCCCTCTGCCTGGTTCCCCCCTGCTCCGCCCCAGCAAGATAGGAGCTTTTTTGCTGTTGTTGTCACAGTCCCAGTTTTTGAACCTTTTCAAGTGTTGGCATCAGGAAGGAGGGTGACAGGCTAAGATCATATTTGTTCTGGGAGCCAGTCAGTTCTTCTATTTGTGCTAGGGAGAGAATAGTCAGCGTATATCATATGGACTCCTCAGCAAGATTTATCTTAAACTCAGCCACCCTGAGCAAGCACATCTGCCTGTCATGTATTTTGCAGATATCCTGGGAAACCCACCTCCAGCTCTGCTCCTAGGTCCATATAACTATACATTGCTCTCAGTGGAAAGTCTGAGGTAAAACCATAGCCTTTCCTATACTTCTTATTGATTACACACATAATGGTGGTGGATTGCAGGGACTTTTTAAAATCAATTTTTATAATCATATGATTCTATAATTTTTGAATCATAGAATGATTTGGGTTGGAAGGGACCTTAAAGATAATCTAATTCCCCACCCCCCTACCGCCTACTCCCCCTGCCAATGGCAGGGAAACCTCCCATCTTCAAACAAGCAGAGCACAGTTATAGACAAAGTAGAGAGAGCTAAGGAAGGACTGGTGCATTTGGCAAAACACCAATACAAGTCAACATGACTACAGATATCTGCACAGAAGAAGTCCTGTTCCTGCAAAGGGTGACAATATTGTCAGTTGGATATCTAGGAAATAAAGCTTTATCTCACAACTGTCTTTCTTTGTTGCCTCAACTCCAATTGTGCAATTATTTCCTGACCAAAATGCAGTCACTTTAGCTACTGGGGAAGATATGGTTGGAAAAGATATTCTCTTGAATTTCTGCTTCTTTAACATGCCTTTTGTGACGGCAAATAACACCAAGTACTATATTTCAATATCATTATTAGTGTAGTGACACTGATGTAATCACTGATGTGATTACAGTGGACTGTGCACAAAAGAATGGCTCTTCTTGGTCGGGCTATAGCTTGCAAGAACAATAACTTGTTCCTGACAGCTGATAAAGGAGAGAAGACAAGAAAAGGCAAGAGAGACACTTCTCCTTCCTAACTCATAGAAATCAGCATTTTAGGAACTTGTCTAGCTGGGCACCGAATCTGTATATTTATGTTTAATAGCTGTTGATAAGCTTTGTTTCCAAGAATGTGTCAAATCATATTTTGGCATCTCTGAAATTGTGTTTCAATGAGTTCTGCTATGTCCTTGGGCACTATATGAAAATATAAATCCATTTGATTTTTGCCAAATACATACCTCATAATTTCACTTGTGTCTCTACTCCCCTGTATTCTTAGGTTGTGAGAAATAATGCGTGATCATTGCCTATTTCCTTTCTTTGAGATTTTCAAAACTTATTTTCTGCTATCATATCCCCCATCATCTCTTCTCCAGACATACACTTCATCTGCTTTTTAATATCTATTCAGATAGAAGATGGTCCATGTCTTTGGCTATTCTTTTTCCCCTTCTTTGTACTTCTTCCAGTTCCAGCATATCTTCACATCTTTTATTTATTTATTTATTTATTTATTTATTTATTTATTTATTTGTGATGTGGGGATGAGAATTGTGTGCAGTAAGATGAAAGAGTATTGAGTTTTTTTTTTTTATTATTATTATTATTATTATTAGCATAACGATTCTTTCTTTTTGTTTGTTCTCTGTGCCTTTTCCTGTAACTACTTTGGTTTCACTTACTTTTCTGTCTGACTCAGTGCTCTTGAGCACTCAGAAGACTTTTTCAAGAAGGACAGCAATGTTTCCTTGTAAGGAAGAATCTATGTTCAATTGTGTTCTATCAAACAACTGTATTTTTTAAATATATATGCAGAAATAGAAAAGCCTGTCTCAATTATTTTATTTTATTTTTTTTTTGGGGGTGGGGGTAAAGACATAGGTTAGGATAGACAGCAGCAACAGAATACAGATTGAAAGACATGTTATGAGGTCTTTCTAGATGGACTTCTTCATGGGCTTGAGAAGAGTTTGTTTGAGGTGGCTGGGGGTCCACACTGAATGGGTGTCTACAGTAAATCTTTCATTCCTCAGGTGTGGACATGCCTAAGAAAATCCTGATTTTAAGAGATATGTTGCATGGCTGTGACCGAACCTGATACAAAGCTGTTTTACATACGGCTGCAGAAGCACGATATAGTGCTGTTATCACAGTTGTACATGGGAAGCCAAAAAATAGCTTAAAGGCAAATCCAAAGGCAAAAAGAAGGAGAAAAGGAAGGAAGGGAGGAAGGGAGGAAGGAAGGGAGGGAGGGAGGGAGGAAGGAAAGAAGGAAGGGAGGGAGGAAGGAAGGAAGGAAGGAAGGAAGGAAGGAAGGAAGGAAGGAAGGAAGGAAGGAAGGAAGGAAGGAAGGAAGGAAGGAAGGAAGGAAGGAAGGAAGGAAGGAAGGAAGGAAGGAAGGAAAGAAGGAAGGAAGAGAGGGAGGGAGGGAGGGAGGAAGGGGAATAGAAGGAGAGGAAGAAGGAAAAAAAGAACGAGAAAGAAGGGGGAGAGAACAAAAAAAAAAAAAGAGAGGGAATGAGAAAAAGAGAAAAAAGAGTAAAAGAGAAAAATAGAGAAAAAGAAATGGGAAACCCAGAACTTTTATTTCAAAGCTGTTGTGTGTGAGATATTTGTTTGTCTGCAGGTTATGGATAATTTTGGAGTGGAACTCATGGCACCCATTCAAGATACCAGGACAGAGGGTGTTGTTCACAGAGGGATAGAACTGTCCTTTATTGATAACTCCAGCTCATTCAGTATAAACAAGCTTCTCTTCCATCTGTGCAGCATCCTGTCATTGCCTGAACAATGCTGAAAGGAAAATCCTACGCCCCACTTACTTCCTGCTCCTGACATATGAAACGACAAGAGATGGAAGGCTGCACATGGTGGAAAAGAAAGAAAAGAAATGATGTAATGAATAAGCATAGCACAACTTGCTTGTCTTGCTGACTTCTTCACTGATGATAGAAAAGTGAGACCTGAAGGTGACTGTTTTGAAAGCCATTATGAAAAAAATTACGTGTTATGTTATGCTCTGGTTATATTGCAGAGCAGAAGGAATGGAAGGTGGGGGTCATTTTTTTGTCATTTGTTTGTCCCAGAACCCTACAGTGATGAACCAAAGGAACACACCAATTACAAGTGGTTCTGAGGTGCCAAGGTGCTAGGTGGGGAATACCACTTTTGTACTTCTTGCAAACACGCAAGCTGAGTATTCTAGCATGGAAGGAGAAAGGGGAAGACAGAGGTGATACTTGTGGACCTGAATAAACTACTCATAAAAGTAACAAAAGCTGCAACAGAAGAAAACTCTGCATACAGAAAATATGAACAGTAGACCTATTTTATTCCTGCTATCCCTACCAAAATCATCTGAGAGATAGACATCACTCATATATTGAAGGTTTTTACTCACTCAATTCCTCATTCTTTCCTGAAAAAGGAAAGCAAACTAATGTGTTTCTGGAGATTTAGGAGAGACTTTTCTTCATGCAAGTGGCAGTTAGAAGCTGCATGTTCCCATGAAAAGTCAGCCTTTTGAATTCCCACCTTCAAATAACCTTAAAACCCACAGCCTCACTGGAAAACAGAGGTTACTCAGCCCCTTACATGATAGAAGGCAAAGTACTTAATGGATGCAGTGAGGCTTGGCGCAGAAGACTGATCTCTCCGGGCGAATGGCAGTAAACTCACCGGCCTTTTGTACTCCCGTGTTTGCTGACAAGATGAACAGTTCACTGCACTGCTAATCAGGAGCATCAGCAACAATAAGCTGTTTTAGCCCATTCTTCATTCCCTAGTCCCATAGCTAATGTTGTACACCATTCCCAGAGGAAAATAGTGTTTTAGGGTTATGCAGGGTGCCTGGTTAGTGCATAGTTAATGGGGAGAGACATATGCTGAAGTCCTTGTGTACTAATTCCTCCCCACATAAGAAAAGCATACAAAGACAGGTATTCAAACTGAGCTCTTGTACTCTTCTGGAAATTTTGAATTTTACTAATAGCACCTCTTCTCTCTCCTGAGAAACAGCTGGTGCATGCATGTAGCCAGGTGCAGGCTCCAGGTTGTGGCTCACAACCCACATCCCATTGTGTCTCCAATAGGAAGTAATTGCTGGATGGACATTAAGGATGATTTAAGCCTAAAAGCTTTTAAATTCCAGGGAATATTTTACAGATCTCTCTTCAGAAATTCCTAATCCTCTTTCAGCTGGGAGGGTAGCTTTGTGGAACTAGTTTTTAATAGTTTCCCAGGCATTGTACAAGAAGTTTGGGCATCTAATTCAGGCTTGGCAATTTGGCTGAGAGTCTACTAAGGCTTAGGTGTGGAGAAGCTGCCCTTGCTGCATTCCTCTGAAATACTTTTACAGTCTCTTCCTACTTTAGGGTCACAGCAGCTTATATCTTTGAATATCTATTTCTGCAGCACCCTCTGAAATAAATCATTCTTATTTTAGAGTTAAAGAAATGACAACCAGATCCAGACTAGTGGTTCATCGAAAGCATCTTGTGAAAAGAAATGCCCAGCCAACAGTTCAGTTCCTTTCTTTTCCCTGTGGCATCCCATCTTAATAGCCCAGAACCTAGGCCTTTCCTGTTAAACATGAAAAAATATTTTAGATGGCAGAAGATTAAATTCTGATCTCCTCAACCAACCCATGACTTTTAGGCTGATTCTCCATCTGTTTTCAGTGGTATGAATACGTATGTTGAAAGCACTGGAGCTATATGTGGTAATGTTGACTTAACTGAAGAGTCTGGCCTACAACTTTATAGATGTTCTTCTAAACATATGAACAAGATGAATAACAAAAAGCAAGCAAGCAAACAAACAAACAAACAAAAAAAACCATCAAAAACACCACTGGCATTGGATCTTATAAAAAAAAAAAAGTAACACTTGTTATGAAGTGTCTGTTCTGATCAAGAAATTCAGTTTTGGGCCTTACATAGGAATAGGTAAGCCCTGCTGAAGAAATCAGTAGTATTGCCAACAAAAAGTAGAATATTTAGAGAAAATAGTTAATAAAGATATTAACAGTAATGGTAACAACAACAACATTAATAGCATCTTCAATTTTAGTAAGGGACAAATAAAGCTAAAGTTGACACACAGCTTAAGGCAAAGGATATTCTACCCTACATTTTTTTGATGGTAGTATATCACTGTAGGAGGTGCTAAATCTGGTTTTGAAGTGACTGAAAATACAGAAAAGCACATGCATCAGAACCTGTCCTTATTAAAAACCATTTTGCTCTGACTTTAGAAAAAAAAAATATCGGTTTCTAAAAGCAGATTTTAGCTTCACAGATGACTCTGATCATATACTTATACAGTGCTATAAATTGCTAATGGGCTTGTGGATTCTGTGAAGCAGGAAGGAATTGGTTGGAAAAGTGCTGTTTTCAAAAGAACTTTTGAGAGGGAAGAAGGGAACATAATCAGGAGTCTTGCAGAAATCCAAGGTCACAGGCACGGAGCAGAATGTCGGGAATGGAAATGAGAAGAGAAAGAGAAGTTAGAAGGGTGAGAAGTGAGAATGGGCAGAAGAGTGGTTAACAGTGATGGCAGAAATGAAAAAGATGTCAGAAAACGTTAATCACATGGCAGGGATTTCAGATGTCCCTAGCTCTATGTCTAAGCCACTTTGCTGGTACTCCCTTTCATGATTCTTAACTGGGTCCATCTCTTCATATTTGTAGAGACTTAGGCACAATAGGGACCTGCTTTCTGTTCTCTTAGATCTCTAGGCATCATCATCACACAACTAATTAACAGCAGTAATAAATGATATTGTATTGCCTCTTAACCCTCTGCATTTAGTTTTCTGTGGGCTGCATTAAAAAGAACAAAAATTAAAAAAAAAAAAAAGAAAAAGAAAAAGAAAAAAGATTAATAATCTTCAGTCAGAGTGAAACTCTGGAGAGATGACACCATCTGGATGATTAGTACTTGTTTCATTTGCACGTTGAACTCGGTACTCTTCCGGCACTAATTATTGCATACCCCTCCTTATACCATGACTTCTGGGGCTGTGTGTGTGATATAAATAGCAGACTAATGACATGCTGAATGTTGCTCAGGAGACCTCATGTTAGTTTACAGCATTTCTCTGATTATTACTTTTTTAATAGAGAGAAGATAAAATACTGATCTCACAAGCAAGACATGAGAGCCTTAATTTGTTCACATTTTTCTAAGAGCCAATGCATGATGAAATATTTATACGTTCCTCTCTGACTGTAGCATTTTGAATGTGCTGTGTTGTTTATTGTTGTAGTTAAGAACCAAGGGAGAAAGAAGTGCTGGAGCATCAGGTAGCAGGATATCCATGTCAAGTGTGAAAGTAAAACAGGCATAACTAAAGTAAACCTAAATATGTATGGGGCTAAGGGGCTGACTTTTCCCATATGGATAAAGAAATTCACAATTTGTCAACTGGTGGAACATTTGTGGAGGAAGTCACAGAGTCAAACACTGTTCCTAATGCTTGAAAATCAAGGAAAACATAAGGTTATTAAAATGGCATGTAATGCCAACTAAAATAACGAGGTTTGTCATCTTATGGAGGTGTAACAAAAACTGTTCAGAATGAGGAAGAGGAAGCAAAGAGAGGAACCAAAGCCACAGATTGGCACAGTGCTTTTGTAGCCCTTTGAAGTATAGACCACTAGACACTGGGGTAATGAGATGTCCATCCTTTGGTCACTTAATTTAAATGTGATCTGGCAACACGCTATCCTCCTAAAAATTCACCCTGGCATGTTCATTTCTAGCAGTAAATTTACAGTGTACAAAGATCATTAATGGATGATAAGTGTAGTGAGGGTTGGTGTGGCATTTCCACTTTCACAATGACATTTTGGTGGGTTAACTCATTCCCCAAGGGTGAATTAATAAAAGTTGATTGTTATTCATTCTTTGTTTGTACTGGGACTAGAAAAGACTTCTTTCTCCCTGTGCACGTTGTAATTTTAGTAAAGGATTTAAGAACAGTGTCATGTAAAGTAAACAAGTCCATATTCTGGCTTGAAGATCAGGCTCATAATCAGAGGAAGATTTAAGACCATATCTGCTGATGATCTTTGCTGTAATTCTCTTGCTTGGCCATTGCCTGCTCAACACATTCCTGGGTACTTTCCTTGTTTTAGATCAGCATCTCACTCCGTGCTCAGATCTTAGCCCAGTGCCTCTTGGCTGTCTGTCTGTAACTCTCCTCAAATAAAAAACATGGCAAACTCTCCAGCAGCAATCTTGAAAATATCCCATCCTGAACTTTACCCAGAAATTTCCCATCCATCCTTTCCTCGTAACAGGACAACCTTGGATGGAAAGACTGGTAGTCTGTAGGCTGATTCCCAGAAAAGATATGCAAGAGAATCTGAAATATATCCTAAGATTGTGCCCAGAGGACACAGACAGCACTGAGTAGGCATAAGGGAATAAAAGATAAAGGCGACTTACAGCTTTTCAACTGCTAAATATTAGGTCAGGATGCTGGATGTCAATCTTTCCTGACTCATCAGTCTTCAAATTATCCAAATGCTATCCTGAAAATTTAAGCTGACTGGAAGCAGGTTTAATTTTCTTAACTCTATTTTGTACTTCACAGACCTCTGAAGGCTGCAGCCCACAGCTTGAAAAATAGTATTAAACATTTGCCATTACAGAGATTCTGGTTTTGGGTTACAGTGGAGTAGGAATTTAGGGAGTCTATGGGGACTGGAAATACTGTGTTAAAGCATTTAAAGAGGTGACCTGCTCCTCTTTCTCATCATCCACTGTACTCTGTCTCCCCATCAACCTTGCTTTGTCAGCTAGCCCTGAAAATAAAAGGACTACTACATTTTTCTACACTCCTTGGGGCTTCCTGTCCTTAAGTCTTCACATTCACAAGGTCCAAGGACCAAGTATGAGGCAAAGAGAGGGAAGGTTCCTTGCAACCTTTTCTCATCTGCTTGCGCATCCATGCAGTGCTAGCTGCAATCCAGACCCTCTGTGATTCATAAACTATCTAATTCTCTCTTTAAAACTCTCTCTTAAATCAAAGAATTTTGTTTCATTGCCTCCTGCTGCATGAAGGTCAAAGCCTAGTGGTGCATACTTCACTGATTCTTTATCACAGTGCCCTCTTCAAGATTGGTTTTCATTTACCGTGTATCAATGGTTTCCACTCCTGTCTTCATATAATTACAGGAAAGTGACATGAACAACCCCCCTTCACCTTTGTGAATATCTGAAACACAGTCTGAGAGTCCACAGGTAATTAAGGTTTTAAACTTGCTGTTCATGTAAAAGGTTTTCTCTCTTTTTTTTTTTTTTTTTATTTTTTATTTTTTATTTTTCCCCTAAAGAGACCTTAGTTGCCATAGCTTAGATTTCAGAATATTGAATATATCAGCTACAATGGATTTGAGAATAAATGCTTCATTTTTTTTTTTTTCTTCATGAATTAGTTTATCCTCAAACAAAAGAAAAACAAAGAATTGAAAGAGCAAAGAAGATATAATACTAATAATTAACTGAAATAATTATTTTAAAATAAGGAAAACCGTATAGTCTAATACCTATATGGTGCACTCAGGATTTATATAAAAAAAAAGGCAAGTAATTCTATTCTAATATTATCTCTTCATTCAGAATATAGGATTTTATGGATTTCACAAGGCACATAAAAAGCCACATGTTCCATTACATTTACAGTATTCCATTTTTATTGCATACAGTGAAGAAAGATGATGCAAAATGAAATTGGAAGTTCTATACTCCAGATTTATTTGACTTCTGATTGGCTGTTGTAAGTGCCCCAAAATGTCACAGAGAATAACTCTGAAATTGTATTTGTTGACACTGTGCTAGAACATTTGTTGACAATGTGCTGGTAAAAATGCTATGTAAAATGTAAATGTAAATGATTATAATGAATAATGCTAATACTGAGAAGTGACATTGCAATTCAGCGGACTGACTACAAATATTAAAGATTGATCTTCTTGTATTAGGCAAATTATAAGGCCACAAGTAGCTAGACCTACTGATACCTTTCCAGCACCTACAGTTCCAGCTATCTGAATGAGTGATAAAGGTAACCTGAGGGTAGGAATAGTAATATAACTGCCTGGATACAGATGGAGAGCATCTTATATGCATTGTCAGGTGTAAACAGATCCTGCCCAAGGTCTCAATTGGATTTAATTAATTAATTAATTAATTAATTTAAATCATAAGAATTTAGATCTAGGGCTTTTGAGACACATGCAGGTAGGTACCTCCAATCTGGCTATCACTAAGTATAAACAACCATGCTAATATTTGTGCTCAGGGCACAAATGCCTTTTGGTGCTTTCCTGTTGGCATTACAGGTCCAGAACATTAGTCTTTGCACCACTTGTTGCTTCTATTACTGTAATGATAACAAACAGTTATGAAACAGTTTGCCATGAATTTGTCTACAGACTACAAGTACCCCAAGGAAAAATGGGTTTGTGCAGTGAGAAAAACTTCTCTAAGGTTAAGGTGGAGTAGTACTGGTTGGAGAAACTGTGGGATTTCCTAGAGAAAGGAAATGATGTTTTCCTTGCCCTGGGACTCATTCTACTCTTGCTGAAGGCAATGACAGAACTTCCACCAATTTAATTGAGTCAGAATTAAGCTCTTGGATAGTAAACTCCCTCTGTTATTTGTATTTTTTTTTGTTTGTTTATTTTGTTTTGTTTTTGTCTTTTTGCCAGTGTTTATATTTCAATGAATATGCAAATTCATGTATTGTGTCATGAAATAGTATATATCATAATACATACTGCAATAAATATTGCACATTACAATACATACTTTACATTACAATTACATGCATTTAAATAATATAGGGTGATATAATACAATAATAGTATAATACATATAATGAATTATAATATATTTCAAAAAAAACATTAGAAAATATTATGCAATCACATGTCAGACTTCATAATTTCAAAATAGCTCCTTTTTGATTGTCACCAAGTGAATGTATGAACAGGGATGGGAGTGTGGGGTAAGAGCTAAGAGAAGAGGGTGTTGCTACAAAATTGTATGAAATTTTAACAGCAAAAAAAATCAAATATCATGGCCAAATATCAAAAAAATGCCCCAATGTATCTTTGAAGGAATGCAAAATAGGAAATGGCCCTTTTTGCCTGACTTGCTATTACCATCTGCCTGAATGTCTTTGGCAGGAGAACAGCCTCTGAAGGAAAGTGCTGGGACAATTAAGACTAGATTGGAAAAAATCCAGGGAACAATTCTGTATTAAAAAAGTGATGGACTAGGACATTTGAAAGGCCTTTACATTCTCTGTCTATGTGCTATTTATTAGCTTTGGATCTGATCTGTAGAGCTTAATATCTAATACTGAAATATTTTGAAAACTGCCATAGAAACAGTATTGCCCTCAGTATCTCCCTGCTCAAAATGGGATAGAAAAATAGCTAGCTCAGCATACTGACGCTTTTGCCAGGTCTCGTTCTCTCTGTCTTTACTCTGAGTAAAATTCTTGCCACTGGGAGAGACATCCCTACCACCTGTGCTTGTGCCTGCATTCAAGCCCATCCCAGGCCAGGTCTTTGACCCCAAGATGCTCCTGATTGATCTTTCCTAATGATGACAGAAGCTTTCAGGGGAGCAGAAACTTGCAGAAGAAGACATAGATTTAATAGGAGGAAAAGTGAGGAAATGAAGGATCTGATGGTAAGCAACTTATGTAAATAAGACAATAAAAATTCACATTATATGCAAAGTGGGACGTTGCACTGTACGCAGAGCATCTCTAGTTATCTCAGCCTACTGCTTGACAGCTGTGAGAGAGAGAAAGAAGGAGCATGGCCAGTCAAGTGTATTAGCTGATCTGAGCATCCGGTTCTGGGTAGGAACTGTTTACATACACAAGACTTGGCTCCAGACAGTGCTGTCACTCTTCAATCATATGTCATGTTTCTGTTAATGTTGCAAACAGCCAATATAAAGATTTCCAGTTTTCTTGCCCTCCAACATATTTTACACAGGTTTCTTAAACACTCTGTAAATGCAGAAAGAAGAGAAGAGAAACTCTTTAAATCACTGTAGCAAATACTTTTTATTTCTTTAAGAGCAGGAAAATATATTTTTTCTTTTCATTTTTTTTTTTTTCTGTCCTGTAAATAAACTACAAATGATCACCAATCTTGTAATTTTCTTGCAAAAATGTGACACATTGAATATGCAGCAAGAATCTGTTGGAGGGTAATTTTGTTCATTTCTATCTGCAAGAACTGGGTAGCACAGGGAAAATCCTCCTTCCACTTTCAGCATGCCATGTTTAGGCCATCTACGCCAAGGGACAGGAGCAGAGAATAAGTCTGCAAGTGGGTGGAATTTCTCTCAGATCAATTATTCCACCATTGGTTACTGCCAGTGATCAGCTCAGCATGTACTCACTCACTTGCAGCAATCTACACACTCAGATAAGCCCAGCAAGACTTCAATACAATGCAAAATCTTTTCAGAGGTATTAACTTATTAACTTGGAAGCATTTTCTTTATTTTTTTCCCCCTCCTTATGATTTAAATCCCTTCATTATTCAAAAAAAGATGTTGTCTGAAAGCTATGATACCTTCTTCATTTATCAGAGATATTACAATTCACCCCAGTAACAATCTTGTTTCTTGAATGGGGAAATCATGTTTAAGAGGAAAGCAAAATTTAGAGGCTTTTGGGTATCTCACCTTGTAGCTTTGATGCTGAGACTACTAACAAATATACAAACTAGAGAGACCAGCAACAGGATTTCTCTGATTTGGGCAAGAATTTTGCAAGATGCTTCAATTGCTGACCAAATTTCTGTAGTCGGTTGAGTAGGTTTGCTACTGACTTCAGTGGGATTTGAGCTAACTAACGGCAAAGCACCATGGTAACTCCCGCTCCTCACAGTGCAATCAAGCTGTCACTGAATCTGACATAAAAGACTGCTGGGAGTAGCCAGACAGAGCCCACGTGTACCGCATCCAGCACTTCGTTCCATGTAGCTCACTAAACAAACCTCAGCTGGTAACAGATGCTCTTTGAGTCTCTTGAGTTGGCATTTTCAGGCACTCTAGCCTGATGCTTTTCAAGATGTTTTGTCTTAATCAATAGTACCTACCTGTTCTAACAGCTGGGGGTTTTCATATAGGAACCTACTCTGTTTTCACAGTAAAAATAACTGTACAGTAGCACAGTGAGATGCTTACATCCCAGGTGAATGATGAGAAGAACACAGTGAAATGTAAAGATCCATACCAAGCGGAGAAGGCTTAAACAAATATGATATCCTGACCAGAGCAACATGAAGAAAAAAATGACAGTAAATATTTCAATGAGGATAAGTGTCCGTGGTGATGATCCGTGGTGATGATCCGTGGTGAATGGTCCATGGTCCATGGTGAATCCATCTAGCTTAATTTCATTGCCTTCTGCATTATTTTCAGAACATTGCATTTCTCTCTGCAGTTCTCTCCTTTTTCCTCTCTTCCTGCTGCTTTAATCTTTTCTGATGTGTATGCAATTGGCAAAAGAAGGAGCAGGGTTGAGAATAGTTAATGCTGAGCAGCAGAAAATATCTGGAAGGGGAAAAACTTTTTAGATCTGACGCTGTCCAGATGCTTTCAGTGCAGTACTTATCAAAGTTGCCTTTTCCCTTGATAATACTAGAAAACTATACTAGTGCAGGAGCTGTTGTCCTTCTTCAAAACACTTGGGAATCTCTTTTTTTTTTCTAGATCCTTCAGTTTTCAGTCTAAAATTTCAGCATATTGTGAAGTCCACAGCTCACAACTGTAAGAAAAAATTATATTTCCAGGTAAATACACTCCAGGCATTGGCGAATCTTACTTTGTATTAAGGAAATGAAAATAGATTCTCCAAAAAAGAGATGAGCAAAATTCTACACATCAGTGATTTTGACATTTCATTTTCCCAACACTTCTGGGTTGGTGGTGCTTGCTGACCTTTGAGTGCTACTGCCCAGTCTAATTTCTTCCTAAGAATAACTGGTAATAGCAGAGAACTAATAGGAAATGTAAAAAAAATAAAAAATAAAAATAAAAAAAACAACCCTTGACATCCACCCAGTGAACAATAGATTGGGCTAATCATCTAAAGACACTAATTTTAAAGAGGCTACAGATTAAAGAGAAATAAAAAGGTTCATTATGTCTCAGTAAGTAATATTAAGCATCTGTGGCCCAGGAGAAGAAAAAGAGAGATTGATTTGACATCTGAGTGAAAACCTTTGGAATGAAAACAATTAAGGCATTAATGTAAAAGGATTCAGCATTTTTTGATATAATTGACCTTTGAATTTCTGTTTTTTTTTTTTTTTTTTTGTTTGTTTTCTTTTTCTTTTTTTTCTTTTTTTTTTTCTTTTTTTTTTTTTTTTTCTTTTCTTCAGATTGCAAAGCATCTTTAAGAGTCCATTTGGGAACATGACAATTTAGAAAATGGAAAATGCTTTCCTTAGCTTGAGTTCACTGCAGTTACAGCCTCACTGCATTACCCATGAGATAATACTTCAGTGCTCCTGTTTTTCTGTTTCCCAGTCTCAGACAGTTACCTCCCTAGATATGTCTAGGAGCCCTGGGTGTTTGTGCATCATCGTGCTGTCTGCTTCACTCCTTCCCACCCCCAAATTGGATTAGGTCCATCACAGTTAAAGGAAAGGAATGGAGCATGAATCATCTGTTGTGCTAACTTTGAGAGAACACTGTTAAATGCTGTAGGGTTTCAGAAGCATTTTAATATATCCAGTGGATCATCTTCAGATGCAGCCTTGTTTAATGGCTTCCATAACAGTAAGTGTGCTAATGAAACTGTAGATAACAAATAACAGGATCCTTTTAGGATATTCCCAGTAATAGATTTGTTGTTGCTGTTTTTTGTTTGTTCTTTTTGGGGCAGAAGGCTGAGGATGGATCCTAGTGGCACCTATTGATATGGCTTCTTTGATTCAAATGTGGCAAAGCACTAGGTGAGATGCAAGTCCCTGATGCCCTCCCTGGGAGTTTCTTAGTGCACTTAAAGTTAGCATATAATTTAGTTTGATTTGGTCAACAAAAGGATTAGTTTCAATTTCTTATGAGACACTTAGTGGGACAAATATTTTCAAGTTCAAGTCATCATTATCCCTGTTGGGATGTTTCTCTTCTAGAAGGTAGTCAGTCTTTGGTCTGAAAATGAACAGGATTTCACTGGAGTGAAAAGTGACTGCATAGTCAGAAATTATTACTTAAGAAATACTGTGTAAGGCTGCTAATGCTGAGGGGTCCCAGCAGCAAATGACTCATTTCTCCCCCTGTGTGGATGAGCATCTGTTGAAGAGGCAGGACATCAAGGAAACCTATTTATTTATTTATTTATTTATTTATTTATTTATTTATTTATTTATTTATTTATTTATTTTTCTTTCGCTCATTCCTCTTCAAAGATGTGTAATAATGGAGATTTCCATCAGGCTGATGACAAAGGGATCCTAATATCTGTGCCAAAACTTTCGTTTAGTCCACCACCCATTCTGTTTTTCTTACCCTTGTTTTCTCTTGACCATTTCTTTCAGGGTGCTAGTTCCCCTTGACGCAGAGCCACATGCCCATCTCAGCTTTTAATATTTGAAGTATATCTACTCTGCATTGTACAGAGTGCTTTACAAGAAAGACAGCTAAAACAGCTTTACTCATCCACATCCACTCATTTGGATGTTTGGAGTAGAATAAAATAATGCACTGTATAAAGCATGGGAACCCTCACTCCTCTTTCACAAATCCGAATTGCCATATATGTATTTTTTCACCGATTAAATCTTCATTTGGTTTAGTTGGGTTTAAGTCACCTTCCCATGTCTTTCTTTCTGTGTATAAGACACCAATCTTCTCATAGCATCTGGTCATATACAATGGGTCAGATTTTCTCTCTGATGCAGCTACCATTTTATATGAAAATGTTAGAGTCTGCAGAGCTTAATGAAAAATTAGGCTTAGCAACAATGTCTGGCAGGACAGGGCGTAGCAGTAGTAAAATAATAGTGCTGGCAAGAAGTAAAGCTTACTGGACATCCACAGGTCTCCAAGTGACTTTGTATAGGCTATGAGGACATCTAGGGGAACAGTCAAAGAACTGATGTCTGTTTTGGATGAAAAAGCTTGTTTGGAAGATTCTGTTACACAACTAGGCCAAGCTAGAAACTGTTAAAAAGACTGCCGATTGAGGTTAGGTGCTTTCTGTTCTGAGGAGTGAAGGTGTTAAAGCTCTTTACCCTGGAGAAAACAAACAAACAAACAAACAAATTTCTGGTCATTCTTTAAACTTTTCAGTGGCCAAAATAATTAACTAGCACATATATACGCAACCAAGAAGTAGTAAGGTAGCTGCTCCACTAAGTCTTATTTTAAGCTTGGTATAATGTTATATGCATGATGGCAGTATGTAAATATTTAGGAAGTGTTGCCATGAATAAATGTGGTGTATTAGACTGCAGCTAAGGTCTCCTAGAGGAATTGCTGAAAACATTGCTTCTTGAGACCACATCTTGCAAACCACACAAGGCATAACTTTCCATAATATATTAAAAAGATAAATGTGCTAATGGTGGAGAAGAAAATACAGTTCAGTGAAGTCTTTACCTTAATTTCTAAGCAATAAAAACAAAACCCCTTTTCTATTGTAAATGCTACTTACAGAAAGAACAGGAGCTATTAGAGTGTGAGGTATTGTTTCCCCCTTAAAAAAAAAAAAAAAAAAAAAAAAAAAAAGTATATTTCCTTCCAGGAAAATCACAAATTGTTTCAGTATACTCAGTATGAATTATTCACAAATAACTCTATTCACATAAGTGAGAAGATTCATGTTGTGCAGTCCTATTCATATAAGTAATGGATCCACAGTTTAGCTGGAAGTAATTAGCTGGGGGTGATGATTTGGTATTCTATATCAGAGCCAAAGAATAAACCTGAATCATTTGAGTTCTGATGTAAAAGTTCAGGAAATCTTTCTCCTCTTTGACTGAAGCTGATTCCACTCTTTCATTGCAGTGGTTAAAAGTCATAAATCGGTTTATTTTCACCCTAAGAAAGGATGAAGAAAATGTCTAACAATATGGAGAAATTCTCACATCCATTTTTTTATGTCTGATGAATAAAAATATTTTTTGATAAGACTGAAATCTCTGATGAGCGACTGAATTTCAAAATAGTATTTGTTAGAAACTCTGGAAGAGTTTGCTTGCAAACACACAACACAAAACAGTTTTTACTAAGATAACTCAGGAACTCAAAGACAACGCATAAGTGTTTTGGTATTGTTGAACTGTAAGGAACAACTGTTCCAATGAGAACTCTTTTTTTTTTTTTTTTTTTTTTCTGTCTCATTGTTCTTTTTCTTTCCACACCTTCAGGATCATACATAATGTATTTTCAGGAAAAAAATGAAAAAAGTAAGCAAACAAAAAACCCACAACAATACTAAAACAACAAACCCACAACCAAACATAAATTTGGGAAGGAAAGAAATAAACCCTCAAAGAGTGTGAAAGTCAAAATATTGGTGACATGCTGACTCACGAGAGATAAACAACAGGCTTATGGGAAAAGTAATGTAGCATTTTATGTTTGTGTTAAATTACACCATACTTTAATGCTGTTCTACCTTGAATTGTCTAAAGAATTACACTGTCACACTTAATAATTCAATTAAACTCAGAGGATAAAACAAAGAAATATTGCATCAGTGAAAAAGGGTGGATTTTTTATATATAGCTGTGAGCATAACTCATTTTAGATACAGGCGTGAATTTCTTCCATATTGGTGGAACTGATTTTACTGACTAATGTTATAAACAGTATGTTTAAAAGGAAGAAAAAAAAAAAAAAAGCTGAATTGTAGAGAAATAAAGAACTTTTTCACATAGTGTACAGGGAGGTGAAACTCTACAAACTTTCTAGCCATTTGCTGCTATGTGAATTGGCTACCTCCATGATCCAGACAGCTTACATAACTTTTTTTTCAAAGTGTAGCATTGAAATTATTCATAATGACAAAGGAGGGAACTGACCCAGTTTACCTGAAATGAGATTCCCTTCCTTTCCCCCAGCAATAGCTGACAACAGCAAGTTTCACTTCACATGGGGTTAAAGAAGTTTAAAAGAAAAAAAAGAAGAAAAAACTTTACAAATGTAAGAGTTGCAAATGGAAAACAGGCACTTGTAAGCAAATGATAAGCTTTCTTTTTTAAAGCTGATGTTCTAAAGCTGATTGAGCTCCTTGATTATTTATATCTAGATGCCTCCACTCTTTAATAGCATCCATTTATATTTCAAGTGGCCCAGATACACAGCGCTAGTGTTGCATGGATGCTCCACATGTGTTATAATTGATTTACTGGAACAAAATGCAGACAGGAGTTGTGACTTCTGAGGTCATATAGTTATTCTAGCATAACAAAGTCAGAGATCAATTGTGAAATCAAGTCCTGTTCCATTTGAGGAGGAACACACCCCAGATGACAAGAATAAAGCAGCAATAAAACAGCAATATCAGTTTTAAAAGATGTGGCTGTTTTACACTCATATACTCCTTATTTTATGAAAGTGAAAATAAAGTAAAGACAGTAAATGAATTGTCTGGCAAGGTACTGGATGGTACTGGTTTGGGAGGACAGGAATTAGGAAATGTCTGGGCATCTGTCTTGTTACTTGTGGCTGGGGAAAAGTTCAGCATTTTGTTCCTCTGCCTCAGACTGGAAAAGCATCTTTGAAAATCCTTGTGCAGCCCTGAGAAAGAAGAAACAAGAAGCCTATGATGTGGTTAGTCTCTGGTTAAAATATTCACTGGGAACAAAGACAATGTCAGACTGGAACAGGGAATCAAGGTTTCCTTCGGCTACAGAGATCACAGAGGCCTAATCATCAGCATATTGGATAGTATAAAGTAGGTTTTCTCTCACTGGGAATTTTACCCTGAACTCAAGAAATCTTTTCTGATTAAAATTCATTTGACACATTTTGTCATGAAGTGGTTCAGCTATGACTGAGTCGTATATTCTAAGGAGAACAATTTCATTAAAAAGACTTAACCAGCTCTCTGCATTTCTGACAATAATCAGAACTGTAATCTTGCAACCTTTACAAAAATATCTCCACAACAGGCAGATGTGAGATCATCTGTTTCTTCTGTCTCCTGCTGTGTCCTTTTCTATAAAGTTACAGTTTGGTATATAATAAGAAAATCCCTTACTGCCAGTCCCACATTCAGGGCATTATTAAATTTGAATGACTTAAAACACTTGAATTTGCATCCACATTTTGGAAAATCCATGATGTTCTTTAGTGACCTCTGTTCTCCTAGAAAAACACTTCTCAGTGTAGCTCCGAGGAGAACACTTGGTGTATCACAGAATCACAGAACTGTAGGGGTTGGAAGGGACCTCAAAAGATCATCAGGTCCAACCCCCCTGCCAAAGCAGGTTCCTCAGAGCAGGCTGTCCAGGTAGGTGTCCAGACAGGCCTTGAATATCTCCAGAGAAGGAGACTCCACAACCTCCCTAGGCAGCCTGTTCCAATGCTCCGTCACCCTCACCGTGAAGTGACATCTTTCGCATGTCAGTGTGGCACTTCCTGTGCTCTAACTTGCAGCCATTGCCCTTGTCCTATCCTCACAAACCACCAAGAAGAGGTTGGCTACGTCCTTCTGTCCCCCACACCTCAGATATTTATATACACTGAGGAGATCCCCTCTCAGTCTTCTCTTCTCCAGGCTGAACAGACCCAGGTCTCTCAGCCTTTCTTCATAGGGAAGACGCTCCAGGCCCCATATCATCTTTGTGGCCCTCTGCTGGACTCTTTCCAGGAGAGAATCCGCAAGTTCCAGGAGAGTATCCGCAAGTTCTCCAAATAGTTGCCTTTCTAGGCCCAGACTGATCTTCCAAATTATAATATTCTTTTTCACTCCCACAGGTTTTAGTTGATCAGTTTGTTTTTATGTTATTTCAACTCAAAAATAGATATATTTTCTTAAGTAACATAAATTGCCTTAATGATCATCTTGTTTGAGAACAAATATCAGCCTATGACTTACTCAGAGGTAACTGAGTTGTGGTTTTATTTTATTTATTTATATTTTTAATTAGGATGGTAGGAGGTTGTTTCACTGGCAGATTCAATCTGTAACTTTTCTTTCTACACTGATTATCTTGATGGCCATATGCATGGCTTGAATATGTGCACAGTATATAAGCCCATAGTGATGAATGAATAAGCATTGCAATCTGAATAGGGCATCTCACAGTCTGAATTGCATCCTGGTGGCAAACTAAGCAAATTCAAATGAGGCCAATGGATTATTTCTCCTCAAAAATGCATTTTATTTGGTTGATGTCATATTTTTAACTTTAGTAAAATTTCAGCTACCGAGGGAATATATATAAAAGATAAAAATATATGTTTATGTGTTCCCCTGTAGGATCTGTGAAAATTTAACAGTGATCAGATGACAACTTGTGTATAGAAGGTTGCACATAAACTGAGTTCAGAAGGATGCTGTGGTTTAACCCCAGTAGGCAGCCAAGCCCCACACAGCTTCTAAGTTACTCCCTGTCAGTGGGATGGGGGAGAGAACTAGCAAGATAAAAGTGAGATGACTCGTGGGCTGAGATAAAGGCATTTTTTTCTAGGTAAAGCTAAAGCTGCATGAGCAAGCAAAGAAAAATCAGGAATTCATTCATTACTTCCCATTGGCAGGCAGATGTTCAGCCATTTCCAAGAAAACAGGGCTTCAACATGTGTAACGGTTACTTGGGAAGACAAACGCCTGAACTCCGAATGTCCCCCCTCAAGCTTTATAATGAATAGTGTGTGACATGAATTTCTACTAAGATATAGCAGAAAAATGCTGAGACCACAACCTGATGGAGTCTCCTGCTGGTACAGCTCACCCTTAAGCTAACCTTGGGGAAATGCTTTGAGATGGTAGCTGTATAATAAGGAAGCCACTTCTTTGTATGTCAGTGGTGTTTCAGACATTGATTTCGCTAAATTTAGAGCCACTGCTTTACTCAAACTTTTATATTTCACTAAAAGAGGAATACTGAGGAAAACAGCACCTTCAAATGGTCATTGTCCTTTTTCAGCTTTATCTTTGTGAAGAGAAAGCAATCTCTATTTTTCTCTGAACCCCAGTCTCTGAAAACATCACTGTGTTGTAACGACCTAGAAAAAAAAAAGACTTGTTCACAAGAATTACTGGATCATTGTTGTCAAATGCTCAAAAATTGGTGCTCAATTTTCCACAGTATTGTAGGAAGATCCTTGCAAAAGTTGAAGAAAAAAAGCATGCAAGGAAAAGATATAAGATGAGCTTCAGCATCTTTCAAAATGTTTTGCATTTACCATTACATATAAGTTATAGTATTCAGAATAAACATCTTGAAAAAACATTGGGCAACACAAAATACACATTTTTTTCTATGTTGATCTTTAGAAGTAATGCTATAAATTGTGGCAATTAATATCCTAGAATAGTAGAGTAAACCCCAAGAATTTACAATGTTCTAATAATGCTATGAAAAACACATTCCCTGTTTCTTTCATATTTAGTATGCCTGCAAGGAAACTTTTCCTTTCAGGGAAACTCGGTATTTGGCTCCTATATTTATAGTGGGATTTTTGGATTGGGCTCAAAGTGCATAGGAAGAACTGAATACAGCTCTTGACACTTCTTTGCTGTATCACTATCTGAATTTTTAGTATGATTCTTTAAGAATTTGCTGTTATCCCAGTTCATTTAACCTTTGGAGACCTAACAGGGGAATAGATTATGAATAAACAGGATATAAACAAATATATTTTAAAGTGACAATAGTCCTAAATTCTCTTGCAAAAATTAATGTAGACCCATAAGGTTTACATATCCTAGCTTTGCCTTGTATCTCTCAATTTGAAGAAGTCTGATTTAATTTAAATGACTTGGATGAAGACAGAAGTGTTGGAAATTGGTGCAAGAATGTCTTTTAAGAAAATCTAACTTCCAAATGTAGGTCTTGTTATGGACTGTGCATCCTTTTAAAGTGAAATCAGGGTCTGACCAATATTTTTTTTGATTCTATGTACATTGCAACAGGATTTTTTCATGCTGCGACTGTTTCTCTTCCTGTGAAAAGCATGTGCTTTTCATTTCCATATGCACACTTTGTCCCCTTTTGCTTACTCAGTGGACTACTGACAGGATAATCCTTTGATGATTAGGTCGCATGCCAGGCTTTCTTCAACCCCTCTGCCTCTAAGGGGCCTGTGTAAACAAATTGAGATGCTTTACACAACCTGTATTTACGGACAGCGTTGCAACTCAATATAAGACATAAGGAAGAGGTCAGGCAATTGTGACGCCTTGCTTCATCTTCTCGAATCCTTTGTCCACACTTTTGTTCATCTTTCCCATCTCCCTTGCCCCTGTGACACATCTCAGTCTTGTTGCTTGGTAACCTCCCAGTACTGCTGTGCACGCTGGCATAAACTGCTCTATGCTCTCCCTTCTACATTCTCAAAACAGTGAAAGACAGTCTACAATCGGTTGAGATTTTCTTCTCCCTGCTTTTGACAGACAAATCAAATTCTGAGTAAATGCTGAAAACTGTGTTAGAGGGTAAATGCTCAGTTAAGAAAAAAAAAAAAAAAAAGAATCACAGGAAGATGCACATTCAGTAACAGCTTATTAACAACATGGGACTTTTGTATGTCAGTTACAGCACATAGTTAATGAAAAACTAGCTACTGTAAAAATAAATTAAAAAATGGCAAAAAAGAAAAGAAAAAAAAAAGTAAGGGTGGAGAAAGAACAAAATTGTTTATCACTTGCATAACACAAGTGGCTAAAGATATGGCTGGATATGAAACCCTGACAACAAAAATATAGCAAATCTTATCCTGAAGAGGCAGCAGTCTAAACAGATTGACTACATATTTTAAGCACCAGGATGTCATCTTGCCACAGGACACTGTATTTCCTTTTCCTTTTTTCCAAAGAAAATGGCAGCCTCTAGTACATTTTATGTCTGTTGTTAGTATTCATATTATCATAGAAGATTGCAGATTATTACATTTCTTTTGAGAAAAGCTTTCAAATAAAATATTTAACAGGAAAATGGAAGGACTGAGACACCTGTAGGCTAAAGTATGATTTCAACACTCTGAGGAGCTTGAGTGTTGAAATTGGACATATTAACAGAGTGGGATGCTTCCAGATATCAATCAGATTCAGGTTTGAAGCAAAGTGCAGTTTTGGATTAAGGTACTCCAAGTGAGTCTCTTATCTGTTCAGCTTGAAGTAGTTCTCTACATCATTAGGAAAAATGAAGAGGAAGCAGGACAGATAAAACTATTTTTGTGATTTGCTAAATATAAGTTTAGATTCATAGGCAGTTGGTGTCCTTTGAGATGTCTTAGAGCATCTGAGACATCCACGTGGAGTTAGAAGACAAAGGACCTTGTTTCTGGATCTGGCTGCCTGCCAGATGCTTTCTCTCACTCCCCTTCCTCAATAGGACAGAGACAGAAAATACGGTGAAATACCTCATGGTTTGAGACAGAGAGATCACTTATAAAGTGGCATCATGGACAAAGCAGACTCAATTTAGGGAAAACTGATTTAATTTATTGCCGATTACATAAGATCCACATTATAAGAAACAAAAAGAAAATTAAAACACCTCTTTCCCACCCCTTTTTCCCCAGGCCCAATGTCTCCACTCCCACCCCCTTTTCCCCTGCAGCACAGGGGCTGAGCTGGGCTGGGCTGGGGGCTGCGCTCAGCCCCTCCAGACCCTCTCTGCCACCCCTTCCTCCTCACCCATGGCCCTGCTCCAGCAAGGGCCCTGCCCCGGGCTGCAGCCCTCTAGGAACACCCTGCTTCCACAGGGGCTCCCCACGGCCGCAGCTCCCTCAGAAAATGTCCCCCTGCTTCGGCGTGGGCCCTCCCTGGGCTGCAGGGTGGAGATCTGCTCCAGCGGGGGCTCTGCAGGGCTGCCGGGGAATCCCTGCTGCCTGTGGGCCTGGAGCCCCTCCTGCCCTCCTCCTCCTGGGGCCTGGGCCCTCTGCTGCTTCTCCCTCGCCTTGGGCCTCCTCCTCGGCCTGTGCCTGCTCTGCCCTTTTGGAAATCTGTTTTCCCTGAGGCGCTGCCAGCTTGGTGCTGGGCTGAGCTGGGCCCTGCCATGGGGCCATTGGAGCCATGAGAGAGGCCATGGAGCTTCCGGCCAACACCTGCTCATGGGTAAACATGACATCGAGCTATAGGATGGCCAGTACCTGCCAGCCAAGGAGGTTAAACAAAGACGTTTCAAATATCACTAGAGACCTATGTTTCAGCACCTAAACTGTGTCTCTGGAGTTTGATTAAGAGTAAGCCATCTCAAAAGTAAGATGCAGCAGAACTGATAAATACTCCAGGATCTGTCAGTGACTGAAGGCCTGAATCATTTGTATTCTCTTCCTTGGTCTTGCAGAAGGCATAAGTTGTACATTCTCTGCCCTCATAATCTGCATAAATTTCATAGACTTTTTTTTTTGTTGTTGTTATTTTATTTTAAGATAATTTATCCATTTTCTTTCCCTGCCCTCTGTTATCCTTTATTTTGTGACAAACATGCAGATGCAAACACAAAAGGTGGACATGACTTTCAGCTTTTCACAAAATAATAAAAGAACATGAGGTAGGGGAAAGAAAGAGGACAAACAATACTCTTTTTATAGTCTTTTGATTAAAAGCATTGACAGCAACTTCACCTGAGGAAAGCTGTATTTTACGAAGTGCTTGTCTAAACACCATATGTTTATAGTCTGTCTCCTTCTAAGTTTCTGTATTGTTTTTCTAAAAAAAAGGCTTTGATTGTTTCAAACTATTCCTGTATCCCATGATACTAATTCTAGGTGGCACCATGTGAATGTCATAAAAGGTGAGGAAGGTCCATAAGATGCAAGAGTATAAAAACAATCCCTTTTCTTCCAGAGAAATGAAGTGATTCATATCTCATCAATTATTTCTCTCCAGGATTTTTGGCCTGAGAAGAAAAGACCTCCTTTTTGGAACATATGGGTGAGTCAAACTGCAATAGGAAGAAAGCACGCCTCAGTGATATAGTTTCAATTGCTCATTTATATTAATAAAAAACTACTGTAAACAATGCAGTTGTTTTGCTAATAATGATGCACCCGAATGGCTGTAGATGTCTGCATGAATATACAACAGGGTCTGTCTGATACATCCCATTTATGCTTTTATGCTTTTGCAAGGAACAATGAAAGTCTTATTAGATTCTTCTGCATTAACTTAATGGAAAAAAGAACATCTTCCTATTTTTTAAAAAAGGGAAAATATGATGTGTAAGGATAAAGTCACTCTGACTGCAAACTGCAATGGGATAAGAATAAATTGTAGCACATATCACCCTCCCAAATTTCCTGCCATATTTAACAAGTTCCACACTGACAAAAACAAGCATTAATATAGGCTGACAAGCTGATGGGAAAAGAATTGTATAGCCACAAATGACATCATGAGCATCTCTGTACTCTGTTACACTTCTTAGATTACATTTTTCATCTGAAGTCTTTTCCTATTATCCATGTAACAAAATGTATTCTACTTAACCAAACTTATTCTACAATAAAATCCAAAACAATAAAATGAAATATTTCTCTTCCTCTATAGGCAGTTGTACTAGACTGAGAAAACAAAACAAAACAAAACAAAACAAACAAACAAACAAAAAAACCGTTTGATATTTCTAGAACATATTTACAAATAAAGGAGAAGTTAATTATTTTCCTCTGTATGAACACAGAATAAAATAAATAAATTAATTGCGGACTGGACTGAGAGCAGCCCTGAGGAGGACCTGGGGGTGTTGGTAGATGAGAAGCTCAATATGAGCCAGCAATGTGTGCTCGCAGTCCAGAAAGCCAACTGTATCCTGGGCTGCATCAAAGTGTTGCCAGCAGTACAAGGGAGGTGATTCTCCCCCTCTGCTCTGCTCTTGTGAGACTACACCTGGAGCACTGCATTTAGCTTTGGGGCCCCCAGCACAAGAAGGACATGGACATATTAGACTGAGTCCGGAGGAGGACCACAAAGGTGATCAAAGGGCTGGAGCACCTCTTCTGGGAGGAGAGGCTGAGAGAGCTGGGGTTGCTAAGCCTGGAGAAGAGAATGTTCCAGGGAAACCTTACAGTGGCCTTTCAGTACCTAAAGGGGGGCCTACAGGAAATCTGGGGAGGGACTCTTTGTCAGGCAGTGAAGTGATAGGACAAGGAGGAATGGCTTTAAATTAAAAGAGGGTATGTTTATAGTAGTTATAATGAAGAAATTCATTACTCAGTGGCACAGGCTGCCCAGAGAAACTGTGGATGCCTCATCCCTGCAGGTGTTCAAGGACAGGTTGGATGGGGCTCTGGGCAACCTGGTCTACTGGAAAGTGTCCCTGCCCATGTCAGGGGGGTTGTAACTGTGTGAT
The DNA here is from genome assembly GCF_964035555.1 of Netta rufina. NCBI lineage: Eukaryota > Metazoa > Chordata > Aves > Anseriformes > Anatidae > Netta > Netta rufina. The sequence continues at coordinate 152,470,985 of NC_140124.1, forward strand.
CCTTAAGGGTCCCTTCCAACCCAAACCATTCTGTGATTCTATGATTCCAGTTAACTATGGTTTAAAAGGCCAGCCTTGTTCCTTCTAAATGTCAGTGGCAAAAATCCCCAGACACAAAAAGTGGCCATGCTGATTCAGAAAACTATCTGTTTAATCCTCCATTTCCAACTTCAGCTAAAAATGGATGAATGGGAACAAGTATGAGCAGAGCAAGCAGTTAAGGTACTTCGTTCTCAACCTCTGTTTAGCCTATTCGGTAACCCCTAGTGGGTCCCTGCTCTATTTATCCAATGTCCCGTTAAGCTAGTGAAACCTTACATTCATCAATTTCCTTTCTCAAGGAGTTTCATAGATCTACTACCTATTTTGTGAAGAACCAACACCTTCTTTACTCCCTTTGAACTTTTCTCTTACTAGCTTCATTTGATCGTCTCTAGTTCTTATACTGAAGACAAGCTCAAAAGTTGCTCTCTATCTTGCTTTGTGCCAATGACATTATAGACCTATTATATCCCCTTTGAATGACCTCTTTTCCAAACAGGAGAATTGCAGGCTACTACAGAAGTCATTATGCCAGCATTTCTCATGTTAAAACTCTTTCATATCTTTGATCATATTTATTGTTCTCCCTGACTCTTTTCCCCTTCTAATATACATTTTGAATGAGGGGAACAGAAACTGCAAACAGTATCTGAATTGTGGGTTAACCATGCATTCACCAAAGGAGCACTCTGAGTGCTATCATGGACTGTTGAATGTCATATTAAAATCTTCAACTTTTCAGACAGTTCTCTGGTGTGGGATATCTGGTTTTGTGATGAGAGTTTTCACATTGACTTTAATGGTTTTTGGGAGTGCCTTCTTGAATTTATTTGGTTTATCACTCAAGACTATGCCACACAAAGATTGTCCATCTCTTAGACAATTTATGGTTGTGGTGGGAATTTCACAGGGTAGGCTAATGGTTTGCTTCTGTCTAAATAATCTCTGTGATCACAGCTGTAAGAATAAACAGCATATACAACATAATTGTGTTGAGGATATGTCAATAACCATGATAAATCTACCAGGGTTAACCCATCTGGTTTTCTCCTCATGTAAATTTACTCACCTTCATTTTTTTTATTTTTTTTTTTAATTTTTATTTTTTCCATTCTGAGGAGTACTTCTAAAATAGCAATAAAACAAGTGTAACATTTTTTGTTTAATCATCCTTGAATTTGTAAGAGCTCTTAAAAGAGCTCTTTCAGACACACTTAGACTAAGGAAGTGTTGATACTAGCATTTAAGTTACTAGCAGTCATGTGTCTATTGTAAGTAAATTGTCCTCTGCCCTCAGCACAAAGACACCATTAAGCTAAGGAAATGAATATTATCTCCCCATTCATTTTGCTTTCTTGAATTCAGAGAATTTTACAAGTCCAGAGCTTTGATCCATCTTCCAAGTTTAGGATGGTATCCTTAAGGTACTCCCTGTGGTGTTCTGAACTATTAAATTCAAAACTGGTCTGTGTCCTTTTAAATCATTTCAGTCAGAATCACTCAGGCTTAATGTTTTCTGCAGTGATTAAAATACTATTTTAGTGAGTTTTTGTAATTTTTTATTGCTTTAATTTGTATTTTTTCTCCTTCTGTTGGATGTAACTCAATAGTTTCTGTATGACTTTATCCATATGCACAAAAGAAAACAATGGATAAGCAGAAAGCAAAAAGAGATTTTAGGTCTGAGATACCAGATTTACTGTATAAAAAGTACATTTCATAGAAGTGTGAAGATATTTTATAGAGCACATTAGAATCATATTGACATATGACCTGTTACCATTTGGGTTGAATTCACAGTGGTGGAGTACTTATTTTTCTACTATAATTCTTTCTACTATAATTCTTGAGCAAAATAAGTAAATGGTCACTTCTAGACATTTATTAGAAAAATAACAAAATACAGTTAAACTTAGGCCTGTTCCATAGAAGTTAAAAGTTAATGTACTTGAAATATATTTTCTTTTTTGTTAGGTACAAAAATTAGTTAAATTCTGGGCCTTTTCCTATGACCATCACCATGGCATTGTGCTAAATGCTATTCATTACAAAATCAATCTCCCTTCTCCTCATCAAAAGCCAATTTTGAGCTTTTCTAGGTAATACAGGTGTTAGATTGTACACTGTGGTCACCCTAGGGGAGGGCAGCATTTGCCAACAGTTGTCATAAGACAGTAGCTAAAATGTTGAAACCTTTTTCTGTATTTGGAAGATGAAATTGTGTATTTCCAATTACTTAAAGGTAATGCATACTGTTCTGTGAGACTGCTGCATTAACAGCAAGAGGAGCTTGAAAGTACTTTGCTACAAACGGTCTTTATATCTGCGCAGCTAAATTGTCACCTGGCATTAGTCAGCAGAACTTAATTGCCTCTGGAACAATAAAATTCAATGGACAAGAATTTGATTCATGGATTATCTTTTTCCCCCCTTAATTAGGACTTGTTTTCCTTTCATCTTTCAACAACTTCTTCTTTCCCATCTACATATGCTTACCCTATATGATAAAAGCAATTCCACAAATATTCTAGTCAGCCACATTTCCAGTGTTCAGCTGGTTTTAAAATTAAGCAAAACATGTTCAGCCAGACTTATTTCCAGACACTATTCCTCTCCTCCCCACCAAAGAAGTAATGACTTTCTATTTCAACAACTCATTCCAGACTACAAAACCAGATGGATTGCTCTCTACTACATGAGTGAACGTATTCTTGATCGGAAAGTAGCAATCATTGAATACATCATGTACAATGACACCAGGGAGGGAATTGTTCTTCATTCTGCCCAGCGAAGCGTGTTGGAACACCTGTTTCCTATCTTGAAAATGTTTCTGATGACTGCCAAAGAACTTAGTGCTGAAACAGCATCATTAAGTCAAGTTATCCTGCTTGGCCACCTGTTGAAAAAGAAAACTGCTGAGGCACTTCCAGATCTCAGCTGTTCCGGGGATGTTACACCTCTCCCTGTCTATGGGGAAATTTTCTTATCAATGAAAATGTCTTCAGTTTGAGGGAAGGGGAAGCAGAAAGAGAGATGTTCTAGTTTCTCCAAGCTTTATCTTATGGCAAAGAGTGTCCTTTGTTGAATAAATTTCCCAGAAAATATGAGAAGTGAATCTGAATACTGTTATATTGGAAGGCAATAATCTGAGCTCCATACACAGTAAGTGGAAATCCTGTACTTTGAGCCTGAGTTACATTAAAGAATGAGAACAGGAAAATTTAGGAAATATTTTGATAGTGTTTATTGTACTGTAAGAAAATTAAATTTAGATAAGACTGCAATAAACTCAAGACAAAGATATTCAGATATTGTTCTGTTTTGTTTCTGAATTAAACAAACTTTTTCTACAAGTAGTAGTGGGTATGTCTCATCAAATAAAATAATACATCAGAACTAATCCCATCCTGTGAATATTTTTCAACTTTTGGTTATTGCCAACATGTACTTATTTCTTGACTACTTCTCAATTCTTCTCTAGAGAATTAACCACTTAAGTAGGCTCTTGTAGACATATCTTCCATTCATTTTACAGAGTGCTCCCATTTTACAGGTGAGGAACTGAATCTCATATGCATTGATCAGAATGAGGCAAAAAATACCTGGCCAAATTTAAGGAAAGTTAAGCCAAAGCCTTAATTAAAAGTCAAAATTATACAAGTCCTACAAAAATGATACAAATAAATATGCCAAGTGATTTTGGTATGGCTGGTCGCTTTGATTCAATTGTGTTGAGCACATTGATAAAGTAAACAAAGGCAAAAAAAAAAAAAAAAATCTAGTAAGCCAACATAATAAATAATAAGAAAAATAGTAATAAATAGTAATGCAGGGAATTTCTCCCCACTAGGAACTCAGCTGTTAGATGTACCATATAAAACTCAACTATTAGATGTATTGTATCATAGTATTCAAGTGTACACGAAAAAAGTTTTTGCAAATTGGAGAGACTACATTAGTTTGTATATTAGGGCTTAGCTCCCAGCCATGAGTACTATGGCACTGTGGAACAGAAGGAACACTATAGAAAAGGTATTGCTTGAAACATTTTGAGATGAGACTAGACAGATCTTGAGAAAAATATATTGGTGAGAGCAATATTTCCTTAAAAGAATTAGCTGACCTACAAGGTCCCCCTCCCATCTCTGTCTTCTCATGTCATTTTACAGCTCTCCTTCCCTTTTCCTCTCACTACTTCCCTTTCTCTGATATATATTTTAAGGTTATAAATATGTAGCTGCTTAATGGATACAGCAAAAAATCCCACTGCCAGCCAGAGAAAAAACACTTATTTTACCACCATGCTGTGCATCGAGTTGAGACAGAAACAAAAATACACCAGATTGTGAAGTTAGGAAGGAACAAAAGCATAAGGAAATGTTTTGTTTTTAAAGAAAACCTTTCAAAAATGTTTCCAAAATTGAGCATGAAAAGGTGAAAAAGATGTTTAACAGTGTTGAAGTTTAACAGCGTTGAAGAGACCAAAATTTTCTTTCTCATCTGTTCCTTAAACTATTAGCTGTAATAAAAAGTCACCTGTCAGCAAGGATGGAAGTGTGGCTGGTGCATTTGCTATCAGGAATAAGAAGAGAAATGAACTGGGATGGTTGGAATTTGCAACTGCCAATAGTATGAACATTTCTGATTTGTTCTTTTGTCACTCATAAGGCAGAATTGTGAAGACCAAGGTGCAGCATGTCTATTGAGCAGGTCCTTGTTATTGGCTGTTGGCAGTCAATGGCCATTGATGTATGAGTTCTCAAAAATGCTAAACATGGTATTGACTGGCCACTTCTGCTGATGAACTGGCACCTTAGCCCTTAGTGTCAGCCAGTTCATTAGCCAAAATGAGTCTAGTTCCACCAAAGCTCTTATTAAAATAAAACAGTTGTCTGGCTATTTGTTTCAAACTGTGGAAGTCTGTCGGTTTATAAGGAACTAAAGACTTTGTTATATAATGAAGCAGGAGTGAATTCATGTCATTGATGATTTTTACAGATACTGGGTTCTCTGCCATTGACATTTGAGAAAAAAACTGGCGAGAAGGAGCTCACGGAACAAAAATGAAGCTGAAAATCTGAATCTCTCAAAAAGGGGAAAAAGGAAGTGGAGGACTGCTTTAAATTTGGAATAGTGAATAACAAAAGAAAAAAACAAAACAACAACTAATCAGCCACCACCAACAAAACACATCTGGAAATGACATTAGACAGTTAAATCAGAAAATACCAACATTTAACTCAATTTGCATAGTCTTTAATTAGCTATTGAGAATTCAAGTTGGGTTTTATTGTGTTGAAAATAATTGAAATTCAAATATTATCTGGAAATTACTATTGCTATTTGATATCTCTCATTAGAGAGATCTTAAAATACACTTATCTGTTTACTTTCAGCATTTTTTTTTCTTTTCTTGAAGGAATAAACTTCTGACAGAAAATACTTATTTTTGGTATCACCAGGCTGTGAAGCATAGCCCATAGAATTGCTAGGCATCAGGGTGTGATAATACAGTGTCAGACAGGTGGAAATGCTGCATCATGGCTATTGGCTGTCACCAAACACATTAACAGTGGTTATACCATCATTTTCAATGACCAGGGGAGGTCTGGAATGCTTTATCATTTCAAAAAATAGGTCATCAAGTAAATAAATCTGTGGTGAGTATTATGTAGGTCTCTACAGTTTATCATTACAAGGTTACTCTACTTGATGTCTGCTTATCATCACTACAAGAGAGCTAAAACAAGATTTTAAGCTATGTTTCCAGTATAACCAGGCTCCTCTTTATCTGTGCCACTCAACCAGAGCTCTTCATTCCACTGCAGACCCATGACACTTTTGAAAGAGTCTTGAAAGTAAGTGAAAATGTCATCACTTTTCAAAACACACTTGCATATACATTCCTGCATTTGGCAGAAATGTTACTGCCGGCTGGTGGATAAAAATGAGAGATGACCCCTGATGGCTGTTACTGTATGATTAGAGTGCTTGTAATTACAACAATGAAATTAACATTTTTGTAAAGCAATAACATTTTGATTATGAACATACTAAGTAGTTTATTTATGTATCATTATCCCTGATATGCAACTATCAAGCACTAAGAGGATTTCAGATACTTTTCATTTGACAAACTGGAGACACACTACCCTACAATTGATTATTCATAGATCCTTAAATCAAACATTTTATTGGGGACGTGTGTGTTGCTGTTACTTTCATAGAAAATGTGTGCATCTATAACTATTTGGAGTCAGTGAAGCACATTCTGACATTGGCTGAAGTTTTCAGTCAAATATTAGATTTGATTGCTTCACATACAATCAATTGAACTTTAGTTGTTACAGTCGATAAAGCCAGCAGGATGACTCAGATCATGCTGTAATAGCCTTGTAGGCTATTCCTGCCCGAACAGGAGTGCTGATACTATTTGGAACCCTAAAGGTGTGCATGACACCTTCATATATGATATAAAACTTTAGGAGACCTGTGCTTTTTTTCTGGAGAAACAGTGATGTGAGTGGAGTGATGTGTTTACAAAGCAGGGGTAGGTACTCCGTGGTGTCCTAAGAAGCACACAACCATGGTGGGTGAAAAGAATATGTGGACAAGAAAAGAATACACATGCTAGCACACTTAATACAGTAAGCATATGAATTCAAATGTTCTTGATGAAATAACAGTTATTCAACTTTCCTAAACTTGATGATAAGAGTATGTTTATATTTCAATGGAAAAAAGCTGACTGTTCCAATGTTTCCTGCTTTCCTAGTATATGAGTCAACTTTCACAGTGACTATTCAAAAGTGTTTTATTGTTGTTGTTTTACAGTGCATTTGGATCTCTAACATTGAAATAATTTATTTTATTCTTGAAAATAAATACAGTTGGAATAAGAAATCAGAATTCTGCATTCTAAAGTACTAAGATTCACAAATAAGTAACTTTGAATTTATCAGCTCACAAACCATTGTGACAGTGGTGCATCTACAGAAGATGTGTAATTATTAAGGCCTAGCTTATTAAGCACATTTGGAAATTGGCTGAATTGCTTGATTTGGTAAAAAATTACATGCTACATTTAATCAGCCCTCCTTTAAGGAACAAATGTCATTAAACACCACTTAATTAGCTGTTCCTACATCCCCACTGTGTGAAAAATTGTATCCTTGATGACTACAAAACATTTTTAAGGTCAAATGTAGTGAATAAAAATATCATTGAATGCCCTCTGGTAATAGTCTACATAAAAGTGCAGCTCATTTCCATTAATTGAAAAGATTAGTTCTGTATCACAGTTAATCAGAATCTGATGTCTATACTGTACAGATAGAGAAGACGTTCCATAGTTAAGCTTAACTTTTCCTTTCTCAGTTGTTTATAAGACTGTTAATTTTTCATGGTGGATAGAAATGAAAACACCTTGCTCTATCAATTTAAGATTCTTCTTTTATTACACCAGAGTGCCAGGTTTGTAGTGGGGACAAATGGCCAGTGAAAAGATAGAATCACAGAATCATAGAATATCCTGGAGAGTACCCACAAGGATCATCAAATTCAACTCCTGGCTCCACACAGTACCACCCTAAAATTAAATAATATGTCTGAGATCATTGTTCAAATTCTTCTTGAACTCCGGCAGGCTCGGTTCTGCAACCACTTCCCTCAGGAGCCTGTGCCAGTGCCTGACCACCCTTTGGCTTAAGAACCTTTTCCTAACATCCAGCCTGAACCTCCCCTGTCACAGCTTCATGCCATTGCATGAATAGGAATTGATCGTCTTGGAAAGTCATGATTTTTCTTCTCCCTCTTTATTTTTTATTTATTCATGTATTTTGTCTCTGTGATTAATATAATTTCTCCTTCTGTGACTGCATGGGATTTGATATTTATCTCATTCTTCAATATTCACCCATTTAAGCCTTTCCTGCCTATTTCTTGCATCTCTCTGCCACTCACTATGTACTATGCAATGCTATCTGCCTGAGACTCCAGCCGGGTTATTTCACCTCTGAATATTACTCCTTTTTAGAAAATCTGTGTGAAGAACCAGATTTTTTGGCAAGCTGTAGTGAAACAGCTGATTGATCTGCATCACTGGTGCCATCCCCTGATGCATAAATCAGAATAGAAAAGAAAGAGGTGAGATACTAAGATCAAATTTTATTTTTAGGTAGGAAGCTATGACAGGTGTTGTGGCTTGTGACAAAAATTTCATCTGCTCTCTGAGCAAACTGTGGGAGGGATGTCAGTATGATTCTGGCAAGAACTGCAGTATAGATCCTAGCAGCCTTGCACACAGTCAGATTTCCTTAGCTAGTAGGAAAGTCTTCAGTATTACCTGAAAAATGTATCAACCCAAGGTTTCATGGTGATAATTAGTTTCATAGGATGCACACATAAGAAGACCATTTTTCTTCTGGATATATTCCTACAGACATAACCTCTAGGACACTGAATTTGCCAGGGTTATTTAATGGAAAAAAAAATTACTTATGTGAGTTATTCAGTGGCTTTATTTCTTTTGAGACAAAAGTGGATGAAAAGGTGGAAAGAATTACTTTATTCCACAGCATGCCTCCTGTATTTTGGGATTCTGCAGGAACTTTTATAATTTCTTATTAAAAGAAAACAAATGAAAACCAACCAACCAAACAAAACACTGTAGTCTTAGTCTAACTCTGCAACACCCTTGGAATTCAGGGCACTTGAGGATACATTGGTACCTAAGACTTTAGTAACAGCTCTATAGACCCAAGCAGGTTTTCTGTCAGCCTGGCTCCATTTCTGGGAGGTTCTTGTCACAGCAGCTTTTCTCAGAGGGCTCTGCCTGTTCCCTCTCCATCTCTTCTTCTACACAATCAAAGAAGCAAGCCTTGTTTTACTCCTCTTAATTGATTGAAAACATTTGTTTTCAAAGAGTTGTATCTGAGCAATGGGTTCATATGAGAGACTTTCCCATTTTCAAGGTTCCTTTCTCTTTATTTTTTTTTTTTCTTCAAAATTGTGACAACAGAGTGTTTACATAAGAGAGAAAGTACTGAGTGTTGTCTCATGGACAATCTTTTGTAGTCACAAATAGTGGATGCCTCTCATGGGATCCTTAAAATATGGTTTTGTAGCACGGTTTCCTTTTTCCTGTTGTAATTTTTCGTAATTTCTTAAGCTTTAAGCAAAGTTAAAGGGTACAGTTGTAAGAAACACTCAGTTTTAAGCACTCAGAATGTATATGTTTAGTTGCAATCTCTAGAAGAAGAACAGCAACAACAACAACAACAACAAAAAAAGAAGGTACAGAGAGGTATTTTCTTTGTAAATTCAGAAATTGGATTTTTTAAAAAAACTTTCTCAATAAAATCAACATTTATGTAAATTAAATTCTTCCCAATGGAAGCATTTTCCCTTTTTTTTTAGTTACTGTTCTATTTTTGTCAGTGCACAACTAACTGCACCGAACATTCTTACAGGTATGCAAGGAAAAATAAACTGTAGTGTCTTCTTTTTCAGAGGCCAAGCAAGGTTTAGTGGTCATGGTTCTGCTGAGACCTAAAAAGTAATGTTCTGTTTAGATCTGGATGTAATGCCTTAAGTTTGCAGTGAAGAAAAGTAAATGTATTACTGAAGGGGAAATGTAGGGGTTGAACAGAGGGAGACAAATTCTGTGAATAAATTATTATTTATATAAAGGTTACAATGTAATAAATATTATAAACATAAATATTTATATGTCTCAACAAAGTTGAAAGAGACAGATTAAGGAGAAACAAAACATTCATTTGTATGAGAATATAGACCTCACTCTTCTTTTCTCTCCTGATAATGGAGTGTCCCAGGCATATTTTTGCCAAGCGTGAAAAAAAAAAAAAAAAAAAAAAGTTGATCCCAAATGTTCTTCAGTTTCTTACAGGGCAAAGGTCTCACCCCTGAGTCCTTGTTATCTGCTGAGTTCTTCTGAAGTTAGCAAATTCCTTTAAGCAGGTCTCTGGCTTGATTCCAGTAAAATTCCCCAAAGACTCTAATAGGAGTGCTCCTAACTAATCTGATATAAAATAAGTAAGAACAAACTCTGTGATGTTAAATTGTAACAGATTTCTTTTTCAACAGCAGACTGCCTTCCAACTGTCCCTTTGGTCTCATGATGATGAAATATAGAATGTCATAAAATAATACTTAAGGCCCAAATATTCTGAGGCTTAATATTGAAATGATTTGCAGTATGAACTCTTCATTGGTGCTATGCTTTGGTTTTGTTTCTTCTCTGTTTTCTAACTGTATCTCTTTTGTCTTTGCTGATGTAGGCATCGCAAGCTGAGTTTGAATACTGTAAACAAGCACAAGCCTCATGCGGTAAATTCGTTGTGATTTTTTTTATGCTTGCAGTAGGCTTTGGGTTTTTTTGATAGTTTGTTTCATTTTTATAAGTAACATGAAAAATGCTTAAACCAGAAATGACCTCAAAAAAATTCTGCTCCATTTTGCTCTGTGAACACATTAGTCTTGCTGCAGACTATCAAAATACTCCAAAAGCATTGTTTTTATGCAGTGCAATTGTAACATAGATAATATGGTATAATTGCTAATAACTTCAAATACATACACAACTGTATATGGACAGTGTTTTGGATCTTATCAATATGGAAGTGTTCTTCTGTGTTATTTTTTATAGTCTACTCTCAAAGGAAATTTTTACTACAGGAAATATTTGACATGAAAGCTCACAGGTTCTTTAATCAATCTGGAACATTTTGTAGACTTCATCTCTGCTATCTTTTTTTTTTTTTTTTTGTATAAAAAATATTACATTTAAAAACTTTCCTTCCTGCTGCATCAGATTGTTCAATGAAATGGAGCTTAGGTAAAGACAGCGTTGTTTCCTCGTGTCCAGTCTGAATCTTCCTCACTGGGCTTTCTCCAGCTTCCAATCATTATCTTGTGCTGTCAGGCTCTTGTTTATTAAGAACACAGACCAGGAACCACTGTTGCAGGTATTTTATAAACACACACACAAAAAAAGCACAATTCTAAAAAGACACAAAATTAGCTCTTTCCTATCTGTGCTTCTGAGCACAGTAAGGCGTCAAGTGTTTCCCATTTCCCATTCCCATAAACTTTCATCCCTCTTCATTATGATTAAGGTAAATTAACATAATATGAGGGAAGCTCTGCACTGTTAATGATACATTAGCACATGAGTTCATGGAAATGAGACAGACTTCACTATAAATGTGGTATCTCTCTTCACTTTCTTGACATCAGTCCATCTTCTTCCACTAAGGTTAACATTATGTATTTATTTTTTAAATACATGCAGTTTATTTAAGTTTTACACAATCTTCCAGTTTGTGTGTGTCTATCTGTGTACCATCATAATCGGGAGCCAACGCTAATAATGGCTATATCAGGTTGTCTGAAAATTAGAAGTATCTTATGTGATTTAAATTAATTATTAGACATTCACCAATCACTGAAGTTATATTTGCCAGTCTGTTTGGACTACATCTGGCATAGAACACAGAGGGGAAAAAAAAAAAAAAAAAGAAAAGGATTGTATTTTGCCACAGGCTGTAATAGACTCTGTATAAATAAATAGCTAAAGCATGCATGTAGATTCACAGTCTGTAAGTCTGTGTCTGGAAGAGGTATCTGGGAAGCTTGCAGCCTGTCCCTGGCAGCCTGAAGTCCAAATTAAAGAACAAATGCAGCAAGAATATGTAACAATTATTCTGACTACTTGGGAGCTTGAACTGTAGGTACCAAGATATTATTTCATTCAGGTACAGAAACATGTCAAGAATAATGTTTCCAAGGCATTATCGTTCCTGATGCATGACTCACAGCTGAGGGACAAAGCAGGACAATCCTATAAAATCTCTTTTCCAGTAGATTCCTGATCTCCCAATCCAGTAATGGGGAATACTATGAACATGTATTTTTGAAACAAACAAACAAAAAGAGCACCATTCACATTCATCTTCTGTGTGGGATTCTATGATTTTGTGATCCATTGAGGCTGTCTACTAGCATATGAGGCAGCTATCATCTTTAATAATTATCTAATAGTTTGCTTAATAATAGCATATTTCTGAACAATGCTATTTCCTGAAACAGCCTTCACATTTGCCAGCATAAAGCATGTTTTGGCTGGTTTTGTCTTTAAGACCCCTGGAGGCCCTTTACTCTGATTGATGCTGCTGAGTTACCTCATGAACAATAGCACTGAATAGGACTGTGAGACCTCAGAAAATAATGTTTTGTCATACTAGCTCCAGGACATTTTGTTTTGTAAAAGAGATCCAAACCAAAACCAATCCCTTCCCCTCCCCAGACAAAGAAGTGTGACCTTCTGTCCTATTGTTGTGGCAGACAAGTGGGTATTGGGAAAACTCTTACAATTAATTTGCCTTGTGGTAATCAAACTGACTCTCCTGTCTAATATTGTTCCTGTGCTATTCTGGGGGGTAAGTCACTTTGTAATATTTCTACAGAAGATATTTTTTTTTTTACAATGGCAAACTGCTGATTTATTTTTCTTTTATGCTAAGGGATGCAGTAGATTTGAAGACTGATTTATTTTGTCTGTATTAATATGGGCAGCATCACATGGTTTAATGATTAAGTATTTATGTGTGAGCATAAATTACTTTCTTTGCTCTAGATAACAACTGATTATTTTTCACCCCTGTTATATTTGAATTATGAAAGATAGTAATTTCTTTAATCTCTAGCATATCTCGCTATGAAAGGCTTTATGCATTTATTTCTCCTGGTTCAGGGATGAAGTGATCTTTTAAGACAAACTAGGATGTATAGCTGTCAGAAAATCTTTTTTTTTTTTTTTTTAATAGCTGTCAGAAATCTTTTTTTTTTTATTATTATTATTTTTAACATATTTTAGAAGAAAAAGCAATGCAAAGAAAAAATATTTCTTCTGCCTTGTTTTCTTAAAAGTTAAATTCCAGTGGATACACAAAAATGTTTGGAAGCCATTGGGAATATCAGAATATCTATTTGCTTAGAAGGGATATTTCATTCTGTTGTGTTCAGTATCCAATGCTTTAGCAAGCAGACAACTCTTCCTTGTCTGGCAAGCTAGACTTGTCAACAGGTGCTGTATTAGACTTCAGAAAGGTGGGAGTTCAAATCTACACTGAACTATGTGAAAACTCTGTAACTTGACGTTTTGTAGTTTCTGTAGCCAGTTCTCAATTCTTAGTACAAATTAGGGTAGCAATTCTAGTGCTAAATTGGCACCCACTAGTCAAGATGACTTGGTCTCCTTTGATTATAGAGGAAAACAGAACTGAGTCAAGTATAGATAGGAAGATATTCTGTAAAAACATATTCTAATTCAGATGAATTCTATACACAGTTAGAATCTGATCAGATTGCTGGATGCTGTTATCCAGTTCTATATATTGTTTTTAGAAACTGATTTTTTTCAGTAACAGCTGATGAAATTCACTCCTTATGCTTTGATCCTCTTTATAGTTTATCTCTTGATATAGGCAGTCTTTTGTTTATCTGAGAATTTGCACATGTTCACTCACATTGTGTATGCATCTCAGTATTTTCACCTATCCACTCCAGAGCAGTATGTGCTATTGGATACCAACGTATTTACCTCATCAGTGTATATTTGGATGATATATATTTGGACAATGCATCTTCCTCTGCGATTTTGCTATTTCTGCCAACCAAGAGGACATCATCCAAACACTTAAAATGTAAAATAGAGTAACAGGGATCTTTGCACAGGCAGCTACAGCCACGTTAAATTCATTGCTTTCTCTTCAAATTAGGATTTTTCCCTTGGGCACTATGATGTGGCTGATCTTAGTATGGCCTACTGGTTCTAGAATTGAAAAAAGGTCATTATGGAGTGCAAACACTGTTGGTAACATACTGCTATATTAAACTTCCAGATGTCAGCTTTGGCAAAGGAAGCCATCAACAATTCATTACATTGTAAAAACATTTTTCTTGCCGATCCATTTACGATGAAGTATTATGTTGCCCTCTTGACAGGTAATGCAATATTACGTTAAGTATAAATAAATCAAAAATACAGATATAGTTGCTTGAATTACAATGGCCATTAATGACATTTTGGGAACAAAGAGCGAATTCAAAGTCTGACTTATGTTTCTTGTTACTCCTGCCTGGTGTTTCTGAGGTGGTCTGAAGTCCAGGGTAGCGAAGTAGAGCTTCAAGGGAGCAGATGGCGTGCTCATTGGGCAACCCATCTGGAGACACCATCCCGCACATTTGCTCTTCTTTTTATGAAGACTAATGGGGACTCCAGTATGGAAATACCACTGGCCCTCCTCTGACAATGAAATTAATTGTTGCCTAGAGTGTGAGGGGAGTGGACTAGCTGGGTGTTCAGTTTCTGAAGGTGCAGCTGTTGCACCCGCCCAAATTCAGCTGGGTACCTTACTGTAATAACCTCTCCCAGCAAATGTTCGTGGTGATGCTGCTCTAAAGCTTATCAGCTACAATTTGTTCCAAATTGATTTTTCTCTGCCAGAGAAAAGGAAAGTATACACTAGATAAACAGATCTATCTTTAAGCAAATGTAACCTTCTAAAAGGAACTTGTTAACAGATAACCAACATTTTTTTCCTGCTATTTGCTTTTAGATGGATACCTATAATTAGAAGGGAGAGATCTTTTTCCAGGTTAATCCATTCCATAAGAAATGAAAAACTGCAGTTAAAAAATGATGAATATGTCTCAGGAATAGGCTAAAAAGGGCTTTGAGCTGTAATATTTAAACTTGGTGATTCATGATAGCAGAATACTTAAACTGCATGAAATGTACTCATCTTTTGAACTTGCTGTTTTGCTAGCATCTCAAATGATGGATTCAAACATCTTCATAATCCACTAGTTAATTATAATCTTCTCTCATTGTTTTGGAAGTACATTTTTTATTTTTTTTTTACTTGCTAGTTTATTACTTGTAATACATTAAAAACAGGGTATTCTCTTGACCTGAAGTGCTGGAAAAGCAATATATGAGAGTGAAAAAGCAGTAGTTGTAATTAATTATAGATGTAGACATGATGGAGGATGCTCTGCTAGTGTATATTGGCATAGCCCCATTGAAGTCAATAAAGTTTACATCAGAAGAAGATCTGATTCAACAGGCCTTGGAAGATGTGCTGGGATTTTCACAAATGTGAATAGAGACAGAGCTCTGAAAACAGCAGATTGCCTGATACTGTGTTTGCATTTATGCTATTGTAATTCACACCTGATTGTGTAAGCAGTGCAGAAGTAATTATTTTTTAATGTCCTGGAAAGGTGCCCAATTGAAAGGCTATCAGCTCTAGAATTTTGCAAGAATATAAAGCTTGTTGAAACCTAATCATGGTGTCTTATAAGACGGTAAAGGTCATCTTTTTGAACATCAAAGAAAGAAGTACATCAAAGTGTACCTTCTGATGTCATAGAAGCTGGTTAAACAGATTCGACAGTTATCCTGTAATAAGCTTTGAATAACCATCTATGCATAAATGGGGTAGAATATTTTCAGTCATTGGAACCTTTCTAAAATTACCTGGAGTGAACCAGTGGTAGGTCTAGTTCTTATCTCCCCTTAGTTTTACTTCAGTGTATCTCCACTCACTTCAGTAGGAATATATTGGATTTACATCATGTAAAGGTAACTCAAAGCATGTATTGTAAGGGCAAAGTGACAGAGAGATCATTTCTGATAAATCACAGAAGAGCAGTAGGGAATAATCGGATAAAGACTTTCAAATATTAGTAGAAAAACAGGGCTGATTTTGGTTCCACTCTGTGAGTCAGAATGCTTTTTCCTCCTGCTTTGCAATCTGACTACAAGGAGACCTACTTAGTGAGGACTTTTTGGCGAGGAGACTATTTTTATAATGCAATGATTCATGCCTCCTGTTTCATCTAAAGTGTTATTCTGTGCTAAGAAAGGGGTGCAGTATGGCATTCTGGGTGCCAAAATTACCTGTAGAAAAGAGAGGTCTACAATCTCTCAGTAGAAGAGGAGCTTATGCTTGTTGCTTCCTTCAGTGATTTTTGTCATTTTCAATAAAGAAACTGTCCCACAGCCAAACTCCATAATCATACAGGAAAGAAGAAAGAATGAAAAACACTGTGCATTAGAGATCAACATTGAAAATTACCTTATTTATTTATTTCTACCTTCAAGCATGAATGTCAGTGGCGTTAAGTCCAAAGACTTGATTTGCAGTTACAGGAAACTCTTCCTGTCTTTCTGTTGAAGCCAGGTGAACACAGAACTGAAGAGGACACCTTGAGTGAATAACCTGGTCCTCTGGTGTTCCAGGGAGTTGCACAGAACACCTTATCTCTTTGGGAAGTGGAGGTTTAATTAGATGTAGCTCTGTTGAAGGTGAGCATGGTACCATGTATGCTGTTGGATTAGAAGTGACAGAGAGAAGAGTCTGAGGAAGGTGAGGTGGAGCACCCAAGGGGAGACCACAGAGGGAGAATGATGGAGAAATGAGGTCTCTGGCAGAGACAGACAGTCCCTGCTCTATGCAGGAAACAACTAACTCCTCTGCTTTTCCCACTATTCCCCTGGAAGCAACAAGCTAGACCTGACATGCAACAAGGAGGCAGACAGACTCTTCCTTTGATTTTAGTAAAGCAGGTCAGGTATCCATATCATTTCAGTTTTCAGCATGTACAGGCTAATATCCATCCAGTGGAAATCCACAGTGTTTAGCTGTGCAATTACTAGATGAATGTGTCCCCTTGTCTTTGCATCTTTGATATCTGTTGCCAAAGGAATTACTATAATCTCACAAACAGGTTGCTCTGAGTTTTAGTAGGGAAAACCTAGACTCTGGAATAATTGTCATGAATATAACACACAAATAATATAACACACAAAGGTGATTGGGTAGAGGGACAGAAAAAAAAGGGAATGTCTCTGTATGGATGCATATATCCATAAAAAGACACTTTGTTAGTCTTGATAAAAGCAGCTGAGACCACCACATTTTGCCAGCTGAAGACACGTGCCTCTTACTTTACATTCATAAGGGTGACCATATATATAGCCTTTGTGCCATTTTGCATTTCTCTGATGTATCACAGCAATACATCATCAAAATACCATTCCTCTGATAATATATTGCTGTGTTATGCTGCTAAAGTGATTTTGCTTGATGAGACACTCAAGCAATACATCTTTAGACAGATGAACTGTAACAGCAATGGCCTCTCTGTCTGTCACATGTAAGGGAGTATGGGGAAATAAAAGATATTGTGGCAAGGGCTGGTGAGGGGTGCAAGGTTTAGCATGTGCCAAGCTATGCGGAACATAAGGTATGCTTACCAGGAAATACACAATAAGTTACTTAACGGACAGATTAAATGTGTTTGCCATGGGACCTTAGAAAGCAAGTATTTGGGTACTGTGTATCTCTGGTGGAGTGGCCTTACTGAAGTCAACATCAAGAAGTATCATGAGAAAATCCAGTGTATATTAAAATGATGGCTTTGATGAATATTCCATGTGGCTGAAAAGCATTGGATTCCCTTAAGAACAAGCCAATGCATTTGAGCTGCAGCCCAGGGGACCCAATTTCACATCTGGTTTGGATAAAATGAGTTTGTCACTTCCTCCAGTGAGTCTTCATTCACCTGTTCTGCAGTACAGTAGTTTAAGGCAATTAGAAAGTTGTGCTCAAGATCAAAGGAACTCCCTGCTGCTGAGTTTCCCAGCATTAGCAGGGCAGTGTGTGAGAAGCTCAGTGATCTTAGAGTCAGGAGGCTCTTGCAGAAGACTGTACATAAAGGATGTTACAGAAAAGACACACTGAGATTCTCCCTTGTACTTACTAAAAATAAACAAATCGAGTTTCAGGGAGAAGCATGTAATTCAATTCAAAGGCATATTCTTCTTTTTAAATTGCTCAAAGAACAATGTTTTTCATTGAAAACTGGATAACTCACTAGTATAATTCATTGCTACAGGAAGGTGTTGTGTCAATACCACTGGGGAGCTTTGTAGATTTAAAAATAGAGTTGGAACATGCAATAATCACAAATAGCAGTGGTATTACAACAGCAAGAGTACAACTATGAGAGCTATCAAATCTCATTTTTAAGGCATAGTGTGACCCACTGAGGTTAGACAAAATTGTCCTGTAAGGTATCATACAACACAATCAGATTCACTATAATAATTTTGGACTCTCTTCTGAAGCAGCTTCACTGACAATGGTTACAGATGGGGACTTGTTCCATCTAGTCCATTGATCTCTTCCTAAGTAACAATTTTGTTGTGCCTAGAAATAAATTCAGGGAAATGTAAAAGCTGCCTAAAGTACTGAGTGAGCAATGCTAAGCATAGAAAATTAGGTTTTCACAATCTGTTTTCTCTACATGTAAAATAAACAGAGGTAGCATGACTGATAAATGAATAATGCTTAGGTCTTATGTAGCACCTCTTATCAGAGCAACTCTGAACACACTGAGGGGAGTACCTGAATTAATTGTAGGATGCCATTGGGACAGATATGTTTGGCTATACACATTTCAAAACTTGGTAAATTATTTTGTGCGTTTCCACTTAGAGTAGCATCCAGAAGCATACAGCAGTCCCCTCCAATTCTAAATGCCCTAGGTGTGCCTAGATGCTCAGGGGTCCTGTCTAGCTAAGTGTACAATTTTTGTCAAGTGACAAGAAATGTGTACAGGCGGGTGGGAGAAACAATAGTCAGTGGGGGCATGGGCTGAGATTTCTGGACTTCAGTTGCACAGCTAATTCCAAGTTTTCTGTAGGCATACAGAATTTATGGATAAGGTTTTCATCTGCGCTGAACAACATAATTATGGAGCAAGAAAGTTATTTACAGAGTAGAAATCTCTAAAGTATTTTTATTTCTCTTGGAAATGACTTTATTATTATTATTATTATTATTATTTTATTTATTCACAAAACACTAAAATAAAGGAATGACTTATCTTCAAAAGGAAGTTGTGAAATATCTTTGACCTCTTCATTCCTTATACCTGTACTTCTAATAGGCTGTGATCTTAAGTAAAGTATATTTCACACTATGTATCACTGTTAGAAAACTTGCTGTACAACAACTGCCATGTTCAAAACCACAGACAAGGAAAAAATGGGGGCTGTGGGAGATATAACCTATCTAGTGATCACTCCAACTGACACTAATGAGTCTATGGGGAACATGTACAACTCTACATAGAGCTACTTTGTTGTTGTTGTTGTTGTTGGAAATATTTCTTTCCAATTTATATCTGTCAGCAAGCCCCCAAATTATTTTCTAATAATTTTCTTAAATTTGCCCTGAAAAGATAACTTTCCATTGCACACATATTCATGATATATTTGTAGATCACACCCATTTACTATGTAAAAACTATGTAAAAGTCTGTACTTGGAACATAGGGTGCTGAGTGCTTGAAAATCTGTAGGTCATATAACAAGACTCTGTCACTTTCTGTAGCTTTCAGACAAATAGTAAATGACTGAAGGCAGCATACTGCTTACATTTTGCAAAGCTGGGACAGAGCAAACTCCACAGCACAGCAGGATGCATTTGCAAAGACAAAGAACAGGGAATATTTATTTCTAAATCTTCACTTGCCGTTATAACTTGTCATAGTCTATGTCATGTAGAAAATGTTAATGAGAAGTTCAGTGAGTTCAGTAAAGTAAGTTATAAAGATTCCTAAAAATATTTTCCATTTTTATGGCCAGTTAAAAAAATAAAAGCTAGAAAACTTCGCAGTCTTATGCCTCTCCTCCCCAGGCCATTCCCCCATTTGGAGTTAAAAAACAGCCTGTAACCTTGTGGAGGTATTTTAGTGTTGTCTTTGTCCTACTGGCCTTTATTAATTCTTTCCTCTGTACAAGGCTTACAAGATTTTTATTTATTTTTTTTTCCATACCATACCATTTATTTTTTTTTCCATACCATCGTGGAAACTACCTTATGGTAGTTTCCACGATGGTTGTAATGCCTTTTTTTTTTTCTTTTTTTTTTTTTTTCTTTCTGCTGAGTTATTGGTAAAATCCAAATACATATGAAAAATAAACACCAATGACTATGAGTTAAAAACCATTTTAGTAGCCTAAGAACCAATAAGATGCATAACCATGGGCTAATCTCATTTCAGGGAAGAATTTAAGTGAGTGTATAACTTTTCTTATCTGTCTAAATGTGTTTCTTTGGTTTTATTATTTATTTCTTTTTTACCGAATGAGACAAAGGTCAGTCATAGAGGATTAAACAGCTATTTACATAGAATAAGCTCAGGCAGTTTATACTTAGGTCAGACTTTCAGAGCATAGTGTTCAGTAATTCTCCACTTCTCAAAATGTAAAGTGAGTATAATTAAAAACATAAATAAAAATCTACTCCATTTCTGCATTCACTTGCATATGAATAAATGAAAATATAAACAGATCTGAAATAAAATTGTATTTATATTGAATAGAAAATTCCATTATTATAATACTGAATCTCATACTGCATTTATATATGCTGTCATATAAAACGTAGTATTCTTGAATACTTGTATTTTTATCCATCTGTAATACTGCAGTTTGGGTGGCATTTGTCTAACATATTATAAAATATCAAAAAATATACACATGTACAAGTACCTATAAGCATTTGAGTACACTTCTCTGCTTGTCCAGAAGAGCAGAGGTCTTCCATCAGTCCTGTAGGCCACTCAACAATCTCCTGTCAGAAGAACAGGACACACCCTGAGGCATTTAACATAGTTCTAGATGTCAACAAGCTTAAAAGACAATGAGGGAAGCATACAGCCACAAAAAAAAAAAAAAAGGGTTATTCTGAAGTCAGAGATAAAAGTCAGCTCTTCTGCTCTTCTGGAATTTGATTTATCTCATTCTGTGGGCCCCATTTTAGGACAGAAGAAATTTCCTCTGGAAGTGTTTGGTTTTGACCATAGAAAACCATGTGAGATGCTAAGAATATTTGCCTACTGTTTTGATAGGTAAATAGTTTCCTTCCTTTTTACCTTGATCTGAAGGAAAAACTATCTTGATTTAAATATCAACATGCCTACCTTAACAAATCAGTAATGTCTCCTGGGTTCAGATTCTCACATCACACCCTCACTGCCATACTGTCTGTATGCTATCTTGGAACTTGGTATCTTGGGCAGATATTTCAACTCTCCTTAACATTTTTAAGGCACAAAATGGATTGCAAATTCTGATCTACTTCACCAAGTGTTGTATTCCCATCTGACTCTCTTGTCCAAGTAAACCCGATTGCAAAGGGCTACCATGATACCTCTCTTCATATTTCTTCCTCTCAAGAGCTGCTCAGGAAGGGAGAACACTTGAAAAGGGAAGCTCTGGGAACAGATAGTGGAGAAACAGGTAAATAAATAGAAAAGAAAAGGGTACACTCAAAACTTATTTTTCGCATGTTGCATTATTATTTTTGACAATTATTTCTTAAAACAAACAAACAAAACAACAACAAAAACAAAACATGCAAACAAAAAAGAACCAATCATGGAACAGTTATGTTATAAAGCAGAGAACATTTTTAACTGTAGTCCAAGCCAAGTCCACTACAAAATGCATCCAGGAGGAACAGTTACTATGAACCCTAATATTTTTTTTTTCCAGCACAAAGGGCAAATTCTACAGCTCTTAGGGGAAAAAAAAAAAAAAAAAAAAAAAAAAAAAAAGTGAAGTTTTTTATATAAAGTGTGTGTGTACTACCAGAGATAAAAGAAGGTGGTCTTTTTTTCAGGGTGTCCCTTGAGAGCTGGGGCAAGAGGAGAAGTAATAGATCATCTGTGTTTAGTTTCAAATACTGTGCAAAAACATTGTGCAAAGCTCTTAAGTTACCTAAAACACCTATTAGAGAGGGGAGCAGCTAGAGGAAAGTACTAGCACGAAACCTCAGTTATGGTGAGACAGCAAAGCAAGGCACAGCTTCTACAGTCAAACATTAAATGTGGTAGACGTCAGCAAGCTTAAAAGACAATGAGGGAAGAGCATAAAGACACACACACACACACAAAAAAAAAAAAAAAAAAAAAAAAAAAAGGTCAGTTCAGCTTCAATTGGGCTTTTGTGACCAGCAAGACTTTAACACTTAAAAACTTAAAATAGTGAATGAAAGCTACTGTAGGAAAGAGAAAGCAACCAGTTGACCCAGTGGATAGTTACTTGTATAATTTTACTTTAAGAGTTGGTTATATAAACAGTCTTTCTGACTGTGCATCTTTTTTTTTTTTTTTCTTTTTCCTAACTTAAATAAACAAACAAACAAACAACCTGTTTATTGGACACCTGATTCACCTTTTCTGATAAGTGAAAACATGCTCACTTGAGCATTGGAAGGTTTAGTATAAATGTCTGAGAATTCTACTTTATTTGTTTGTTTGTTTGTTTGTTTGTTTATTTATTTATTTATTTATTTATTCCCAGTAGTGACCTTCTCCTCCTTCCATTTGACTAGCATCATGCTAGTGTGCTTTCTACAAGTGCAAATGCTCTGAAATTCTGAAACTGAGTGAGCTAATAGAAGGAGATACTTCCAACCACATTGTATGTAACACTGATATGAATATATATTTATATACAAAATCCCTGGTGCAGTATTTTCGCATCTAATCTTTCTTCAGCATTCCCTGATCCTCCCTTAGGTTCTTTTTTGGCTTTAATAGCTCAGCTATTATCTTTTCAGATGTGGCCCATTAATTCTTCTGTATGAATTCATGCACAGTCAGCTCTCCCATGCTAATGACCAGAAAGATATAATGGCTAATGACCACTGAGAAGGCTATCTATTGTTTTAGCTGCTTCTTAATTTATTGAAAACTCTCAGTACATTTTCCCATTTTCATTTTTTACAGAATACAAGAAAAAAAAGCATTTCAGAAGTCATCTAAGATAATGGCCCATTTCTGGTCAGTATACATGGACATTCTGGGCAGGGGGAGATGAGAGGTTGAGAAAGACAGTAAGGAAAAAATACCAGAACAAGAAGGAACATACCCCCAGAAAACTTGTTGGCAAACACATTAAAAACTATATATATATTAAAAAAAAAAAGTGATTTTTCTTACACCACAGGTTTTAACGGTGCAACTCATTCAAACTGGGTATTGGGAATTGTGAAAGAACATGAATTTACAAAACAAACAAACAAACAAAAAAGGGAGTTCTTTTATCTAAGGCTACCAAAAACTGAGTCAGCTTACAGTTCAAGGAATCCCTAAGCTACTATTTACCAGAAACTATGAAGGTCAAGATTATGTATTTTCTTTACCGTTATACTCACCATTTAATATCCACTGCCAGTCACTGCCACACTGACAAACCTTTGGTCCCATCTTGTTAATGGTTCTGAGGAACAGACTGCAGAGTACTGACTACCAGATAAAACTGGTCAATGGGAAAAAAAAGGCCAGGACAGATAACTCTAAAAATTTTAGTAAAGAAATTACTAAAAATTCTTCTTTACATTTGATTGCTATTGCAGGTGGGGTTTCTCTGGTTCTAGTTCAAATTATTTTCCTAAAGCAATGTGGAAACTCTATTTTTCATTTTCATTCTTCAGTTGATAGTCTCACTATCCATTTTTAAAAGTTTTCAGGTACTACACATATATTGTACTGCAGGCCATCTTGGAAGGAAAAATATTATCTTGTATAAAACTTGCAAACTGTTTTAAAAATCTTACAAGTAAATAAAGGAATGCAAGAGGTATTGTGTATCAACTGTTTTATCTTTTTGAGATTGTGACCTCTACTGTCATATTTATAAATAAATGTCACAAAAAACAATTTCAGAACAGAAGGTGAAAACTGAGAGCTTTACCTTCAGCTGTTTGCGAACAACTAGGCAGCATGTAGACAATGGAGAATCTAGGCAAAGAACCAACCCCTACCACTACCACCAATAAAAAATGTAAAGTATCCAACAAATTGAGATCTTACCTTGTTTCCTTTTTTAGTTTCAGCCATTGTAGTCATGTTTTGTTCAAGCAGGAAACATATCTGTGAATATAAACATAATTTTTAAGAAGCCTTTCTACTGAGAATTTTAGTGGTATCCTCACTGTCTTTAAAATGCTTCCCAACATACAATTTCTCAAGTTTTTATAAACTCAAGAAGATTTTCTAGTCATTGTTTCAGTGTCCCCAGACCTCTGTTTATATGCAGCTGTCAAAAAACATTAGGAGACAAGCTTTCTGTATGATACTTTTTTTTTTTTTTTAAACAACAACAACAATTTTTTAGCAAAAATAGTCCATAGATGGTAAAAATGCTAAAATATTTCTTCAGTAGTGTTGGATAAGAAAAGAAAGTACAGAGTTGGATTTTTTGTTTGTTTGTCTGTTTGTTTGTTTGTTTTGCACTAATTCAGTCTGCAAATCAGTCTAATCTTTAAGCTGATTAAACAAGAAATTGGTAAGAAAAATAAAAAAACAGCCAGTAAGATTTTTTTCTTAAGGGGTTATTACTTACACTAAGGAAGCAAAAGAATCCTATTTACAGTTCAGTGCTGCTCAACATGAGATAAAGCCCTTCCCAAATTTATTATGACTTCCTTCCCTCACTAATGCAACAAACTTAATTTCTTTCTTGAAAATATGACCCCCAAAGGAGGAAGTAGAACTGAAGTTAACCTTGTATTGACTAAGGGATTGAAATTGCTATTAAAATTTTCTCTGCTTTCCCTGTCATAATAGTTGAAGTTATGATAGAATAAGGGTAAAAAAAAAAAAAAAAAAAAAAAAAAGAGAGAGAGAGAAAGAAAAAAAAGAAAAGTAGGAGATTCTTTCTTCAACAAAAAGGGACATTTAAAAGGAGCCTGTTCTTTTCTATCAGAGTGTTTCTGTTCCTCTATAGTGTTTCAGTTTCTCGGGCAAACTTTACAAGGGCCCTTTCATGAAGGTGTGTTGGAAAAGCATCTTGTGTGTTCTCTAATCTAGTGTGAGGAGAACTCCAGAGAAATGAGAGCCAAATCTTCTCTTCCAGTGTTCAGCCACTAAGCTGTCACTGAATACAATAAGCTCAAATCTAGCTCAAATATAGACCTCTACACATGGGTGTCTCAGTGTGCAGGAATAGAAATAGCCTTCCTATTCCTCCCAAATTCAGCTGAGATGAACCCCAGCCCAGAAATCTCTTCTTACTCATGGAAATATCCACTCACCAGCTTACAGCCCATATCTTTCTTTCTTTCTTTGGTAAAATATTTTCTCTTCTTTTCTTTCATCAGATATTAAGTTTAGTTATAGTTGTCCAAGTATATATGATTTTTACTTAATTCTGATAATGTGTCTCTAAGGTTTGACCTTTTAGGATCCAATTCAAATAGTTAATATAGATCATAGAATCATAGAGTGAGTTGAAATCTGAGTTGGAAAGTGCCCGCAGGGATCATTGAGTCCAACTCCTGGCACGACACAAAAATCAAACTACATGTCTGAGAATGTTTTCAAAATACATTTTGAATTTCACCTAATCTAAGGCTTTCAGTGCTATTTTAACTGAGGATTTTTTCTTGACCTCTAGAAACTTGTCCAGACAGATGTGGGTCTCCTGTAGGTCCTTCATCCAGAGCTGTCTTTAACACTGGTATGGCAAGGGATGGAGAAAGTGAAGTCCATCCCCAAATATTGCTTCATTACTCAGTGTAATATCAAAGAAAAGCATGAAACCGGAAACCAAAACCAAACCAAACTGAAACAAGACAAAACAAAATGACAACCAAACCAAACCAACCAACCAACCAACCAACCAACCAACCAAACAACCCAAACCTTGTTATCTAAGTGTCAAAAGGGACTGGACCAAATATTTGAAAGGACTCAATCACTATCCTGCTTGGGGGCTTCAGTCAGACTGCTGTTAGCTGACTTCTTCACTGTTCTGAAACACTGTAGTTCACTAAGAGAAAAACCTTTTAACCTGCATGAGCCCAGACATAAATGCTTTGACTCGAACAGTCAGGTTTGGGCTCCTGCTGTACTGGGAGAGGCTCAAAGTGGCAGGGAAGCAGAAAAATGTTAAGCAGAGTATTCTAGTGCTCTTTGGAAACTTGCTCAGCTCATGCTTATAGTTATACCAGCTTTCATCTTACAATAATTGATCCACATTTTACATTACCTCACTGCAGATTTTTAACACCAAGTTTTGTCCAGAATCCACTGCCACTCCCAGGTTGGCAGTTTGAATCTGGTGTAAAATCTTTACCTCTATAATCATCAGCAAGCCACAGGATCATTATTAAAGGGTCTTTTATGCTTTAATGAGTCCATTATATTTCAAGGTGGTTTGGGGGCTAAATACAGAATAAACCCAATCCCACTGTACAAGTCACCAATGAAGGTATTAAACTGTACTGGTCCCAATATGGACTTCTGAGGGACACCACTCCTCACTGGTGTCCTCCTAGTCATTGAGCCATTGACCGCAACAATTTGGATATGGCCGTCTAGCTAACTCCTTACCCACTGAACAGTCCATCCATCCAATCTCTGGCTTGCCACTTTAGAAACAAGGATGTTGTGTGGGACCATATCAAACAGTTTTATTTTGTTGTTGTTGTTGTTGTTTTTTTAATATATGTATATATAAAGTCTAAATTATACAAATGGGAGAACAAATAATTACTTGGAAAATGGATAATTAGGTCCAGGAAGAACACACTCCACCATCTTAATGGCACAGGAGGTACTGTTGATTTAACCCTTTTAACTTATGAAGAAAGTGTCAGTGTGAATACTTGACATAATACTATTTCTTCATGCAGTTTCAAATCTGTGAAGAGGGAACATTAATTTCAGGTTGATAGGAGCACAAACTGTCCGCATTCCTGTTCCACTAGAATCAGATATGATATAGCAAGCATTCAGAAATTGCTGCTTAAGGAAACTAATGAGTATTTATATGGATTTTTTCATTTGTACTTCACTATTATATATAGTCTCATGGTAGTGGATTGCTGTAGTATAAGTTGGCTTTTTCCTGTATGGCTTGCACTAGAGTACTTGGTATATTGATTTATGGAAATTCAAACCATTTTAAATCAGCTTTTATTCAAATCAAAACAAAACAAGCAAACAATAAATAAATAAATAAAAGAGGTGAAAGTGTTCGAGGCCAGGTTGGATGGGGCTTTTAAGCAATCTTGTTCAGTGGAAGATGTCCCTGCCCATGGCAGGGGCATTAGAACTAGGTGATCTTTGAGGTACATTCCAATCCAAACCATTCTATGATTTTATGATTCTGTAAGATTTTTGGATGCAGATTTGAATCCTGAAACTGAAGAATCATCTTATAGTAAAGAAGATGTCAGCTTTGACATTGTTTTTTATACCACAAGTAAGCTTGTCCTTTGCAAACTAACACACTGAAGAAAAAAAGGGAGCCATGAAAAAAAGGAGTTTGGAAACAACCTTGTAGCGTGTGGAAAAACTGGTAGATTAAGCCTCCTGTGGTTCAGACTCCACTCAGAAATCCAGGGGGGCTAAGTACCCCTGAATTTACAAAATTTGGGTTTGTTCTCCAAGAAGGCTGTGACTGCTGAGTAAAATGAAGATAGACAGAGAAGCACTGTGTGTATATTTTATCCCCTTCTACCTTCTTTAAATCATAGCTACAGAAGCCTAAAGGGAGACAGAAAAACAAAACACAACACAACACAACAAAACAAAACAAAAAACAGAGGCTTAAATTAATAAGAACTTTTGGGAAAAAGGAAAAAAAAAAAGATATACTGGTACAGAAAGAAAAAAAAGAAACAATGAAACAAGTACGTAAGCTAAAGAAAATGGGTTAAAGAAAGGTTAGTATGTGCAAGCTAAGGTGAGAAAGCAGAAGTGATTACTCAAAAGAAGAAAAGTGGTAAAAGCACACTGTGAATCAGGGAGGCATAAAAAAGGTTATATAAAGTCCCACCTGCAGAGCAAGCCACACATACATCACTGGGAGTGTAGACATAGATTAAAAGCGCTTCTCAGGTATTCTAAGGAAAATTCCCCGGTTTTCTCTATCAATAAAAAATTTGTGGAAAAAAAAAGACCTGAAGATATCTAATAAGATGATGGCAACTGAAAGTCAGAAATATAGCCAGGTTTAGAAAACCTGTTTATATCCTTTGACATTAATAACACGAAAGTGTCTATGAAAGTGATAGAGAATGCATGTACTACCCTCTAAAATGCCAGCATCATGCTACTTGTTGTCCCAACTGGCATATTTTTATCAAATTGTAGAGCCAGTCACAGTGAGTACAGCTTCATATTTCTAATATACATTATACTACTGGGAAATAAAGCAGCCATTGCTTAGATGCATAGCTGCACATGGCATGAGTTACAGCGACATCCTTAACTTACAGTAGAAACACAGGGAAGTAGCTGCTGTACAAATAAATGCTAGTTTGGAGGGTATCAGGAGCTCTGGGGATCAGTAGCAGCTTTTTAACCTCTAGGTGACATAGTTCAAAACCAATCCAAGAGAGTAACAGTAAAGCAGTCCCCCTTCTGAAAGCACTGTGGCCTACATGATTTAAATTGGTGGTTTCAGCCCACATCCCTGCAGACATGTTGCCACAGTTAAGAAACATCATCATTATAGCTGAGGACATGAACATATTACCCAAACACTTAGGGAATAAAAACCTTTGAGATTTTTGAAAGGGGTTGTGGCCATGGTGGCTGAGGCCTCAGGGCCAGATGCCAACACCTTTGTATTTTAAGTCCCAGACACAGAAAAGACAGCAACCAGTCATGCAATTGATGTAACAAAATACTTGCAAAAGATTCACATGTTCTACTCCCCTCCTATGGTAAAAGTATTCACGATGTAATTTATTATCATCTTAGTAAAATCAGCATCTTTTCTGTTAAAGTGGAAGTGAAAAGTAGATTATAATATTGGCAGAAATTAAAGGATTTTTTTAAATTATTATTTGTTCTGTTAATGGTTTCTGTTTGCACAGTTTGATTATAGTGTTCTTACATGTGCTTAAACATTTGAATGGATTGCAATTCAATGCATTAGAGATTTTTTTTTCATGAAGTACTGTAGGCAGGTCACTTATACTCTGGACTTTACTCGAAAGAGCCTTTACTTTGAATAAGACACAGCATGTCAGAGGATACACAGAATATCAGGTGATACTTAACAGCATTGGCTGAGGGAGGACAGTAGAAATTCACAATGAATAGACTCTCAATGAACAGACACAATGAATATGAAGTATGACTCTTTACAAACCATGTTTATTTTGTATCTTTACTATGATTTGGCAGATATTGGCTTTGATATTTTCTCTTTTCTCTCTGTTCTTTTTGGTTTATCCTGGAAGGATAAGACAAAAAATATGGTAAGAGCATAGAAGCAAACTTCTGGACTGAACAGACCACTGTAAGGAACAAAATTTTACAACAGCTCTTAAAGAAGAGGATGAATTTTCTCAGTGCAAAAGAACATGATGATTCCTCCAAATAATGGTCAAAAAAAAAAAAAAAAAAAGATTCAAAGCCTGGTACTGACACAGTGAATTGTGCACACTCAATTTGAAGTGTCAAGTTAAGGTTTTTGAATGTTTTTATAATTCATTCTGAATTCTATGGCTTTGATGTTTACAACAAAAACAAACAAACAAAACACAAGCACAGGCCTGACCAAAAATCCTGCTTGTATGACTGCTTGAGGGAAGAAGCAGTGGAAATCTATGATACTTTTTGCATACATTTACGTTGCATCTTCTCTATTAACATTATTAATTTGAATGATATAGTGGGCTTAGTGTAATCACTGTATGTAACATGAAGAGAAAGAATTTGATAATGGTTTATTTGTACTGCAGAGCAGACTCCAGACTAAAATGCAAACCCATAACTTAGCTGTGACCTCAAGTTACAAAGTACAAATTTATCCTTAGTAAAATAAATGCAGAGACGTGGAATACGTCTGGTATCCTTTGAATTTGGGAACAAAGAATAAATTCCTGTTGGAAATTACCTATCAGGAAAAATACCAGTCAACAAACAGAAAGGACCTCTGGATAGTAAGTGAAGAGTTCCGTAATAATCATAGACAGGAGGGAGTTTTACTTCTTTCATCAGAGAATCTGAGCACCTTAAGTCATTGTTAAAGGTATTGATGGGATTTTTATCACACTTTAGAAATTTAATCTTTTTTTTTTTTTTTTTTTTTTTGTCACTTAAAATTAGTACAAAATACATGCATGATCATATTAATGTGTATTTAAGGTTCTAAGACACTGAAAACTGGAAATACTGAATAAAGCTGAAAAGTTAATAACAAAAGCAAAAGCAAACAAAATCAAACAAACAAAAACAACAAACAAACTGGAAAATAAGTTTAAATAGCTACCCATTAATTTTACTTCTCATTATCACGGACAATTAATATAACAAAAATATCCTGAACAGTTTTCAGTGTTCTCCTTCAACTTTCCAGACAGGCAAATAGAGAGGAAAAATCCCATCTTATATTTTTTCTTGGGCTCAGGAATTTATGAAATACATCTAAAATAATTTTCAGTTTGAGGAAGGTGGTGACCTGAATCTGGCTAATATGATGAGAAAATTTGATCCATACTGAATCTTGAAAAAAGAACATGACCTACAAATTCACACAAAGGAAAAATAATAAACCTTGAGTGCTTTCAGAGGCTGAAGAGCTGTGCTGCCCAGTAGGTGGTCAAGAGTAAAAAAATGAGAACATTGTACTTCAAAAAAATCAATAATAGGGAAAATGATGTGTTAGACAATGGAAGCTTTAAATGGATTTAGAAATTAGGTCCTCATTAGAAAAATGACAAATACTGCCTCTTCTGTGGGTGAAGGTGCAAGCAAAAGTTTAAGGCATGCTTTTCCGATGTGCTTCTCCCTAGTGCTTGTACTGCCTAAAATATGAAAGTGAACCAAAGCCCACTGGAATCAATGAGTTCATTCTGATTAGTTTTGAATCAGTCCCCAAACCTTACAATAAGACCAAGACTTCAGATGACTGGGATGAATTGTGGCTGCTACTGAAGGGGATGGAAATTCCCCTCAGATTCAGATGGGCTACTCTTTCATCTCTGGGCAACAAAGTTTGACATAGACCTCAGGGAGAAGGGGAAAAAAAAAACAAAAAAAACAGAGGTCAGATCTCATTTAAAAAGGGACAGAGGATGAATATGTTTTAAAACACATTGTATAAACATTGTTATTACAATTCCTTAAGGAGCTCAATTAATCAGTCACAATTATAATAGAAGGGTTTTGTGTTCAGGCATTACACTTTGGTTTATGCTTCCTCTCATAGCCCTGAAATGAATGATAATGAATTTTATTCCCCTCTATGACTAGATCTATTTATATATATAGATAAGTGTAGGTGTATCATTTACATACATTATTATGTGTATCTCTACACACACACATAGATATGCACGTTTTGTTGGTTCTTTGCTATTTTACAAGTATTTCTACTCTCTCCTATGCTAAACCAATTAAGATAAGAAGGAACAAATGTCAATAAAGTTATTTACTTTTCAGTATTCAGCAGATACTTGAATAAATTTCTCTCAAGATAAATTTTAAATTCTGGAAATTCCAGTATTTCTGTATCTTGTATTAAATTTATTTATTACTGCCTACGATTTACATTAACATATTATGTAGGAGGCTCACTTATAATAAAAGTACATATTTTAAAATAAATTAATATATACACATAGCAAGTTTCCAGTATATTTCCAGTAAGTTTCAAAGTTTTGTTGGCAGCCTTTAAAAAGATGGCATCTATATTTTACGGTGTAGCACAAATATGTGCTGAATTTTAGGATATTGACTCTAAAAGTACATATTTTAAACTTCAGTAGAATTACTGACTAACAAGAATTATTCAAATGTCCTAATTTCATGACTCAAGAAGTATTGCTTTTAAAACACTAATGTTCTTTATGAGGGGTTAAATGATATTCCCTCCATTTTTACTTTCCTTGTGCTGCTGTTGGTTTTCCTCATTTGCTTTGATTATCTTTACTGAGGCAATGTTCATTCTCTAATCAATGCTCTGTGCATAGGATGTTACTTAAATTCCACCAACACAGAAGCAGTACTGAAAAATAAAACTATTTAAAAAGGCTGAATTGTCATGGGTTTATTCTGGAAAAAATGAATATATATATATATATATATATATATATATATAAATATGTACACTTCTCATGATTATTAAGATATTCCTCTTACAAATTTACTATTTGTTTCTAATTTTACGTCAAATATCAATAGTTTTCAGTGTTCCACAGCACAAAAGTAAATCTGAGATTTCACTATTTTTCCCACAAGACCAGATGTTGAAAATATATGGTGAAAACTGCATTCTCCATCCTGTTCAATGAGACCATATCATGTTCATAAAAACTCTCCTGTAGCTTCTTTCACTCTTTCTCAAAGCTGTGAATGCAACTGAAGCCATGAGTAACCCACTCTGCTCGCTCCTGGAAACCAACTCTTCAATTCATACTTGCCTGTTTCCCACCCACTTATTCCTAGGAGATTATGAGAGTGTTGTGAAAAATGACCAGTCAGTTTCCTGTAGGGCTTTGTAGTTAGCAGAGAGATTTTTCTCTGACTTTTTTATTTTATTTTTTTTTTTAATTTTTATTTTGAGATGGGCAGGGGTAATGAACAAAGCCAAGACAATCACCCAAAATGCAAGTTAGTGTATGAAATATTTTGTTTTTAGTGTTGTCTTGAACATGAAAAACTTTTTCTTTTTTTTTTGATTTTTTATTTCTGTACTGTAGTAATGGATTAAGATAAGTTCAGTTCTTCTTACAGCTTTCACAATTTTCTAATAATACAAATGTATCCATTTGGCGTTTCACTTTTCCAAGCCAGTGATGTATGTATGGGGTGCCAGGTAATTAGTGACAAAAGCAAAGCAATGCTTGCTATGAAATGGCAGGGCTGTCTTTTGGGGTTTTCTCATAGTTTTATCAACGCTTTCATCATAAGACTTAGTATAACAAAATACCATTTCCAGAGTGCCCAGCACTGCATCTTACATTGAAAAAAAAAAAAAAAATCCCTCTTCAGTAGTTTACAAATTCTACCTGGTAGCAGCAGAAAAGAAACCTCATTCTCCTTTTTGGTATTTGTAATACACCTTTTCATTTAGTCATCCTAAAATTTTCAAAGCTGGAAGATGTAAACAGAAATTTCATGACAATTTGTGCAGCAAAGAGTATCTTTGTCCCACAGTCCCATTCATGCACTGATGCTGCAATGAGATGTAGTTTTCTTGTTCAGATTTTTAAGAGACACTTTCTTTTTAAAAAAGATGCTGTTTCAGTTTTAATTTCTGTCCTGGGAGAGCCCAAGAGGTGGGAATGGTGTGATGGTGGAAGAGATCAAAGAAAATGGGAACTTTTTGTTTATCCAGGAAAAAAAAAAAAAAATAATAAGTTAAAAAAAATAGCTGGAGAATGTTGCAACTTGTGTGAAAAAAGCGAAAAAGTAGTGACGAGACTTCTTATATCTGGGGTTTTCTTCTCTGTCTGATCCAATTCAACACATTACTCATATGACCTTCAAACCTCTTTAAAGAGAAAAGAACATAAATAGGACATAAATAACACACTGCAGTATGCAAAAATAAAAATAAAAATAAATTAATTGGAGAGAGAAAAAAAAAATCATTACTTTTCTGAAGTCTCTCTTTTGGAAGCTATGAAGCTTTTAAAAATGTTACTTCACATTAGAATTCATGTAGTCAACCTACATGAAAATGGGAGAGCTCAGAATAACAGTTTTCTCCAAACAGACAAAATGCTTCAATCATTTGTTTAAAAGCCAGCCTGTTTTTCTGAGTGGGATTTAACTTATACCGTAGACATTCCTCGACAATTCAAGACATAGACCACTACTGCAAAGATAGTCACCTGGCATAAATGTCAGCTTTCTTGTGAGAAACTACACAAAGACAGGGAAGATGGCTGTGTGCAGACTGATTGATGTAGCAAGTTAGGTTGGGAAAATAAATATGACTGTGGCAGTAAAATTATTTGAATTAAATGAACGTATGCTTGTTTTGCCATTTTTCACTGATAGGTATATAGATGTATAAAGTGGTTCCGCCTTTCTTTGCAGCACAAGTGCTTTTGTCTCACTATATGTACTCCAAAAGCTGAGACCTTCCTTCTTGCAAATAATCACGTCCAGATTCAATGGGGCTATTCATATGCAGGAATCAATAAGTACTTCAATTTTAGCAGCATCAGAGATTTATGTGGAAAACTTTGGGTGTACCTTTGTTCCAAGTGTTGACTCTTGGTAAGTGTCTATGTGATTGTAGCACAATGAAAGTCTGATTTGTTTCTAAAGTCAAGGAGAAAATGTAAGCACTTCAGTATCTCTCTATTTGAGGTGACAATGCAAGCAATAATTCTGGATGTTTTGTGCAGCAGTTCCCAATCTGATATTATGCTTTATCAGTGGATTTGACATTCACTCAACAAGATTCAAATTCACCTGTGAGAAGGCAAACTTCTTCACAAATTCTTTATTGCTTATCGACTTTCTGTTCAAATAGCAATGACATTATTCTCTCAATATACCAAAATAAATTAATTGTCATAGAAGGGTGCATATTTTCATAATTGACTCCTGCCTTCCTTTCAAATGCATCTTCTGCTATCTTGCTTGACCCAAAGAGTCTGACGAAGTTGTCTGAACAGAAGTATCCACAGCTGTTTGAGATGTTTATGCCATCCTGCCTGCCTTTCAGCTGCTGATCTTGCAGGATTCAAGTCTCATGTAGGTCATGCATTATGTCTAC
Organism: Netta rufina; assembly: GCF_964035555.1. Taxonomy (NCBI): domain Eukaryota; kingdom Metazoa; phylum Chordata; class Aves; order Anseriformes; family Anatidae; genus Netta; species Netta rufina. The sequence continues at coordinate 152,505,894 of NC_140124.1, forward strand.
CAGGACACATACACAGACATCTTGGACACTTTAGGATGTCAGGTATATGGTCAGGTATTACGGTTAGGGTAGTGTCTAATGCCCAATTTCCTGCTACATTGTTGAGTCTTATTCTGCTTTGAAGGTGGGTCAGAAGAATTTGTGCACCATAAAATGTATTTCTCACTGTGTCAAAGGTTCATACTGTGAAAGATTTGGAGATGTTAGATTTAAAGATGTTATCAAGGTGTTAGAGAAAATTCAACATTTTAGTGTAGACTCCAAGAAACCCAGGAGTCATCTTCATCAGCTTTACAGCTGGACACAGCAGTGACTCTGGAAACAAAGGCATTTTTAATTAAAATAGTATGTAGGCATGTTTTATCTTTGTTAAACTGGACTAAAATTGACAAGATATTTTTTCCAAATGAAAATACAGCCATTCGTGTGATGGCAATGAAGAGATATTGAACTACTTCCTGGCTGCTCTTCACAATTTGTAGTACTAAGAAAGTCTTAAAGGGAAATTGATAGTGACAAATAGACATTTCTAAAATGTCAAGTCATTCTAAACATGAATTTTCATTTATTTATAGACTTACTCTGATATCTCAAATGTTACAGAGCTTCCTGTAGACAGTATTTAGCTTTCTATTAGGAATTTTTAAAAGCTCAAGTGCATTGACATCTTACATCAAGATAATGTTCCAGTAAAACATTTCACAAATAAATCATATACAATTAATGGTTAGCAAATTTTACTGAGTGCATGCTTCATACCCAAAAAAAACTTTCTAGAGGTACTATTTCTTAAAAGAAAAAGTGGTCAGTGTTCTCAAAAAATCTAAAATCTAGTGCTATGACATAAGAATTAATGGATAATGCCACTGAAATAAATATTTAACTTAATTTAATTATTTTAAATTCATTTAATATTAGCCTGGTGAAAATAGGTAAATAAATACAATTCATTACTATGCTGTAAATACAAAAGCATGAAATGAAAATCTTTTATTCTCAATCTAATGTAGCTTTAGTCATGGTGGAAATTTCTGACTTGTCAAGTTTCTAAGTTAAATAAAATTCTTAGCCAATAGAATGGGGCTTTTTTTGTGAGAGTAAATATAAAACTTCACACAATTTTCTCCTTTATACTCAGCATACTTTAAAACTTTGGTATTTCAGTATTTATATGCCCCATAGAAAACAGAAAACTCAAAAGATTTTTTTGTTTATGTATGAAAGAAAAAGGTTTGTTGCCTTTGATAAAGAAAAGCTTCAACATCCCAAAGCAGAAATATATTCTGTTACAGTCTTGCACATTATTTTTAAACCTGTTGAAGTAGTCATTATACAATATAAAAACATGGCCTTCCTTTTTTCTTTTTTTTTTCCTTTAAAAAGATTTTTACATAGTTACTCTACAAAGGAACAACTTCCCTCTATTTCTTAGTTATCCCAAAATACTTACTATGTTTTATCTTTTCTGTGATCTTTCTTGTCTCGGCCTTGCTCAAATATTTAGTAAAGACAGAAAACAAGCACAGGGTCAAATGCAAGCTTTCTAACATTCACTCTCCTTTTTCTACCAATAGAGTATCCTGTCACCCACTTTGATTACTGGTATCTAATCCATTTTGATTGTAAATGCATAATTCATATCACTGACTGAATCTCTACTCCTTCGAGGTATTTGATAACTGCATTTGGTTTTATACAACTCTTTTTTCTTACGGTAGCTTGAGTCCTTGACTTGAGTTGTGAATGATCAGTACCTTTTAAAACTGAAATGTTGGGGTTGAATATAAATCGGTATTCACTCAGTATAAACCAGTCTTGCTTATGGTAAAGTAAACAGAGATTGTATCATCACCCAAAAGAGCTGGGTGTGCTTCCAGCTGCCATAAGCTACCTGTAGAGAAGAAGATAAGATAAACGTGCAAGCACTAGTTAAAAACTAAGAATGAAGAAGGAAAAAATAAGAAACAAATTAGAATTCTTCAATTAGATGTAAAAATCAGGATAATGTTCAAATCTCTGTTACATGCATCTACATTGGTATTTTTGGACAATTGGGGGTTTCTTTAATGAGACAATGGTATGCTGGACGTTAAAATAGGAAATGTAGAGAAGTGGTAGTGTTTATTTTTTTCAAGGTTAGTGATAACACAATAATTGTTTAATTTTGAAATTAGTTTATGAAAAAAAAGAAAAACATGAACAAAAAGTAAGAGCCTTGTTTATTTGCATGTAACTTAGGTAATAGCACATTACCATTCAATGAACATTTCCCTATAAAGAGGAATGAAAAATTAAAGCAACAACAACAACAAAAAGAATCAATCAATCAATCAAACAAACAAACAAACAACCACCACTCATTTATTCCCTTTAAAAATTTGGAGAGGCACTGGTGCAAAATCTCAGATTGACATTCAGATGATCTCCAGCAAATAGAAAGGGCACATTTGGAATGCCACCAGATCGGGTGTTATTCTGCCAGCAGCTGGTTGATTGCCTCATTCAGTTGCTGAAATGTTGAACCTCTAGGCTCTGTTAGTACCATCCATTTGCTGAACATCTCAGATTGGCACATGCAGTTTTCAAACACTGTTTTCACTGGCATTTAGGCTTCTCTGGAAGAAACATTTCAAAATGAAAATGGAACAGGAAGAACAGTTTTCTCTAATGCAGAGATGGCCAAAGAGTATTATTAAAATTATGGTGTGTTAGAGGAAACTAAATAAATAGAACCAGCAAAGATTACATACATGTTAAAAGACATTTAGAGCTGAAATGTCTTCATATAGCCTGAAGCAACAACAATATGTTGTGGAAAGAGGATGATAATAGGAAAGAAATGCTAAGTTTTATATTAGTTTAGTAAAGAAACAAATATGGGAGTGCTGACCTTAATGATGCATTTGGACTCTTTTCAGCATCCATGGAATAGGTTACCAAAATTGCAATTTTCCTTCTTTGGATGATTTGTTTTTTATATTAAGGTAGTGCCTAGATACCAGAAGGGAGATCAAGACTTCACAGTATTTGATGTCATAAAACAAACAAACAAAAAATTATAAAAGCCAAGCCTACACATACAAAATAGTGGGGAAAGAAATAAAAAGAAAAAAGTGAAAATTTTCTGGAACAGTCTTAATAAATAAGCAGTTTCCTTGAATCAAAAACTGCAGGAAATTAACTAATACACCTCAGTGATAAAGTAGACATCACACTATGGCTTTTTGTTTTCTTTTTATTTTATCTTAATAATGTTTTTGCAATTTATGTCCAATATACTATTGGGTATACAACCCTCTGACAAGAGAACAAACATATCACAAAAAAAAAAAAAAAAAAAAAAAAAGTTCCTCTACTTTGCCATAATATAAAAACAAAGAGAAACTCAGCAAAATCAACAGCAAACAAGCTGAAAAAGTGATTAAAATTTTCATACAACACATGTAATTTGTGAAAGTCATTAGCACAAATTATATCAAAGTAAACACAGTTATGAATGTAAAGTGGATTTCCATACTGCTATTATTACATCTTTGTTCTTACCTTTGACAGTATTAAGGGTTGACCAAAGGTTGGCCAAAGGTTTGCCTCTTACCAGACTGGAACAGTAAAATGGTAAAGCTGTGAGCATGTATAAAGCTCTTTTCTTGGCTCGTTATTCCCAGAGAACAGGTCTGTATAATAGTTCTTCAGCCCAAAGAACACTTATGTACACAATTCAGTCATACCACATTCTGTTCTATTCAATGCATATAAGAAGCCATTGGGCAGATAGCAGATATTCAATTGACATCTAAGATATTCTTAGGCAATCTGAGATTGAAACTCTGTCATCCTAGTACTCAGCTTTACACACGGACTTTCCTTACCTCAGACAATCAGACCAGTCACACAAACGACACATGTAAAGATAAACTGCTCCAGCTTGACTGAAGAGATAGTGAAAGTTGAGGTAGCTGCCAGAATTTAGCACCTGTGTTTAGGTACTGAAATTTGACCTCTGGGGTTTTTGTTGTATTCCCAGCTGCTGTTCAATAACCTCACAACAGCAATATCAAAGAAGGCAGCTTTTGAAAGAAAGCAGATTTAGTTGCTATATGCTGTTCTCTTGCTCCCCAGGGACTACAGCTCTGCAAGGAATGGCACGTTAAACTACAACTTAAAGGTGACCAGAATGCAATCTGGTGGTAAAAGTAGAAGTGTCCTTGTAAATAGAAGAGAAAGTTGGTACTGGAAGGAAGATTAAATATGAGGGACTCCAAGGAATTGGTTGTGGTCTGTCTTTGTAGCCAGTATTTCAGAAAATGACACATTAAGGTCTGAAATTTGCATGATATGTAGGCATGATCTGGATGTCACTTTATTGTGATTGGCTATTTCTTTTTGGCTTGCTGATTAGGAACAGCTGCTGGTTTTAATTTAAATTTCATATTTTATTTCTGGCAAAGACTCCCATGTCTCTGGATGGATTCATTTTTTCAAGATTTTCTTGTATTTATTAAAAATAGAGAAAAATAATAGATAATGATTGTGAGCTGCAAAGATACAGTAGGACCAGGTGGCTTACTGTGACTCAGTGACCTTTCAGTATTAGAAAGCATCCGCTTCAATTAGTTATATTAAACCTTTGCAGCTGGGTTGCAACAATGACATGAATATTGTCTGGACCCTGATCCTGCTATCTCAGAGCTACCAATAAGCCTCTTCAGGCAGTGCAAGGGAGGCTATTAGACACATTTCAAAGGACCTTCTTACTTGGATAAGGTCTGTTCAGGCAAAAAAAAACTGTTGGAGGATTCCTTGGGTAAGAAGTTGATTTATGGAGACATTGCAGTGATTTAGCTGTTTGGTGAATCAAATTTTGCCTATAAGTGGCCTTAAAAACCAACCAACCAACCAAACAAACAAACAAAAAAACCACTATGCTTTCACAATTCTGGGTCCCAAGCTACGCTTATTCTCAAATTTACCTAAAACAATTCATATTAAAGCACCAGCAGAAGGTCTTTACTCTGTATGCTTTTAAAAGAACGTACAATGAGAAAGAAAAATAAACCCAGCCCAAAAACTATTAGCATACCTGAATATTGAAATATTCTAGCTGTGAACAAAGACAATGATATCATAGAATGGCTTGTGTTAGAAGGGACCTTGAAGGTCATCTAGTTCCAACCCCCCTTCCATAGGCAGGGATGCCAGACACTAGATCAGATTGCTCAGTGGCTCATCCAACCTGGCCTTCAACACCTCCATGGATGGGGCATCAACAACCACTCTGGGCAAACTGTTCCAGTGCCTCACCAACCTCTGAGTGAAGAATTTCCTCCTAATATCTAATCTAAATCTCCCCTCTTTTAGTTTAAAGCCATTCCCCTTTGTCCTGTCATTATCTGATTGAGCTAAGCATCGCTCTCCATCTTTTTTATAAGCCCCCTTTAAGTACTGAAAAGCCACAATGAGGTCACCCCAGAGCCTTCTCTTCTTTAGGCTTAACATCCCCAGCTCTCTCAGCTTTACTTTGTAGAAGAGGTGTTCCAGCCGTCTGGTCAACTTTGTGGCCCTCCTCTGGACCCGTTCTAACAGCCCCACGTCCTTCTTGTGCTGGGGATCCCAGACTTGAATGCAGTCAAAATGCATTCTCTTTCTCTAGAAAGGTGACACAAAGATGCTGAGTTATCTTTAATGTTTCTAAAGTCTGAGATGGAAGATACTGAGTGAAGGAAGAGCACTGCTGCCTCCTCCAGCTGCTCTGGTCTGCTTTCAGACTGCTCATACTGCTTTCAGACATGAGTGGGGTGGCAACTATACACACGGCACCCAAAAAATTAATGCACAAGCCTTGCCTCCCTAGGAAATAGAGCTAATGAAAACTTTCATGAATTGTATAGAATTCCTACAACATTTTTCCATCAAACAAATCCAGAGTTGCTTGACTGATCTCATGACAAACAAGTAGAGTAATATAAAATGTAAATTATAGAGAGCCTATCAAAGAAACTGAATTCACCAAATGCTAATTACAACAAAAAGAAAATTAAAAGTTTAACAAGAGTGCACTGATGGTATATATTCAAAATGTATTTAGATATAACGCTTAATTGATGCTGAGCAAGTTTAAGTTAGCTAACAAGACAAACACTTTTGATGACAGAAAATTAATGTGGTAGCACAGCAACAGACTTTTTTATTTGCTATTTTATATGTGTTATATGACAATTTAATTAAACTTTGAAGTAATCCAGGCAAATAATTTCCTAGTGAGGTAAACCAAGAATGACCAACTTCCTTTTCTTGAAAGAATTGATGTAGGCTGACACTCACCTAATTTATGCTTTATGACTCTACAGTCTTAAATTTTATGTCAAAATTAATGACACAAATTAGATTTCTAAGGGATGTTTTTTCCACCATCACACTTTCATAATAAGTCAATTCATTCTTGTGGGAAATCAACTCAAACAGAGAAACTATCCTGGTGCATTTTAAAAAGCATTTTAAACTCTCAGTGTAGGGGGGGGGGGGAATGAAAGTCTTTCAGTCCAGATCACTTTATTAAAATAATTTTTGGTACGTTTTGACTGATGCTTTAAGCATGCTGTGTAATTTGTAGCTTTTAACTGGAGCTAACAGAAAAAACTCTCAGAACATGTCATGTGACTGAAGCAGTTTATTTGAATAAATTAAATATTGACATTTTCTCAAGCATTTTTGTTTGTTTGTTTTTGTTTTATTTCTACTGCACTCTATTAGAATATTGACAGGCATAAATCTACTAAACTCCACTAATTTCTGCTTTCTATTCTTACAGTTTCAAATCTGTGAAATGTTGTTTTCCTTGTAAATTAGATATAATTTCACAACTGGGTTCACTGGCTTAATTTCAAGCAAATGTATGGTATATATGTGTGCTTATCTGTGCATGTGGTCTGACAGCAGCAGCAAAAAGGCTAAAGTTGCTGTTTGTTACCTGATGTAACCTGATATCCCAGTAAGTTTATAATGCATCTTCCTTCAGGTAAAACTGACCAAGGATGAGGAAAGGCAAAAGAGAAGGTCGACTTGCCTGACCTTGGACCAGGTCAATGACAAAAATGGATCTTTATTACAGATATTTTTGGTTGGATGAGTTCCTCAAGGAACATCTGAGGAAAGCTGCTAATTTCCAAGGCTGACAGTAGTTGTTGGAAATATTGGATGAGACCTTCTAAAACTGGATTTCTTTGGACATGTCTGTTTTTACATCCCCAACACTTACTCTTGATAGAATAAATATTCATTTCCATTTTTAATATAAAACATTACCAAATTTTTAAGTGACAGGAACATCAGAAATCTGCACTGTCTTCTTCTAGCCAAACAAAATGCGGTTCTAAGTTATTTTTAAGTGCTACTGTTATTTTGTTTTTTATTCATTGAGAAAACTAATACTTTCATTCCAACAGATTGTATCCATATTTAAAAACATTTAAAGACTTTTTTTTTTATGACTAATCTGTTTGTCCTTCAAGGGGTAATAAAAAGATATATTTTTGCATAATTTAGGAGCAGAGATCTCTAATAAAAAAACATGGTAAGTAACACCGATTTTCAGTGTAGAAAACACATATGTGTGTGTGCTTATCCACAACACCTTGCATCTTGTTAGCAATATATATATATTTTTTTTCTTCTTTCTTGTTACTTTTCATTTTAAAAGTTTTTCAAAGGCTTCCTAAAATGTTCTGATTCTGATAAACATCTTTGTATTCTTTTTCTTAATCAACCGTTGTGGTGTTGATTGGCAGCTAAACACCACCATGTCCCTCACTCACTCTTCCTAAAACAAACATACCAGGAAAAAAAGATTGTGGGATGATCGCTTTCTCAATTACTGTTACAGGCAAAACAAGCTCAGCATGGGGACAATTCATATAATTTTGTTGCCAACTGCTAACACACTAAAACAAACTAAAAACACCTGCTTTCCCCCTCTGTCAAACCTGTACTATCTCCTCACCCTGAGTCACAGGGATATTAGGGTCTGTGGTCAGCCCGTAACACTTAATCTCTGCCACTTCTTCATTGTCACTCTCTGCCACTGCTCCTGCGTGGGCTCCTCTCCATGGGCTGCAGCTCCGGCCCGGGGCCTGCTCCTGCGGGGGCTCTCCATGGGCCATAGCCACATCCACCTGCTCCACTGGGGTCTCCTCCACAGGCTGCAGTGTGGAGATCTGTTCCATGTGGGACCCATGGGCTGCAGGGGGACAGCCTGCTCCGCCAGGGGCCTCTCCACAGGCCACAGGGGAACTGCTACTGCATGCCTGGAGCACCTCCTGCCCTCCTGCTGCACTCATCTTGGGGGCTGCAGGGTTGTCCGTCTCTACATTTTCTCATTCCTCTCTCCCTGCTGCTGAAGCACAGCAGTAATTTGTCTCCCAGAGGACTAACCAGCGTTGCTCATTGGCTCGGCCCTGGCCAGCAGCATGTCCCTTCTGGAGCCATCTGGAGCTGGCTCTTCTGTGATGTAGGGCAGCTTTTGGGCACTTCTCACAGAGGCCACTCCTGCAGCTCCAGCCACTACGAAAGCCTTGCGATGAAAACCCAGTGCAAACATACAAAACTGTTTCTCTCCTGTTCTAGGCAGACTTTGCCTGACTGCCAGATGCCACCTAACTGCTCTCTCATTCCTCCTCCTCAACAATATAGGGAAAGAAAACAGGATGCAAGAGCCTTGGGTCAAGATAAATACAGGGAGATGATTTATAAATTACCCTCAAAAAGAGCCTTGGTGAAAATTTACTTTATTGACAAAATAGTAATAATAATCAAAAATAATAAGAATAGTAGCAAATAAAAGACAAACACTGGAAGAGCATCGCCCCACAGCTTTTATTCCTATGCCTAATGTTCACAGTCATTCTTCGCTCATTCTTCATTCTTCATTCTTCACTCCTGCCCCCTCTTCCCCAGCAGCACAGGGGATGGGATGGGATGGGATGTGATGGGATGGGATGGGATGAGGGCTGTGCTCAGCCCCCCCAACCCCTCTTGGCTGCTCCTTCCTCTTGGCTGCTCCTTCCTCCTCACCGATTGCCCTGCTCCAGCGGGGGCCCTGCCCCGGGCTGCAGCCCTTCAGGAACACCCTGCTCCCGCGGGGGCTCCCCATGGCCGCAGCTCCCTCAGGAAATGTCCCCCTGCTGCGGCGTGGGCCCTCCCCGGGCTGCAGGGTGGAGATCTGCTCCAGCGGGGGCTCTGCAGGGCTGCCGGGGAATCCCTGCTGCCTGTGGGCCTGGAGCCCCTCCTGCCCTCCTCCTCCTGGGGCCTGGGCCCTCTGCTGCTTCTCCCTCGCCCTGGGCCTCCTCCTCAGCCTGTGCCTGCTCTGCCCTTTCAGAAATCTGTTTTCCCCCAGATGCTGCCAGCCTGGTGCTGGGCTCCAACTGCCATGGGGCTGTTGGAGCTGGCTGTAACTGTCTGAGTCTAGCGCGGGCAGCACCCAGCCAGCACCAGGGCATGGGCACACAATACAATTCCTATAAATATGAAATATAGACAGATACCTTGAAAGTTTTTCATTGAAATTTTTTTCATTAGACTGATTCAAGGTTCCCTCTGAGTAGCTGGTTAACTATGAACTTCTCTGTTTACCTAGCATGTTTTGCAGCTGATATATTTTACGTAAAGGAAAAGCAGGGCTCTGTGGGTGGAGATAGACCTGTTCTGGGTGGGAGGACTAAGCAGTCTGCATAGTCTTTCTGTTTTCTTTTGTTCCTATTATATATTTACAGTAAGATCTTGACATTTTCTAGGAAGAAGAAAAAAAAAAAAAAAGAAGAAGCAACCTCTACCATTTTGTGGTTTTGAATTCTTCTGTAATACTTTGTCATGTTAAAGCAATCTGATAGAGATTAAGTGACAGAGAAGGAGATCTTGAAGTATTAAGAATGATTGAATTTCTATGCAATACAGTCTGAAGAACAATCCATCTAAAGGAAGCTGTGCATCAAGGTACTTAGTATTTCCTTTTTTAAAACCTTTCCTTTTGGAAGAAGATTGAAACAAATGTACAGTTGCATCTCAAAAGTATCTAAAAGTATGATGATACAAATATGGGATTATGATTTTTTTTTTTTTTTTTCCCCTGAAGTAAATGTCCCAGTAATTTGCAGGGGAGATGTCCAGTATTAAGCATCCCCTAGTTTCGCAAGAATACTAGGTAACAGAATCTAACTGAAGAATAATATTTGGACAAATTGCATCTGATAGAGTCCATTTACTTCACAAAATTTTTTCACATGCATACACAAAAAGCAAATACAACAGGATTGGTGACTTTGTATACCATAAGTGTCACTGATGAGGCAATGCAGAATGATGGAACCATAAAGCTTGTTGGCTGAAGGATGCACTTTAAGATCTAGAAGTACATATGAAGATATATACAGGCAGGTATTGTTGAAAAACACCTGAAGCTGCAAAGTAACGACAGTAGGAGAGTTGAGAGCCACAAAAAGATAATAATTTCATCTGCTGGCACTGACAGAAGACAAGAAAACATAAAGAAAAAAGTAATTGTGTATGTCAGTTAACCTTTCCTCCTTTTTTTGCTGCCTCCCTCATTTGAAATATGGTGATCATCTCAGATTATCATTATATGTTTTACTCTATGTAGGATGCCAAGAAAATAGACAGCTACAAATTTAAATACTGAAGTAGTTTAGCAGTGAGTCATACAAAGTCTGGTAAACCTAACAAAGGGTACAGCAAAGTATAAACCTTAAAAGGCATAAGTTTCTTTCTGAACAGTAAGGATTAAAAATAGAACTGAGGAAGTAATTTGTAACAAGTTCTGAAGAATATTTTATTTCTCTTTAATCTGGACAAAAAACAATTGGCAAATTTTCTAGGTCTCTCATTAGTTTTCCAGCAAGAATTTCATCCTTGGTTCACAGACAGCTAGCTGGTGAATAATTAGTTCCTTTAGCTCTAATTTGTGCTGTGTTTTCTGGTGAAGCTGCATGATATTGTGGCAAGATATTTTCAGTATTCCCTGTTACAGATAACAGTTCAGGTCAGTGGAAAATTATCCTTTTAATGATCTGATTTCTCCACAGCTGTTGTATCTGAATATTAAGTTTGTATAGCTTTCTTTTTGTATTAGACAGGACTTCGGTGGTGTTTAGGACACTTTTCATGGACTACCTGAGCCTGAGAATTAATCACTTTCTCTACTTTGGTGTATAAAATTACACTCCAGTGTGAGTGGTAAGAAAATTTGTTGCTGCCAAAGACTAAGAACCTATGACTTTCTATATCAGAAGTGTGCAGTTCACATCACACTGCAGGTTCACAGAGGACAATTAGGAAATATAGTCAGAGAAGGAGGTGACCACACACAGTCTGTATGATGTCAAGATGCTTGTTCAGAAAACAAGAGACCTTATCTACCTCCCAGCTTGTCTAACCACCGAAGCTAAGCAATACTGTAGAAGGATGAGGCACATATTTACACATCCTACAGCCAAAAGTACCTGTCACTTGTGAAAGATAAAGAAATCTGTCTGTTACTACATAACCATGTAGCTGGCAGGGGCAGGGAAGCATGGCCTTTTTAATGCTGTGCAATGTGAAGAGACACAAATGACTGTATATCCAGGATCTAAGAAGAAACAAAAGCCCTTTTCACCTTTTTGGTGAACTTGATAGAGAAGCAAAGTTCTTTCTTGATGTAATTTGCTTCTGTTTTATTGAAAATTTTCATCTATTTGTTGCTCTTGTTGTAAACAGGTATCTGATGCTGTGGCTGTAATGGTTCATTTCCTTATAAAGTTGAATCTTTGAAATCCTAGCTCTCAGCAAGCCAGAATACCAAGTTCTGTTATTGCCTATGGTTTTATCAATTAATGGGAATGTTGCCATAGACTTCCAAGGCAGTAGAATGGAGCCTTGTTTGTGCATGTTGTAATTATTCCCTCTAAATTTGGTGTTTTAGTTTGTGTATAGAAATAAAAGGAATAATAATAAAAAAGATATTTTAAATCTTTTTTATTTATTTATTTATTTATTTATTTATTTTTCATAGACTGTTCTACACTGTTAAACTCAATTGTACTACTTGACTTACACATTGTCTTTGTTTTAAATCGAAACTTAAAATTAATTACATTTGTTATCCAGGTATTTTTACTATTCATTTTTATTTTCATTTATCTCTCTGCTGTTATATTATGCTTCTGTCCAATCACTGAAAATACAATCAAATATAAGATCTACATCATATTTCTGATTCCACTGATCAACAGAAGGATCCAGGAAGTATCAGATATCGAATGATGTACTAATTAAATTTACTGCTTTCTTCCCAGATAATAGAGACGGAGCAGCTTGTCCCAAGGGTAGTTAAACCTTGCAGTTCTGTATTTAATCTAAATAAATATCTTAATACAATAAATAACTAGCCTTCTTTCTCTGGATTTTTGTGAAGAGTAAAGGTCTTTGCATCTTACAAATGTAAAAATAATATATTAATTCAATTGCAGTGATGAAGGGATAAAAACCAGGGAAATAAAATCCTTACCTTGGCATTGTATGCTGATGACCCAGATAACTGAAATAGTTTAATCAATGTAACAACTCAGATGGTGGTAAAAAATCTCCACGTGTGTAGTGGGTTTACGTGTCAAGGTTTTGGTAGCAGGGGGCCATAGGGGTGGCTTCTGTGAGAAGGATCTAGAAGCTGCCCCATGTTTGGTAAGGGCCCCACTGCTGACCCGAGCTGAGCCAATAAGTGATGTTGTTTTGCGCCTCTGTGAGAGCATATTTAAGTCAGAAAAAAAAACAACACAAACAAACAAACAAACAAACAAACAAAAAAAAAAACACTGCAACACTGCACCACATAGCAGCTGGGAGAGTGCAAGGAGTGAGGAACGGCCTTGCAGGCGGTAAGGTCAGTGTAGAAGGAGGGGGAGAGGAGCTCCAGGCTCCGGAGCAGAAGTCCCCTGCGGCCTGTGGTGAGGACCATGGTGAAGCAGGATGTCCCCCTGCAGCCCATGGAGTACCACGGTGGAGCAGGGTTCCACGCTGCAGCCCATGGAGGAGACCACGGTCGAGCAGGTGGATCTGCACTGACGGAGGCTGCAGCCTGTGGAAGACCCCTGCTGGAGTGGATTCTGGGCAGGACCTGTAGCCCGTGGAGAGGAGCCCACACAGGAGCAGGTGACCTGGCAGGAGCTGCTGCCTGTGGGGGACAGAGGTTGGAGCAGTTTTCTCCTGAGGGATGGACCCTGTGACCAGTTCTGGAGCAGTTCTGGAAGAGCTGCTGCCTCTGGGCAGCCCATGCCGGATCAGTTCACCAAGGACTGCATCCCATAGGAGGGACCCCACAGCACATGCAATGAGAATGACTGAGAAGGAGCAGCGAAGAAGAAGCACTATAGATTGACCATAACTCCCATTCCCCCATCCCCCTGTGCTGCTCAGGGGGTAGGAGGTGGAAGAGGGTGGATGAGAGGGGAAGGTGCTTTTGGTTTCTTTCCTTTGTTTCTCACTTCTCTAGCTTGTTAGTAATAGGCAATAAATCTTACTATCTCCCTATGCTGAGTCTCTTTTGCCCATAACAATAATTACTGCGCGATCTCCCTGTCCTTATCTCAACCCTTGAGCTCTTTTCATGGTATTTTCTCCCCATTCCTGTTTGAGGAGGGGGAGTGAGAGAGTGGTTGTGGTGGAGCTTGGTTGCCCACCCAAGTAAAACCACCACAATGTGTCACAGGTCCACACAAGTATTTTTGCCACTTTAAATCTCTTAACTATCATCACCTATACAGACAGATAATGTCTTGGCAGTACATTGTTTATGTACTTGAATTGCTGGTGGTAAAGAATGTCCAGTGTCTTGTGGCCTATGGCCTACTTATGTTTTTGTTTGTAAAAGCTTTAGAAACATTTTAAAACATTTGCATTGGCTGATACTGGATTAGCATTAGCTAAAGGGCACAGTGGTGTCATTATGATTTTTGTCTCAGATGTATGGTTATGTTCATGTTCCCCTAAAATCAACTGTGCTCAGAAAGCAAAGCATTTTTTTATTGCTTGATAGTGTGGAGTGCATGCAGATGGCAACTGAGAACTATGCTTTTATACAGCCTTTGTTTTCCTAATCATCAGCTCCTTCAGGGCACTGATGGTCACTGTGCAGCAGAAGGAGTGAGTGTCCTTCCAGAACATCACAAATGATTGCCCCACCATTCCTTCCATTGCCACAATAGCTGCAAAACTGTCAATCCTGGGCTGTAGCATGAGCAAAGCATGGATACTCTTCATGGTGGCAGTTCTGCATCTGACAGTATGCCCTTCCTAGGCAAATGCCTGCATTATGTTTGCTGAAAGCCATCTACAGAGGAAATTCCAGGAATGACCTTGCCTCTTTTTGGTCTTCTTATATCCTGGTTGGCCCCTGGGGTTCTCGTAGTCCTTTTTCACACTGTGACTTCATTGTGTGTTTTACTTGATGAAAACTTGAATAAGAAAGAAAGAGAAAGAGAAAGAGAAAGAGAAAGAGAAAGAGAAAGAGAAAGAGAAAGAGAAAAGAGAAAGAGAAAGAGAAAGAGAAAGAGAAAGAGAAAGAGAAGGAGAAGAGAAAGGAGAAGGAGAAAGAGAAAGGAGAAGGAGAAGGAGAAAGAGAAGAGAAAGAGAAAGAGAAAGAGAAAGAGAAAGAGAAAGAGAAAGAGAAGAGAAAGAGAAAGAGAAAGAGAAAGGGAAAGAGAAAGAGAAAGAGAAAGAGAAGAGAAAGAGAAAGAGAAGAGAAAGAGAAAGAGAAAGTAAGGGAAAAAAAAAAAGAAGGAAAGGTAAAGGGAAATGGAAATGGAAGGGAAAAGGAAATGGAAAGGGAAAGAAAAAGGGAAAGAAAAAGGAAAAAAGAAAAGGAAAAAAAGTATGTTCTGACAGTCATGCAAAAAACTATATGATTCTATGCTTCAAATGTTAGTAAGTATTTTCCTTAGTGGTTCAAGCCTAATGATTTCAATGGGACCATCCTAGTATTGTTCTGGAAGAACAAGTTATGCAAAATTTCTATTACTGGCACTCCTCACAGTATAAGGTAGCCAGGGCATCAGAGTCTCATTGCACTTTGGTTTTCATGGCTACCTGACAAGACTTTGGGGAAGAAACAAACAAACATATAAACAAACAAACTTTGTTCCTGTCTAATAACCTTGCTAGATTCAGTCCTACTGAGTGCTTTGTATTCTGATTTTCTTGCGGTACAGTGAATCATGTGTTTAGTTTTAACTACATGAAAAGTCCCAGCAATTCAAGCTAAATGTGTGTACAAATGTTGCAATAAAGCTATGGTGTTCTGCGCTTCACAAGATAAAGACCCTTCAGAGAATCCTGAAATCTTTCTGAAGCATAACTTAATTGATCTTTGTGATATCTGAGCAACAAAGGCAATATTATCCCATTTCTTAGGGCAGTGAGCTGAGCTATGGAAAAGCAAATGACATGATGCATCTGGGAAAGTGTAAAGCATAGAATTAAAATGTCTTCACTACCAATCTCATGGTAAAGCATAGAATTAAAATGTCTTCACTACCAATCTCATGGTATAAACACTAAACAATATTAAACACCAAAATGCCATTATGCCTTCTTTCTGTAGCACTGCAGACCAGTAAATACAATTTTGCTGTTGTCAGAAAAAAATGACATAGGCTTCAAATTAACTCTGTGAGACCAGATTTGTCAGATTTAATTTCAACTTGATTTGGCCTGCCTGGAGCTGTGATTTAACTTGTTCAGGGGTAACAGAAATTTCTAATGAACAGGTAGCTATTGCCTAATTTATTTTTCTTTTGCTTATCTTTGCATAATTGTGTGATGCAGGCATGATTTTTATATAGGTAGTGGTAAAAGTGTTCTGTGTAAAGTGAACTGACCCTAGCATAATGATGTATTACAGATGAGTAATATCATAGGATAATAGTGGAGGCCTCAAAAGACTGTAGACATAAGGAAGGTGTTGCAGCATGATTCTGAGAATCCGAAGGCTATAAACAACTCGACAAAGGTCGTCTAGAGAAGTGATGAGATAGGAAGGGGAAACTGATTTTAAGGGTTGGAAAAGGATAAAGAGCAAATATCTGAAATAGATAAGACACTTCACATACATTCAATTCAATACTAACATGGAGTAGCAGACCAAAGAAGAAACAAGAAACTAAAACACCACTGAAACTGTATAAGTTGTAATATATATTTTATTTTATTTTATTTTATTTTATTTTATTTTATTTTATTTTATTTTATTTTATTTTATATTTTATTTTATTTTATTTTATTTTATTTTATTTTATTTTATTTTATTTTATTTTATTTTATTTTATTTTATTTTATTTTATTTTATTTTATTTTATTTTATTTTTCTCTGTAATAGTTAGGCCTAGACTAGTAAGAATTCTTTGATTAGGCTGTTAAGATTTCAATTACACTCCTAAGACATGCTTGGCTTTACATATAAGGTATGTTTCCTTTTGTCCATAACAAGAATTTGAATATAATATTTATATAATTCTGAATAGCAGAAAATATACAGTCTACTCATTATGGCTTTATTATTATTATTATTATTATTATTATTTCAGTTTTTCTCTTCCAATTAGCAGCAAAAGTAGCAATCAAAACAATCACATAAGGAATAATCTCTATCTTTTGACAATATAACAAAATAACATCAATTTTAGTGATGGTTTTCAGAGTGCATTTGCATATATTTAATTTTTAAAATGTAAAGTTGCATGCTGACTTCACAAAGGATTAGAAAATTTTTCCATTCAAATTTAACTAGTTATTTTGGTGGATGAAACCAAAATTATTTTCATTTTTCTCTATTCCAAGACAATCTCTTCCACTGACAAATCCAATGATCTGAAATTGTTTGTTTCTTTGTTTGTTTGTTTTTCATTCCTGCTTTGCAGTCCTATTTTGTTACAGGTGCAGTGTAGGAAAAGTCTTAAAGTGATGTTAGTCTGAGTTATAAGTAGCTACTCCAGATGGATTAACCAAAAGAGAGGTGGAATTAATTTGACTAAGATAAACTTGACCAGGATGCATCAAGTTGTTTTAAAATAGACATTCAGAATTATTAGAGATGCTCTAAGGTACTGAAGATATCTGCTCTCAGGTGGCAAATACAGCCCAGGACTTGGGAGAGCCACTTTTCTTCACCCCCAGATGAAGGCTACCACACTGTGGCCAAAAGGGCATGAAATGTGCAAAATGTGGAAGCAATCTCAGCTTTTTGAACATTAAAGGTATATTCTTTGAGATGGTTGCCCATATTACTATTTTGGTCATTACAGAGTGTCCTGGTTTGGGTTAGAATAGAGTTCATTTTCCTCCTAGTAGCTGCTATGATGCTTTGGTTTGGATGTAAGATGAGAATAACGCTGATAACACACCGACATTTCAGTTATTGCAGAGCAGTGCTCACCCAGAGCCAAGGATTTTCTAGCTCCTCATGCTGCCCTGCCAGTGAGGGGCTGGGATGCACAGGGAACTGAGAGGGGGCAGAACCAAGACAGCTGGCCCAAAGGGATGTCCCACACCATGTAATGTCATACTGAGCAATTAGTGTGGGGAGTTGGCTGGAGCTGGGGTGGACTGCTGCTCAGGGACAGGGTGGGCATCAGTCAGCGAGTGGTGAGCAATTGCATTGTGCATCACTTGCTTTGCATGTTTTATTATTATTATTATTAATTTATCTTCCTTTTCTGTCCTATCAAACTCTTTTTATCTCAACCCATGAGCTTTTACCATTTTTTCTTCCTGATTCTTTCCTCCATATCATTGGGAAAGGGGGGTGTGAGCAAATGACTGTGAGGTGCTGAGCTGCCTGCAGGGTTAACCACAACACAGAGAAACATTGTAAAAGACACTTTTAAGAAAGATGCACAGTCTTTCTGAAAAAAAGTCCCTAAGTTGGGGCCTAAAATGAGCCAGATGACTTGCAGGTGAAAAAATGTATCTCTCTTCAGTAGGTATTGCACAATGGTATAGTACAACTAGTTCTGCTCCTGCAGCTATACATTAAGTGAGATGAATACCACCTGCCATGCTGGCTACCAAATTCTGTTAAACTGAATTTCTGTCACTTCTGAACTAGTATGTAAACACATCTTCAAATATCTCTTCTAAAGTCCATCTGCCAAAGCAGTTACTAGGAAATACTTGATTGAGTGATGATTACGGTTAAGTATAAGCATCATTCATTTTGCTTGTTCATTATAATACTTTTTAAATGACTAAAGTACATGAAAAATTATATATTGTTTTATTTTACTCCCATTATTATGCTTTTTATTATGGCTGTTCCTTTTCTCTACTTTTTTTCATGGAAATATTTAATGGAAAGAACTTCACTGAATTATGTCAAATACTTTTCTGTGTTAGTAGATGTTCATGCTCATATTTTGAATTCACGCAGTTTAGGATCCCAAATACAACAAACTGTTCTCAAAGTTGAATAGAACTACTCATTTGTACAAGAGTAGTACTGCAGATCATCACCTTCATAGTTATGTATGCTTATCCATTACATCCTAAAAGTGTACAGTACTTATTAGCTATGACAAAGAGAGCTGGACATAATAGTTCCATAAGCCATACCTTGTAGCCATATCTTGTTCCATAAGCCATACCTTGTAGAAGTGATACTTCTGAGAAATATATAAATCTAGGCTGTTTGTGTTCCATTATTATTATTATTATTATTATTATTATTATTATTATTATTATTTTAAAAAAGAATGAAATATATCTTCACTGTGTGTTTCCTGGGAAAGGAAATGCGATTATTAAAACTATTTGATATGAAGTTATTGATGACTTACCAGGGATCATACAGCAAACAGATCTGAAGTTTAAGTTGGGAGTTCAACTGCAGTTTAAGACAGATGAATATGCTATCCTCGTATGCAATCCACACCTAATTTCCTGTTATAATCAATGGAATTTTGAGTACTTCAAACATAGAGGAAACATCCTAAAATCACTGACACATCAGCTGAATGGTCCTCTGAACCCCTACATTTCTTCTTGAGGGATGCAGTTCAGTTCTCCACACAGAGGCACCTATTGCCACTTAGAATGTTTCAGAGGATCCAAAATATCCATGGTGCTGGTAGGTATGACACAGGAGAACTCTAACCCACACATTTCTGGAGTGGATGCTAAAAATTAGCTAGAATGCCCAGCTACAGCATTGATGTGAAAAACAAATTAGGTAAGAGCATCAGTAGGAAGAATATGGGGGCCTCTGTAAGCTGAGAGAAAAATTATTCCTTGATAAGTGTTAATTTAACTTTGATGGTTTGTCAGATTTCAAGCTCCCTTTTCCTGTGTATGCTGTGTATGTGTGAAGCTATAGAACTCAAAAATCACCAAAAAAATGAGGGAATTTCAATTTTTTTCATAATTTAATTTTTTTCAGTTTATTCCCATTTGAATTTCAGATTTTTTGCTGTCAGCTCATGTAAGTCTATTCTTACATATATTAATATCTTTAAAATTATTTTAATTTTATTAGAAATTACAGGTGTCTGTGAACTTTTTCATTTACTCTGTTAAACTTTTTTTTTTTCTTTTTTTTTTTTCTTTTTAAGGGGGGATTTATTTCAAGGTCAAGGTGAGATGGAAAGGAGGAAAGGAAACTGAGAGGCCCTTCCATGTGTGTCAAGCTGGGGGAACTCACTTTGGATGACAGTTTACTAATGTTTTTAGATCTACTTTCTTCTCCTATGCAGTCTACTTCAATGCCCTCCTCCTGAGTTCTTTCAGAGGTTAACATGTTATGTTGTGCAGAAATTCTGCAGACCAAGAATCATTTTCTAACGCAAGCTGCATCAATACTTTAATCTTGTAAACTTTCTCCATTACATTAAACCCTTGATTTCAAAAAAAGAAAAAAAAATAAAGGTTTTGTTAAATCAGGCAGCCTAGTTAGGGCTTGCCTTTGCAATGACATTTTCTATACGCTGTAAGAAAATATTAAACTCATGGTGTAAGAAAATATTCTGATGTATAGTCGCCTTTAAAGCTGATCAAGACTTGTAGAAATAAAGAATCGATTGCAAAAATCCTTGTAATATGTGCTAGAGATACAAATCCTCTTGCAAAGTTGTGTTCAGATTTATTTTATTTATTTTATTTTTTTTTTTTTTGGATTGAGAAAAAAAAGGTTTAAAAGAGCTTTATAATTTTATGACCTTGACTCAGAAGCTTAGCCTTTTTTAAGCAATGCTCATTCATTTTTTCTCCTTCATGACCTAAGCTCTTCTCCAGCCAAGGAAGCTCTAATGTCAGTTTTCACCTTCATTTCACCCTGGAAAGCCCCTTTTCATTCATTTGGGCAGGATCATTGTGGAAAGTATTGGGTTTCCTTTTGAACCAATAGAGTCTGGTGTTTGATTTCTACCACTCTTTCTAAGAATATTAATCCTTATTGGTTCAGCCCTGAAAAAAAAGACTAATATTTCTCTTTACTTGATCCTCTCTGTCCTTCAGTTTGGAGTGAGAGGAGTTTTACTGATCGTCTTTTTTCTCAGGTGTGGATTATATCTACACTTATTCAGAGCTCAATACAATAGACATTCAGTGCTAACTGCTATTACAAATCCTAGCCTGTTTGGTTGTGCTTTGTTCCCCTAAGGAGACAAGAGATCAGGAGTCTTTGAAGTGTCTTATATGCAGGAGGGAAGAAGAAAGATACATGGAGAGTTAGTATTTCTATTTATTATTTCATTGGTAAAAGAGGCCATAAGAGAATTAGAGGCCTCAAAAACTATGTTTTACAGCCCTAGTTGCTGCTTGTGTTCAATAGGATCCAACTAGAGGATCAAATTAAAAGTGGTGAGTGCCACTGTTTTGTTTCCTAGACAAACATTAAATTGGAGACAGATTCACACACAGAAGCTTAAAATCAAAATAGAAAAGAATTGAGGGAACTGAGTAATTATTTTTACCAAATGGGGAACAAATTCTTATAGGGGTAATGCTCACCTAGAAGAGACTGTGGAATGGGTCAAAAGAAGTTGACAACTATGCAGATGAGAAAGGGAAGGTTTCTAAGTTCTTCTAGAGATGAATTCAGTTTAAGTAGAACAAATGAATGAATTAAAACCAAAAACCTGTGAGTGAGAAAGAGAACAAGCAGAATAATGGGGGATACACACCTGGCTAGGACTACAGAGTTCATGGAGAGCATGGAATGGAAAATACCTGTGAAGTTTGTCTACATATTGACCATTTTCTGGATTTTTCAGACTGAACAGGCAGCTCAAAACTTTGTGTGTGCTATCCATCACTGCACTGGACATTACCTTACATAAAATAGAAAAAGTATTTGAAAGTCATACGCATAAAGTTCAAATAATTCATCATGATATATTGATCTAACATTAAAAATATTGATCTAAGCTGAAAACAAAATTATAAATTGCCTTAAAGGATAATAAAAATTGATACAAACTTTGAAAAAAAAATCTTTTTCACATATAAAATCTTTTCCAGCAACAAAAACATTTCATGAATTGTCAATTTCATTTTGTTCTACACTTTATAACATAGTCCTAGTTCCAAAAAAGGTAAAATAATGCAAATATGAACAGATTAAGATGTATCAGAAAGCAAAATATGGGAAAAAATATGAGAAAAAAAATATCAGAAAGCTAATAAATAAGACATGGATGCTGATACACTGTCATTTAAGAAAAAAAAAAATCTTTCTTATTTACATTTTTTTTTTTTTTCCTCTTTTCCCTTTCCCTTTTCCTTTCCCTTTCCCTTTCCCTTTCCCTTTCCCTTTCCCTTTCCCTTTCCCTTTCCCTTTCCCTTTCCCTTTCCCTTTCCCTTTCCCTTTCCCTTTCCCTTTCCCTTTCCTTCTTTCTCTTTCTCTTTGGATCTGCAGTACCATATGCCTGTGATAACTACAAATAATAGAAATGAATTCTTAACACTGGATGTCTCTGTGCCAGTAATTATGAGTTATTTTCACAGGAATGTTATAAAATTACCTACCTAAAGGGCCTTTCTGAGAGTTTTGTCATCCTCTGTAGTAGTAGTGAGAATAGCTGTTTACTAATTCAGCATTTCCATCTATAAAACTAATTCCATCCTCACACTGTAGTTCTATTTGGGGTTCCTGGCACGTCATTTATTTATTTATTATTATTTTTTTCCCAGTAGACCAGGAGCTTCACATTAGAAGCAGAGAGTAAAGAGTCACTGCAGTAGTAAAGATCCTACCTTTATACCCTTGTGTAACTTCAGTAGGAAGAAATAGGACTGAGTAAAAAGGAAAAAAAAAAAAAAATAAAAATGCAGCTGCCTTACTGCCTGTAAATTTAGCAGACCTGGCTCTGAATAAACACAGAAGGAGAAAAACTCTGAAGACAGGTGTTATTTTTACTGACATTCTTCATTCTTTAGTTAGACACTGTTTCAAAGTGTTTTCTTATGCTTGAATGATCAGCAATAAATAAATTGAAGTGAAAATGTGCTGGATAAGTGTTATTAGGAAAAAATATAGATTGCTAGCTGAAGTGATGTTTCATGATATAACACAAAAAATAAAGTAAAGCAAAACTCTTGAGGTTGCAACTGGTTTGCATTGAAAAGTCAATGAGTATTGATTTTAAAATGAACTGTTTGCTTTCTATGGCTATTGATATAGAAGATTTTGATAGTTTCAAAAGAATAATATGACAATTAGAACTGTAGAGTATTTTTCTCATTGGACTAACTAAAAATATAATAAAACTGCTACAGAGCTTTCAAAGATATAAGGCTTTTTATCTATTGAAATACAGGGATCAAAATGTTGATTCGTCTTATACTGGCATTTAATTGAAATTTAAACTAAATCAAAGAGACTAAGAATAAATGAGAATAACCACGTGGAGTATTTCTTTCAATGTCAATGACTGAACTCTGCAGCCACTCTGAAAACACAAGTGTTCTGAGAAATCAGGAGAGGCAGAACCTTCTAATAAGGGTCTGGAGCTCAGGAGCATCTCTCTGGCTTGTTTGCTCATGGAAAATCCCTTTTCTCTCTAGCTAAAATTGATACAATTGGTAGCTCCCTACTCACAGGTCTTTGCAATACTATAAGAGACGAAATTAGCATATAATCAAAGTAGGAAGTGAGTGGGAGTAAATGAGTGTGCGTATTTGATGGGTATCACCATGGTTGGTGATTCAGAGGCTTCCTGAACCAGAAGAGTTGTCTTTGTATTTAGTACCATGTGATAAATATTTGCCTCTATAATTTGCCTAATCCCTGTCAGAAAGTTTCATTTCTTAGAAATCCATTAATGCTGAAAAATTTCTATTTTTCCCTATTCACTTTCTCCATGCCACACCTGATTTTACAGACTGATACTGCACCCTTTCAGTGTGACTCCTTTCCTCCACACTCACAGCTGTTGTTTTGGAAGCAAAAAACTCTTTGTCTGACCTCATATGATCCTCATAAAGAAGATGGTATGATCATTCTTTCTCTAAAATAAAATGGGTCAACCTTTCTGTAATACATCCATTCATAATTTCACTCTTTCTAAAATGAATAGAAATACATTTACACAATTCCTTTCGAGAGGTTTAGGTATATTCCATAAGGCAGCATGAGCTGTAGCGTCTTTGTGTACACCACCCATGAAGATTAGAGAGATGCTATTTTATCATGTCTGTGCTTCTTTCACAGTTCAGTTTAAGTGAGATGGCCACTTTTTCTGCAGTTGAAATTTGTCAGAATGAGCAACAAATTTTAGTTACAGAAGTGTAAATACTGTATTTCATAGAGTAATGTAAACAGAACTATTGTTGACAGGTAATAGGACTCTGATATCATTTCTACCTCCTCGGATCACATTCTGCTGTAGGCAAGAATATTGTTTCCCCACATTAACACAGATATATAGCTTGTTGCTCAAGAGACTAGAGAAAATTAAGGGTTCTTCTGGGTTTTATAATCTGCATTTCTCTCTCACTTATAACAGCTCAAATATACATAGATAATTAAAGGCATGAATTACTTACTTTCACTTTCCAAATGTATGTGTGTTTTTAGCATCCTGTTAGATTAATTATAGATCACATTAACATTCATTCTTGCAATTAACATTCTATTATCTGAATGGGTAGTAATTACTGTTTACAGATTAATGGAGTCTGTTAGCTATCCAGATGCTTTTACTCAGTTACATTTGGAGATGGTCAACACAGCTTTTAAAAATTTCTTTCTGGTAGGTGATTCTGACCATCTCAGATGCTACTTGTGCTGCTGAGATCCATGTGATACAGCTGTTTAAAAGAGATTGCAATATGTTTTGTATGGCACTGAAGTGTAAACCAATTCAGTAACTGATGAAGAACGCAAGAGCTTACTTGCTAAGAGTTATAACTCAGAATGAGAACCTGAGCTGAAGCTGCTGAGCACAGAAACAGAAGGATTCTGGTAGTCGAGGAAGCTCTTCACTGAGTCTCCTGTGCAGCTGCATCTGTTGACTTTCAGATTGCTCTGTGCCTAATGTACAGAAAAGGGAATAAGGGTGTGGTGTCTTGGCTAGGGATGCCTTTAGGAGCTAGCTGGCTGGATTACAGTTTTATTGTAACAAGTGCCAATGCTCTGCATTTTGGTGCAAAAATATAAATTTATTTTTAAATAAATTTTCGCTAGGTTAAAATTTTCAAAGCTTGCAATTTTATTTTCATTTTACAGAAGGAAATAATATTATATGCATGGTTTATTTTGCACTTTAATATTACATAGTGATAAGCATAAGGCCAAGCCTTCAAAGAAACTTAAAGACTATGGCTCATAAATATGAGCCATCTTAGGTATACCCATGAGTACCTAAGTAACAGTCAGCCCAAGCAGTACATAGCCTTCACAGAAGCTGTCACTCTCAATCGAGAACTGTCTTTCTCCCCTTCTCTTATGAGACCCTTGAAACTTGCACAACAGCTATAGGTCAACAGGACTGTAGTGGGTAAAACTTGGCTAAACCTAACCTGCAATAGTAAAAACATTTTTTTTTTTTCTCCTGGAATTCTCCTGGTTGCTATCTATCAGCAATAATTCCAGGTTCGGATTTAGACTTCTCTAAGAAATGGTTGGTTTAGCTGCCTAAGTCCTAGCTGCCAAAATACTAGGTATAACATCTGTTGATTTTCAAAATCATTAGCCTCATAGACCAAATAATAAAGCAATAAGCATTAATGACATAGACAGTGGAATCAAGCGCACCCTCAGCAATTTGCAGATGACACGAAGCTGAGTGGTGCAATTGATACAACAGAAGGAAGAGATGTCATCCAAAGGGACCTGGACAAGTTTAAGTAATGTGCCCACATGAACCTAATGAGGTTCAACAAGTCTAAGTGCAAGGTGTAGCACTTGGGTCAGGGAAATCCCAGACATGAGTGTTGACTAGGAGAAGAACTTATTGAGAGCAGCCCTGCAGAGAAGGACTTGGGGGTTCTGGTGGACAAAAAGCTTGACATGAGCTAGAAATGTGCACTTGCAGCCCAAAAGGCCAACTGTGCCCTGGGCTGCAGCAACAGAGGAGTGGTCGAGGGAGGAGATTGTCTCCCTGTGTTCTGCCCTTGTGAGGCCCCACCTGGAGTGCTGTGTCCAGGTCTGGGGCCCCCAGCGCAAGAAGGATGTGGGGCTGTTAGAATAGATGCAGAGGAGGGCCACAAAGATGATCAGAGGGATGGAGTACCTCTCTTATGTAGAAAGGCTGAGAGAGCTGGGGATATTTAGCCTAAAAAAGAGAAGGCTCGGGGGTGACCTCAGTGCAGTGAAATGTCATAATGGTACTCTGTTGAGGTAGTGCCAGGTGAAAAAGGTGCAGTTGTACAAGGTAAGATGTCATCACAAAGAATAAGAAATAGAAATCCCCAGAAGGCACTTCCTCTGACTGAAGGTAGAAGCTTACATTGACCTTACCTTACATTGGATACATTGACCTCCATCTCCAGGCAACCATATCTCTAGGAAAATGGATATTTCATTTGAACTTGAGGCCTCTCTTTCAGACAGCTAATACTCAGTGGAATATACTCCACCCAAAGAGAAAAACTGTCTAATGTTGCCTTGGTGAGTTTGGATTCTGTTCTGGCAAAATCTGCATATAATGTGGATATTTCTTCAATTAGATTTACATTAAAAACACGTTATTAGCTATCACATAGTATGTAAGAGGTAGTAGAGTCTTATACAAACCTTTAAGGATCTTTAAATTTGCCTCATACAAGGGTTTATGGCCCAGACAGTTATTGGAATATGTGCAATCTCATAGTGAATTTAGAGAGCTATGGGGTTAAGAGATTTGCCATATGTCTTCAGCCCTCCTGTAAGTGGCAGTGGTTCTATTCATATGTACCTTGTACAAATCCTGAAGAAAGATGGCTGAAAAAAGGGTTTTGACAACATAAATATATCTTTGTTAATAAGCTCCTTTGGAAATCTGAACAATCTTCCAGGATGTCTTCCCTTTTCATTTCCTTTCTCTGATATTAATTAATTTTCTGATCATCACTGATGGATATGTTTCAAGAAAGCCCTATTATGTCAAACTGATTTATAGAATAAAACCTCTATTTACTATTCCTGGATCCTTCTGCAATTAATATTGTAAAGAGTGTGCTATTTATACAGTCAGGGAGGCAATTCATCAGGGCAATCACAGATACCTCTTCCACCCTTAGCAATAGTAGTTCTTAAAGTAAAACTCCAGTAAATACCTGAGGACTCTTTTAGTCTTAGGCTCACATATATACCTTCAATATTTGTAGCTGGAACTGATTATGAGTTTAGTCTGTATCTACATTAATCTGAGTTAGCTTTGATTTTATGTTAACTATCTGCTAATCCACCAGTTAATCAAAAAATATAGAATCAACTGTGTTAACAACAAAGACCCTATTACTTTTGGTCTTGATTTTTCATCCCTGAAATGAGAGATTAGCACCATTAGATCAAACCACCTGTGGGATGAAGGGGACAAAGAAGGAGCTATATTGTGGTAGTCAGGGAAAAAACTACACATATTCTGAAATTGTTTTAAAAAAATACGGTTCTAGGTTTTTGTCTGGGATCCATCTCAAGCAGTTCAAGCTTAAGAACAAACTATTGAAAAAATAGGAAAACATTTTGAGCATCCTATCGGAAAGAATGTTTGAAAGGTGTGGTTCTCCACAGCTATTATGCTATATGGATTTACAAACTATAATTCCAACTTCTGAACAGGACAAAAGAAAATGAAAAATAGAAGCTAACTGAACTGATTCACATCATCTTCACAACTGAATTACTTTGATTTACAGGGACCGAAAATTTTGACCATTGAGATGAATTATGTGGATGTGACTTGAGAGTTATTATGCTGTCTACCCTGGTCTTCTATGAAAGACTGCTGCCATGACAGCAGGGTTGGTAGAACAAAGTACCAAATCCTCAATTTCCATGTTCACACATTTGTATATTATTGCTAATACCATAGGTGTTTTAATGGGGTCATGTTCAGTATGTGCTGTAACATAGTCAACAAAGTAAAATTTCCTAAAATGATCAGATAAGTTGTCTGGCACTGGCAGAGAACAGGCACTGACGTTAGTCAAACACTCGGTTTAATCTTGTTACTCTATACTGAGTCTATTATCTGTTGATGGGTGGCAGTAAGAATTATTAGCAGGCAGAATGAACATCAGGGATCCAGGAACTGTACTAAAACATCTGTTTTTCAGATATCCAACTAATAAGAATGGTCATTAACAGAGCAGTTCTCAAAAAGATACAGCAAGAGGTCAGGAATTTTCCTGATGTAACTGTATTTCATTTCCATAAACCCAATTAATAAAATAAAACCTTTGACTTTTTCAGGGAGTTGGGGTAATGGGACATGGAGATTTCACAGTAAATCATTGGTTTAATTTGGCCTATGATGCCTGCAGAACAAGTAGTCACCAGGTAGTGACCAGTGCAAATGAAAGCGCTGATTTCAAATGGTCATGGATCCCCAAAGTTATTTTTTTCTCTTCACACCTAGTGACAGATTTGATATTCCGTTACATTTTCAACTACAATTTATACAGGAACATAAGTGAGTAACATCTCACCCCATATTAGGGAGCAGAGCACTTGATGATTAAAGCTGGAAAAAAATAAATAGATTTGAAGTTTTTCTAAATCTGAGGTGAGGTGTATGTTCAAAGGTCAACTGGACTTTAAATAGACAGAGATCAGTCCTAATGGAGTATTTATATCAAAAGTTGGCCATTTCAGTTTTATCTCTGATGTCATCTACATTTCTAATTAAGAACTTATGCCACAATGAGAAGGCTTTAACTAGTACTGAAGGACCTAGTTGCTCCCATTCTGGAGCAGTTTGCTCCTGATGGATGGACCCTGTGGAGGGAGCAGTTCTTGAAGAGCTGCTGCCTGTAGGCAGCCCCCACAGGCTCAGTTTAGGAAGGACAGCATCCCGTGGGAGTGACGCCACGAGGAGCAAGGGCAGAGAGGGACTGTGAAGGAGATGAAGTGTCAGGGACTGACAACAGCCCCCATTTCCTGGTCACCTGCACTTCTTAGGGGGAGAAGTGGAAGAGGGTGGATGGAGGGGAAGGTGCTTTTCATTTGCTTTTAGTTTATCACTGTGCTAGTCTGCTAGTGATAGGAAAGAAATCAATTTAATCTCCCCAAGTTGAGTCTGTTTTGGCTGTGACTATAATTGTTGAGTGAACTCCCTGTCCTTATCTCAGCCCTTGAACCCTTTCCATTATATTTTCTTCCCTTTCTCCTTTGAGGAGGGGGTATGAGAGAACAGTTGTGGTGGAGTTCAGCTGCCCAGCTGGGTAAAACTACCACAGGAGCCAAGAGGAACACCCAGGCTGAATGCCTCATTTTCATCCTTTTCCCTCTTTTATGACACTCTTTTCAGACAAGAGAAGAACCTATAGGACTCCCAGTCAAGAATATCAGGAGAGCTGGCTTACTGGTGTATTATGTAATGTGTCTGCTTCACTCTAATAGTAGAATTTTGTATGAGAAGCTATAACTTTCTGTAGCTGTTTAAGAATATTCACTTCTCTGTTAGATTAATCCAATAGACACAAAACAAGTCCCCTTCCACCATTCTCTGTTCCAGCATTGCTGACTGTTTTTATTTTATTTCAAACAAATCACAAAATTCTATGTTGCAATTGTTGATAGACTGGAATCTTCATTTTATACTCAGGTGAAACATTGGCAAGTGATCAAAATGGGAGAAGCTTAATACTGTTATACAGTTCATCTCTATATTTCTTCTGTTCCTTGTTGCAGTAGAAAATTTCCTGTAAATTGAATTTAGGAGAAATAAAACAAATGCAGTCAAGATACCATCAATACCTTTTAAAGATTTTGACTACGGAAAGTAATGTTTGTACTTAAAATAGAAGTTACAAAAACTCATTTCCCTTCCTGTTATCTATATTCAGGTGGTCCTGTCTCTTTTTAAGTGAGAACAAGATAAACAATGAAAATCAATTTCAAGAAATATTCTTCAACTATGAAAATGAAAACAAAACAAAATGAGAAAGTTACATGCTGCATTATGTTTCCTCATATTGCTGAACTCTACCAGACTCTACATTGAAGATCATTGGAAAAGGAGAACTGTCTTTCAAATTAAAGAATTGTGATTTATGTGATTCAGTTTATTCATGGCACATGATGACAAGAGGCAGACAGGTGACAGTGATTGGTGTATAGTAAAAAAAAATAAAAAATCCACAGAACAAGCAAAAACAAACAGTTGGGTTAAGTATAATGAACAATCTATCTGAACACTGAATTGGTGTTTTGATTGTTTTGACTCCATCAGGTTAATAATATCCTCTTCTTTATTTTCCCATCTAACAGGTAACTAAATACATGAAGTACATCATCCTTCTGAAGATGGAGGTATAATCTACATTCAGGAAAGAACTTAAGTATAAGACGATTTTTTGCCATAGTCAATTCTCAATAGGGAAGGGTCATCAAACCTGTGCACAAGTTTGAACTTGTGCTTTTACACCACAAACCTCAAAAGAGGATTTGTCTACTTGGGAATAGAACAGGAACATATTTAAAATAACCACAGTCTCACATCTTTTGTAGTATTAAATAACAGTGAGCACAAAAGCCCTGTGGTCTTCTTTCCTCCAAAAAGAACTGTGCTGGCACAAATGTTTACCTACTGGGTTACAGGGAATCACTGTGGTAGTAGGTATTGATAGAATTTAGCACAACAATCCTCAGCCTGTCAATTGTATTGCATCAGCTCCACTCGGCCCGAAATGATGATGACACAAATAGCACGTTGCCAAGTGGCACATAACGTAGGGATTAAAATCTCCCATTTTATGGAATATCTTTTTCTCTCATGTTTCTGTCTATAAAATATGATAATATCACTTTTACACCCCCCAATCGTATCATAGGGCAATCATGCTAAAGACTGTGGACTCCATAGTGTTCTTCCAAATATAGATTATAAACAAATATCAAAATGACTAGCACAAAATTCAGTCTCTATGTTTTTTATTTTGTTTTTATTTTTTTTTTTTTGGGGGGGGGGGTCAGGATCTTGAGGGGACTCAGAGTTTCCCACCTGTAGCCTCTCCCCATCCCCACTTCTCCCTGTAGCTCAGGGTCCTATTTTGGTCTCCCCAAGGATGGTAGTCTTTGCAGCAGTGAAATCGTAAGATGCTGGTGTCTTTGCCACAGCCTTGCCCTCCTAGGCCACGGACTCCAAGCAAACTGGACCTACCAAACTGGACTGGTCAATGTCCCAGTCTTGACTCTCCCCATCTTCAGGGAAGTGGGCAGTTGTCAGGGGTAGGAGTGCCCTCAATCTTTATAACTTTTTATATTTGTTAAAGATGTTAAAACGAGGCATGTTTCAGTGATGCCAAGTCTATTTGGAGGGCAGCAACTAGTGATGTACTGTAGGGGTCAATACTGGGTCCAGTCCTATTAAATATCCTCATTAATGATCTGAATCATAGGGCAAAAAATATCCTCAGCAAGTTTTCAGATGACACAAAGCTGGGAAGAGTAGCTGTTATGCTAGAGGCAGGTGCTGCCATCCAGAGGGACAAGGACAAGCTGGAGAAATGGTGAACATCGACTTGAACATTAGCCAGAGGTGTGCCCATTCCACAAAGAAGACTAATGCTTTCCTGCTGCATTAGGAAAAGTACTGCCAGAGATGTGCCAAAAGGTTGAGGACATGATCTTTCCTATTCAGCACGGGTTTGGCCATACCTGGAGTCCAGTTCCAGACTTCCCTGTACAAGAGAGGCCTGCGCATACTGGAGAGAGTCCATTGAAGGGCCATAAACATGGTGAAGGGAATGTAGCACCTCTCAAAATCAGAGGCTGAGAGAGTTGGGACTATTCAGCCTAGAGAAGAGAAGGCTAAGGGAGGATCTTACTGATATATATAAATACCTGAAAGGAGCATATGATGAGGACAGAGCCACATAAGGTGGACTAAAGCTATCACTCCAAGCTTTCTTCTTTCTGTTTTGGTAGTTTGCCTCATTTATTTGTTAAAAAGCTATGAGTATTCTTGTGTATTTGCAGCAAAGTAACATTTTCCAACACATGAGACAGTATGACCCTTGCAAAAGCTGGGTGAGGCCACAATAGAAGCAGAGTGCAAGGAAGGGTGCCAGAAGTCACCCAGTGGTAAACAGCACAGTCATAACTTGAGACCGCAACTGCTGATTTCATGATTGCCACTTCAAAGGTACTAGTTCAGCCTCTCAGATAAGTACTTAAAAAAAAACCCTGCTCCTTTTAAAGAAGAGTTAGCAAGCTTGTTAGATCTTTTTGTGAAAGTCCTTTAAAAATGTTACTAGGCTATTTTAAACTGCTACCCAAATATTATATTTTCCTATTAGTGTTTTGAAACGAAAAACTAAAGGAAAAGAATAAGTAGATGCAAAAAGAAATTCTGTGGTTATTTTATTTTATTTTATTTTATTTTATTTTATTTTATTTTATTTTATTTTATTTTATTTTATTTTATTTTATTTTATTTTATTTTATTTTATTTTATTTTATTTTATTTTATTTTATTTTATTTCCTCTAACTTGATTTTTTCACCATAGCAGGAGCTGGAGCTACTCTTTCAATATCAGGTAACTCTGTAATTTGAGGGAGGACTGACCACTCAGCTAACACTGATGGTGAAAATTTGGGATTGATATAATATTCCATTTTCTTAGGGTGAATCTGAATGATTCATAAGCACATGTCTAAAATACAAACAGATTTCTAGATAAGTTATTGATTTATCTGAATCTAGTATTTCTCAAATTCCTGTCCACTGTAAGCATTTTGAACTTAAAACTCTGGCCAGACCGATGTCTGAAGACAGCTGGAAATTTCCAGTTGCTGAATGGGATAAATTCTCCCAATGACATTTTTAGATCAGTGGCTGAGTCAGTGCTTTGGTGGCATGTACTGTGAACCTTTGAGCTAATATCCATGGCAAATGATACTTCCAAGAACAGTATTTTTTTCCTCACTTTCATCTCCTCAGACTGCCTGCAGCAATGGCTGACTCAGTTATCGATTAGTACGCTGAACTGTAATGAAGCTGAAGTAAGGGACACTCAGTTGAACCTGTTTGCATGTCAGTGCTGAATTTCACTTATTGCTATAGCAAAAGCATATTGTCTTACTGTATTCATTACTCTGGTGCCATACTTTAGGGCTGATTGCATACTGAAAACTTCTGGAAAGAGTCCAGTTCTAAATTTAACTACTAAATAAATAAGTTCAACACAGATAAAATTACTGCCCAACAACACAATGATGGCTCTTCATTTAATATACAGTACTGTTTACAATACAATACAACATGCTGTGTTCATTTCAGTGGATAATTAGGGATAGGTTCTCAATTTCACTGTAATTGAATATAAACAATCCCTTTGTTTCAAACTGTATTGCATTGCATCAGATACTATTGTTAAGAACATTGTTTTCTGATATACATCCACAAAACCTCTTGTAGCTTAAGAGACTGGTTTATTGAAATAACTCCCTCCCTCCCCCCACAGGTACTCAAAGTTTATATTTAGTATTAGAAGTGCTTTCTTAAGATGGTGTGCTTTCAGGAATAGTAGAAAAGGGATATTGGAAGTCCACAACCAGTGATCGAGGAGGCTACTTATCTGCTGCTGAGTTTACACAGTCTCTAGCTTTTTACCATTGTAGCAACTCGAAGACGGCAAATGTGATCCAGCAAGGCATATAGTAATGCATTTAAATTCTAAGGTAAGCATGTGAGGAAGTTGGATTGAATTGAATATTAAATCACTGCTAAATTTGGGTCTTGTGTTTTGGAAGACATATTTTCTTTTCAACCTTCCTCTCTCTGCTGAAAGAGTGCAGGGTTTTGGATTGCTTGTGCCTTCAGTGATTGCAAATGGTAAAAGAAAGATGACTCTGGAGTTGTGCTTTCATAGTTGTAGATTTCTAATGACAAAATCTTTAACCTTGGGAGCACAGCTGCTGCCATGCCAATTTCCATGTCATCACTCTACATTCTGAAGAATTCTTCTGCTCAGTGTATGAGGATTCATTCACTTTGAGTGCAGTACAATTGTACCATTTCTCATGTTCTAAATTTTGAGTTTTGTACTACCTACAAGCCTATGTTGTGGAATAAGATTCCTATTAGGGTGATATTGTGTTTGAACAAAAAAGACCTTTGGCTAATAAATCTTAGAATCTAAATGCAAGGCTCAGCTATATGGAAAGAATAAAGAGGCCAAGGAAGCCAGGATTTGCTCAGTACAATAGTGACTGCCTATTTATTGATCTATTTTCCATAAGAGCAAAAGGGAGGTTTAAGGACATTAACAAAAAAAAACAAAACCAAAAACAAAACCAAAACAAAAAAACAAACAAAGAAACAAGTAGTCTTGCACAAATAAGTTAGTTTTCGTCCACCTCAGTGTATGAAGATAGATTGAAAGGTTGAGTTTGAGGCAATATAATGAGAATCACTGTAAGATCAAAATTTAACCAGAACATTATTACTTTTGCAAGGATAGATTGTCCTTCAGACAGTTTAAGGAATTTGTTGAGCTTCCACTTATAAACACTTATGCTGTCAGTAACTTCTAAATTGTTTAGTGCACTACTTTGAGTCTGGACAGTGCTTGTTTTGTATTTGTCTGTACTTTTTATTACAGGTTTGCATTGGAAGAGGTGTAGAAAAATGGCTACAAGATGGATCAGAGGAAAAAAGCTCAGTTTATATGGGCTACTGAAGATAGGATTTGTATTTAATTCCTATCAGCGCTTTGACACTTACCAGTTCTATGTGCTGCAGAAATATATACAGATATAAGAATTTACAATAGTTTATATGATTTTGTAAATTATACTTAGCAACTTCCATTGGAGTTTTCTCACACTCCTTTTACCGTAGAAATATATATATATATTATTATGTTCTTTTATGTTTTATTCTGTTCTCCATCCACTTGAGTGGTTTGTTTAATCAAAAACTCTTTTCACTTATTTTATATCACTGTGTAACTACCTAAGATTTTCTTTGAGTTATGAAGCTTGTGTATGTTGCTTCTGAATCACAAATCACATAAATTGCTAGAAGGGCATTCTTATTTTAATATCCCCTTGAGACCTAGAAGAAAGCTCTTATACCCAGACTGACACTATTTCACTCAGTAGCTTGATAGAACGTGTCATCATCATTTACTATTTTATTTCTTTTCAGCTTGGGATGTGTATATGTTTGTGGAGGAAGACTGGCTTAAAAAGAAAGTAAAAAATAACGTTTTCATTACGTGTTTGGACAAGGCATACATTTTAAGTTCTCATTTTCAGAATCAGACAAAACACTGCTGAAGCTTAAATGACTTCTTAATAGTACTGGGCAATTTAGATGCACTTAGAAGTGACACAGCTTCCATTGCTGGCCAATTGTTGGAGGAAGTATCATTTGTCAAAACAGTTTCCAGAATGCTCCATTTAGTAAGTGTCTAACATACCTACATATCAAAGTCAATCTAAAACATTTTTCGAAGTGTTTAAAAGATATGTAATAAATTTTAATAAACGTTACTGTTGTATATTCTGTTTGTATCTCAGAAATCATTTGCAAAACCATACTCACAGTGACAATCTCATGGTACACAGAGCTTTAATTCTGGCCTTTGACTTTCAAGAGAACTAGCTATTAACTTCTAAATTGCAGCAGCTTTCAAAATCTGTTGAGCTGCAGACTTTGTAAACAATCTAATCCAAGTAGGTATCAGTATATATGGGAAAAGGGGAGAAAGTTTGATGGCTAGAGGTAGAAAAACAATGAACATGCTGAATAAATTAATGGAAGATATTACTGGGAAAAAACAAACCAAAACAAAACAAAATGGAAAAAAAAAAAAAAAAAAAAACTATCAAGGAGTGTATTGATAGGACAAGGAGCAATGGTTTTAAACAAAAAGAGGGGAGACTTAGATTAGATATAAGACATTCTTTACTCAGAGGGTGATGAGGCTCTGCAACAGGCTGCCTGGGGATGCCCCATCCCTGGAAGTGTTCAAAGTCAGGTTGGATGGAGCTTCGAGCAACCTGGTCTGGTGGGAGGTGTTCCCACCCATGTCAGCAGGGCTAGAACTAGATGACCTTTAATGTCCCTTCCAATCCAAACCATGCTATGAGTCTATGAAAATCAAGGCCCTTCAGAAAATTTCTAAAAGTCTAGATTTAATTTTCCCACCTCTAATCACTTTATGCTTTGATTGTGATTATAATATGTGGGTCCTGTATATTTTCCCCTTGCAGAAGACCTTTACTCCAGGTTGAATGTCTTCATTTTTTGTAAAATGATAGAGGTGTGCACTGCAAATGTGGAATAAGAGGAAATTTTTATAATTTTATATTTTATATAATTTCCCAAATATGATGTTGAAACTTTGTACCCAGGAAGGAAGAACATTGTACTTTGAAATTATTAAACCCTTGTGTTTTCCCCAGAACTGGAGAAGCAATACAGATGATTTAGAGCATAACCTGATTTGAGAAAATGATTTATTCAAACACCTTACATTTTCAAGCCTATTTGTTTCTTTGCCTACCCCCTAAGATATTTGTGGGAATACCAGGAAAATATCAACACAGTATTGGTAATAAAATTATTACTGTTTTGCTAACATTTACTTCCTGCATTGAGGGGAGCTGATTGTGTTAGAGTTAGTCAAACTTACTCAAACATATGAGAAAAGCATTTACAGTTAATTATTAGCAAGCCACTGAACAGCATTCTGTTCTAGTCTGGTCTGGGCTCAGGGCCTAATCCTAATGGATTAGGATTTCCCATGTGAATAGCTTCATTCAAATCAAGGATTTTGTGGAAACAGCAATCCTCCAAATTGGGTTGTAGGAAATCATCACAGTCAAGTTGTTAAGACCTTTGCCTGGATGTGAAAAGGGTATTTTCCTGAGATTTGCAATGGACTTGCGCTCTGACCTTTGGTGAGTGCTTTAGCCTTTATGTTTGATCATGTTTTGACCAGTCTGTAAAATATTTGGAATCAGAAAACTTTCTTTCTGCAAGTTAGTGTCCTTCTGCTTACAGCAAACATCCCTATAATATAAATAGCTAACCTGCAATCCAGAGCTACGAAGCTGTGCTTGTTATTAACTCTGCCATCTAGCTAACATCCCCCTTTTACCAATCTTCAAAGGCTTCAGGAAAATAGGAATGAAGAAATATGAGATTTATTTCTACATATACTCATTATCACAGCAAAGACAAAAGAAAATCAATTCTGATTCAAGGTTTGCAAGTTCTGCTGGGATTTACATTGCCAGAGCAATTTTGCTATTAATACTTACCAAAATAATGCTGCTGAAAATCAGAAACTTGAAAAATCCTTGCATTTCCATATTCAGTAGCCTCTTTCTCCCCTTTTAAAGATGTCTTTGTTTCATAATTCTTTTAATTCTCTCTCTCTCTCTCTTTTTTGTTTTATTTTTTTTTATTTTTATTTTTTCTTCCCGGATAGCTCATGTGTTCCTGTTTAATACTTTCTTTGTAATATTGCAAATCCCCAAAGCTTTGGTAGATAAATATATATCTTTGGAAATGTGCATGTGCTGATACACATGTGATGTAGTTTATATTAAAACTGTTGAAGTGTAAAATGTAACAATTTAAAAAACTTATCACACTATTGATTATCATGCAGAGGAAAACTCAGTCTGAGAGACACTGACTAAAATACATCTTATGAAAACTACTCCACAGTACGGAAAAAAATGGAGAACAGTTTTGTTTACCTACATTAAGTGGATTCAAAGGATGAGCTTCCAGAAAACAGAATCATTGCTTGCAAATAACACTTTTTGACACTTTCTTATTTGTATAGGGGTTTGGAAAGAGATGATCAGATTTTCTCAACTGGTATGAAATGTCATTTCTCTGTAGTTCTGTGCCACTGTGCCTTTTACAGAGTTACCTGATGCTTTGGGCTAACCCTGATTGTCCTCATCCTTCTCCCTCCAGTCCTCTGGGGATCCCCTGCAGCTCCTGGACCAATCCTTCCAGCATCCTGGCAGCTCAGTGGCTATACATTGGATATACAGTGAATTCTACAGCATATAATTATTCAAAAGGGGGCTTTACAGACTCAGTGGAAATAATTTTTTTTTTTTCCAGTGTTATCAGAGTCTTCTTGGTGACATGCTATAAAGATATGCTACTTGCTTTACACCCAACATAGTAATAATGTGAAGTGGGCAGAGGCAGTTATGAAGGCCACAAGAAGTAAGAAGGAATTTGAAACGAGGTTTAAGCATCTGTGACAGATATGCAAACCCTGTCACCGGATAAAATAGTTTAATTCCACAGAGCACAGAAGAATTTAAACAGAGTGGTGACAGGCTATGGAGATGGAGAGAAACAGACAATGGAAACTGAGGTCCAAAATGTCATTAAAGGAACAACATTGGAATACCAGAATCAGCAAAATAGCCTAGTCTTCCCAACAGTGATCCTTTAATTGAAGCTATGCTATTTTATAGAAGACATCACTTTATGTAATGTATAGTTGTTGATAATAAAATTATTCTTCAGGGGCTGTAGTGTGTCATTCTATTTGTGCTTTGAAATAAGCCAGAATATGTATTAATCCTCACAGATGGGACTCCTTTACCACCTCACTGAAAAAACCATCTTGTGAATGGGTCTGTAGGATACCCATAGCTGGTTGGCCTTACCAGCAAAAGGCAGTAACCGTGTGCAATAATTTAAGTGAACTTTATTTTTTAATTTTATTATTATTTTTATTTTGGTGGGTATTGTACAAACACAAACATGCCAGACCATATTAAGACTTCAGTAAAGACCGCGCACGTTCTACTGCAGATTATCATCTCAAAATTATCTTCATCTCAAGAACAGGCCAATAAATTAAGAAAAATGTCATTCCTCACTGGAAAGACAAAAAGATATCTGGGCTATACAAAACCCTTAGGAATCTTGTTTAAACTCAAGAGTAGAGATGAGCAAATAATTAATTCTTATTTTTGTGTCAGCACTAGAAAAAAATGTTTTTGGATGTATTAACTGTGTTGCTTTTCTCAAGTAGTTATTTTTTTCTTTTTTATCACTCTAAAAAAGTATTTTATTTCAAGATTTGTAAAAGAACAAAAGATTATTTATCTAAAATGTTTCTCAAATGCATTTGCAAAATAATTTCAGACAAAAATGCTACTGTTCTTTTAAAAAACTTGAAAAAAAAACAATATTTTATGTTACTTGTAGATGGTTTGTGTGATTGACATGAATCTGTATTCTTCAGCAGAAATATTTAGGTCACTGTAAACACTTCACCCATCTCCACTCAAGAGACTGTAGATCATACAGCTGAACTCAGCTCAAAATAGTCAGCTTCTCTTTCAAATTTTACATGTTTTTTTTTTTTTTTTCTTTTGTATTTATAATAACTTTCTCTGTTTTGCTAGCACTTTTTAATTTTAACTAATTCCCTGCAGTTATTATCCTTCTAGGATAACTAAGTGCATATGAAAACCAAATAAGCTGCATGAATCAGTTTTACTGAAGGAGAGAACAGAAAAAAAAAAAAAAAAAAACCTGTGCAATGTCAAAAATGCATAAGGAGAAGCACTTTTTTTAGGGGCATGATCTTCTATAAGGCAATCAAGAATTTAGATAGAATATTGCATACAGGAACAGAACCGTCTATCCAAAGCTGAGAAGTAATTTATTTTTTTTTCTCATGTTTGACATTTAGAGTCACATAACATCAGCTGGTGACCCCAAAATAATGTATTGACGTATCTTGGAAAAGCTTGGCATACCACATCTGGATTTTTTTTTTTTTTAAAGAACTTTTCTTTCAAATACCTGCTGAACATTTAAATATCAAGGGACTGTTTCAAAATAATTATAGGGTAGAAGCAAAGCTAATAACTGTACATGCAGATTCTCTGCAAAACAGCAGGTGCAAATGTTCTCAGACTACCTGAATTATTTATGGTTAATTCGGCATATCTCTAGTAATGTCTGAGGCTTTTATAGGTCTCTGAAGCATATCTGAGAAAAATGCACCCATATTCATGCACCTGCATACTTTTAATTATAAACTCTATGGATTGTGTGACCAAGTCATTTAGAACTTTTGGCTGAATCATTCAGAGAGCAATTTGACATACTTTGTGCTGTGGTTTGCAAAAGCCTCACATATCTATCCAGGCATATTCATTTTAATTCAATGACTTTCAAACGTGATATGATTCAATAGCACAGAAACACAGGAATCACCATACCGTCATGGATCAATGTTCCCTCTATTCTGACTTTGGCTTCCATTTGACTCCTGGGCCCAGTAACACAAAATCATACCGAAATCAATAAGACTGCACTGATCTAGGATGCTCAATAGCTGAGA
Organism: Netta rufina; assembly: GCF_964035555.1. Taxonomy (NCBI): domain Eukaryota; kingdom Metazoa; phylum Chordata; class Aves; order Anseriformes; family Anatidae; genus Netta; species Netta rufina. The sequence goes on from NC_140124.1 coordinate 152,545,921, forward strand.
TGTATGCTGGTCATGATCCTTTGATAATAATCAGAAAAAAAAAATCTTGAAATGAAAAGGGACACTTTTGTAACTTTCATGTACTATAGCAATTAATGTTACTTACTGATGTTTCTTCCTCTAAATATGTTTTTTTTTTTTTTTTTTCCTTCTTGTGCATAAGCATATAGATCAATCTGAATTATTCTAAAAGATAATCTAAAAAATATCTTATCTGTATATATAAAAAGATTTGAATATGTGCAATCAAAACCAAGCATTTTCTGTCAAAAAATAAACCTCCCAAACCTTGCAATGAGTGGATGTTCAGACACATAAGGTTATTAAAAATCTTAAGTAAGAATGAAAAATATTTGTAAGAAGAAGCAAATTTAAAATACAGTATGTAGATTTGGAAGTCTGGATGAAACCTTCAGGATGAGTAAGCCAGACTAATCTTCTGCTTTCTCAGTGGTTAATTATTTGTTTTCCTTTCACAGAAACATTTCCTGGACAGGATGGATTAGGGATTCAGTCAGCACATGAATTTCCTGTGTTCATGTACATTTATCTTTAATAAAAAATGTTTCTGTCTATTTCTACAGCTGTTACATTGTTCAGAAGGTCTTTTTATTGCTACAGTATTAGAATCAAGAAAGCTGAGTCATTGCACATATTGCAATGACTGATATGATTGGTGCCATACAAATGCAAAATAAAAAGCTCCTTCTTCAAAGACCTGGAGCATAGTAAACATTTGCAATGGTGTAATTCAGGTATAAAATCAGACAACAGATATTAGTGCCTAAAGCCAAGGAGAACTAGGATTGTATCCTAATTCAGTCCCAGATGATCCAGCTCATTTTCACTCTCTAAAATGTTCAAAACATACATAATTAGCACATGATATAAAAATGAGAGCAGCAGTCCAGAAAGATCAGTGCCCAGTGCCCACATGTTCTGAAAACACCACTGATGATGACCTCATCAGAGATCTCCTTATTTTGGTTAGTTAGTTAGTTAGTTTTTAATTGATTGGTTTGTTTTTAAATGTTGATCCTTTGTCTTCTGTACTTTGGTGTTGTCCTTAAAATTTAGTAATCTGCTGCCACTGCTACCTCTTCCACATCCCATCCTGGAACTGCTGCTGTTGCTGCTTACTCATTTTGTCTTAGACTTCAGCCATCCTCTCTAATCTCAGAAGTGTGATGGAGAAACACATGAGGTTTGTGGAGCCAACACAAACCTGACAGAGTTTATTAGCTGAGGCTTCACTCATTGTTACAGCTTCCCATACATGTCTTTCTGTTGGGTGATGGTATTCAACTAGCGCGAGATGGATGCCACTACCAGTAAGAAAACAGACACACAATTATAGCTATGTTATTCTAAGTAATCCTCCAATTTGGAAAAAAAAAAAAAAAAAAAAAAAAAAAAACGCAGAGAATGTAATAACATAATCTCCCTTGGATCTGAACTGCCTTGCTGTACAAGCATCTCTGATCTCCCTTAATAGGCAATTAGAAATTCTGCATTATTTCCAGTTATTGAAGAGTAACTATGAGGTCTTTAAAGACTCATGAAATGATCAATAAACAGAAGAAAAAAAATACTTAAATCTAGAGGATGATAATGGATTCAAAAAGAAGCCAAGATGTGCACAAAGCAGGATGCAGACTGTCTCTTAAGAGCCATCTTTTAAAAGGGACAGGAAAGACATATTTAGGAAAATGTACAAATACTGCATCTATGTATTTAGAACATTTTAAACCAGGGCATATTGCAGTTGGTATTATGGTATCAATATAGAGGAACTGCCTTTTAGGTGTTTAAAAGCTAGGTCTAGATTGCCTATATGAAGCTGCCTATATGATTATTGAGCAGAACTAGGTGCTTTTGGAGGTCTCTGGAGACTGACTCTGTTCACCAAAGAAGGGCATTTGTTCTTTTTGTTTTATGTGGAGAGGGCCCACAGCCCCATCAATTAGTCATGGAATGAATTAGTAAACAGCCAAGAACAGTCTTCAGACCTATAGCCCTCCAGGATTTGGCCCTTCAAAGTTCCTTCTAAAACAACTTTATTTATACAGTAGTACACACCCTTTTACAAGAGGTCTTCTGGGGAAAAGGAGAAAAAGTAATGGACGTAATGACAGGTTAAGACATCAACACAGAGACATAGGAAACCAAAGGGGTCTGGAAGAAACTATGTTATTTCAGTTGTACTACTGAGATAGAAAGGGACCAATTTAGTCACTGACATCTATAGTCATTTTTGACACCTCCAAGGGTGTTTTCCAGAGGGAGAAAAGGAGTTGATAATAATAATAATAATAATAATAATAATAATAACAACAATAACAATAATAATAAAGGATTCAAAAAGGGATTCATCAAGAATCAAAATATTCCCCATGAAATTTCTGATTTTGCTTATGATGGTATTGTACTGTATTGAGGATTTACTGATGGTATTGTTCTACTGTATTGAGGATTTGTTGCTTGATCTCTAGTTATCAGCCCTGATGAGAGGGATAGGGAGGTATTGGTCAATGAGAAGCTCAACATGAGCCAGCAATGTGTGCTCATAGCCCAGAAAGAAACCGTATCCTGGGCTGCATCAAAAGAAGTGTAGCCAGCCAGGTGAGGGAGGTGATTCCCCCCTTCTGCTCTGCTCTCATGAGACACCACCTGGAGAACTACATTCAGCTCTGGGGCTCCTAGCACAGATATATATCTCAGAGGAGGGTCAAAAAGATGATCAATAGGCTGGAGCATCTCTCCTATGAAGACAGGTTGAGGAAGTTGGGGTTGTTCAGCCTGGAGAAGAAAAGGCTCCATGGAGACCTTACAGCAGTCCTCCAATACTTAAGGGGGCCTACAGAAAAGCTGGGGAGGGACTCTTTGTCAGGAGGTGCAGTGATAGGACAAGGGGGAATGGCTTTAAACCAAAATTAGGAAGTTTTATAGTAGTGATAAGGAAGAAATTCTTCACTCAGAGAGTGGTGAGGCACTGGCACAGGCTGCCCAGAGAAGCTGAGGATGCCCCATCCATGGAAGTGCTCAAGAACAGGTTGGATAGGGCTTTAAGCAACTTTGTCTAGTGAAAGGTATCCCTGCCCATGGCAAGGGTGTTGGAATTAGATAATATGTAAAGTCCCTCCCAACCTAAACCATTTTATGATTCTGTAACTAGTCCAAAAGGATGCAGGTCTCTCTGAGTTCTTGTGTTATACTTATCATCACTATATATTTTTATCATTATCATTATATATTCTTATCAGAAGATATACTGATATACTGGAATGTTTTTAATATACTTTGTGAATATTTTGAATACTTTTGACCTTCTTAGTCAGCACTGTATGTCTTTTTCCAGGCAACTGAAATGATAAAGACCAAAATGATAAAGACCAAAAAAAGGCTGTCAAATAAAGACCTGAGTCTTTATATGACAGCCAGCTGTCAAGGCTATTTGTTGATTTAATAGCTCTTGTATTTAAATGATTTGCTTCTGCTAAAAAAATAAGTCAACCTTTGGTTTTAAGAAGCTTTTTATGGTCACAACTGACTATCAGCTGTTCATCTAATCCACTTTTTTCATTTCACTGGTTGTATTATTTAGAATTACAGTGAATATCATGGGAGCTTAAACATCTGACACATGGGTTGAATGTGCATAGAGGCCCTAAACTTTAGGTGTCTTAATCTTGAATTGAATATTGTTTTAGGTATGAAACATTGTTGTACTGGAAGCATTATGAGAGCAGAGACGTAGCTGTTTCAAATCTGCTAATGGGAAATCTATGTACTTCCACTTCAGGAACATTTAAGATGAAATATGAGACCTAACAAGGAAGTAAGCTATGAAAGAGAGAAAAGCTGTAAATAAATACATAGGCTTTGAAGGCAGGTAGCATTTGCTAAAGAGCATGTCACGTGGAAAGTGGATTGGCTCTAAGTTCTCTTGACTACCAGAACGTGTGTGATCATGTGAAAATCTGTGGTGTTAATAATTTTAAAGAAAAATGCTCAGTGAGAATTAAAATATTTTACTGAAAAATATTTTTTGCAGGTTATTTTATTTTATTTTATTTTATTTTATTTTATTATTTATTTTTATTTTATTTTATTTTTTTTCCAGTGGAAAGTTCAATACCTCTGATTTTCTATGCAGTATGACCAAATTGGAATATTATTATTATTATTATTTTAGGAAATTAATTTTAGAACTTCTATTATGAATCACCTAAAGATAAAATTTATTTTCCAGCCTATTTGCAATTCAGGAAGTGAAGTATGGGCCAGAGCTGTCTCCTATAGTCTAAGCAGTTGAAGACATATATTCTCTAGTGTGTGTCTGATTTTTTCTCCATTTTAGATAAGGAAAAATTTCTTGATTTTATGATATGAACAACCTCCAGATTTTTTCTACAATTAGCTTTATTATCCATCATTGCAGTGTTTTGCCAAGAACTCTTTACAAAAATAGCTTGAATCTTTGCAGTTACATGCAGCACATATATCTTTGCTCATAATGGAATGAGAACATCAAGGTAAAAAAAAAAAAAAAAAAAAAAAGAATGGGAAAGAAATACTTGTTTATGAATGTTTATAGTATCAACTTTAAACATATAATTAACTCTTACAGACTAAAGAAACTCAAATCTCAGAAGGAATACATTGGGTACAAATTTTTTACAATCTTGTGTATATATAATTCCAACATGCTTTGTGAAAATTTCCTTTGTCTACTTTAAATGTAAGCTGTAAAATTGTTATGGGAGTTCAATGTTTTTCTAAGTTTCTCTTCTATGCTCCTGAACTTGGAAAACAAAATAAAACAGCAGTCTAAGGTTTTCTCCAGATGGTATTTTACTTGGAAACCAAAGAAACTATATTTCTCAGACATTTGATTTTTTCAACACTCAATCTATTTTCTTACAACACTGTATTCAAAACCTCAAATAGCTAAATACGCTGTGAATCAGAACAGCCTGAGCTAAGGTTTGCTAAAGACTTTTTTAAGACAGCAAAATGAGATTATCTTAATTCTTAAAAAATGAGATATCAAATTTGAATTTATTATCTTTTATTTAGTATTATGAAATCTGATGAGATCTATTGATTTTCACACATGTATATCTACCCCTTTGATTCCTCCTATTATCAGCATTATATACTGATTGTTGTTGTAAAAAGGTTTCATAGCTGTAGAAATTGATTCTTAGGCTTAATTTGATATATTTAATGAAAATCATAACATTTGATAATTTTAGTATCTCGTTAATTGACTACTAAATTGATTTAATTGTGCCAGTAGAAATTAGCTGACAAATGCAATGTATCAAAAGGACTTAAACTTCCTTGTGTACTACGGAGTTTTTAAAAATAGTATATGGTTTGGGACAAGGGACTTTTGAATTTCCTGCTTTGACAGGGATAAATCAAAGCATTAAGTCTCTGGTTTAAACACTCAGGAGATATTTGTCTCTCCAGTGACTATCCAAAGAACCCTGGGTTATTAGCCATGTGCCAATTACTTTTTGTTTTGTTTTGTTTTGTTTTGTTTTAATCTCATGCATCTGATTGTAGTTATAAGATGGTTTCCTTCCCCTCTCACTCTTGGAAGAACAATGTTGATCAAAGGACCAAAATATGACAAGAATATATTTATCTTTGTTTCCTGTAAGTTAATGTGGAGACTTTGAGATATTGTTCTTCTGATTCTGTAGTGGAGCTAAAATAAAACCACAGAGAATGATTATTATTATTATTATTATTATTATTATTATTTTTATTTTTATTTTTAATGGTAATTGTTTTAAATAGTTCATTTGCGTTTAATTAACAGCACTTGAACTAAGAAGGAATTCTGGACTCAAATTAACAACAGAACTGTGATGTGCCTATTGGAGGTATACCTTTTTCACTTTGTGTGTGGGAGAAATCAATAGAAAGCTATTTTTTCATTACTAGTTCCTTGTCAGATAAAATGGTATTCTGTTGGTGTTACATTTTATATATAAAACATAGAAAGTCATTATCACGGGTGAGTGCTTGTTTGATAGTATTATTCCCAGCCACATTTCTTTCAGCTGCCAAGAGGAAGAACACTGTTGTTACTTTGCCAAAGCAAAAGTGGTAGTCTTTTATTATTTCTGTTAATGAGGTGGAGATAATTAGATCAAAAGATAACCAAAGTATGTTCGAGTTATTTAGGTACTAACTCAGCAGAGACCCTAACTGATGGAGCATGATCAGAGATATTGTTAGTCCCACTTCTAGGGATGACCTTTAACTCTCATAATGGAATAGTGAATGTTTGCTGTATTAGAGTGGAAACAATCACTTCCATCCTGACTGACTATGGCCAACAAGCAAACTTGATATAGGTTTTGTACAGTCTTGCTTTTTTTTTTTTTTCTCATTTAGGATGTAATTTGGGCCTTCCCTTCCCTTCCCTTCCCTTCCCTTCCCTTCCCTTCCCTTCCCTTCCCTTCCCTTCCCTTCCCTTCCCTTCCCTTCCCTTCCCTTCCCTTCCCTTCCCTTCCCTTCCCTTCCCTTCCCTTCCCTTCCCTTCCCTTCCCTTCCCTTCCCTTCCCTTCCCTTCCCTTCCCTTCCCTTCCCTTCCCTTCCCTTCCCTTCCCTTCCCTTCCCTTCCCTTCCCTCTTCTTATTTTTTTTTTTATTTTTTTTTTTTTGCTATGGTCTTTCAGAGGGAAAAAAAAAAACACAACAAAAAACAGAGGCAAATGCATACTGTTAACTGCACATATTCTCAATCTACTTATCTGCTTTGCAGTATAAATCTCATGAGAATAACACACAAACACACATACACACCAGATTTCTGACATTTCCAAATCACAGATAAAAAGAATACAGGCAATTCTTATGGTACACTCATTGACAGAAATTGTTTTATGTCCCATTTCACTTTTTGGCTCGCTAGAGACCTACAGCTCATTACTTCTACCAGCTCAAGCAATCAAGCAATTATTCTCATGGGTTTATGATCTAACACTGGTAGAGTTGCATAGGAGATGATTTTCCCAATATATGACTTTTTATTTTATTTTTTTTTTTCTTTCCAGATTTTACAGAACGAAATTATCGTTCTTTGCTGGGATAAAAAATAAGATTCTTAACATATTTTACTGAAGAGTAAATGGAGTTTTTTTCCTACCAGTATAGTTTTATGAGCCTTACTTTTAATATGAAGCAGCATTATTCCTAAGTAAGGAAAAGGCTTGAATGTAACTCCCCAATTTTATGTCAATGTCCTTGCATATGGACTATTCATTTTGAAAAACAACCCATACACATATACACTTTCCCCCGCAAATGATTTTTCATCTGATCACATCTTTCATGTATTTTATGGAAAAAAATGGCTCTAAGGAACTAGCATTTCATGTTTATTTCTGCCTGTGCTTAGAAATACTGAGAAAATCACATTTTGTCCATGTGTCGCTCCACCATGCTCATGAATATTTCTGATGAAGTACCAAGTTAGTTATGTTGGTTTGTTGATCTGAATAAAAAGACCTTAAACCTCTGCTTAACCTGTATTTTGCCTTTTCTGTTTCATACATGAAGAAAATATGAACCTCAAACCTCTTTTTTTTTTTGCCAATAACTTATAACAATGTGTTTAAAAAATAAAAAAGTAAAAAAAAAGTATTATTTTCCATATTATTTTCCATATAACCTTTCTTAATTGATTTTAATATTAGATTGAAACCCTGTCAATATTTAATATTAGATTGAAACCCTTGTTGCATTTGTTATTAAAAAAACTTCATTACTGATCTTGTGTAATTTACACAGGTAAGTTCAGGTATGAGAAAATAAAGGTATTAAAATAAGGTAAAGGTATTTAAATAAGACAGTTTAAAAAATATTTACAAGCTCTTTTCCCATTTTTTAGTCTTTTCTGATGTCTTCTGAATATGGTTTTGTTTCTAATGAATGTTAAAGAACATCTCTGATTGTAATATAAATGATTTTTTTTTTCTTTTATTAATTAAATATATTTGCCCATCCATGGTAGAAGATTTATTTTCTTGGAATAAAGCATATCTCATCTTATCTATTTAATGCTGTGCTATTTTTAATCAAGAGATGAGGAGGGCGGAAAAAGACAGCAATATGATATCAGTCCACCGTCAAATATGTCAAAGGGAATGTGAAAGTGGCTCTGAAATACATTACAGTTGTGAATGGAAGAAGGAAACCTAATATGCTTTGGGAATGTTTTGAACATTTCAGTAATTAAAAAAATATTGCTTATAACCTTCTGAAGCACTGATAAAAAAAATGTATTGCAAACAGTGGGGAAAATTAGACTCTAATTGCCGTGCAGTCTTCATCTTACAAAGAGTATCCTTGAGATTTTTTTTTTTATTTATTTTTATTTTTTTTGATTTGAGGTTTGCCACCTAAACATTTCCTTGATAAACCGCAAATGTAACATGCAGAAGGTGAAAGTGTTATGGATATGCAATGATGTTTAGGCAATGTTGAATTAGAAAGTACTGCAGATATGCAATATAACTTTGATGATGTAATGACTGCTCATGGCAGATAACCTAGATAAATCTCTTGTAGTTTTAACACAGGAGTACTGTTGCTGTTTCAGGTTCAAGCTGCCCAGGGAAGTGGTGGAGTCACCATCCCTGGAAGTCTTCAAAAGACGTTTAGATGTAGAGCTTAGGGATATGGTTTAGTGGAGGGCTGTTAGCGTTAGGTTGGAGGTTGGACTCGATGACCTTGAGGTCTCTTCCAACCTAGAAAATTCTGTGATTCTGTGATTCTGTGAAACAAATAAAATTGTGTGTACATGTGGCCATGCTCACATCATCTTTCTTTTTCTTCCTATTTCTTTTTCCCTTTCATTTTTACCTTCAGTGAATCTGAATAATTCTTCAGAATGAGTGTTATGTAAAAATCATGAAATCTTCCATTCTGAGAGGAAAAATAAAGACACTGAAATGGGCTCTGTAGTTTTGTTTACAAAAGGAAAACATGCCTTTAAGTGTGTGACTTACCAAGATAACCATTAAACTGGAGTAGTCAGAATGTCATCCTTTTTTTATTTATGAGGCTTCAACACTACCAAGTGTTAGAGAAGGCTGATGCAAGAGTGAGTGGTTATGACATTCTTCTTTTCAGACTGCTTCTTATGCCTTCCTTAAAAATCTAGTGAGATTATCTCCAGCATTAAACTGTGAAAAATAACCTCTAAACATCACACACGTCTCATGACTTCAGTTCCTACACGAGTTCATCAGAAACTTTGCAAGGATCCTATGAACACTTAAAATATTTATCTATGGAAGTAGATCTTAAATTGAGTCTGTGTACCTTAACCTCCTATAAAAACAAGATTAAATTAATGCTAGAAAACACATTGCATTTAAGGATATCTGTTAAGATTTAAAGCCCAGCTCAGCTAATTGCCTGACAGGCCAGTTGATCTGAAAGTTAACAATGACAGCAGAACTTGGAAGCCAAGGAATGCCATCAGCAGTTTCTCAGCTAAGTGTTTCAATAGGTTATGCTACAGCTGAACAACAAATAAAAAAGCCAGAAAATCCAGTAGATGAATCCCAACAAATACACAATACTGAAGAAATCAGAATGACCTTTAACTTACAAGCAGTGACATCTAATCTTACCTTGTGGGTTACACCCAAAAAAGTGACAATAAGTAGTGAATGACAAACAAATGCTGCAGACGGATTGCTTTTATTAACTTTGATGGGGATTTCATAGGCTCCAAATTGGCTCTGTGGCATAAAATGAAAAGGAACTACCCTGGTTTAAATTTTGATGGCACAGTGGAAAACCTGTTCCTGGGTCTCCAATAGGTTGCTGTCACTCTTTTTGTGGTTTCTGTAAGTGCAGTGTACACTTTCACCCAGAGAATGTACAGCCAAGGGACAGTATGAAGTTTCCCACTCTGCAGATTAAGACTTTCCAGCTATCATCAGTATTTACAGTTCAGCACTAGGATAGATATAATTAACAGTTTTGTGTTACATATGAGCATAAAACCCACTCTTCTGGTGAGATTACAGGTCCCTTTAGGCCAGTGTCACTTCTCTGTAAGTGTCCAACTGTAGTACTATGAGAGAAGGATAAGAACAATTTTGTAAATAGATGCTTGAATAGGAGAGATTTTCTCTATAATCATTACTGACCTGAAGATAAATAAGATAGTCTCCTATTTCAAATAAATAAACCAATAAAACTTAAGCCTTAGAAACTAAAACTTTACATGTGCTCAAAATGTAAGTGAAAACAAAATAAAAATAAAGGAAGAAAAGCTTATCAAAACTATTAAAAACAAAACCATCATCTCTGACTCTGAAAGTCCCAAGGTCAAAATATTCATTCTTATCCCATAGCTGTTTAAATTCATCAAAACTATTTGTTAATGGGCCTTGCCAAATAACTCGGTAAATCTCACTGTTCAGTGATGCAAAGGATGCTAATAAATGCCCCTTATGAAAAGTCTGTGAAGATTCTTTAATAAACAAGAAAAACTAGTATCTGAGCAAACTAAGCACTTAGAAAAGTTATTGTGTATTGTTGTTTCTTTGTTGCTGTTGTTGTTGTTATTGTTTTGTTTTGTTGTCTTTGCTTTCCAAAGACAGAGCAAATCTGTAAGAATCTGTCACATCTAGGTACTAAGCAAAAACTTCGTGTACTTTTCTAAGGAGCAGTGTTAGCAGGTTTAACTGTCAGCCATTTAATTTGAGCTCACAGGCTTAAACAGCTTCTTGTCTTCTCTCAGACTTCACCAAGTCAGTTGGGCTGCCACCAGGCAGGAGGCATTCAGTTGCTCTCAGGCTCACAATTCAAACAGAGATTGAAATGATTAAGGCATGAGGAGATGGCTGGTGTAGCACTTGAGGCTGATGAGTCTGTTTGCCAAAGCTGAGACTTAGAAAATGTCAGTAAAGAATGCTTGTTTTCATATTTTAGAGGTCATCTAGTGTAATTTTTTATAATTGGGGTGGTTTAATCACAAGAAAATTAATATACAAGGTAGTATTTTATCCTTGCACTATTAACATAATAGCCCCCAAGTAAAACTAGCTCTATTTTCATTGTGAAAAAAAAAAAAAATCATCTAATTAAGAAACGTATCTTTCTTCTCCTCCCAACACTTGTTTCTCTTATCTGTGTTATAACTAGATGAAAACATTTTATGTTCATGGAGACCTTTATAAAACTTCCTAATCTTGCTGAAAACCCAGAAATTCACTCGTAAGTCATCCTAAACTCACTTACCTCAGCATTTCTTTTCCTTGTGACTGCATTTGGATGCTATTCTATTACTTCTGAACACTTACCCAGAAACTGTTAGTCCAATAGCATCCATTTTATGCTTAGCTACTGTTCAGGTTAAAGTATTGAATCACCCTTGAAGACTCCCTTTATCTAAGAGTTTTAACAAGAAAGCAAGAAAGAGTCAGTCTTATTTTTTATAGAAAATTTCATCAGTTTCTCTCAGCTGTATATGAAGCTTTGTGAGAAAAAGGACACTGGATGAAGCCCTCAGTAAATGTAGTCAGCTTCAATTTCATTTGAGCAATGACTCGGCTAGAGATAATCTGGTGGAGTTAGGTAGGATTACTGGTAAACTCTCCTGTTCTGTTTTATACTGCTGACCACCCCCCCATTTTCATTATCTGTGTTTGCCCCAGGGCTCCCGATTTTCTTACGGGCTTATCTCTGGGTTTAGAAGGCTTCATGTCTTTCCCAAATCCCATCTCACTTTTTATGGGGGAAGGCCAAGAGTAATCCCTGTCACCTTCTCACAAAATGGCTTGGCTGATTTTCTCTGAGTTCATTTTCCTTGATTCTTTTTTGAAAGCAGTGGAAAAAAATTATAGAGACTGAGAATCTGAGGAGCCTTTACTGCTAAATCTCACCAGTGCAGTCCCATGTCTGGGACCAACTGATCCTCTAAACTGAATAAAAATAATTCACTCTTGAGTTTTATTTTGGAGTGAATCCTCTCAATGCAACAACAACTACAACAACAAAAAACTACTGGCACTTTTGGGCACGGTTCATTGTTTGAACCTTCCCAAACGCCAGAATGGGTAAGTTAGTACCAGGTTTGTGTGCCTAGCACCCACACAGTCCTCCAACACTCTCAAGCAGCTAGTCTATGTCTTCCTCACTACACTGGGGATATATTTGTATAAGATCATATGGGAAAGGATTTGCTCTCTCAATCTGAAGGCAAGTGGCATTTCTCCATTCATGTTCATATAGTCAGTTCTCTCCCCTTTCAAAATAGAGTAGCCTTATCCCTGAAAACTATTGAGAAAAATCTCCAAACATACCTGAGCATTGCCTGAAAGAATATTAGCTAGCTTGGGGAGAAAATAAAAAATGCCAGGGACTGTGCTAATAATTAATCTGTAGTGACAATCTCAGGACAGTGTTCAGACTTCTGCCTTGACTCTGATTTATTGGTTAAGACGTATCTGGAAAGTCTGCAGAGAATTTGAAGGAAGACTTGGTAGTATGGATATTTAAACCTTTTGCAGACCAAAATCACTTTTGCCAAATTCTATATAAATTTCTATATCCCTAACCCAGTCTCACCTGGACCTGTATCTGCCCATCATTTCTTAGGAATGAGCTAATGTACTTTCCAGCATAAGCAAACACAGTATATCTCACCTTTGGTAACAGTCAGGTTTATTAAATTCATAACCTGGACACAGAGCAGCCGTTACATGCCCAGGAGCAAGAATTGTACTTTGCAAGCATGGCACCTATTTCTGAAAAATACTAGTGTGGCATGTTGATTCCAGTTATTCTGGGAGAGGAGAGAATATGGAAGGAGAGCAAATAGCATGGAGGCAATGTGCCTAGGGAAATGTGGACTCTATATTCTGTCACAACACAGCATGGATGTTGTGTTTGCTTTTGTAGAGAGGTCTGCATGATATTTAAGCCATTTGTGCCAGAATACAGCTCATATATTACAAGATGCTGTGGCATATTGATCTTCCACACTTGAATAAATGACTAGCATGAGTTTTAAGGGCATAAGAATGGCCAAAGATGCAGGCAAGATATCTTAGAATTGTTTAAACAGTTCTTTCTGACTAACTTCACTAGAAAGACCATATATCCTTTAAATTTCAGTCCTTTATCATAGCATGCCAGCTATTTTTGCTGCACAGAGTGAAACAGATAAAGTGTTGCCTTCATCCTCAAAAAGAAAGCTTGGACTGAAATTCTCTTCACAGTGCAGACAAATTTGAGCTCACCAGCCATTCCTTTCAACTTTGTTTCCTTTCAGGAGACAAGGAGTAATTCCCAGAGGGTCATAAACTTTATAACAGATATTGCAGTTTTAAATGCCTCAGATTAGATTGTGCACTGAATTACAGCTGGCAAGGTCATGGTGTTCCCATTTTGTAAAACTTTATTTTATTTTATTTTATTTTATTTTATTTTATTTTATTTTATTTTATTTTATTTTATTTTATTTTATTTTATTTTATTTTATTTTATTTTATTTTATTTTCCTCCAACAGGAAGAAAATAAGATCTTCCAAGTTTTCCAAGTTTCTCATGGAAGAGGTTGGGAAAGACTAGAACAAACACCCTTACATCAAAAATGTAATGCTTCAATCTCTAAACCAAAGTATGAGGAAGTGCTGAATTCAACAAGATTACTGCACCCCCTGTGAAAAGTTTAACTGAAAAATGATGAAAATTCCGAAAGGAGTTTAATTTTTTCAAGTTGATCACTAGAAATTTCAGCTGGGTCCTGAGGATTTCTGCATGATAACGAGGTTTTAAAGATGAGGAAATTCTGATTTCAGTGACCCATGTTGTGATGAAAAGTTTTGCTGGGCTGTTATAACCAAAACATGGTTAACCCCGGAAGTACTGTGGGAGAACAGATGAAATCTAGGAAAATAATGTCTCCTGTTCTCATAGATTTTCTCTGACGTTTTACCAGCTGTTAGTTGTCTTAATCACTTCTTCTTTTCTTAATATATCTTTTCTTTTAAGATCTTTGGAAGTGCTGCTTTCTACATGACTAGGCTGAGCCTGAGACAGATGGAAAAACTGTGGGTGCTGAAAAGCAGTCTCTATAGAGAAACCAGCAGTATAGAAGTTGGGTAAGTAACTTCTGCTATTGCCATTTTTTTAACAATTGGAACAATATACATAACAGACTTAGTAACTTACTGGTACTTAGCAGCAGAAGGAAGACAAAATGGACTAGCGAGGGACTACATGAAGGGAAGCTTCCTGTCTATGATGTTTGCAAGAATTTTGCAGTTATATATAACAGAAGAAAAACAGTGAGTTGGATAAAGGAATCTGCTTATCTCCTCTATGATATTTGCACGGTTCATATTTCAAAATTTTCAAGTTAAGGTCAACTTTGAGACACATCTTACTTAAAATCTCAAATATTCTTGAGTGATGCATAATTAATTAAGCCAAAAACAGTGTTTCTTTTAATTTTAGAAGACTATACTTTATTTCACACTTTCAATTCCATGATAACTCTTGAAATATATCATACGCAAAAGCCCGGTTTTCTACTGATATAACTCAGATTTATTTAATTGGCTTCAGTCAGGCAAAGTTTATTTATCAGTTGACAACATAGTCTAGGAATTATTATATAAATGAAGGAAATGCTATATTGATGAAGAAATAATGCAGTGAAAATATCACTTATAACTATACTAAACAGGTTGCAAAAAAGAAGGTCTTAGGAAATTACTGTTTTCAGTAGAACTGTCCATGTTGTAAAGAAATGTGTCAGAGTAGGTGCAATATTGCGTTATAGTAAAATAAAAGTTTTTGCTATACAGTGGGATTAAGTTTATTTTGCAGCCTTGGATAAAGCTCCCATATTATTCTCATCAAAGCAGACATGAACTAAAGAAATACATTTTTTTACAAGAGGTTGTGGATTTGAAGACCAAAGGAGAGAAGAGCCTGTTTCAGTGTTTCAGCCTGTCCTGAGATGTTGACACACCAGGGACCTGAAATTTCAGTGATGCTGGGAAGCAGCACTCTCTGCACTCCATAAGCTCTTGAATCATGGCTTCAGTCTGGTACATTGACACAGTCCAACCAGTACAGATCAATGCAGATTGAGGAATCACCTTTTACTCCTGCTAGGCACTAGTCTGAAAATATTTATTTGCAGGAATTGCCACAAAAGGACCTCCACTCTTGAGAAAGCTACTTTCACTCTTAAATCTGAGTTACTGAATTTGTTGTGTTGGTTCTAAAGATAATAGGGAAAAAGGAAAAGAAAAAAAAAAAAAAAAGAAAAAAAAAGAAAAAACACAGTGTGGACGCAGCTGTATTAGGAGGAGTTTTCTGCTGTAGTATTCCCAGAGTAGTATGTAACTCTTAGGCCAAATTTCTCTCCCCTTTTTCACCAGCTCAGATCTGGATAAACTAAATGCATTAAGTGACTTGTTCCAGATTTCAATTGGTGAGTTACGCAGCATTTGGCATCTTGTGTGAGAAATATCCTCCCATCTGTAATTGTTACCATCTGTTTGGTATTCAGGGTGTAAAAATGTAATGGAGATGAAGTCATATTTCATATTCTTTTCTCCATTTGGAGGTAAGAATGAAGCTATAACAGCCTGTAAATGCATCTGCTGGTGATAAGATAGTACAGCTGGAAATGGGATGCTAGATTCTGCACGGTTCAGAAAGCTTGTGTGTAGAAGCTGTTATACAGTGTGTGCTGCTCTGGTGTGATCCCATGAGATGATTGATGTATCATATAAATAGGGTGACAGAAAAGTATTTTTGCTGGTGTGATGGGAATAGGAAGTGCAAAATGTCAAAATTGCCCTGAAAATAACCATTTAAATTTATGTAAATTGCTTAATTAATTGACCTCATTTGGGCTTGCAGATTTCCTTTGCATTTTCCTTTGTGAATTAGTTATTTTTCATTGTACACTGAGACAATATTCCAAGGCTAATTAAACCTTTTAAAGCTATAAGTTAATATCCAATTCTTATATAAACACATTTATAAACATTAATCAAATCCAAATTACCCATTTTATAAATACTGTTTTATTCATTTGCAGCTAATAGATGTGCTGCCTCTATTTATTCTGCTTTGGGCTCAAGGAGTCCGTGCTATTCTGTAAATGTTATTTCTTTAAATGGTATCATGCTGTTTACCGTTGCACTTATTTCTAAGTGTGTCTGCTGTTTTATGATTTCATGGAAGTTATTGGCTAAGAGTCTATCTGGGGTACAGACCAAGCTCAAATATCTTCTGAGTCTTGAATCATGTTGATGACAGTAGTCAATAAAAAGATGGTCTAGGGAGATTCTTTGTCAGAGATGTAAGTCAAGATGAACAATTTACCATAAAGTAATATACTTATTGAACTTAATAATGAATTTCTGGCAACTCAGCTCTCCCCCTGCATGAAACGTAAAGTAATTCAACTTTCAGTGAAAGAGAATGCAACAAAACTTGAAATTTAATATTATTTCCACAATTTCCTGTTAGTGTTAGCATTCTAGCACTGATATATATATATACATATATATATATATTTATTTTTTTTTTCCTAAGTAGTCCACCCCTCTTGGAATTTTTTTTCTGATTCTTGTCAAACAATTGCAAATACGTGGGAAAGACTGAAATGTATTTTTCTTAAGTAGGCAAAATCCGTTTTTCTGTACCTTATTTGGATGAATGTTGAATAAATGTAGATTTACAAATGATTAACTCTATGCAGGGAAGGTGGAGGTGAACTGTGGATATTCATTCATGGAGCATATGGTGGTTGTTCAACCATACAGTAATCCAACCTCTTGCTAGAGCAGCTGTAAGTAAATTTTGACCATTTGAATTGGTGTCATGCTTTTGAATTCCATTTTTATTTGCATGACAAGAGTTGACAGAAGCTTTGGACCAGATCATGTCCTGGTATCCTATATGCTATGCAAATGCGGAATGGGAATCTTTCCTATATGAACAATAACATTATTCTGCATTCTGCATTCTTTGAATATAGAACAGCTGGAGAAAAAAAAAAGACATTCAAACAAGTTGAGTCCTGGCCCACTGTCATACCTAAAATCTGCAGCAGTGCTAAGATTAACACTATCATTCCCAATGTGGAGTCATGTTTCCAAGTGCTACAGCAGCATATTGACTTACACTTTCATAGCAGATTATTATTATTTATTTATTTATTTATTTTTGTCAGAATAGAGTTGCTGAGTGATCCTTTCTGTTAGAATCTATGGGTGCTAGTAGCATCCGTCACCTCAGATATCTTCTACATGCTTCTTACCTTCTTTTGTCAGGTCACTCCTAGGGAGGTTGACAAGACGGAGCCTACAGTTGACTCCTGTGCTGGACTTATCTCACCAACTTTCTGCTGTGCTATCATATTCCATGGAAAACACAGCTTATTTCTGCTCTATCCGACAATTTTTGTTACCAAAATGATTTGAATGAAATTTCCTGTGATGTTATAGCAAGTGCTGTAGTACAATACCGGCATGGTCTCTGTTTTATTTTAAATTTCATTCACTCAAGAAAAATAATTCACTTTGACTGGCATGTTTTTTTTTCCTCCAGACTCACAGAGCTTACCACTCATTGATCTGCTATCCTATACATATTTTGGACTTTATTTATTTATTTCGTTTAGGGTATTCATTCTGTTATTTAGAAGGATTGAAAATTAACCTTACCAAGGAAGTAATTGTAAAGGTCAAATGCCAAAAGATTGATACCAAATCTAAGTTGGAAATTGTCCATAAAATTTTCCAAGCTTCTTGTATTTCTGTGAATTTATTAGCTAATTCAGCTGAAATATCTGAATGCACATCACCTGCACAGCTGATATAACAGCTGAATAACTTTAAGAAAAATTTAGAGTTCTCACTTGTTTGGTTTTGTTTGGTTTTATTCCAACTCCATATTCTGTTCTATTGTTAAAGAGACTTGAGTCCTCATTAATGTCCATGTCTTTCCTCCCCTCTCTCAATCTCTCTTTCTCCCCCCCATATATACACACACATATACATTTATATCTCTAATGCATATTTTGAAGAAAGAAGGGCTGAAACTGTATTATGGCTGCAGGGCTATCTAAGGCTTGTTTACAGCTTCCTAGACAGCTGTGTACAGATAACTAAGTAAAGTACGAAAATCGAAGGAGACATGTCAGGCAAAGGGACCATTCTGTTCCACTTTGAGTTTTCTCCTCCACTTCATAGCTAACTGAACTTGTCTCAGGGGATAGTCTTGAATTTGTGGGCTTAAACTTATTTATTGTGAAAAGACAAGCAAAAGCAAAAAGTTACCTGTAACAGTCCTTTTAAAAAATAAATCCTAATTACATACAAGCAAAGAAAATGCAGCTGAGTCTATGTAAAACAGAGGATTTCTGTGCCAGATGGTTTTAAGGACACTTTATTGTTACTCTTGGTTTATGTTCTGTAGGCTCATACTCAGGGGTTTTGGATCTTATCTCTGTTCTGAAAGGACTAAAAAATATATATCTAGTCTGAAACTCCCAAATTTGGCTTTCCAAAGTCTTTGTAACCACAAAATCAGCTGTCTAGTGTGACTTCCAGATGACATTGAAAAACCCTTCCTGGCAAAGGCATTCCTGGAAAAGCTTCAGCCAAAACCTGGCATAGGATTATGCCCAGAATATGGACTCAGGTTTGCTGAAATGCAGCCAGAATTTGGATCGAGATTGCTGAAAGCTTTGAAAAGTATTTCTAGTTTGTTAGGAAAATGTTGCCCAGCTGTAGTCATTACAGATGCATTCTAGCAATTATTATATCCAGTGAAGTAGTATCCTGGGGATGTGGAAAGGATGGAGGGTACCTTTTCATCTTGTATACAACAGCAGGACGGGAATCCAAACTCTATTTAGCAGAATACTAATTAAAGGGACTTACTATTTTCTCAGCCAGAACAGAGAGGCCCAAAGAAAGCCTTCTTGCTGGTTCAACAGCTGGTTCCCTGAGATATTTTCTCCAGATGGGTTGCATTTGTATCCAGTGCAACAAACCACTCATGTGGCAAATATCTCTTAGAGGGTAAGGAGGCCTGTGTTTTTAAAGGAAATAAAAGAATAATAATAAAAAAAGAATACTTTTGTTTAGTAACTGTAGCCTGTATCATTGCATTTTTCTTATTTCAATCTCTATTGCACAATATTTATCAAGTTTTCATCATACATCATTACAAAATAAGATGTGAGCAAATTATTATTCTTGTTTGCGTATCTGTGCTCAAAAGTTGTTTGTATTTATTTATTTATTTATTTTAGGGTTTGAAAGAAATCCCCATATAATCTATAAATTCTTGATTTTCTACAGTATTTTCCATGGCATGTTGAAGTGGACTCATAGCAATGCTGGTTGTAAAAAACCTCTGGAGGCAGGAGTATCATTAACATCAGGATCTGTGGATCAGGTTATGAGAGCTTGACATTCTAAAATGTGAAATTCTCCATGGACGGAGTGTCTATAGATATGCTATACACTGCCTTTCTAAGTGACGTCATTTATCTTAGTGTCCAATCTGAATCTCTCATTCTGGGCTGCTGACTCTTGTTATACATCATGCCACAGAGGAGGACAGCTTGGCTCCATCACGTCTGAAGTTTTCTACCATATTAATCCTAGTGTATGCTAGTCATATTCCAACCATTATCATTCCATCTTTTTGTTAAAACTTTCCTACACTATGCCACTGTACTCCATTTTTTTGTTTGTTTTGATTTATGACCTTTTCTTTGGGTGAAGAGAGGAAAAATGGAAAACATGAGAAAAATTTCAAGAAAATGTTAGAATTTCCTTTAAAAAACAAGGTGACTAAATTCCAAATGCTCAAAGCAAACAAAAACTCCAGCTCTTTACTTTCGAACATCGGTTTCATCTTGCTACCAAAATTCCTTAAGTAATCGAATAATGTGCCTTGAAATGACTATGCTTTTGAGCAGAATTTATGCTTGTGTTTTTTGACAGATCTGAATATATACAAAAAACATTAAATTCTGCATACAGAGGCTGAGTGAAAGGAAAAGTTTCCCAGAAATTAAATAAGTTTATTTGGGACTGCTAATAACATAGTTTGGGTCGTTTAAAGTTAGCCTACACAAAGGCATGCATTCTCTCTTCCATTTCTACACAGAGCAAAGATAGAAGGCTTAAAAGGTTGTTACCAGCATGGACTACTTCAGGGAATACATGACACATATGAACTGAACTGAAACATACCAAGCTGCTTATGTTCTGAAAGATTATTATATCACGAATGTAGTATTTATCTTACCTGTATTAGTATGTGAAGAAATTAGTATTTTTTGTGTTAGTAGCCATGAAGAAACACTAAGGTAGATATCCTTTCAGCTGATTATACCCTGAAAGAAGCTTGTGTCAAAATTCCCTCTGGTGACCCCATAACTAAAGGGCCTTATGTTAACCACTTTTCCTGTTCACAAACATAAGACAATAATTTCCCTCTGGACCAGACTGCTCTAAAGAAGACAAAGAAAATACACAGTTTCACTTGATCTTTTTCTGTCAGACAGGAATCAGGCAGCCAAAGGGGAAAGTGTAAAACCTCCTGGGCTGGATTTTCAAGTGCTATTTGTTGATGAGGCCTACAAGCCTGTGCCAGCTGCCTTTCTCTTTGTGTGTTCTCCCCTGAAAGGTAGCAATGTAAAGTCCGTAGAAGAATTTCTGTTTAGACGGTGGGATGGTGGGTGCTGAGTCAGAACCAAGCAAAGGGAAGGAAAGCAAAATAATTGAAAATTATTGCTGTAAGAGAAAGGAACTTCTAGAAATTTTTATTATTTTATCTTTTTATTTTCATTCAAAATTAGAGTGAAACAGGCTAAAACCAAGAAAACTGTCTTATGATATATAGAAATATTACTTTATGACTTTATAATTCTACTCCATAATAATATGTGGAATTATAGAGGATAGAGGTATAGAGTGGGGGAAGAACTCATTGAGAACAGCCCTACAGAGAAGGATTTGGGGTTATTGGACATGAACCAGTAATACCTACTTGCAGCCCAGAAAGCCAGTAGGATCCCAGGGTGCATCAAAAGAAGTTTGGCAAATGGTGGAGGAAGGTGTTTGCCCCCCTCTACTCTGCTCTTGTGAGACACAGCCTGAAGTACTGCATCCACCTCTGGGGTCCCCAGCATAAGAAAGACATAGAGGTACAGAGGTATAGAGGTACAGAGGAGGGACATGAGGATGATCAGGGGGCTGGAGCACCTCTTCCATGAAGACAGGCAGAACTGGAGTTGCTCAGCCTGGAGAAGAGGAGGCTCCGTGAAGACTTTATGGCAGCCTTGCAATATTTGAAAGGGTCTCATAAGAGAGATGGAGAGAGACATTTTACAAGGGCATGTAGTGATAGGACAAGGGATAATGTTTTTAAATTAAAAGAGAGGAGATTTTTAATTAAAATTAAAATATATATATATATAAAATAAATATTTAATTTATTTTTTTTAATTAAAAAATTAAATTGAGAGGAGACACTAGATATAAGGAAGAACCTCTTCACTATGATTGTGTTGAGGCACATTCCAGTGATTCCAGGTTGCCCAGAGAAGTTCTGAATAACTCCCTGAGAGCATTCCAGCTCATGTTGGATGGGACTTTGGGCAACCTATAGTGAAAGATGTCCTTGCCTATGGCAGGGGATTGGACTAGATGATCTTTAAAGGTCTGTTTCAACCCAGACCATTGTATGATTCTATAATTCCACATATTATTATGGAATAGAATTATAGAGTCATAAAGTAATCTTTCTGTATATCATAAGACAGTTTTCTTGGTTTTAGCCTGCAGTATTGTGAGTTCAGTAGCATTGACAAGAAGCTACCCTATTTTTTTTTTTTATTATTATTTTCTAAATGAAATTTTATTTCTTTTTTTTTTTCTTTTTCTTTTCTTTTTTTTTTTTTTTTTTTTCCCCCCCTTCTTTCTGTTTGCAAGAAAAAATAATGCACTGCAGTAAAATGTGGAAGTAGTCACAATTTGGTAAATAATATTAGGAGAGAGTAGACAGGGTTCAGTTTGAGAACATGTGTCAGAATCCATCACTCAGAAGAAAGAGATAAACCTCACAGAGAAAATGTATCCATTCAACAGTATTTAATGGAAGGTTATACAGAATCAGGTACTGCTGCTGCATTCACTTTCATCAGAAAGCAAATTGATCTTTTTTTGCTGTATTGGAAAAAGTGAGTGTGCTATCACATGATACCTTTGAAGATTTAATTCCTAGGCTTTTTTGGTAGTCTAAGGAAAATCAAATGACAGGAAGCACACCTCTCTTATTATGATGTATTATTGGCAATCTGTGATAACCCTATTATTCCAGGAGTGCATTGATCTACAGCACTACATAAAAAAAAAAAAATAACTACATAAAAACAGCACAGGCAATGCATAGAATCATAGAATGATAGAATATCCTGAGTTGGAAGGGACCCTTAAGGATCATCAAGTCCAACTCTTGACACCGCACAGGTCTACCCAAAAGTTCAGACCATGTGACTAAGTGCACAGTCCAATCTCTTCTTAAATTCAGACAGGCTCGGTGCAGTGACCACTTCCCTGGGGAGCCTGTTCCAGTGTGCAACCACCCTCTCTGTGAAGAACCCCCTCCTGACGTCAAGCCTAAATTTCCCCTGCCTCAGCTTAACCCCGTTCCCGTGGGTCCTGTCACTAGTGTTAATGGAGAAAAGGTCTCCTGCCTCTCGACACCCCCTTACGAGGAAGTTGTAGACTGTGATGAGGTCTCCCCTCAGCCTCCTCTTCTCCAGGCTGAACAGGCCCAGTGACCTCAGCCGTTCTTTGTACGTCTTCCCCTCCAGGCCCTTCACCATCTTCGTAGCCCTCCTCTGGACACTCTCCAACAGTTTCATGTCCTTTTTATACTGTGGTGCCCAGAACTGCACACAGTACTCGAGGTGAGGCCGCACCAGTGCAGAGTAGAGCGGGACAATCACCTCCCTTGACCTACTAGCGATGCCGTGCTTGATGCACCCCAGGACACGATTGGCCCTCCTGGCTGCCAGGGCACACTGCTGGCTCATATTCAACTTGCTGTCTACCACGACCCCCAGATCCCTCTCTTCTAGGCTGCTCTCCAGCGTCTCATTGCCCAGTCTGTACGTGCAGCCAGGGTTTCCCCGTCCCAGGTGCAGGACCCGGCACTTGCTCTTATTGAACCTCATGCGGTTGGTGATCGCCCAGCTCTCCAACCTATCCAGATCCCTCTGCAAGGCCTTTACACCCTCATTCGAGTCCACAACTCCTCCAAGTTTGGTGTCATCAGCAAACTTGCTCAAAATACATTCTATTCCTACATCCAGATCGTTTATAAAAATATTGAAAAGTACCGGCCCTAAAATGGAGCCTTGAGGGACCCCACTGGTGACCGCCCGCCAGCCTGACACAGCCCCATTTACCATAACCCTTTGGGCCCTGCCCGTTAGCCAATTGCTCACCCATCGTATGATGTTTTTATTTAGCTGTATGGTGGACATTTTGTCCAGTAGGATCCTACGGGAAACCGTGTCAAAAGCCTTGCTGAAGTCCAAAAAAATCACATCAGCTGGTTTCCCTTGGTCCACCATACGGGTGATCTTATCATAAAAGGAAATCAGGTTAGTTAGGCAGGACCTACCCTTCACAAACCCATGCTGGCTGGGACCAATGACTGCTTTGTCCCCCAGGTGCGCCTCAATAAGTTCGAGAAACAACTTCTCCATGATTTTACCAGGCACTGACGTGAGACTGACAGGCCTGTAATTGCTAGGGTCTTCTTTCTGACCCTTCTTGAAAATCGGCACAACATTTGCCAGCTTCCAGTCTACCGGGACCTCTCCAAATTCCCAGGATCGTTGAAAAATAATTGAGAGAGGTTCCGCGATGACGTCCGCCAGCTCTTTCAGCACCCGGGGATGAATCCCATCCGGACCCATGGACTTGTAGGGATCCAGGTGGAGTAGCAAATCCCGCACACGTTCAGGGTCGGTTGGGAGTTTGTCATCCCCACCGTCCCGGTCCTCCAGCTCAGGGCACCCAGGGTCCCGAAGCCCATCATCGGCATTGAAGACAGAGGCAAAGAAGGCGTTAAGCGTCTCTGCTTTGCCTATGTCATTGTCTGTATTTTCCTTATTTAAGTTACCTCATTTCCTTCCCTTCATCTGCTGCTCTACAATCACTTCCTTTCCACAGCACCCTAACTTAGCTCACAGTCTTGGACTGTAAATCCCTTTAGATCACAGGGAAACTCAGCATTTCTGCGCTTAACTGGAAAGCTGGGTTACACAGCTGCCTGTGAAGAAGAATTGCCCAGGAGCACTCTTCATTCCCAAGAGCAGCACTGCTCCTTCACTCCAAGAGCAGCTTTTGAGATCTTAAGATGAATGCAGGTGCAGACAATGGGTGATAATGACAGGCTTCAGTGGCAGTTGCAGGTGCACAGCAAGAGGTTGCAGGGCTCTTTGAGGAAGTGGAGATTCCTTCTTTGGTTTCCTTGGGGAAGTACAGGTGCCTAACTTTGTTTTCCATTCCTCTCCATCACTCACTCCACAATTTCTGATTCCTTTGTGAAAGATTTAGAGTCATATCCAGATGATGTGGAAACTATGAAATATGAACATGAACAACAAATAAGTGTGAAATAAGTACAACATAGTACAATTTATTTGTTGTACAATAAGTACAACAATAAGTTGTACAATAAGTACAATAAACTGTGAAATAAGACATCTCTGCAGAATGATTTGGCACAAGTTTTGGGTACAGAACACAAGAAGAGGGCGGGGGGCTGGGAAGATTTGCCATTATCTATATCAGCACTCTTTCCTCTGAGAGCACTAGCAGCAGTGTGTGCATGTAGGTGTTGACCTCAAGGCAACAAAGGCAAATTTAACTAATTCCAAAAGAAATTTCTTGAGTTCATTAAAAAGTAGAGCCCAGAGCCCATAGGTTTCTTAAAACATTGGTATCCTTCTGCTGAGCTAAAATTTAATAATGCATGCAAATGAACCTGACCCTGTTAAGGTTGAGGCTGTTACAGGTACAGTCTCAGATTTCTTTTCTCTTTTTACTTGTGTGTCATTAACATATGCCTAGCGCATGTTTAAAGTGAACGTAAAACTATGATTCCTACCAGAGAGAAGAAAAGAAGTTCAAAGCAAATTGAGGTGGCTAGAGCTTGCAATCATGAAATGGCACTGTTAGGGAAATCATAGCATACATAGGAATTTGTTCTTAGAGAGAAATCAGGAGGTCTGATAATTTCATTTCAATGTCATGTTATGAATACATGAAAATGTCTTGCATACATGTAACTGTTTCAGTATTTTGAATAGATTCAAAACATGTCATTTTGAACAGATTCAAAAGATGTCATGGCCTTTTCAAAACAGCCTGCCTGCAAGCATTAAAGCATAAATTTTATCATTACTGAGAGTAAAAAGAGATCTTCCACTGTTCTGTGGTATACTACTTCCCATCCTTTTTTCTACCTCTCCCCCAACCCTTTCTTCCTGGGAGAAAACAGCTGCAATTTGTCAGAGTAATAATTTATTATGGGCATTAATGAAAATCAGGATAACATGAATTGTGCTTTGCATGTTGCTATAACTGACAATTAAGTCGCAGAAAATGGCATTCAAAGGTTTGAAACTAAAATAAACATAACCTGTACATTTGATTTGTTTAGTTTGGTGTGGTGTTTTTGTTTTGGTTGTTATTATTAGACATTATTGGTCCCATTTACATGGTCCCATTTAGGAATAATCAGTTACTCTCTTTCTTGCGTCCCGGAATTAGCAAAGCAAGAAGACAAATTAACCCTTGCCTGCTGACTTACAGTCTGGCTCCAGATCTAGTTTTGGGAAAACTCTAACAAAAAAATAGGTATTGTGCCAAATGCTAACCACTTCTGTGTTGAGCTGGCAGTGAGTTCACCCAAAGTATTTTTGGAGGCATTGACAGAAGGACTTCTCTTACTAATGCCAGTAAAGTTAAAAAGACATGAAAAAAATAGAATATTAGCTTGTTGAGTGTTATTGTGGGGAAGACTACAGGGGTAAGGGTAGTTTTTTGTTTTATTTATGTATTTATTTATTTTTCTGGTTAGAATAAGCTACAAATGTTCAGAAAAGTGAAATTCTGTGATTAGTCACTTACCATCAGGTTTAAGAAAAATCTGAATAGTTAAATCAAGGTTTTAATATGCACCAAACAATTCTGGGGCACATCCCTTTTAGGGATGACCAGTTCCCACGGTATCTGTGTGGTGGACATTCAATGAATAAAATATTTACAGTAAATGTTTAAGAAAACAAGATTGGAAAAAGTAGAAACCAATAATTTCTCTTAAAAGTCCTGGATGAACTTAAGGCACTTCTTGCTGAAAATGCTGATAAGTGGTCTTGTTATTTTCAGAAACAACTTTCTAAGATGCACTTTCACTATAGTTATAGCTGTCAGCTTGATTGTGCAACTGAAAAAGAAATTGTCATGCTGCTTTCCCCTGCACCCAGGATGGAAGCAAGAATCAAAAAATATAATAAAATAATTTAATTTATTTTGTTAGCACCATTTATTTCATCTCTTAAGGAACTTGTGGCTCTCTTGCTAATAACCAAATCACAGGTATCAACATATAAATTTAATCAAATTATGTAACAAATATTGTAATGCATGCTACAGAAGGTAATGTATGCTGTTTCATTCATACAGAAATATCTCCTTAACAAAGCCAGAGGCAGACAGAGGCAAACAATTAATTATAATTAAATTATAATAATTAGTCACAAGATTGCCACTAAAATCTTACAGAAATGGTGAGAGAGAACATAAATTTAACTGATAGTCTGAATTGTCAGTTTTGAAGGACATTGAAGTTATAACCCTTCAGAAAAAAAAAAAAAAAAAAAAAAAAAGCTCAATAAAATAGCATGAGGAGTTGAATACCAAGGAGACTATTCTACTATACTGTAAATAAGAGATGGCTAAATTTGTTTGGTTTTTGATGCTTCTATGATTTTCTAGCATTAACAGGAAATTAATAATCTTAAAAGGTATGGGATTTGACATTTGTTTTAAAAAGCTAGAAGCAAACCTTGTACCCTACCTTGTAATACAAATAATTTGGTTCTGATTTTCTTTTACCTTAAGTAATCTGTTTTTCATATTCCTATCTTGCACCCTTTAAAAAAAAAAAATTGTGCTGGTATACTAGTATTATATATTACTGATGCTAAACTATCTCTTCTATCTATCAGTACCATTTGACAAAATCAAATCAACTTTTTGTCATAAATTCACAACATAGATGAACAACAACATAGTTCATCATTCATCTTGTACAACATAGATGAAACAAAATAGTTTATTTTTTAAATGTTAGCAGGAGATAGGATAGTAAGTTTATTAACTTGGTGATGTGGCAGCCTTCTGTCTTCAACAGAATTTGTGTCCTTTTTCAGTTTCTGTTCTTGGTGTGTGATGACAAATAGGAGGAATTGGAAATAAAGTGAACAGCATCCATGAAAAGATTTTGACCAAAATATTTTGATCCATATTCATGTTATTGGATCTGAGTTGCTCAGATTCAATAACATAATAAAAATATAAAATGTAATTTCAATAATAATAAAAATAATTTTATTTAAAAAATCTTCATGAAGTAGATTCAATAGAAAGTTATCATCAAAGTTTATATTCTATGTGTTCTGATGGGCACTGATATGATATAAAGTCACTGAAGGTGGATGACTGAGTTTAATGTGTCCTTCTAGCACAGAGGTGCTTCTCTACAATGGAACTATGGGCTCACACTTGTTCCAGTGTCTATTAGGCTACATCTGTGTTAAGTTTATGTGCTGATCAGTTCGCATCTTCAGCCCACCTGGTTTACTGGCTGAAGCTAATAAGGTAATGCTGGTGAGTCCTGTTCATCACTGGCTTCTGCTTGTTGTATCACGGAATCACAGAATGGCTGAGATAATTTTTCAAGATGTTAAACAGGACTGGACCCAGTATTGAACCCTGGGGTACACTGATAGACATTAGCCTCCAAACTGATTTTTCAACACTAATCACCATCCTCTAGAGTTAGCCATTCATCCAGTTTTCAATCTACCTCACAGTCTGTCCACCCAGACCATCTTCCTCAGCACTTGTGGATACAACCCATTAAGACCCATGGACTTATGTATGCCCACTATGCTTAAGTATTCCCTGACCTGATACTCTTCCACCAAGGACACATCTTCCTTGCTCCAGTCTTTCTCCTTGGTCTCTGGGACCTGGGATTCCTGAAGCATGATGGTCTTGCCAGAAAAGACTGAGACAAAGAATGCATTCAGTACATCAACCTTTTCACTCTTCCTTTTAACAAGGTCCCCTGTTTCATTCAGCATCAGGCCTGCAGACCTAGTCTTCCTTTCATCACTGATGTACTTACAGAAGCCCTCCTTGTTGCCTTTGACTTCTCTAGCTGAATTCAGTTCAGCCATTTGGAGTTTAGGCACAAACTGTATTCATGGTGGTAACAACCAACAATATTGCTAGCTCAATCTTCCTCAACTATCCAATGACCAAAATGACATATACTTTAATAAATATATATTTTCTGCATGAAGGGATTTATAAGTATATGAATTTAAATGTTATCACTCAATCACAGCACTTGATGGACTATAATGGATATTAATGTTTTGTTGGGCATGTGGATCATAGACAAGTCACCAGATTTCCCTTTCTCTGCCTTGAGCAAAGTTGATATCCCCTTCCGTTTCAGACAGGAACACCCACAGTATCAGGACACCAAGAGTTCATGGCAAATATCAGAAACCCCTTCATGTTCTGTGTCACGTATCCCACCTGGAAAACACTGGCTCACACTCTCCAGCTGGGATCTTCAGGAAAAAAAATATTAAAATATTCACTTGCACAGTTGCACAGCAGTGTCCCAAAGGTCATATGCATTGTCACAGTCTGCTGCATGTTGCAGAACATTTGCTAGCCCAGCAGGAGCCGTGCCATCAAAATTGGTGAACAGGACACTTCAGGCCAGTTTTGTCTAATTCAGTGCTGTTCCAGACAACAGTCCCAGCTCCCATGAGGGTAGTGCAGGCTGTAATATACTTATTCTTTACTCACTGGAAACCAATGTAAACTGTGCACTCACGTCAGAAGGACTGGGCTTATACCATGTTTTCTCCCATAGAACACCTTAAAACAAACTTCTTACCTTCCTTCCAACCTTCACAGTTTATGGGCTAATGAACTGTGAAGATATTTTGATACCAGGCTTGCTCAGCAAGTTTTCCCTACAAAGCTCAAATATATTCTTTTGACGAATGAGTATGCTGTAGTCATGTTATCTTCTTTCCTTCACTTCATACTTACCAAACTCTTGCTTTGCATTGTCTTCACTGGGCAGTTGATTATATTCTGGCAAAGATGTTACCCAGGGGATGAATGGCCACACATCCTAGAAAATCCTTATAAAATAAAAAACTGACAGTTAACTGATTAAATATATTTGTTTCTTTAGGAAAATTACAATATAAGTTCTACAACAATAAGACATGCAAGAAGGAAGTGGAAAATATAATCACAGCATCACAGGCTGGTTGAGGTTGGAAGGGACTGCTGGAGGTCATATGGTCTAACATCCCATCTCAGGCAGGGCCACCCAGAATATCTTGCCCAGGACTGTGTCCAGACAGTTTTTGAATGTCTCAAAGAAGGGAGACTTTCTTCATAACCTCTCTGGGCAACCTGTTCCATATCTCTGTTACCCACACAGTATAAGTGATCTTTGTGATGTTCAGATGGAACCTCTTGTGTTCTCTTTGTGCCCATTGCCTGCAAGAGAAAACCTGCAAGAGAAAACCTGCAAGACCTGTAGACATTTCATTTGCCACTGTGGACAGAGGCTAAGAGAAAAACAGGTAGATATGAAGAAAGTGCTAGTAAAGACTGATGTTTGTTTAAGAGTTTAGGAAGCAAATTGAATTACTCAGTATGTAGTACTGAACTAAATTGGTTCCCAGGTCAATTTAGTTCAGTATTACAAACATGCAGGGTTTAGGATGGAGGACTTCATTTGGGGGTTCAGACACACTAAGATGAAGTTAAGCGAGGAGTACCGTTCTACCAAGGTAAACACTCTACCATCAGTCTGTCTGTGATTGCTTCTGACAGCCTTCTTCATTGAATCAGAGCATTGGCTAAGACTGAAAAAATATGATTTGAGAGTCAAAAATGTAGACCAAAATGTTCAGGCATTAAATATATATATATATATTTATAAAACAACATATATATATATATATATATATATATATTATACAACAACAACATAGTAAGTTAACTTTCCCATAAGGAAAGGTGCTAAAATCCTCTATTTATCTTCATGGTAGAATCACGGAAGAAATATAAAAGTTTGTATTTGGTGCAATGAATATTATCTATGTTTACACATGCCAGAAATATGCAATCTAATTCTCGTTCTGTCCCTGTTTCTAGAAGAGCTTTATTCTCCTCCATTCCTCAGTTCTGCCAGCAAACCGGAGAGCAGCAAGGGCAGCTTCCACATAAGCACCAGAAAGTGACTTCTGGGAGTGACAGCAAAACTCCTAACACTTCTCAAGGTCTAGAAATGCCCCTTGAGCTGTCTCTCCAGTACTTTTTTCCTGTGCTGGTGCATACTCCAGAGACCCTGGTAGACCCTGTTTTTTTTCTGCTTGTTGAATCACCTCATACATCTGGCCAAGACACTCATTTTACTTCAAAAGTCTTTTGTGGCTTTTAATTGTTTTCAGAAATACCAGTGACAAACCATTCAAAACAGAGTAGAAGAGGTCTGGGATCTGTCTGTAGGGACACATTGGTGTTTAAAAGCTCACCCTATATATCATCTGAGGAGAGGGAAAAAAAGTCATTGTTATATCTAGATACCATCTATAACAGGACAGGATGTTGTGCTGGCTGTATCTGCCCAGCAGCTATCTGTGAATCTCAAGCTATGGCCAATACCCAAGCTACGTCCCTCTTTCCCTGTCAAGAAGACAGAAAGTTGACTTGATCCCAATTTAGCACAGGACTTGAACAAATATGTGTAGCTTGGATGATCATGGGGAGCCTGGACTGGAGTGCAGTTCCAGTCATGAGGATCACAATGTTGTGGACAGCCTTCTGGATATAATTTAGATCTGTCATAAACCAGATGAGACTTTAATGGGAATAATGCCCAGGCCACCTGTGATGGATTAGCTACCTTCCTGGCTAACTCTTACAGACCAGGTCTGCACTGATGGATCATAGCCAGATGGCATGAGATACTGGGTTTGTTTCAGTGTGACAGTGTTTATAATGAGGATTGGCTCCAGTGAGAGGTGAGAAGGGCAAGAAAAGACATAAATCTGGATGATGAGAGTAGTTTGAATGAACAAAAGGACATGTTGGAGAAAGGGTCCAAGGACCAGTGCCTATAGCATAGGGCTGCTGGTGTGCTGGAGAAATAGACCAACCACTTCTGGCTGTGGTGCTTGTTTGAGTGACTTGTTCTGGCCTGAAATCCTGTGGCTGCCAAGATCAGTTCAGTGCTGTTTCCTTCAGTCTGCTGTTCTGGGCTGCAGGGCCTCCATTTATGGGATTGTTTTTGTTTGTTTGTTTGTTTGTTTTCATTCTCTTATCCACAGGGGGACTTACCAGATAAAAGAACTTGGTGGAGTGACAAGGATTGATTAACAGTCAGGTGGAATGGGATTTTTATTTCTGCCTTCATAAACACCTGAGTGACAGTCAGCTGTGTGTGACTGTGGTCTTACCAATAAGTTTGTGTGAGAGTGTCTTGAACTAAAACATTGTTCATTTAAACATTCAAATCTCTAAAATGTAGGAATATTAGGTAAAGGAATCAAATACTGTAGTATTTCAGCTTCAGGGAACAGCTGAAATAAATAGGCCATGTTTCAGAGAGATGACAAATGCTGTGCAACAAGATCTGGGGGTATTCCACAGGTAATTGTCTTGAAATTAAGGTGAATATGTGAAGTTTTTATTGAGATATTTAAGACGATAGATGGTACATTTCAGAACTAATTGCTCTTTTTCTCACACATCACTTTGTACTGGAGACTCAAGAGGTATATGATGAAATTATAACTGCTCTTAAAACCTGAACAAGAAAATACCTCATTGCATTTCTGGGAGATCTTTGCCTTTTGCAAGGCTCAAATTTCTGAATGCAACAGATTATTTATTATTACTATTTTTATTACTATTATTATTATTATCGTGGAATAATAAATTGAGCCCTTATTTAACTTCAAATCCTGATTTTCATTCAAATTTCTGCACAACAAACAGGATGCAGGTCTTGTAATCCTTTGAACTAGATGGAACTCTAAAGTGTAACAGGATTAGGTTGGATATTAGGAAGAACTTCTTTACTGAAAGGGTTGTTAGGCATTGGAATGGGCTGCCCAGGGAAGTGGTTGAGTCACCATCCCTGGAGGTCTTTAAAAGACGTTTAGATGTAGAGCTTAGTGATACAGTTTAGTAGAAGACTTATTAGTGTTAGATCAGAGGTTGGACTAGGTGATCTTGGAGGTCTCTTCCAACCTAGATGATTCTGTGATTCTGTGAATCCCTCTGTGTCTGTTTAGGATGTTGCAGCATCATAGCTGAGATGATTCTTCATAGAAACTATGCCAGTCCTATTAGAAGCTGGAATAAGCACAAATGCAAGAGGCTGGAAGCGCTTAGGTGTTTGAAAGATGGTCAAGATATGGTATGAAACTTAATAAGGGTGAGAGCACTATAGTGGAGAGGAATGATTAATGTGTGAGGAAAACAAAAGATTGCGTTGAAAAAGGGAGTAAAAAATAAAATAGAGAGGAATCCCAGATCATAGGGTAGGGAGACTGAAACACAGGGGAGAGAGAGACAAAAAACGATAGCAATATTTGTAAAGCAGTCTTTTATGAACATTGTCAGAAGCATATTGCCTCAGTATGCTTATTTCCTGTGGCATAGTAAAGCAATAGTAATGGGTTTGGCCTCTTAGTCTTAGAACATATGATTGTAAAGATTGAACTTTGTTTTATGACTATAGTTTCAAAAGCACCTAAGCAACTAAGAGCTTGTGATAGGAAGTGATTGCTACCTTACACGAACAGGAATCTGATATAAGAGCTGAAAACTGAAGAGCTCACCTTATGATTCCATTTTTTTTTTTTTTCTGTTAACCGTTAATTTCTGGAAGTACAGTTTTTACTTTTTTTTTTTTTTTTTTTTTTCTTTTTTTTTTTTTTGAGGTTGAAATGGACTTCTGGAGGTCATATACTTTAACATCCCATCTCAAGTAGGGCTACCCAGAACATCTTGCCCAGACAGCTTTTGAATATCTCAGAGAAAGGGGATTCCAGGATTCCACAACTTCTCTGCATTACCTTTACTCTGTTACTCCATTACTCTGTTACCTGCACAGTAAAGAAGTTCTTTGTGATGTTCAGATGGAACCTCTTGTGTTCCTGTTTGTGTCCATTGCCTCTTGTCCTGTCACTGGGCACCACTGAAAAGAGCCTGGCTCCATCCTCTTTGCACACTCTGTTCAGGTATTTGTAGATGAGCTGAGATCCCCCCTGAGTCTTTTCTTCTTCAAGCTGAATGATCCCAGCTCTATCAGTCTTTCCTCCTTGGAGAGGTGCTCCAATCCCCTGGTCATCTTTGTGGCCCTGCATTGGACTCTCTCTAGCATGTCTGTGTCTCTCTTATATCAACGAGCCCAGAACTGGACACAGCACTCCAGGTGCAGCCTCACCAGTTCTGCATACATGGGAAGCATTATCTCTTTTGACCTGCTAGCAGTAATTTACTTAATGCAGCCAAGAACACTTTAGCTTTCTTAGAAGTGAGGTCACATTTCTGGCTCATGTTCAACTTGAAGTCCACCAAGACCACCAGGTCCTTTTCTGCAAAGCTGTTTTCCAGCTGCATGGCCACCAGCATGTTCTGGTGCACTGGGACTGATGAGTGCATGTCTTTGTGCTTCTCCTTATTGAACTCCACAAGGTTCCTGTCAGCCCATTTCTTCAGCCTGTCCAGATCTCTCTGGATAGCAGCACAACCTTCTGGCATAACAACTATGATTCTATGATCCACTCCTCACATCTTTGTTTCATCTGGAAACCTAATGAGGGTGTACTCTACCCCATTATTTGGATCATTAATGAGGATGTAAACAGGACTGAACCCAGTATTGATCCCTGGGGTACACCACTAATTTATAGCCTCCCACCAGACTTGGCACCACATTGTATTTAGCATAGTACTTCTTGGTGGACATGTATGGAGAAATGTCACTTATTTAAAATTAATATAAAACTTGTGTAGGAAAGAGCCTGTGATTGCTTCAGTTTAATATATCTTTTCCAAAACACCTGTTCTTGTTTGTTTGTTTTTAATGTTTTTTTTTTTTTGTTTTTTTGTTTTTTTTTTAATACTGTGAGCCCAAACTCAACAGATACATTTCTAGGACTTAAGAGTTATTTAGGGGATTGTTAAGCTGACTGGGATAAGTGAACCCACAAAAAGTGATAGAAAATGAAAAATTAATTTTCTAAGGGAGAAGTTTCAGTTTAGAGTGCAATTTGATATTATATTATATTAAAATAAAATAAAATAAGATACAATAAAATAAAATAGAATGAAGTTCACAGAATCATCTAGGTTGGAAGAGACCTCCAAGATCACCTAGTCCAACCTCTGATCTAACACTAATAAGTCTTCTACTAAACTGTATCACTAAGCTCTACATCTAAACGTCTTTTAAAGACCTCCAGGGATGGTGACTTAACCATTGCCCAGGGGGGCAGCCCATTCCAATGCCTAACAACCCTTTCAGTAAAGAAGTTCTTCCTAATATCCAACCTAAAACACCCCTGGCACAAGTTTTGCCCATTCCCCCTCATCCTGTCACCAGGCACGTGGGAGAACAGACCAATCCCCACCTCGCTACAGCCTCCTTTAAGGTACGATAGTAATATTTGAGAGTACGATAGCAATATTGTAGAGTGTGATAAGGTTGGCCCTGAGCCTCCTCTTCTCCAGGCTGAACAATCCCAGCTCCCTCAGCTGCTCCTCGTAAGACTTGTTCTCCAAACCCCTCACTCGCTTGAGCACCTTGATATCCTTCTTGTAGCGAGGGGCCTGAAACTGAACACAATACTCGAGGTGCGGTCTCACCAGAGCTGAGTACTGGAGGATAACCACTTCCCTAGCCCTGCTGGCCACACTGTTTCTTATACAAGCCAGTTACATTACTTTGTTTTTAAAAAATAACATCTTAACATTCAAAGCATATTTAAAATTTTAAAAAATAATGCAAAAGGTAAAAAAAAAATCTTTTTTATCTAGGAAAATATTTTTGAGCAGAGGTCACTGAACATTTATTTTACACAAATTACTCACTGAAACCACACTTGTATGTGTAGCTCTGGCAAGTAAATAACAAAAGAACAAATAAATGAAAGGGAATGAAACAGAGAAAGAAAAAAAATAAAGTTAACATTTAAGTATTTTATAGCAATTACTTTGATTTTCTGGCCACAATGCTGAAGGTGTATGCCTGATGTTGAATTCTTTGGCTTTAAGTTATTAAAACAAGCTAATTAATCTAAAAAACAAACAAACAAACAAAACACCTCCTTCTTTACTATTCCTTGTCTGCCATTATTTTCCATATTTGTTTATTCAAAACTATACTGACATACAAGATCTAGATATTGTAGGTAAGGCTGGAGGAAATATTCATGTCATTTAACTATTCTAACCAAGATTGAACTTTTCCATAAAATAACTTATTTGTGAATTGGTGTTTTCTTATTCACAGGTAAAGTCCAGCTGAGTGGAAAAGACTTCAGAGAAGGTTTATATGTCACCTTCATTAAGTTAAAACACATTTTAAGGATTCATGTGGGACTTGCATGATAAATAGACCATGTTCTGGTCTGCTGCATAGGGGTGAATTTCATCCTTTCTGAGCAGCTAAACTGATAGAAACTTTAAATAAAACACATATTGACATTGTAAGGCACTATTAAGGTCTACAGTGAACCACGGTGATGAACCATGACCAAAGTACTCCCAGAGTTGTAATAATTCATTACTGAAATAGCTTCCTTCTAATGACTAAGGCTGACTGTGTCAAAGAGCTTGGACTCCTAACCCCAAGGCTTGTTATACAGCATTAAATAAATCTCACTTTCTGTTCATTTACCTGCTGTATCAAAGGCCATGAATCATAGCTGACATCAAGATTTGGATTAGTATCTTATAAGGATCTCACTCTGATTATTGGATGAAGTGATTTTAGGCAAGCCTGGGCTTACACTACCAAGGGGTGGTATATATGGATAGTATTGAAAGATAACTCTGTGTTTTTCAGAGTTCTACACTCATGAGCTATTGAGCCAGCTGTTTTATTGTAACTGTTTTTTTTTTTTTTTTTTTTTAATAGTAATAATAATAATATTTTATTTTTTTTTTTCCCAAAAAATATTTGGAAATAGGTTCATTCTGTTGTTGTACCAGCTGTCAGTGAACATAGTCATGTTTCTTCAGTATATTTAAAGTTCACTGATCTTTATTTTTTTTCTGGCTCTGCCAGGAAGCAGCTTGATGAGGAATGGAGGGTTAAGCCTCCCTCAGGCACCACCACTGGGTATTGATTGGAGCTGAGGGAAGTGGGAATTCGACACAATGAACAAAGGAGAAAGTGAAAGGTGAATGTCTTCCCCCTGGGTCAGTGCTCTAACCACTGCATTACAAGAGAAAAGCACTTCATACAACACTCAAGCTGCTCTTCTAAATGGAAAGTGACAGCTAGCACCTTATGAATATCTCAGTTTTTTAAGCATATATTGCATACACTCTGAAAATACACTTTTTTAGAAGCACTCTGAGATTTCCCAGGATATCTGTCTTGAGAGAATGAGAACCACCTTCATCAGCCTTGGTTCTGATTGCCCTACCCAGTTTGCAAACAACCCTTCTGACCTCATTGCACACAATGACAGAAATGAGCTGCATGTAAGTCTTTGCAGATACAGCAAATGTTAAACACCCTAACTAAATCACCATCTTTTCCTTTGCAAACAAACAGACAAGCAACTATCTGAGTTTTCAGATTTTTGCCTTATTTTCTCATAATGGAATAATCTTCATGTACAGAATCAGATAGCCCTTGGAAACATGTGGGTGAACCTAAATAACCTTTCCTCTATCAGCATATAGCAATTACAAGGCCCAGTGGCTGCTGACTTTTGTCTATTTTCTTGAAATGACTTCATTTCTTCATTGGTCAACTGAAGTCTTTAAGTTAGACTTCAGTTGACCAAAGGTATTCAGCCTTTTACGAACTTCATTTCATGTAGCATAAGATTATTTTTTCTTAATCAGTAAATAAAGACAAGTCATTCACTCAGATTTCCAAAATTTTTGATGAGATTCATTAAGAAATCTTTTAAAACAGATGAGGAGGTAAGGCACCAGTAGTAAAGGAAAGAACTGAATAAAAGAATGGAAAAACAGGATTAAATAGCATTTATTTTTTTTTTTTTTTTCATTATGGCAATGAGTTAACAACAATCTTCCCTAAGTTTAGTAGAAACTAATAAGTTTAGCAATTATCATTACAAATGATGTGTGATGAGCTACAAAAATGCAAAGGGTGAGAGAACGGTAGAAGAAAGAAAGAAAGAAAGAAACAAACAAACAAAACCAGGAACATACTGGACAGAAACAGTTTGCAATATTTTTATGCCATAACTATTTCCTAATTGTTTCAGAATTGCAATGTCAAATGTAGAACAGATCACTCTGGGAAAAATGTCTGAAGAACAGTTGGCAACAATTATTTCCTTTAAGAATCTCCTATATTGTAATGTTATAAGGAGATGAAATACTCCAATTATTTTACTTCAGGGAAAGTTCAATAATGTAAATACTCTAACAATCAGTCTTAAAATTTAACTCAGAGAAAGGGCGACCTATGGAAAGTTGAAATATAATACCACCATCGACAATACCTATCTTGTGAGAGAAAACACAGGCTCTTATGTCTGCATTTCAGCTGTCAGACTATAGCAGATTTAAATTCTCATCCTATGAACTTTAGAAGAATAGTAGAACATACACAGGAGAATTCAAGTCTTCACAAAAGGTTATCTTTGTCTGCCTTGTAAACAGATGGTTACAAACATCTCAGTCTGTAGGCACAAGGGTTCCTTTTCCACGTCTTAAATGGGCACACAGTCTACTGGGCTACTGGGGAGTGATGAAACACCTCTCCCAGAAGTTTTGAGTAGTG
This sequence comes from Netta rufina, assembly GCF_964035555.1. Lineage (NCBI taxonomy): Eukaryota > Metazoa > Chordata > Aves > Anseriformes > Anatidae > Netta > Netta rufina. Next base: position 152,584,374 of record NC_140124.1, read on the forward strand.
AACCCTTCATTGCTTAAACACTTTAGACTATGCCACCAGCAGACTATTTCATTTAAGGTGCAGTAAGATTATTGTCAAGTATAGCAACCTGCTCATCCCAGGTTTTCATTTTGGGAAGAAACAATGAAATATTTATATACTTGCTGAAATGCTAATCATCTTTTGTTTGAAAGCCAGGCCAAAATATTAATTATTCTTACAGCTTTAGTCAAGGACAAAAAGCCTGCTGATGAGCTACAGAGGGACTTCATCTTACATAAACGGGCTCTTTAATGGAAAATGAAATTCTGTGCTGAAAATAAATCAAATAAAAAAAAAATACAAGGAGCTCTTAAATCACTTGTCAAACTTTGCAGTCTTCAAGACTCAGAGCAGCAGACTGAAAAGGGACAAAGGCATCTCTGAAGATTTCTCCTTCAGAGAAGTCTGAAGACTTCTGCTTCAGCTGCAGTAAAATTTCATTCACTGTGTTAAAATACACAAAGAATGAGATTGATATATTTCAGATCACATGATAGGGTCTGTAGGTATTTGTATAATGCCTGATCCTACCTTTACTATGTGGTGTTGGTGGAGTATTTCTCCTGAAAAAACAATTCAAAACATGATGGGATTAAGAAAATCAACAGAACGGATAAAGGGCATAGAAAGCTCCCTGAATGAAAAACAAAATCATTTTATGAGATTGGAAGGAAAACAAGAGTCAACCCAATATAATGAACATGTATAATGAATTTGGATAAGTAACATCTGTTTTCTCTGACCTATGTCACAAGGAATAAAGGATATTACAAGGCACCTTTATAAGTTTCATCAGAACTCTGTGTAAGAAAGCAAACACAGAAGTCAGGAAACTGGAATGGCTGAGTGAGGACCTGCTGGTAAAACTGAGGTACAAAAAGGAAATCCAGAGGCACTGGAAGCAGGGGCATGAGGCCTGAGAAGAGTACAGGGATGCTGCCTGGATGTGCAGGGATGGGATCAGGAAATCCAAGGCATAAATGAAACTGAGCTTGGCAAGGAATGCAAGGAATAGCAGGAAGGGATTCTATAGGTACATTGCTCAGAAAAGGAAGGCCAAGGAGAGTGTAACCCCTCTGATGGATTAGAAGGGTGAACAGACATGGAGAAGGCTGAAGTACTCAACAACTTCTTTGCCTCAGTCGTCATTGCCAGTCAGGCTTCCCATGTCTCTCGTTTCCCTGGACCTGTAGATGAGGGCTGGAGGATCAAAGTCCCTCCCACTGTAAAAAAAGAGTGGGTTCAAGACCATCTGATGAAACTGAACAGGTACAAGTCTATGGGGCCCAATGCCATACATTCCAGGTGTTGGCTGATGGAGTTACCAAGCCACTCTTCATCTTATTTGAAAAGTCCTGGAAGTCAGGTGAAGTCCCTGATGACTGGAAAGGAGGGAAACATCACTCCCATTTCTTAAAAAGGGAAGAAAGGAAGCCCCAGGGAACTACAGACCCATGAGCCTCACCTCTGTGCCTGGCAAGATCATGGAAAAGATCTTCCTGGAAGCAATGTCAAGGCACAAGGCACAAGGCACAAGGCACAAGGCACAAGGCACAAGGCACAAGGAGGTGATCCAAGGCAGCCAGCATGACTTCACTAAGGGAAAATCATGTCTGACCAATCTGGTGGACTTCTGTGATGGAGTGACTGCATCAGTTGACAAGGGAAGACCCACCAATGTCATCTACCTGGACTTCTGTGAGGTACTTGACACAGTCCAATATGACAACTTGTTCTCCAAATTGGAGACATATCAATTTGTAGGGTGGACTATTTGATATATATGGAATTGTCTGGATGGCCACACCCAGAGAGATGTGGTCAATGGCTTTATGTCCAGGTGGAGACTGGTGACAAGTGATGTCCCTCAGGGGAATGTCCTGGGACTGCTACTGGTTAGAATGGGTGCAGAGGAGGGCCACAATGATGATTAAGAGGCTGGAGCACTTCTCCTATGAAGAAAAGCTGAAAGAGCTGGGGATGTTCAGCCTGGAGAAGAGATGGCTCCAGGGAGACTTCATTGCAGCCTTTCAGTACCAGAAGGGAGCTTATAAAAATGATGAAGAACAACTTTTTACTTAGGCAGATAACAATAGGGCAAAGAGGGGTGGTTTTAAACTAAAAGAGGGGAGATTTAGATTAGATATTAGAAAGAAATTCTTCACTGTAAGGGTTGTGAAGCAACTGGAACAGGTTGCCCACAGAAACTGTGGATGCCCCATCCCTGGAGGTATTCAAGGCCAGGTTGGATGAAGCCCCAGACAACTTGACCTAGTGTGCGGCGTCCCTGATATGTTGGGAAGGAGGGAGGGGAAAGGGATCTGGATGATCTTTAAGGTCCTTTCCAACCCAAGCCATTCTATGATTCCATGAACTAATAAAATTAAACTTTTTTTTTTTTTTTTACCTAAATGTCAATTAACTATGCATTTTCTTTCCACATTAAATTTGTTTAAGAATCACAATAATATTTAACAATTTTCTTAAAGGAATTGATATATTTAGATGGATATTCAGACGATACAGATACCAACATCTACAATATCTTGGTTTTAGGAAAACAGATAATGAATGATAAAGACTATTTGGTAGGATGTGTTTATTCCTAATTACTTACTGTAAGTTTTCAAGATTTTCTTGTACTAATCCCTAAAACTGGATGTAAAGCTGGAGCACAACACCCCTTAATCTTTTTCCTGGTCTTGGTCAGAGTGATTTTTGTCTTAGAATTGTTAAGGCTGGAAAAGGCCTTCAAGATCATCTGGTCCAACCGTCACCCAATCTCATTCACTAAACTATGTCCCTAAGCACCAGGTCCAACCTTTCCTTAAACACCCCCAGGAACTCCACCACTTCCCTGGGCAACCTGTCCCAATGCCTGACTTCTCTTTCTGAGAAGAGTTATCTCCTCATTTCCAACCTAAACTTCCCCTGGTGCAACTTGAGGCCATTCCCTCTAGTCCTACCACTAGTTATCTGTGAGAAGAGTCTGTCAGGTAGTTGTAGAGAGCAATAACATCTCCTCTGAGCCTCCTCTTCTGCAGACTAAATAGCTCCAGTTCCCTCAGCTACTCCTCATAGCACTTGTGTTCCAGGCCCTTCACCAGCTAAGTAGCTCTTCTGGACACACTCCAGGGCCTTGATGTCTTTCCTCTGCATAGATTTCCAGCCACTCTGCCCCAAACCTGTAGCGCTGCATGGGATTGTTGTGGTCAAAGTGCAGGACCTGGCACTTAGCCACGTTGAACCTCATCCCATTGGCCTCTGTCCAACCCGTCCTGTCCAGGTCCCTCTGCAGTGTCTTCCTACCCTCCAGCAGATCAACACTTCCCACCAACTTGGTGTCATTTGAAACTTTTTGAGGGTGCACTCAATTCCCTCATCCTTATCATCCATAAATATATTAAAGACGATGGGCCTCAATACCAAACCCTGGGGAACACAACTGGTGACCAGTCACCAGCTGGATTTCATTCCATTCACCACCACTCTCTGTGCCTGGCGGCCAAGCCAGTTTTTAATCCAGCAAAGAGTGGACCTGTCCAAGCCATGGGTTGCCAGTTTATCCAGGAAAATAATGTAGGAAACCGTGTCAAAGGCATTGCTGAAGTCTAGGTAGACTACGTCAACAGCCTTCCCTTCATCCTCCAGGCAGGTCTCCAGCTCATAGAAGATGAGGTTGGTCAGGCAGAACTTGCCTTTCATGAACCCAAGCTGACTGAGCCTGATCCCCAGGTTGTCCCTTATATGCCGCATTCAAGTTGACCTGTTCTGTCACCTTACCTGGCACCGAGGTCAGGCTGACAGGCCTGTAGTTCACCAGGTCCTCCTTATGAGCCTTCTTATAGAAGGGCATTACTTATATTCTAATTTATGAACTATGGTGACTTTTTACTTCTTTGTGTTTGTAATCTAATTACAACTCTTGCAGAATATCTCAGTGGTGTTTTGTGAAAGTAATTAACTACATTCTCAGCTTATCCACATTCAGTCTTTAAGAAAAACAACTATGTATTGTTATTGCCTTTTCCTCCCTTATCTTTTCTGAAAATCTCATTGAACTCTTATTTTCACTGATATGCATCTAACCAATTGTCACATTACAAATTAAGAGAAGATAGCCACCATCTACAAAGTGAAAGGCTAATTTTCATAAAGACCTTGGTATACATAATATTCATTAGAGCATGCATAAATTGCACATTTAACCATCCAGAAGATAAGAACTTTTTAAATAGCAAAACAGTGAACAGACCCAAAATATAAATAATGATATGGAAAGTGAACATTTGGAAACATTTAATAACCAGTGAGTTATCTTTTCCTCCTATCATCTGATATGTAAGAATGTTATAGCATAACCTTGTTCAACCTCTACCATAAAATTAATTGTCTTTGCACAGACCCCATTTAATTGCTCATAAAATTGATCTGACTTTCCAGCTTTTATAGCAACCTGTATATCATCAAGAAAAGTGCTTAGAATAAATAAGACTTTTTTCCTATCTCTGTGATGTAATCATGAAATAAAATGAGTGTTCAATTGCATCTTGGCACAAGCACTAGGTATCTCAATAATACACAGTGTATTATAATAATAATATATAATATTATAATATTATTATAATATATATTTATAAATATATAAACAAATATATTTATTAATAAATTATAATACATATTTATTAATAAATAATATTATAAATAATATAATATATTATAATACACAGTGTGTATTATTGAGATATATACGTATACGTACATACTGTGTACGTATGCTGTCTTCTTAACATTTTTTTCCAGTAGATAGAACGTATGAAGAGATAGCTATTTAATATTTTGACACCACTGAATGTCTAAGATCACATGCCATAAAGGCTAATTTTATGAAATAAATAGTGTTGTGGAATTTGGTAGCATGTTGTACGGATTAAGTGATATATAGAAACTGACATTTTTAGCAATTTTACAGAATCAATCAGCAAAGAATGAAAGAATATACTGTCTAAAACACATGTCCAGTTTGAGCACACTGAAAAAAAAAAAGAAAAAAAAAAAAGAAAAAAAAAAAGAAAAAAAAAAAAAGCGTGTAGAGAAATTATACATAATTATCTGAATAAATGCTTCATCTCCAATATATTCCGAGAAATCAAAATATTCAATAAATTTCCTTTGGGATGAGCTAAATTGTTTTTTTCAATGCCAGTGTAAAACACCTGATCTTATTTTAGCTTTCTAAAACTTTTGTGTATTTTAAGATAGCCAAAATTACACCAAAATATTTAATTTAAAACAAATAAAAATTCAAAAAAATCCTTTTTTTTTTTTTTTTTTGACATTGTTATATTTGTCTAAAAGAACTGATGGAAAGTAGCATGAATCTGAAAACTGTTGAGTGACTTTTCCTAATTATCTCATTATTTTCTTATTAAAGATTGTGTAAGCAGGATTAGTCTTTGACCTACATATTTACATAGCCTATGTCTGTAATTTATTACCCTGGTTTTAAATTACTTGAACTCAAGACTAGGGAGACTAGGGAGTTTTTTAATCTAAACTACCTCCTTGAAAGAAAACACAATACCTGTATTTTGGCTAAAATCACTTATATTTAAATGCATCATTCTGATACTTTTGACTCTGTGACCTTTGTACTCTGAAAATTGTCATATCAACATTGAGATGTATAGCTGGTTGCTGCTAAATGCATTATTTAAAGCAGTACCTGCAATGACTTAGCTGAAGCTACTGTAAAGTGCTTTTGGCAGATATAGCTGATTTGTTTTTTATCAAGTGACAACATTAACTGAGAAAAAGACAAAAGAGTATTTTCCCCAGATGCTCCTACTCTGTGAAAGTCATTAATCAAAATGGATAATAAGAGAGAACTTTACAGTCAAACTTTATTGAATAAAAATTGTTTGCATTCATTACAAAGGGGCAATGGTGTCTGGTAGCTATTAAAAAATAAAATAAATAAATGTGTGAGGTTGCAACAAACTTTGGATTTGAGGTTAGATTTACATTGTTCTGTACAAGTGCTACATGCTGTAGTACTTTCTGACTGCTTACACCGTTGCAGATTTTGGAGTATGGTCTAAGTGAAATAAAAATCTCCTGTCTGCTATACCAAATTGCAAGTTAAACCTGGTCGTGCCCATGTTCTTTAGTTCATTACTGAAGAATACTGGAGAGCTGCTCAGACAACAAAGACCTACCCCTCATGTCTGCCTGTCTAGACATGGGCACACACATGTAAATTTGCTTCAGTCATGTCCCGTCCACTTCTTAGCAATAGGATATCTCTGCCCAGACCTTGTCTTGTTGTGGTGGTTTAAACTGGTGGGCTCAGAACCACACAGCTGCTCCCTCTCCCCAGGTAGGATGGGGGAGAGAATTGGAAAGGTAAAAGTGTGAGAACTCATGACTTCAGATAGAGACAGTCCACTGGGTAAAACAAAAGCTATGTGTTCAAGCAACACAAGGAATTTATTCACTACTTCCCATTGGTAAGCAGATGTTTATCCAGGAAAGCAGAATTCATCATGTGCAACAGTTTCCTGGGAAGCCAAACACCGTATCGCAGATGTTCTCCCCTTCCTCCTTTTTTACCCCAGTTTTATTGTTCAGAATCATGTCATATGTTATGGAATATCTTTTTGGTCAATCTGAGACGCCTGTCCTGGCTGTGTACCCTCCCAGCTTCTTGTGAACACACAGCCTCCTCACTGGCAGTGCAGCATGAGAAGTAGAAAAATCTTTGGCTCTGTGTGAGCACTGCTCAACAAAACCCCAAAACACCGATGTGTTATCACTACTATTCTCATCAAAAATCCAAAATACAACATCATACAAACCTCTAAGCAAAAAAAAATAACTCTCTCTCAGCCCCAACCATGACACATATTTACCTAGAAACCAGAATGACTTATCTGCCTTAGTTTACCTGAAGTCTTCCTAAGCAACAAGATTGGCACTTGATAAAGTGCTCAGGACATCTCCAGATAAACATATCATCATGGTAACATAGGTGTTGGGATGAATCATCTCTTACAGAAGGCTTTGTACAACCCACATCACTGCTCGGGTGATGAGCCACGGTCCTTCTCCTCCTCTCAGAGTTAGCACCTAAGCATACACTTGCAGTAATTGCAGGGGTGGAAAGCTGAGAAAACAGAGCTCTGAGAATAATGATTAGCTGTGATGCAGCTTTGTCTGGCCATGGCAACCAAGCCTGTGATGTCCTGCTTCATTTTTGCTTTTCATCTTAGGGAGGCAGCTAAGTCATTCCTACCATCACTCCTTCAACTGGGCTTTAGACTCCTCATTCTTTTCACTGCTATACTAGAGAAGGAAAGAAACTCCTCTCTGTGCCCCACTGGTCCTTATTTAGGAATAAAGAGCTTTGATCAGGAGCAAGGAGTAAGTCTTGAACATCTGAAGTTAGGTCCTGTCTGTGAATCATCAGTTTCTGAAGAGATTGTTTTATTCAGTAGGGTCTTGATGACTTGCACTGAATGTTCATTGCAAGGCAGAGATTAAATACTTTATATTAAGGAATACTCAATATTAAGGAAATAGCACTGTTCTTACCAGTACTGGTAAATCAGTTGTGCCTAGCAAGGTTCATATAAAGGTGATTTAGTTTCTCTAAGTAAAAAAAGGTATAACTTCTCATTTCAATTGCTCTCTCTTCTTTAATACAGGAAATAGAACAAGTTTTCTCTCTCTCTATATATATATATACATATTATTCAACTTATATTCTTTTACCATTTCTTCTTACATAGGAAAGGAAAAACTGAAGTTTTGATAGGATTGCTTTCCTGAAACTTTCTGTATCAATGTTTTATTCTTTTTGTTTTCTATATTTATTTTCTCTGTCTCTCTCTTTTTTCTTTCTTTTTTTTTTTTTTTCTTTTCTTTTTTTCCCCTACTTTTTGTTACATACCTTTCATATCTTTTGTTTGTCCTGTGCATTTAGAGGGTAAGGTAGCCTTGATAAGTATATTCAAGTACACTCAATACTTGATAAATATTCAAGGTAAGAAGTCTTAGTGACCTCTATGATGATCAGACAATATTTATTGCCTAACTCCAGTGCAAAAAGAGCAGAGGGTTTTATTTTCAGAAATATTAGCCATTCCCAAATGACTTCAGCTGAACCAGTGAGGAGTCTTGAGGCAAATTTTGAGAGATCATCATGTTGCACCACTGAGAATCTGCCCCTCCCTTTGCAACCTCTAATTATTTCACAGTACATGTGAAATCTCACAGAGTGATTTTGAATTGGAGTTTTTCTGGCATGCTCGCACTACCGCTGCATTTTCCTTCTTTTTTCCCCCAATGGATTTTCATCTCACAGACAAACAGAAAGGCAGAGGAGGTGAGGAAAGAAAAAGGAAAAAGGACCTTTTAAATTCTATTTCTGTATGGGGCCACAGAAATCCCTTAAGCTAAACACAACACAGACAGAAAAATAAGTGGGAAGAGATTATCAGGTGCCTGGCAAAGAGAGAAGTGCAGTCAGTGGTCAGGTGAAGACTGCTTTGGAGGATAAGCAATTTATGTGTTATCAGTGCAATAGAGAGAACAGTAGCTCCCTACATTGAAAGGAGATTAAAAAGCAACAATAGCCTTTTCTGTACACCATAGGCCAATCTGCTAACTATATGAAAAGCTGAGAAGCTGCTTAGAGCTGATGTTTGTTTAATTCTTACCTGAACCCACTTGAACTGTGTAAATGACATGGTGTTTTCAGAACATATGCACATGTTTGCATTTGGAATCATTTTGTGACTGAGATTGTGCCCAGTTAATCCAGCAGTGCTATAAAATTTGTTGCACATATAAAAAATAACATCCCTCCCTGGCCCTGGGTAGCCTTGTGGTTCCAGAAAATAATTTTTTCTTTTAATTTATTTTTTCCTTTACAATCAATCACAATGGTGAACAAACAGTAATCAAGGCTGTGTAATACAAAATAAAGTCTGAAGCAAAAGTGACCTCCTTTTCTGGATTAGGATTTGAGATAGAAAATTTAAGCATTGGCTCAATCCAGTCCCAGGGTAATTAATATTCTTGATAAATCCATACTTCATATGCATTACTTTGCAAGAGAGTGATGGAGGAGCAGTATGCTCAGGTTGTCAAGGCATTGGAACAAGAGTTAGGAGACAGGATTTTTTAGCTGTTACTGATTTTCACTGTGACCTTGAGACAACCATTTATCCCTTCTCTTTGACCTTTGCCTCTAGGATATCAGACACATTTTTTACTTTTTTTTTTCCACTACCAGCTGCATGCAGGCAGAGACAGGTTTCCAACAACGTGTCTGACAGCTTCAAAAGGAATCTTATAAGACAGTTTCTGAAAGTCCTTAACACACTGAGTACTGGAAACTGTAAGCAGGGAAGTACAAGAAACAGTACAAGACTGTAGAAGGACACTGAGCTTCTTTAATATATGCTCTTATACAAGGACAGCATCTCTCTATGTGCATCTGGTCCTCTCTTACAGCATCTTTTCAGACTGTGATTCAGCTGCCTCTGGGAGCACACAGATACAGAAGTAATAAAAATAGAAGAGATTCAAAAAATTTAGTTTATCTGAAACTATATATACTGACATTAACTAGACTGCTGTAAGCCATCCAGAATTAATTCACTCCTGTGTCCATGTCTGATATGATTTGTTCATAGGTAATCTGGATCAGTATCCATTTTAGTTGCTTTCAAACAGCTGGAAACATGCTCAAACCAAATCACATACTGTGGTTATAATACCATACTAATAAGATAATTGAGGGATTCAGGAACTTGCACGCAATAACTTCAAGACAGTACTATAGCCGTAGTATGCTACACTCTTCCTGAAGTTTTTGAGCCCCATCCTAAAACATATTTAAAGTATAAAGTATATTATATTTTTGCATACCAAAAGGCTTATCCAGACCTTCATTATTTTGTTGGTGAGGGAAAAAAAACAAAAAATCTTACTCTTATTGACAGCCCATTTATATGTATTTGTTCTTGTTATACCTTTACCCTTTTTCTGAAGCAGCCTTTCTCTTTTCCCATGCGTATGCTCCCCTGGTATGTGCACAGATAGATCTTTTCAACTTTCACTCCAATGCATCAGATGAAACTAAATTTAATAATTTTCTTTCCACCTGTTTTGCATAACATTGCACTACCAGAGTAGAGGTTTCCAGGCTATATTTGTAGAGTCAGAAAATCTACACAGATCTACACAGCCTCATTGGTTGAAAGAAACGTGAGATGGAGTTGCAGTTTAAGACAGAGACAGATGCAACTTGAATGAATTACTTGCATTCACTTTCCATTTTTCATGGCTGGAGGTATGCAGAATTACATTTTCTGTTCTTTGCTGTATCCACTTTTGGTTAATCCATTGACCAGAAAGCAGGGATAGGAATCATGAACTTTATCTGATTTGTAGAGCTCCTCTGAATTTTTGAACATGCTTTTGACCCTCGTTGTCACTGTTTGTTGTCTTATTTAAAGAAAAGGCAATAATATTTAGAGTCTGTCGTGGTTTAACCCGGCCGGCAGCTAAACACCACATAGCCGTTCGCTCACCCTCCACCCTCCCTCTCTGGGACGGGGGAGAGAAATGGAAAGTGAAGCCCGTGAGTTGAGATAAAGACAGTTTAATAAGACAGGAGAATAATAATAACAATAACAACAATAATAATAATAATACAATGATGATAATAGTACTACTACTAATAATGTGTACAAACAAGTGATGCACAATGCAATTGCTCACCACCCGCTGACCGATGCCCAGCCTAACCCCGAGCAGTCCGGCCCCCTCCCCCAGGTAGCCACCCCTATATATTGTTTAGCATGACGTCAGATGGTATGGAATACCCCTTTGGCTAGTTTGGGTCACCTGTCCTGGGTCTGTCCCCTCCCAGCTCTTGATGCACCCCCAGCCTGCCCGTTGGCAGGACAGAGCAAGAAGCTGAGATGTTCTTGGCTTAGTATAAGCACTGTTCTGCAACAATTAAAACATCGGGGTTTTATCAGCACTCTTCTCATCCTAAGCCAAAACATATCATTCTACCAGCTACTAGGAAGAAAATTAACTCTGTTCTAACTGAAACCAGGACAGAGCCTCACTGCACATTTGTAAAATACAAAAGTTATGACAAAAATGTGTCATATATGCATTTTAATTTGTTAACCTTATCTGAAGTCTGGGATTTTGAAGAGAAATTTAAATTATCTTCACCTTCCTTTCTGAGCTGAAGAAGTCCTGGTTTATAGTGTATAGGAGAAAAACATTCACTCTTATACTTGATCTTCACCTGTCAATATGGTTATACAAGGGCTGATTCCACTATTAATTGTTTAGATTTTTAACAAGCTACTCCTGCTTTATTGTGGTATAAGATCAGTCGCATTTCTGAGATAAATTTATGTAAGGAAGGTTAATTCTTCTGGGTTTAAAGGTGTTAAATGTTACTGGTATTATTGCATAAAATTGATGGAATTTTATTATTCTACTTACAAGTCAGCTTTAAAAATACAGATGGATGAGTATCTTAGCTGTAAAGGCAGAATACTCTCTCACTGTCTTTTGTTTGCTAAACAATGACACAAGGAAGGCTCAGGAAATCTTGCTGATGCTTTTGTTACAGAGTCACAGTATTTCTTAAAGTGCAGGCTCATAAGATTGAAGCTATCATATTTTAAATGCTCATAATTTAATTATTGCACATTGTCTTTTCTAGCTGAATTATTGATTTCTTATTCCAGCTGTTCTGTCTGTAGTTTGTAATATGACTACCATCCACTGTCTGCTCACTGTTTTCTCCTATGGGTATGGATGTTGCATGATTGCTTGCGCTCTTCCTTTTCTTTGTTTCTTTGTTTCTTTGTTTCTTTCTCTCTCTCTCTCTCTCTCTTTCTCTCTTTCTCTCTTTTCCCTCCCTCCCTCCCTCCCTCCCTCCTTCCTCCCTTCCTTCCTTCCTTCCTTCCTTCCTTCCTTCCTTCCTTCCTTCCTTCCTTCCTTCCTTCCTTCCTTCCTTCCTTCCTTCCTTCCTTCCTTCCTTCCTTCCTTCCTTCCTTCCTTCCTTTCCTCCTCAGTAATTTTTGATTTGAAAGAAATTTTAAATATTGTGTCTCAAAACAGTTGTATGAATCAGCAATTAACAACCGATGACCTTATCATCCATTATCAAAGGGCCTTGGCATTCACAAAGAAGTTCCCTTCCAGTCACTAAATCCTGATGGCGGTCTCAAGGCAGAGGAAATACGTTCCTTGTCAGACACATACAATCTTGTATTCTCACACTCCTTTTAAATCAGAAAGACATTTTTCTTTATGAGCAGTTTACATATAAGTTCTTTTGAAATACAGTAACCGAACAAGTAACATTAGAAATATTTTCAGTTATATATATTTTTTTTCCCACTCCTTTTTGTAAATAAATGGTAGGGACAGGATTTATTTTATTTTAAAGCTGCTAGTACTTCCTCTAAGCTTTATGGGAATTAAATGTCTGATAACCTAACATAGTTTTTTCCCCTCCATGGGCCAACCTCCATGAAAAACCACTTAGTCCATGACAGTCTGATAATTCCTTTCATCTAATCTGTGAACATCATACCTTATAGCAGTCTTCCAATACTTAAAATTGACCTACAAGGAAGACAGGGAGAGTCTCTTTAGTGTGTAGTAATAGGAATAGGGGGAAAGTTTTTAAACTAAAAAGGGTAGGCTTGGTTTAGATATAAGGGAGAAATTCCTCACTCAGAGGGTGGTGAGACACTGCAACATCTTGCCCAGATATGCTGTGGATGCCCCATCCCTGGAGGTGTTCAAGACCATGTTGGATGGGGCTTTGAGCCACCTGGTCTAGTGGAAGGTTTCCGTGTTGGAACTGGATGATATTTTAGGTCTCTTCCAACCCCAAATATTCTATGATTCTGTGATTACATTATCATAATTATTTGACATTTAGAGGTGGGTCTCATAAGTTGCTCCGAGGCACTTCAAAATGAAAAATTGTTGTTTTTCTGACAAAATATTTTCTCTTTCAGTTTTCATTTGCTCCAGTTTCTTATGAAAAAAAAAATAGAAGTTTTAGACCTAAGCATATTATGTTTTTCCACATCCCCATAAATTACCTCTTTGGAAAATAGGGAAACTGTTAATTTAAACAATATATTGTTAAAACCATGGCTTATTTGCATTAAAACTATGGCAACTTTGCATTGATATTTAGGGTGCTGAGATACTGCTCACTGAAATAAATAGATCTCTGGGTTCACATTTCTGATCTCCTTCCTCCAAAGTGCAGTGTTTTCTTATGAAGGCTGAACAACAGAGAACGTTGATATACTACTGACTTACAACTACTGCACTCATGTTCAGAAATACCTACATTCAAGTGTCTCTGCGGGAATTACTTAGCTCTTTTCTCAAATCTGAAAGATTAGCAATGGTACTCAGTAAAAACTCATTAAAGATGGTTAAATCAAAACAAAAACACTCTGATAGATCTGTTTCTTTTAGAAAATACAAGTGCTCTGAGTGCTATTCATAATCATGAATATATAAGATATACCATCATTATACCATCATTATACCATATGCCAACCTATTATGATGAACCACCAAACTGTATCCTCTTTTAAAACTAAGAAATCTGTGATAAAGCTCTTGTTATGTGTTACTATTGCTGAAACAGAACAAACTAGAGTTAATAAAATAAAGACAACAAAGTCAAAACAAAGCTGTAAAATAAATACACTTCTCATGGTTTACTTGTGATCTTTCTGCAGCGTTGAGTTAGGAGTGGCCACATTAGCCATTCCATCAAGGTCAAGAATCCCGAATAAGTTGCTATGGGAAACAAATTATTGAGGTGTCAGCTGGAGCTGAAGGTTCAGATATGAGGGAACTTTACCCATTATATGCTTGAAAGATTTCCGGAACAGCAGAAGCTAGAAAAGAGCATACTGGTAATAACAAGACGAGGAAAGCAGATGTTTCATTGACCTTTGATCTATGCATTTGGACTACCCATTTGCCAGCATGCCTGAGTGGACCAGAATGGAATTGCAAATAAGGAATGCTCTCCTGAGGCACAAGTAAATAAATAAATAAATAAACAACACTTTTTTTAAGACCACCTGGGACTTATGGCCTATTACTGAAGATGAAATGAGACACTTCTGATTTTATTATGGCATTAATTCAGAGCAAGGAATTGAGAGTTTGTGAAGGGACAAGCTAACATACCACAGAGATGGTATTCACCCAAACCCAGTTTTATTCACTCACATAGTTAATAGTCATTGTGAACATAATGTTGGCTGGAATTGTTTGTAGAAAGAAATTTAGGCACCTTCTATCCAACTTTGATACTCGTCTTTGTCAAGGCACTCTGCTACTCTTGACCCCATGAAGCTTACTTCCAGATTTGCAGAAGTTGGAATGTTTTAGTTTTCCACCAAGTGGAAACTTTCATAAAGGAAAGAATTTATGCGTAATTACACACAGGCTAGTTGCGAAAAGCTTAGGGTAAAACACTCTCAACTATTTTAATATTAATGATCTAGCTGCTCACTCAGATGTTCAGGGAGGGCTTGCGGGGAGTGGTCATAAGAAAAATAAAACAGCTTGTCTTTATGACATATGTCTCGGTTGATATTTTTTATTTTTTAATTATTATTTTTTCCATTGCAGAATTTTATATTAACTAGCCAGGAACAGGAAAGGGACTTCACAGTAAGTAGAAGAATTACTACCAATTAGTTTTGGTTACTTAGTCTGAATCTGAGTGTAGTAAGTTCAATTCTGAATTAAGAACTCCAGTAGGATAGAGGAAAAAAAGATCTGCTTTTGAGACTCATACTGGATATTGAATAGTGAGTGAATGAAATAGGCAAAATTCACATCAATTAATGAAGAAATTTTGCTACAGAACATATAAAACTCTGGCATACTGCTTCTTTGACCTCAGGAGATATTACCCCTTCTTTTCCCAGTCATTCCTACAATGGCTTTATGTTTGGGTGTTCCTTGGTAGAGGAGTATTTTGGATTTGAGGCTGGGAGAAAAAATCATGGACATCTCTTGGTTAACTCTTTGCACCACTTCTATATCTTCTACCCCACTAAAATATATATTATATATATATATAAAAGACATTATTGGGTAATATTCATAGAAACACAGCAATCAAAAGCAAAGACCTATGCAAGAGATCTAACAATTGCAACAGCTTGTGAGCTACTACATTACCCCATGGAACTTAACTGGTAATGCTTTGAACTTCTATACATTACATGTGTGTCTATGTTTGCATATCTTGTATGTTAGAGCCAGGGCCTCAATGTAAACATGATTTCTGGATAGGGATATGTATATTCTAGAAAACGATAATATTTTCACTTTATTTATTTATTTATGTATTTAATAAGATACTAAACCTGTTTAAATATATGTCTTGATTTTTTCCCGTGTTACTTATTGAAATGGAATGATGTAAAGTGTATTAAAGCTGGATATTGTGTTTTCATCATGGCACTGGGGAAAAAAAAAAAAAAAAAAAAGAAAAAGATAATAAAAAAGTGCTGTGACCACTTCCTTGTGGAGCCTTTTCCAGTGCCTGACCACCTTCTTGGTGGAGAACCTTTCCCTAGCACCCAGCCTGACCCTCAGCTGTCCCAGCTCCATGCCATTCCCTCGGGTCCTGTCGCTGTCCCAGAGAGCTGAGCTCAGCGTCTGCCCCTCCACTCCTGTCATGAGGAAGCTACAGGCCACCATGAGGCCTCCCCTCGGCCTGCTCTACTCTGGGCTGATCTCAGACATTCCTCGTACATCTTGCCATCTAGAACTTACACCATCTTTGCTGTCCTCCTTTGGACACTCTTTAATAGTTTCATTGCAACACTTTTTCTTCTTATATTGCAACACCCAAAGCTGCAGACAGTACTCAAGGTCACGCCTTAGCAGTGCAGAGCAGAGCAGGACAAACATTTTCCTCAACTGGCCAACAATGCTGTGCTTGATGTACCCCAGAATATAGTTGGCCCTTCTGGCTGCCAGGGCACACTCTTAAATCATATTCAACTTGCTGTCAAACAACCCCCCTAATCCATTTCTGTGGGGCTTTTAATTCTCATTGCTTTAGTCTGCTGCCAATAGGCAATACATTATATTAATCTCCCTCATGGTGAATCTGTTTTGTCCTTGACTGTAGTTGGTGAGTGATCTCCCTGCCTTTATCTCAACACATGAGCTTTTTTCATCACATTTTTTCTCCATGTTCTTTTCAAGAGAGGGAGTAAGAGAGTGGTGTGGTGGTTCTGAACTACCTACTGCTGTTAAACCAACACAGAAGTGATTATAAGGGTTACCAAGAATGTTCTGTAGAACTTGTAAAAAAAATCTATTTCAGCTACTACACTTAGGGCTGAAGAGCAAATACTTTAGTATATTTAGTATTAATATTTAGAATATTTAGTATTCATCTTTATGAATCTGGAACTTACCTTGCCAGTCACTGAAATGGAAACACCTTGGGGAAGTGGAACAATTGTTTAACTATGCACACCAGCCACAGAAAATGTAGAAAAACAACTTACTTGATGGACTCAAAGAACATAAAGATTAAATATAACAAAGTTACATTGTTGGATAAAAAAATCCAACAATATCCATTGTTGGATATATCACTTGTCAATTAAGGGAAAATAATTAAGGTAAGATGCTTTCCAGAAGTGGAATGCTAAGTAAAAATACCCTGAAAGCTTTAGCTTTTGCAGTTGGCTTTAGCAACAAATCATAAACTGGACTGATGTCATTGAAATAAATCTTGAAATTGTTATGGTAATGAATTTTCTTGAATGCTTTGTATAAGAAATACTAGATAACAGCCCAAATCCCCTGTGAAAGACAGGAAACTCTACTGATTTATTAAGTCATGCTCAGTATTGATTATGGATTAACTGAAATACATCCTCATCCAGCAGACTATGCCTATGTTAGGTAGCACAAACTGAGGGGTTGGGGATTATACAGTGATGTCTTTCAGAAAGTAGGAAAACTTTTTCCTAGGAAAACTGCCTAAGAAGGGACAAGATAAAGTGCTTGCAGTAGAGGTAACTAGGTTCAATAATTTAGGTCCCCTCTCTATTTTGTTCTTATTCACATTTTTCAGCTTCTCTTAGAAAGGGGTAAAACACATTATTGGTAATTTTTAAGGTGAATTTATCCAAAAGGCAACAAATGGAAAGAAGTAATGTAGTGTTTTGTGTCTATTTATTTATTTATTTTGTCCCAGGTAAATGTAATTAATGATGATCACTGCCTATCTGAAAACATTTAAGTGTGTTTTACTCTGACAAATACTTTCTTAGAGATGGCAAAAAATACTTTCTTAGTGTGTGGCAAACACACTCTAATACAAGATCTGCATTTTTAGTAGGGGAAATTTTCTGTTTTTAATAACCTTTGCACACAGCAATCTGCATTCTATTTCTCATTCCCTGTTTTATCTGTCCTGAGAGATTAAACAATAATCTAATCTTTTATTTCTCTTTTAATAGCAGACGTAACTTTGTTTCTGCCATCACATCTTTTTCATCCCACTGCTTTCTTAAAATATGTATGCCTCTTCCTTGTTACTAACCATTCCTTTTGGTCACTTCTGGCTACTATTGATTCCTTTAAAAATTTTATTTATTTATTTATTTTTAGAGATTGACATAGCCGGTAGATTTTTCAAAGCTCTTTATGCTCCTGGTTTACAGAGAGATACTTGGCAGGATTTTGAGGGCATATTAAATGCTGAGGAGATTTGCAGTTGATCTTAACAAACTTCAGTAGCCAGCTCATTTGTAAATTCAATTGGGCACCAAGTATGTTTGGCAGGTTGACCCAAAGCAATGCACAGAGCACCAGATGTAACTTGTCTTTTAGACTAGTCTCAGACTAGACTCTAGACTTGTATTTTACATGACTTAAAATAGTATTATATATGTCTTTTGTAATTTACCTATCACTCTTCCTCATCCTCTTTGCAGTTCCACCATTTCATACAGTTTTCAGAGGGGTTACCTGTAGTTGATAAAAGCAACATGGTTGTACAGCTCTAGTTGTTCTTCTTATTGTGTATAAATTCACAGAATCACACAGAATCACAGAATTTCTAGGTTGGAAGAGACCTCAAGTTCTTCATATATTGAAGCTGAACATTTATCTGCCTGGCTGACTTCCATTCCTCTAGCTAAGCATGGTCTCTCTGAATTTCTTCAGTAGAAAAATAAGCTGAATAACACATTATATTCCAGGCATAAAAAAGCAATGAAGCCCTTCAGAGTTCTCTTAGGTGGTGCAGTTACATCCGCTCTGTTGCTTTCTATCGTTACTGAGGAAACTATCTAGTACTGAATTTAATTAGCTGTTTTTTTGTTTTGTTTTGTTTTGTTTTGTTTTGTTTTTTTTGTTGTTGTTTGTTTGTTTGTTTTTTTTTTTTTTTTTTTTTTTTAATAATGCTTGCCTGAGATTTGAGCAGTAGCTAGTACCATACATTAGTGTAAAGCAGCCAAGTTTTCCTCCTCTAAACACCTTAGGTACAGGAAATTTAGTAAAATTATACCTTGCAAAATGAAGGAAGGATTTGCACTGGGGACATCTTTAATTTTTGGAAGTTTATTATGAGATTTGGAAAACATTAGCAGGCTTATGTAGTTCTCATCAGAACTAGAGGAATTCAAAAGCAGGTGACTTTTTTTTTTTTTTTTCCTTGTTTCCATAAATAAAGAATCAACCTATGATTGTAGACATATTGTTTACATATGTGTAGTCATATGGAAAATGTTAATGTTGCATACCTCCCTCTCTCTCTCCCCTCCCCCCCTCCCCCCTTCCACTCCCTAAACACAGATAAATGGTGGATCAGCATGTATTTTTTGAATGAGAAGCAGAGAGCATCACTCCTAATGCAGCAAACCAGCTGGACTTGTGAACAACATGGACCTATTGCATTTTTGGTACAGATAACTTCAGCCTGGAATTTCCCAAGATTGCTGCTAAAAAAATTTGTGCATGGGCCATATTCAGATTTGTGGCTTACTGAGTCAGATGACTCGTAACTAGTTGTATTCTCTTTATTTGTGTTCAGCCTAAATGTTGGGGAAGTGCTGTATTTTCTGACATGCAGAATGCAAAATTGTGGAGGGGCTAAGGAAACCACATTTTTATGGTTGTTGTTAGTAGGATCCATTATCTGATCATTTAAGATGTTATCTAAATTATTGGTGGAATTGATTCTTCATTCTGGGAGCTTCAAACAGTGTTTCCAACTCAGTTTAAAATGATCTTTAAGGTAATTTAATGCATTGTTGGCCAAATGTTTTATTGTTTAGCCAGGTCATACAATTTCAGTATACATAATATACAAAAATAGATAATATAAAGGAAAAATTTAAGTTTCCTAAATAAATGATAGCATTAAAAAAAAAAAAAAAAAAAAAAAAAGGAGGTAGAACTATATGGTAAAAACCATGTCATTTCTTAGTGCCTGTTTGTGGGAAATGACTTCAAAATGAGCTCCCCTTTCCTCCATGTTTTTGCAATGCTGAATTTTTTAAAAATTGTCTTCAGTAAAACTTTAATTTTCCATAATTTCTGAAGAGGTAGGGAAATAGTTCAGAAATCATGGTTATTTTGGATCTTACAAATATTCCTCATGGATAGGAGACAATTTGTGGAAACTCATCTCCCCTACTGGGGAATTTGAACATAAACTACTACAATAAGTGCAAGTGAGTTCATTCCTTCTATTCCGTCTATAGATAGGAATATTTGAGGACTTTGAATTGCACAGTACCATCACTGAATATAATTATTTAAAACCCATAACTATTTCCAAAGACAAGGTTGCCATAGTGCCATTAATATTTTAGTCTTTGTATTGGGAATAACAGCTGGAAGAAGTGTTCCTATGTCTATAAAGGTTGAAGAATTCTCTTTTTGAATTGGTGTCTTAGTGGCTCTGAAATGTTCAACTTCATCCTCTGCCAAATTCAACTGGAGTGGATGGAGGCCACAAATGCATGCAAAAATCTTGAAACGATAATGCCTACAGCAGAAGCAGCAGTCAAGGATGATTTGAAGAGTGGGATTCTGATTTCATCTTTGATCAACCCTTCTTTAATTACTGTAGCACTATTGCAGAAAGATTGGTAAGGTCAGCACAGAAATATATTAGTTCCTAAAAGCCTGTTGCTCAGCCACACAGAAAACTTCTCATTTTATTGGAGGGTTATGTTAAATTTTATTCTTTTTGTATCAGCTGAGGGGAAAAAATACCCACCACCACAAAAAAAAAATAAAAAAAATAACATCAATATGTGATGGTATATATATCAACCAGTAGATTATTTTGCAATAGAAGCTTGGTAGATTGGTAAAACCATTTTTCTCCCATTTTTCTGTACGTCTGAAAAAAATCCTTTTAAAAAAATGTGAAGATGTTGTATTTTATTTTCCTGAATTTTAATTTATGCAAGCTTATATAAGAATGAAATGTCTTAATTAGTGTTCTTATACAGAGGATAAACCTATTATATTTCAATAGGTGATATTAATAATCTCTCCTAATCCTTGCTTCCTTCTTGCAATATTACACGCCTTTATTTTTTATTATTATTATTTTTCTAACTATAAAAAAGATAAATATATTCAACTAAGTAAACAGATTTGTTTTAGGAGAAAATGAAACAAAATAAGTAGCTTCTTTTTTTGCATTCCTGTTAGTATTGAAATCACACTTTTAAACCTTGCTCGTAATATTATGCCTAAATTCCTTGATTCCTGTACTTTCTTCTATTAGGAAATTATTTCATTTTTCATGTCACCATTTCTTTGCAAGTAAGCAGGACACATACATCTATCACAATATTCAGGGTCTTGAAGGTCTTCAGTTAAACAGAATCACAGAATTGTAGGGGTTGGAAGGGACCTCAAGAGATCATCAGGTTCAACCCCTAAAGGTTCTATTAAGGTACTATTTTGTGAATGTCATTAGGGTTTCTGGTCAGTGAACTACATATTCTCCTTTCTTTGATCAGCATTTTCTAACGTATGTCTAAAAATACAAATAAATAAATAAATAAAAATTGCAGGAATACTGATACCAATTGACAGTTTGGAAAACAGTGTTACCTATAACTTCTGTGGAAAGTCAATGAATTTTTGTAGCTATCTGTTCCTGTGAAACTAGGCATAGAAATTCTTATTTTTTTTTTATTATTATTTTTTTTTCTCTCACCCCTGGAACTGATAAACACACCCATTTCCAGTATATACAATTTCTAATGTAAGAACATAGGCTTCATTTCAGTGTATAAGGAGTGAAATGGAGTATAATGTGGTGACTTAAAAGCAATTCCAGTTTTAATTATTTTCCTTAAGTACCCTTTGAAATTCAAACATATTTAAAAAACAAATGTACAATAAACTACAATAAAAACAAGAAAAGTTAATCAAAAACTGTGCACATTTTATGAAAGGAGAGAACTTGTTACGGTTTGCAAATTGAATGGTCATGAAAAGATTGAATACTATTTCCTAGTACTTTCTGGATTATTACGTTTTTATTTATTTATTCTTATTTTTAAATCTTCTTCTTATTCCCTGAAATAAAAATTTTCCCTGCCTAGAAATATAAAGCAATAAACACCTATTCTTGGAATTGAAGGACTACTTTTAGTTTTTATTACGGGACATTTATTTATTTATTTTAGTGAAATGCAGTGAATTGGTTGCACAGTAATTGAAGATACAAAAAGTGTTTGGGCTTCTTTCTACTGAATTGTACATGAAGGACAAACTTGCTTTCTTCTTTCCAAGTAAGTTTTTCAGAAGTGGAAATAAAAGTGGAGAGCGGGAGGATCGTCAGCAGCAATACTTTATACACATACAAGCAGTTCCTTAGGTATATATCTTAAGCTAAATTTACTTTTAAATTAGACGGTAAGTCATATTTGTGTCTTGTATTAATACCTTGAATTGACTTTTTTTTTTTTTTTTTTATCTATAGACATGGACAATATATTTTTGCTTTCCTTTTTTAATTTTATTTTTAATCATTATTTGTGTGAGGCAAAACCTTCTCTTTGTGTCTTATTTCTGCAGAAAGGAAACAGACAATGGGAGGACACAATGATGCTGTGCCAGACATGGATGGTCTAATGATATGGATGTCTCTCAATGATGACATGGGGGAATGCCTTTCCTTTGGCTGACAGTCCGTGCTTTGCACCAGTCAGAAGTGAAGAGACACTTCATATTTGGCTGGGAAAGAGTTAATTTTCTTTACATGATCACATGATGTTGTGTTTTAGATTTTTGGTGAAAATAGTGGTGATAACACACTGCTGTTTTTAGTTGTTGCAGAGCAGTGTTTACACAGAGCCAAGGGCTTTTCAGCTTCTGATGCTGCTCTGTCAGCAAGGAAGCTAAAGGATGCACGTCTGGAAGGAGGCAGCTGAACACCTGCCTGATGATGGGAAATGGCAAACAAATTCCTTGCTTTGCTTTGTTGCGCATGTGGCTTTTGCTTTACCTAGTAAACTGTTTCTATATCAACCCACAAATTCTCACACTTCTACCTTTCTAATTCGGTTCCCCATCCCACCAGAAGATAGTGAGTGAACAGCTCTGTGGTACTTAGCTGCCAGCTGGCATTCAACCACAACAGGCATGTAAAAATCACTTAAAAGGTGCTGATAGTGGTTATAATGTACAAATGTTACAGATACAACTGCAGGTAATTAAAGCATTTATTTTCTACATTCTTTGATTTTTCTAGTATTTCAGTCTTTTCAGCATGAGCAAAAAGTACTATATAGTGAATATCTTTAACAGTTTTTTTTTTTTTTTTTTTCCACATGAACTTTTCATTGTTTAATTAAAGGTTATCTCATAGCCCCAAGGAACCTGTACATTGTTCATGAGCCAGAAAATAGTCAGCCAGTTGGGGAAGTAATTACACTACAAAAGTTAAGAAATCAAGTTTTTTCCTAGATTATTTATTTATATTCTCCTTTCTCCAGTTTACATTAGCAGTTCCAGCCAATCCCTCTTCCAAGCTTAATGCCAGCTGTCCACTCTCTTCTTTGGCTTATGTGCTTTGATTTATCAATGTGGCATTTGCTCTTTTATGCTTTAAGCTTTCCAGGTTTAAAAAAACAATAATGTAAATCCTCATGTTACCATATTCTATTGTGTTTATTAAAGAAAAGAGTGCATTTGAGGGAAAATTGCTTCCATGCCTTAGCTTTTTTTCTTTTAACATCTCTTTCCCTTCTCATACTCTCCAGTCATTTTTACATGACATAAAAAATTCCTCTACAGCAGTCACCAGAAGTTGTCTAGATGTCTCATGAGATCTACCAACAAGCAATTCATGGGGCTGATCTTTGGATCAGCACGCATGTAACTCTCAGTATTTTCAGTGACACATTTCCCTACAATATTAACAGTATATTTATGTATTTATTAATTAACCACCCCCCCAACAACAACAAAAATGCACAACATTATGTAATTTCCTACTATGTTCACCCTTGTATGTGAATATGCTTCTTCTAACATGAGGAAAATACACTAACTGGAGGGTTAGTCAGCAACCACTGAAGGTGGCCAGCTCTCCAGAGGCCTTAAAAATGTTATGTGCTACTATTATGTGTAACTCAACCTCCTGCTGACCTACAGTTCAGCATTGCCTCCCTGCCTGTGAGCAACGTGAACTGCAGCAAAAACTCTCTGGGAGCTGTCCATGGCGGCACAGGCATTCTGGTAACAGTAAATTTTTACCTTAATCAATTTTGATATCTCGTAGTCATGAGAAATTCTCCTGCAAGAGAACAAATGGAAAACCTTTCTCACTTCCTTTACAGCTGTATAGGTGACCACTGTGGGCTTAAAAACAGATTCTGACCAGGAACTTTGGCCTTATTTCAAAGCAGAGCAAAACTAATATGGTCTTACTTCCTTATGAGTTTGGTTAAAACCCAATTTTTTCATCTATTTCAATCTATCTAAAATATCTTAAAAGGTGGATGCTAGTGGATGTTTCCAGCTGCAAAATTTATACCAGACTTTGTGTTTTTGATTAAACTGATTTCCTGTATTCATGGCAATGCTGTAAAGCTTCAGGGAAATATTTCTTCCAGTCCTGCATGTTCTTCTTATTTCCAGTGGACCATGGTATGACCCACACTGTACAGGTGTTAATCCCTGATTTTTTATTTATTTTTTAATTAGATTATCTTAAATACTTTAAGGATTATTTATAGTTAATTGAAGTCTATTTCCAGAATAAAGGTACTTCGTTCAAATTTGAAGTCAACAACTATAATTTAAAATACTGGGGATTAGAAAAAGCAAATATTACTCATTTTTGGAGGAGTATTATACTTTTTTTTTTTTTTTTTTTTTTTTCCTTAAAGCCTTCAAATAAGCTTTTTCTTTAAGCCTCATATGAAAAGAAAAAAATAAAAATTAAAAAATAAAAAAGATGTGTTCTCATTTTATATGACTTAAAATAAGTTATATTAAAAGCAAATGGGTTTGTTTAATGAAATCTAGTAAAAGTTTTTTCTTGTGCTGAAGAAAGGTATTTCATTAAATGGGGCTATATGCAACTTTGGTAGGTAGCATGGTAGCATGTGATATAGTATTGGCTTGGGATAGCAAGTTGGCTGTTTCCCTGCTACTCCTATGTGGCTGGAGATGCTGCAAGCTATGAAGCAACATAGGCAATCACTACCCTGAACATCTGTTAATTCATACCGTGTTCTAGACAGCAAAGGCTGCAAATTAAGATTGAAATGATGGTAAGGGTTGTGATTATCGTAAGTTTTATCATTTGGACAATTTTTCTTCTTTCCCATGGGGTTATATGACTCAAGGAAGCCATTTTCACTATTTTAACATGAAAATATAAATCTCCTTCACTGCTATGCAGAAAGTCCTGATGGAATAAGATTCAAAGTCTGTAACATCGTAAAAAGAGTAATAAAACGCAAACATTGATGATGAGATTTCCCCTAACTTGGGGAAGGTTAAGTTATGGTGACTAGATTTAAATGAACTTGCTCTCATTCATATCTCATGGATTTTCCTAGCTTTGGCCCTTTCCCTCTGACTCTTTCCATTTCATCCTGTATATCTAACACCATCATATACTGCATTCTGGATGTCCCTTATGGGGTCAGCATAAGGTAGTTAAATCAAAATATGGTTGTTTCCATCCCTTTAAAGTCTTTTTACCTCCCTTCACCTCTTTCCACATTTGTACCTATCTCCAGCTTGTAGAATTGAAAGCATCATTGGACTTTATTGTCATTAAATCACAGACAATGACTTTTTTTCCAACATCACAAATGAAATATCCTTACTTTCAGAAAATCTTACAGAGAATACTACTAATGTATTTTTATTGAACCTACGTATAGTTCTCAGTGTAGTGCATTTTTTTAGTCTCAGGTGGATTGTATACCAAATTGCTCTTCAGAAAATGCTGGATTTTCATAATTTATGGCAAAGCATAGTTTTTTGGGGGGTGACTTTATTACTTTTAATGTGCTTCACTCTTATAGTCATTAACATTTGAAGCAATCTCAGTGTATATATAGGAAGTCCTTTGATATGTACTTGACAATATTTTATGCATACTATAATTGTGTCAATCGGCCTGAAACCTGGTCCAAGTGTTGTGTTATACTTGAAGTGTTAGCGACAGTTACTGTAGAATGAGGAATTTTGTTTAATGATGTGTGAGTTCATACTTCATTTGCAGTAACCCCATTTTTCAAAAGTTTCTGAAATCATGACAAAAGATTATGGATGAATCCTTGCAAAGAAAGTAATATTTCTCGAACACTTCTAAACATAAGAAGCAAACAAATATGGACTTTTTAATGCTTTTTGAATATTAAAATGCATATTTGATTTTATTATTAGTAGCAGTAGTATTTTTAACTCATCTAGCAGGTTACTGGGCTTAAATATAACAAAGAAAAACCTGAGATTATATCGAAAAATGTATATGTTTGGGATGGCATCTTGTTTTCACCCAGTGCTGGAAAAGTCTCACATGGAGTTCGAGCCTGCTCTGGGAAACCCTCACAAATTTGATTTTGTTGTTTCTTTTCAGCTCAAACTGTGGAGACAAGTACTAAAATGTTATCATTTAATGCTGTCTCTCTGTAAATGTATTCATATAATGTATTTACCTTTCCCATTTTCTCCTCCTGATCAAAACCAGTAAAATATTGTTGCATAAATAATAATTTATTAATAGCCAAATTATTTTTGAAATGGCAAGGTTGTAATGGAAGGAAGAGGTATTGTTCCTAACATGAAATCCTACTATAGAATGAAACAATCACATTGATCCAGGGGCAGTATGAAGTGAATCTTGCTGTTTGAGGTGTTTTGGGATAATGTGAGAAGTACTGTATCTGCTCCTTTTAAGAATCTAGTGCTTAAGACTACATACCAGCCAGTTAGACACTTGGTCCCTATTTACTTCAACAACAAGAGAAGTCTTAAAGACCAGTTTCTACTCCAGTAATAGATCGTACATGATCCAATGAGTTTAATGAAGCAATGCAGTGCTGTATTTGCAGACCTGGCTCATAACGGGCTTTTTCAGATGATGCTAAATTTAGTTAGAAATATTTAGATTTTCAAGGATGCTAACAATTGATGGATTTTTGAATGGAGACCTCATTGCTGACAAAGAAAGCACAAACCTGAAAAGAAACCACTAGAATTTAGGTTCTTGAACACTTTTATTCCTTAAGCTTATATATATATATATTTCTGAATGAGTTTCTAAGGAAGCAGCAGGTTTGGTGACAGAGTCCAACTCCTGATGAAATCTCTAGAGTCTATAAAAGTTAGTAGATGTAACTGTAAGTTGAAACATACGGTTTCCTTTTTGTTATTTCTATGCAGCCTGAATGTGCTAAAAATGATCATTTCCCACAGTAATTTGGAACTACTTCAAACTTCAGCTGGTGCCAGAAATAGTGTAGAGAAAAGGATAGATTTTAAAAGGCATATTTCTATACCTAAATCTCTTTCGTTACAGTTCTAAATAAATCTGAAGATCTAAAATAATATGTAATATTTTTTATTTCCTTAGTTTTAACAATCACACTCTCTTTATAAACTTCTTTTTTTGGTGTTGCTGTTGTACTTTTTATATTTATTTATTTATTTATTTATTTATTTTAATAAAATTGTTTAACTTTCATAGTTCAATGGGGACTCAAACAGAATGATCTTTGTGACCCAACACTACATCCAGAAGAAAGAAAGATTTTGTCAGTGGTGTTTTATCATTTGCTCACAGGTTTTCATTGTATGTTCTCAAAGTTTCTAAAACAAGAACCTGAAACTGCTGCTAACATCTCCAGTCAATTCACTCTGATCTTGTAATCAAACAAGCCTGCAAAGAATCTGCCAGGCAATTTTTCTTTAAAGTGTTTGAACCTTGCAGGCATATTTCCAGTGCCAAAAATCATTACAGAATTGAAAACCTCTTAGTCAGGTACAATCAAGTGTGAATCTTGGTCTCTGGGTATATAATTTTTTAGATTTAGGGCATGTTAGTGTTAACAACTTGACAGCTTGTCTGAAACAATTAATTTTTTAACCCAAAGGATCTCTGCTGTCATAACTTCTTACCATTATCATAGGAGTGCTTGAATCCAGCCTGGCAGAAAGAAATACATTTCTTCTTTAAATTGAATGACTCCTCCACCTTTTATTTCTTTTTAATTATTGTCATTATTAAACTTGTGAATCAGGTACCACAAATTTAAATATTATCTGCCTAGTTTAAACTTCTTTTTTAGTAGTAATTTGTTAAAATAAAAAAAAAAATGTTCTTCCAGATTTCAGTTCTTTCCTGCTGCAAAAAAGATCCCGGTAATATTTTGCATGTGTAAAATCACTGTGAAAGAAGCAAAAACAGGAAATGAAGGAACATCACAGACTTTAGTCACACTTGGGAAAGAAAACTTTGCTTGCTTCAGAAATTTAACGGATAATCAACAGAATTGTAGCATGAAATAGTTCCATGTTGCTTAAAAACTTTTCCCATAACTCCCTGGATAAAGATCCATGACAATAAAAAATTCCGAGAGCTATTGTCAAGTGGCTATTTGCAAACTTGTTTATTTTCTCAAAGAAATAATAGTGACAACAAGGTCCTATCAAATGGCTGATCAGTTGTTTGGATCTTAAAGGGAAGTGACAGAAAGAAAAACAAGTAAACTACATTGTCACCTATTAGAAGATATATATAGGTTTATATATAGGTTTTTGCTTGCTTTTGATTTTTTCCCCTAGAGATATTTAAATAATATCTTCTGACATTAACAGATTTCATTTGTCATACATGTATTTACTTCAGATTTATGTCAGGTAAATTCATGACAAGTTCAGCATTTTTAAGTGTGAAAGTTTTCCAAATTTAACCCTTAGTTTTGCTGTGTTTTTACTCTGCTGGGCAGTTAAACAGTGCCACAACCACTCTTTCACTCTCCCTCCTCAAATGAGAAAGGGAAGAAATACAATGGAAAGGGCTCAAGGGTTGGGATAAGGACAGGGACATCACTCAACAATTATTGTCATGGACAAAACAGTCTCAACATAATGAGATTAATATAATTTCTTGCCTATTACTAATGGACTAGAACAGTGAGAAATTAAAAGCAAACTAAAAGCTTATTCTCTCCATCCACTCTCTTCCACCTCCCCCATCTGAACAGTGCAGGTGAATAGGGAATGGGGGCTGTGGTCAGTCACTGACACTTCATCTCTGCCACTCCCTCACGGTCCCTCTCTGCCCCTGCTCCCCGTGGGGTCCCTCCCACGGGATGCCGTCCTTCCCGAACTGAGCTCCCCCCCCCCCCCCCCCCCCCCCCACTACCAAGCCCTTGACATGTAAACCCAATACAAGTCTGTAGGCTTTTTCATGACACCAGTTCATCCTTTAGCCTGGTGTTATCTTTGAATTCAGACACAGTGCATCTTTTGCATTAATAGTCTTTTAAGAAATGTGGTTAAGATCACCAAATAATTTCTCATGAAGCCTTTGCTTCAGCCAAATAAAGTTTAATTTCAACAAACACTGAAAGATTAGTTTTTTTTCATCTCTTTTGAAGAAGTTCTATTTCCAAATGTTAAACTTAGAAAATTGTTTAAGAAAGATTAAATACATAGAGGAAAACATCTTAGTTAGCTAAACCTGCAGTGTTTATTTTCTTCAGCTTTCTGGCAAAGCTGTTTATTGTTCGATTAGTCATGTCATTTTACTTGTAATGCAGATTTACCAAACAAGAACATTGTAAGCCTAAATTCAGAGCTCATTGGACATAGTATAAGACTAAATACCACTAAAACTGGACAATTGCACTGACTTAATAGAACTAAAGTGGATCGAGAATGGATATGCTAATGCCATGTGTGCATGTACTAATGCCGCAATCTAGTTGTTTTCTGCAAACGTTTTTGTGTACATTACTGCAAATTCTATTCAATTCCTTTATCTTTGTGGATATATTCTGTGTTGCACTCCCCAAGACCATTCCCATTCTCCAGACTTGGTTTCATAAATCTACTGATAGTCTTGGCTCCTTCAAAATTTGGTTCAATACAAGGGATCTGCTTCAAATCATGAAGTGCTCACATTTGCATTTTTGACAGGATAGACTTTCAGTGATGTTAGTGTCATTGAGGTCTGTGAACCTTTAGTACCTCTAGCACATAAAACGTTTGCTAGGGTGTGCAATACACAGAGATGTGTACTAACTTGTTGGCATTTTAGTCTGTATTTTCTTACAAAAGTGACTTAACCAGAAGTCACAGAAGGCTTTGATAAAAAATACAAGCTACGAAATACTCTCTGGGTGTTTTCTCCTCTATCACTCTGTCTCTCTCAGACGGCTGTAACTATTGGTTCAGGATGATTTCAGTGGCCTTGAGATCAGCAATATTTAACTTCAACAGCACTGAGACGTGAATTATTATTGATGCTGAAGTAGGCTGTGTGCATTTGGGGAGAAGGGGTTGTTTCAGAGTTACAATTACAGAGTTGTCAGACAATATGATTTCTGCTGCATCCTAAGTTCTCTAATTGTTTATCATATCAACCTTGGGTGATCTTGCAATCTCCTGTCTGCAACATTAATCAGTTGACATCATCCCATACTCTGAAAGGACATTATCAAATGCAAAGACCAGAATACATTTTCAACAAGAAGGGCAGTGGGGCTTGGTGACCTGAGAAAGGGGATTGAAAAGACCTTTACTTTTTATCTTTGCCATGTAACCTCAGATGAGTCACTTCCATCTCTGTATCTTCCTGTCATTTTTCTGATCTAGACTTGTCTGGGCTAGACTTCAAACTACTTGGCACACAAGCTGTAGCTCTTCCTATACATAATCCTGGTAAAATTTTCAGCATGCTCAAATTTTGTCCATTACAGGTCCAAGTATCACCAGAAGGTACCTTGCTATTCTGCAGACAGGATGAGCCTAGGCCAGCTCTGAAATTACAGTAGAGATCTGGAGGGTATCCCAGTCATCTCAGTGTATTTTCAGAATTACTATTATTCATCAGATATTCCTAAATGATCTTCAGTGAGAAGTATTTGCATGAAAGGGATTGCTCAAGTCTTGGATTTTTTTTTTTTATTATTATTTTTTTTTTTCTGATCTAAAAATAGTTATATTTCTAATGTGAGCTCATACTTGATGGGAAGAGAGGGTTAAGCTCAATGAAGTTTGGCAAAAAAAATATTTTTGCAAGGAAACTAAACTGCAGCATAATAAATATGTAACAAGTAGCACTGTCACAGGAAGGACAAAAGCATCATACTTATGAAATGCAAAATATTTATTTAACATTCAAGTGAATATTTCAATAATCCTCACTTGGTCAGTGCACTTAATTTGTACTTGATTATATTGTGGAGTGAGCTTCATGAGAAGTGAAGCAGATGTAACCTACACAAAGATCAATTATTTGATTTCAGATGCAAATACAATATCTCTCATAAATGGTTTAAGTTACTGGATCCCTGCGATAAACTGATGGATGTTTACTTTGTGTGTCAGTAACACAATCCTTTCCAGACAATGATTGATAAGATTAAACGGCCTAGGGCTCTATTGGAACAAAACTTAAAATAATCCTCCAAAGTCTCATTATGAAATGCGGCAGTGTGCCTCAAAATATTTGACACTACCACTGAAGAGTTATTCCACACTCTACTCTGCCAGTTAAACATGAGTCTGTCTGCTCCCAAGACCAAATGTGCCCCTTCAGGTAAATCACGAAGGCTCAGACCTGTGTTAAAAATTACTGCCATTAGCCAAGTTTAGGAACTTTCTGGAAAGGGTCAGCCCAGGTAAATTCCATGGCTTTACAGTTTTGTTTTTAAGGCTGAGTCTGACCTGAGTTGTGGGGTACAGCCCTACTGAACCTAGGTTCAGTGTTGATGCTCATAGCTATGCCTGAGCTACTATACAGCCAGCAGCATGGAAAGAAAGGAAAGTTTCACAGAGCACAGGATTATGAGCCTCCTCTTACACCATGAAAAACAAACAAAGAAACAAATAAAACATCTAAAACAATACCACATTTCCTAAGATCAAAGAGTAAATGTAAAAATCTCCTTATGCTGGCTTAGAAATTAGCAATTGATCTGACACTTGGTTTAATTTGGGGTGCCTTGACTATGTGACAGATGTTAATTTATGCACCAAGCCCGAGATCAGCAATATGCACAGCAAGGAGTCTTGTAGCTCATCTATTGTGCAGTAGTAAGCTACTCTGTGTGGAGTACAACAGGATTTATGCCGTCAGTACATACTAAATACACTGCTTACCAAACCGAGTTGGTTGCTAGGAAGTGCCTTCAGTCCATAACCACAAACACCTACCCCTGCCCAGAGAGGGAAAAATAAAATAAATAAATAAATAAATAAATAAATAAATAAATAAATAGGAAGGTAGAAAAAAAAAAAAAGGAAATATGGATGTGATTTTTTTTTTCTTTTTCCCCAATTAGTAAATACATAACTACGGTTACTGGTTTGTAGCTCTATACAGGCAGAGTGATGCTGGCAAGATATTCAAAAGATAACAGTGAGAAAAAAAAAATCTATTAGAAAGCTATTCAGCTATGCTGAAGTGGTGAATGGAACAGTTTCATTCCATTAGCATGCAGTCAACAAAGAGAAGTTAATTAGTTTCAGGAACTTCTGATATTTCAGTAAAACTTTGGACTAATTTTCAGTTGGATTTTTGCCTTCTGGGGATCATGTCAGTGTTTTCAATTAACAGATTTCCCTGCACAAGTTCTTCAAAGAAATGGTGTTAAAAATAGAGGAGGGCAAGAACTGCATTTTTCTTTTCATTGGAAATACACAGTTCTTTTCTTGTTATAAAAAGCAGGAAAATAAAACCAAGTTTTCTGTATAAGTTTAATAATTCTGCATCAAGTTATGCAAAGAAATTCACTGTAACAGTTTTATCCATTAGAACTGAAATGAGAAAACATTGCATCTGCCCCATTCTACTTTAGAAAGCTGGATTCAGTCCCCTATCCAACTTTTTGTCTTCCAAACAAGGAGTTGCTAGTAACTTTAAAAATAGTGCAAGAATTACCATGTTTTTAGAGAACTGCAACTTTTATTGATTTTGAACCACTTGTAAGGTATGTATGCTACCTTCAGGCTTTGCTGTAATATTAATTAAACAGGTGTATTTTTTGTAGTCTGTCTATCTTTGCAAAATAAATTTGAGATTCTTGTTGAAATGATGAGTAATGGTTGAAATTGTTTTCCATTTCATTGTTATACATTTATCGACACTGAACATGAACTTTGGTCTATCATATTAAATGATGACACACTAAAGCATTGAAAATATAAATCTTTTGCCAGCCAAGGGCCTAGTGACATGCAATGTATAGAGTTGTTGAACCCTATATCTGGCACTTTGGAATGATTTGTGTAACTTAAAAATATGTATGTGTTCAGACCATTTCTTCATATTTACAGTTAGTTCACAGGACTCAAAGGTTGTAGCTTTATGGGTCTATTTCTGTATTGGTTCATCTGGCATGCAAGATTAGATCATCTTTTGAAGAACAGTTCAATATATGTCAGCTATATCAGTGGAACTAATAAGGTTTATTTATTTCATGTTGACCAATGTATTAATAATGTTATTTTTGACTTTTTTTTTTTTTCATAGTTTATATCAAATTCTCGATTAAGTTTTATGGTAAACAGCTGCAGCTGAAATCTATTTGTTTATATTTCATATTCCCTCATTGTTTTGAAGAAAAATGTTGCTGCTGACAATGACATCAATAAAAGAAGACAAGAATCATATTGTATAAAAAATAATTTATTTTGATCTATATGTTTATGTTGTGTGGTGGAAAGCAGAAACTGGGTAAGAGATTTCAGGCTAAAAATAAAAAATATATATATTTTTAGGAATGCTAGCAAAAAAATAAATAAATTACAATATTGGATCAAGTAATATAATGGAAAATCAGTTTGGAGTATATCATGTGAAATGTCAAACTTGACTTCTAAGTAATATAAATTGTTTGGTTAGAACAAATCAAAAAGTCTCCAACAAAACTGTTGTCTGACAGAACTTCAAACAGACCTTTAATGAAAATTGTTTCGTATGGAACATTTTAATTTTTGAAGACAAATACTACATACAGAAACTGTTGCCATAGTGTCTTAGAGCAGCTGTAGTCCAGTTATCTCGTACTTATGTGGCTTTCTACAAAGACATAATTCCCATGATGCTCTCAGAGTGTGCAACACATATGATACAATATCTCCCTTCACCTTGGGAAGAAACTGAAACATGATATACATTTAATTCAGTTTCAAATAAATAGATTATAATTTCAATTAAAAAATGTTTTAAATCAACTCCATTTTCTCTAAAATATATTTGAAGTTTTTTTTTTTTTTTTAACCCCCAAAGTCTTACATTCTTAGTGTACTGTATTGTATTTATCTATATATATTTAAAACAAACAAACAAATTTCTGAACCACCACCCAAAAAACAAACAAAAACAAACAAACAAACAAACAAACAAACAAAACCAGCAGTTTTTGCACTAATTCTGAAAGACTTTTGATTAGGCCCATCAAGAATGTAATTTGGGGAAGGGACTCCCATTTCTCTTTCTACAAAATTATTGGTAAAAAATGTGTTCTTTTTCAAAATAAGGAATCTTAATGCAAATTTAAATGACTGCTTTATAGCTAACTATTATCATGTATAAACTGAAAGAATTGTCCAGTTCTATTCACAAAGCAATGATAATGATTATTTCTGTTAAGAACATTGTCTGCATATCTACTTACATAAAGCATGGTTTTGGAATTGTGTCACTATAACTGGTTTTTGGTCTTGTTTTTGTCTTTAAATTTATGTCCACCTTTAACATTGTGATAAGATTTATTATGCCTGTAAGTATATTTTATTAATGTTATAAAGTTTACATTTCTACAAGAAGTTAGAAACTTATATTCATATTTACAAACAATATAGCCTTCCAAGTCTAAGTCTTTTGACATAATGAAGTTGGTGGCTGTTCAGGAGAGTTTCTCTATACAGTGAGGATTATTTACTGACAGTGAAAAAAAATAAAAATGATGGAAAGTATATTCATTAGGTATCCCATTACATTATACTAATTTTGTCAGATTGAGGGAAACTCATGTCATTATTACCTACCTCATGAAAATAAGTAAGTTTGATGGCAAGTGCATCTCCAACACCATTCTGACATTTCTCACTCAGTGTTCTTCAAAGGTGTAAGAGTTAAATGACAACATGTAACTCATGAGTTATCATCTGTTTCATCTTGCTTCCAATGGCAACACAGGCCATTGCTTGTATAGTATAGCATGACTTCACGTGCCAAACTGTATCCATACATTTCTACTACCTGCTTTCTCATCAATCCTGCTTCACAAACAAGCCTGCTCCAACCCCTTTATTATGGTTATCATTATTTATGATTCTAGTTTGAAACACACCCTCAAGCATGGTGTTGACTGTGACTCACTTTTCACATGAGATATGAAGGATGGACTTTAATATGACATCCTTGGGATTGCTGCGAACTGAACAGCTTGTTTATCCCATAAGAATTTGTCACCTGGAACATACGAAAAGAAAGCCACTTTCTAATTTTGTTGTTGTTGTTGTTCTGGCTCATGCTGATTGTTTTATATTACTGCAAGAAATTATGAAATGTATAATGACATATTGATAAAGCAACAAAAAATATGCTGCTGTCCATCCACACTGAAAGCAGGAGCATCTTTAGACCATAATAAGAGACAGATAGCTTTTTCCTTGCTTTGCTCCAGGCCTTCTCCTAAGCATGGTCGGATGTCAAAAAAGTTTAAGTGATACCAACAAATAAAATACTTGACTGTTTCTGCAGGAATACCTTGATAGAAGAAAATAATTTATTTAATTATTATTTCTTTACACTGAAACAGAACACTTTATATATCCTGAGAAAAAGGATGGAGATTAGAATATACCCACCATATAAATGGGCTGGGCAAGAAACCTGCAAAAAAATATTTTTTAAGGGGAAAGACAAAATATTTTTTAAGGGGAAAGACAATTTCAAATAGTGCGGAACTTCAGGCACTGAAGTTTACGGGAAAAAAATATATATATTCTTGGTTTGCTGGTTTGTTTTTGTTTTGTTTACCAATGATGAATCTCACAGTCAGCGTAGATGATGTAAACGTCTGCAGGTGATGCAGTACAGAGAAACTCAAGGTGGTATGTAAACAAGTCTAGATCCAGGAGAATTATTACCAAAATCAAATGTTGTTTTACTCATGCTACTGTCATATCAAGAAGGTCCATATTGAAGCTAGCTAGTATTGACCTATTGCAGTGCACTATACACTGCTGTTTTAGTTGTGATAGCTTAGTGTCTGTTACTTCAGACAACTCTGTGACCTTCCTTATTGCATGTTGCAGTCTTAGTCCTTCATCCTCTGTTAATTGTGAAGTGCATGTGAAATTTTTCAGACCCACTTCTGCTGTCTGCATATGTGTGAAGGGGAGAGAGGAGAGAGAAAGTGAAATTGCATTAGTCCCCAGACAGTAGTTTTTTTTTTTATTCAAGCTTCTCTCAGGCTGTGCTGAGTCATTG
Source organism: Netta rufina (assembly GCF_964035555.1). NCBI lineage: Eukaryota > Metazoa > Chordata > Aves > Anseriformes > Anatidae > Netta > Netta rufina. Next base: position 152,620,702 of record NC_140124.1, read on the forward strand.
AGTCACACACATTTGCTGCTGTCTCTAGTATTTAATTTTATTTTTTATTTTATTTATTATTTTTTTTTTTTAATGTAGTGATTTAGGCCTAGTACAGCTGCACTGTCCCTAAGGATTCCTGGATAAGAATTAGCAATTAGTCTGTTCCAGGGATCCCAGTGGGCAGTTTCCAAGCCATCCATTAAGCTCTTCTGGTGACTGACAGCTCATTAGCATAGATTCAGGTTGTTCCTTGCCTGCTTATCTCAGTGTCTTGGAATGCTTGAGGGTACAAATAGTTTATTGATGCAGATGTAACTACAATGTATAGAGATTTCTCCTTGGATTTCAGGTACCACCCCATCAATAAATTCAGAGAAATATTTGTGTTTCTGTGAAAAACAGCAATAACCAACCAACCAAAAAAAATGCAAGCCCAATGCTTTGATTGTCTAATATTCCTCAACAGAGATAAAATCATTAACTAGAAACACTTCTAATAAATATATATTAAAATACATAAACAAATAAAACAGACATATTTTTGATTAAGTTAAATATTAGAAAAAATATGATGCTCTTAGCCACCACAGTGACTGCAGACAGTTAAACATCTTGGATAAACTGGAAAAGCCAGTGAACTTCTCTTCTGACTGTCTTTGTAAAGTAAGATAATTCTCCTTTTTTATTTGAACTGCTTCAAGTTTTTTCCTTTTAATCTAAAACTTAGGATGCATGAGGTAATGAGACCTTTTCTGTGTTGTGGTGGAGAAAAGACTACTTTTACATGATATTGTTGCAATATCCCAGAAGCATCAAATGTGGTTTTGGATTATAGGGACTGCAGAATGTGAAAGTGTTTCCAAATTTTCTCTTCAATATTAGAGACATAAATCAAAATAATGAGCATTGGTCAAGGATCTGTTATCTCCAACAACTTTCCAGCAACTCTGAGACACTGCTTCAAGCTCTCACTACGAGGTTTACAAGTGGTAGCTCCTATTTCATTTCTTATTCTGGGCTGCTTTCTTTTCTTTTGGATCAAGCTTCTTGGCACTCCTGTGGGTTGAATAAATCACTAGCTAAATGCTGATAAATAAAGATCTCAATGTATAGAAACAGAAGAGGTATATTTTATTTTTACATTTTGCTTCCCACACTATAATAAACTAGTGTAAAAAGTACATTTGAAACATAAGTTCATGGGTGGAAATGATCCTAAATTGGCAGCTGTTGTTATTTCACTTTATCTTTGTTTATGCCTCTCTACTGAGGAGTAGACTGTATGATTGATGTTATGAGTAAACCATATACTAATTCTAAAATGAAGCACGGAATAAAGGTAATATCAGTTGTTATTTCTCAAGGAACAAAACAGCATTTCCAGGAATAGGTCCATTGTTCATTAAAGGTGCTATACAAACAGGGACCCACACAGTGGTCCCTATTTGAAAAAAAAAAAAAATCCAGCTCTTATAAATTAATTTGTCTTTATTTTCATCAATGTAAATGGAAAGCTAACATAGCAAGAGGCTTTGTCAATACCGAGGCAAGTTACACTGGAAGATAAGGCCCACTTTTATAGAATTGCTGGACACAGAAGCCATGCAGTAACTTTACATTCCAAGTTTTCTTCCTTGCCCTCAGCACCTTCATTACAATCAGCATGCAGTAGGGCATCATGCTTTAATGATGCACCAATCTGCTCAGAGTAGTTGAGGGATGCCTATATTATGCTTTACTGTATTCTGTAGATACCTTCATGCCACTATAAACTTCTCTAATATCTCTACCATTAGTTTAATTGGCCTCTACAGTGCTTAGTGAAGAAACTATATTGTAGCATATTAAGAAATTTGTTAATTGACACCTCTCACGATAATGCAAACAGCATGCATATTATGCCTCAAAATATCACTTCTGAATATAATAAAATATCTTATTCACTTAGATGTCCTATACAGTGTCTCCAGAAATGTAGGGTGTTCATTTGTGGTCTGTGAAGCAGTAGTTAATTTTCAGCAGTGTGTTGGTTGCTAAGTAATTTTTATTGTCTCCTTGCACACTTCTTCCTTAGCCTCTGCTCTATCTCTGTGCACTCAGCACAACAGATGCTTCATTACAGTTCTGTGACACCAAAGTGTCTTTCTGCGTTCAGAAGTTTTATCCAATGTTTTCCAGGAATTTGTTTTAATGGTGTGATGAACTGCATTAAGGCAGAGCTGGATTTATTGTTATGAAATCTCATCCCTTTTGTCCTGCTGTTAAAGGCTTTGTCTTTCCTTCTTCCCATGTTTCTTTCCTTTGCGAGTTTGTGCATCTGTCACAATGAGAAACCTCACTCCAGAGCACATCCTTCCCTGGGATAAGGAGTTTGAAGTAAAAGTGATACAAGGAAACACGGACACACATAAGCACATCTTGAAGCATATATTTGGATTAAAGTAACAGAATCACAGAGTGGCTGATGTTAAAAGGGTTCTACGGAGCTCGTCTTGTCTAACCCACTGCTCAAGCTGGTTCAAGATAAACATGTCCTTTACATTTATATAAACTTTCTCAAATATTCTGTATTCAAATGCAAAATATAACACACATGTACTTAACAGTTATAGAAGACCTGCCAGAAAACAGTAAAGTGCTGTATATAAGCAGGGTCAAGTCCTCAAGTGCTAAGGTAACACTTCTAGGGAAATAAATATTAAAATGATGTTTCAGCCTGTATTACCATAGGATTTTTCAAAGCATTACAATGCTGATTTTTCAGACAAGACTCTAAATTGTTGGAAGCCTTTGACAAACATATTCTGGGTGCCTTAAATCACAGGTGCCTAAAGACAAAATGCCTGAAGTTGTATCTGGGCTTAGAACTTAGGGAAGGAAAAAAAAATAATGGAAAAAGTCCCACAGCCTAAAAATATCATCAACCTTTCTTAATCTGCCCCTATTTAAATACCTATTTAAAAGGTATGTATATGGCTTTCATGTCTAAAGAAAGAACACCCAAATTTTTCTGAATAGCTGAGACTTGATTGAGCTTGTAGGCAATGTTTTTCAGTGTGTTTGATTTCTCATTCCTCATTTTTTGTCTTGGCTGTGTTCTGTGGATCATATTTCTTTAACATTTTTATAACAGACCCTAAATAAATAACATGGGCCTTTTGTCTGTCATTTTTCTCAGGTTTTCTTAGTGAAAGCCAACAGATTACATTGGTCTAACTGCCCTTTAGGGCAGAACCTTGCTCAGAAGGGAAAGCTGACTCCTTTCCTAAGTTCCACATTACCAAGCCTCAGTTAAAATATTGCTCTAGTAGTAACAGATCTGGGCTGCTTATGAGCTCAGCTTGTCTTTGGACACAGAATACCACTGCATCAGTCTTCTAAGATATGTAGTGCCTACAACTATACTTTTGCAAATATATATATATTATATATATATATATATATTTGCCTTTCTTTGCTCACAATGTGACTCACTTCAGAGGGCAAAAGTCTGGTCCTTCAGATAATTTTTTTCTTCAAATGCTACATTTTCTGCTGTCACTGCCTGAGGTACCCTTCTCTTTTCAGTATTTACTCAAGGTAGTTTTAAACATTGTTTTTCTCAAGCAGGGGATTAAAAACCTCAACAAAAACAAGAGTAACCTATTCAGATTAATGCTATCCTGAGCACAGGAACATTTAACTGTTCTACTGTTCTGCTAATTTGAGTTATAAAGATAGGGCTTTGCACACCTGAATTTAGATTTCTCCCATGCCAGATACTGACTATTTCTTCTTTGTCAGCATCCATTTCTTTTTGGTTGGTTGGTTGGTTGTTTTGTGTTTTTCCTTTTTTTTTTTTTTTTTTTTTTTTTTTTTACCTTTTGGATCTGTGGGCTATGTCAAGAATGACAAATCAAACAGTACTGAGAAACATTCCAGACCAGTGAAAATCTACTGGCCATATTATTGAGTTGTTAGCACTGTCCTTGATCTGTTTTTGGCTTTGGACAGCTGATACTGTCTGCATAAGCTTCTAAGCACAATTTGGTAGCTTACATGGATCTGAAAACATTCTTAAACATGTTTGAATTTGGTAATTCAGTTTTAGAGTCTAACAGTGTGGACACATACCATTCTGTGACAGATGGTCAGAGAATCAACCTAGAATTTCACTAATAACAGTATTGCTTAAGAGATTTATTAATGTGATCTCCTCCAACTCATGTTTCAAATTTGAGAGGCTGTGTTTTTGTCATATTTTTTAATGTGTTTTAGTATAATATGTACAATCTCCACTAACTTTTTATTAGGTTTTATGGAAAAATGAATCCTGACAACTAAACAATAACATAAAGTGATAAAGGAGTAAGATGATCTGGTAAAATGATGCACAGGAATATGAAAATGCTTAGTACAATTCAGTTTCTTAAGCATCAGTCATACAGATACTTAAATGTGGTCTTAGTACTAGACATGTGAGCAGTTTATTCAAAGTCAAAAAAAGTCAGTGTTGCAAGAATGAGCCTTATTTGCCACTCTCAGTATACATAAGCCCCAGAAAACTGATGGTAGAATAATTAGGTTAAGTTTTAGGTTGGCTGTTAGGAAGAACTTCTTTACCGAAAGGGTTGTTAGACATTGGAACAGGCTGCCCAGGGAAGTGGTGGAGTCACCATCTCTGGAAGTCTTTAAAAGACGTTTAGATGTAGAGCTTAGGGATATGGTTTAGTGGGGACTGTTAGCGTTAGGTCAGAGGTTGGACTGGATGATCTTGAGGTCTCTTCCAACCTAGAAATTCTGTGATTCTGTGATTCTGTGATTAATTCCCTCCGATTCTAGATGGGACCTCTAGACTCTCACAGTGCAGGGTGTTTCTGGTTTTGCTTTGTTTTTTTTTCCCAGAGACAAAGTGCAGTGTAGGAGTTAAGGTTTAAACGGGTTTGCGATACAGAGACTATATTTCTTGTTTCACTGTGGATTTTCTTTATGACCACAAGTGTTAGCTACCAGTCAGCACAGGAGGAATGCAGGTGATTACTTTGCCATAACAGGTAAAACAGTCTAAGATAAGTGTTAAATTAGTCTAAAGTACACTGTTAAGGTGGTATTGGTTTCCACAAATAACCAATGAATAAAGGATCAAGAAAGCTGCCTCTGAAAAAGGATACACATAGACTGATGTATTAAAAAAATGAGTGAAGAGTATAATTATTTCTCTGGAGCTTAAGTATATAAAGTGGATTTGCATAATGAAGGCTTCTGCCTATTTGGGCTTCAGACAAAACACCTGAAAATAGATTAAAATTAGGTAGTAGTCCATATATTTAAAAAATGACCAGAAGGAATGACAGCAGTGCAATATCTGTGTGTTTCAATTGGTTACTGCATTCATTTATTAACTGAGCTGGTGGTACAAAGGTTGGAAGTTTAAGCCCACCCAGGGAGATGCTGATTGAAGGTTTCTTCTGGAGCTACCTTCCAGTCTAGGCTGTGTGATGGCATCTGTTCAGGTTGATTGTGGATATCACAAGCAAAGACGGGAGAAAACTTTCTTTATCTGTTGGCTAGCGTGATTTGAGAATGTTGAGAAAGCCGTATAGACATGTATATAGGCATATATAGGAATGCCTATATATATAGGCATATAATTAATCACCATGCTGTTCAGGAAAGCACCTGGAGAACAAAGTTATATAAAAGACCAGAACAGGGCAGGGTTGTACTTAAACAGTTCTGATGCCTCAACTTAGACTTTCAGGTAACAGGGATACTTACCATGAGTTCCCTATATAAAATGGGGACAAGAACCTTTCTTAGAGAGATTCTGAGGTACATACTTCTCAAAATATTTTCTAAAGAAGTACAGGCCACATGGAATCCTTGGAGTTGAATACGCTTCTTGTTGTTTGAGCTAAGAATGAGTTAGACCTCTGTTAGGCTTAGTATTTTTCTTTTCTGATGATTACGTCGATCACAGGAAGACATTTTTGACTCCCAGAGACAGTAATTTGAGCTCCTATTGTGAAATAAACAAATAAATAGCTGTACATATAATCAGCCTTCTTTAGAAGCATTAATTGTTCAGTCAAATTGAGAGATTTCATTTTGAGGACATTTATTTTCTCCTCAGATAAATAGTTGACAATACTTCCGGATCATACTGTGTCAGAATTCGGCTAGAAATCCTTTTGTGTTCGATTAGAGACATTATCTGTTGAAGTTCCATATTTTGCATGAGATACAAAACCAAATAAAGATCCAAACCTCTAGTCATCACTACAGAACCTTGCACTCCTAACAAAAAATGTTATGGCCAGAATCCAAGTTTTGCTATTATATTTTGGCAATGCAATTTATTCTTCTGATTCCACTGCCTACAGAATTATATAGCATTACAGAGAATTTGGTGGAGGCATTTGAAGTGACTCCTATGTTTTTGTAACCTCTAATGGATTATAAGTCTGTTATATGTATAAAATATGATTTTTATTATTATATGAACTTAATCTTGAAGTTTTTGTATATATAGAGAAAACAAAATCCGAGAAAGAAAACAGAATTTCCTTGCTTAAATTTGATCAGATTCTATTGGTCCATTCTTTGGTAATTTGTGCTCAGATTTAATCCTGGCTGGGGAGACCAGAAGTACAACTGATGAGGTGTAGAAACAAGGTGGTGGGGAAGAGCAAATATTAGAGGGACTCCTTTCTCCACTGCTCTGCATTTTCTTTCAGAGAGCATGGGGATGAATACTTTAAGTAGCCAATTAAAAGGTAAAATAATATTCTTCTGGAAAAAATAATAGATATAACCAATGATATGTGACAGATTTTGATACAATGTCTGGTGCTTCCCACCTTTGTCATCTCTCTCAAATTTTTATCTCAAAGGTGGGACCAAAAGCATCACCACATCTCTGAAGAACATAGTCCAGGATCAAATTAGGGAAGGTAAGGAAGAGGAAAAAAAGATAGTTTAACACCTTTATAACTACAGGCTGATTTTTTGCTTCCAGTCAAAGCACAGAGACATGGCTGCAAGGTCTTCTTATCATTGTCAAGGCTGTTTCTATGCAAAAGCTGTTTTTGACTGGTGTATTATTTTGTCTTTTTTGAACACAAAGTTATTTTGTATAGTATAAACTATTTCTGATTCATCTCAATGAGAGAAAACAAACAAACAAACAAACATCAGCATCAACAACAACAAAAAACGTATTATATTCATATCCAACAGGAAATTCACTTAATAAGTCATCAGCTCCCTTAGTGTTCATTTGACAATGTTTGGTCATGATGACCCGTTATCTGTATAACACCTTCAATGTGAATAGAATCAAAACCTTGTGTTAAGTACAAAGGCAAAGGCTTTTGTTAGTAATCTGTATAAACAGTGGAATAAAACAAACAAACAAAACCAAAATCCCCAACATCCTCCAAAAAAACTACCCCACAAAACAAACAAACAAAAAAACATCCCCATCACCCAATATCAAATACTGGGTTGAGGACTTGGGGTAGAAGGGAAAGGAAGGACAGGGTGGGTGGGTGATGTTGTAGAAAGCAATTACCAGAAATGAATGTATGTTCAGGACTGCTTACTTTATTGGAAAGTAAAATGGGCCATATCCAGCTCACCAAGCATGTGGAATATATATCAAACATTACAGCCTGACATCTTCTGTTATCCTGGTTGATGAGAGCATGTATTTGAACAGAAAGGTCATGTCCAGTCATGTGTGCTAAGTGTTTAGCTGGTAATGCAAAGTCAACACTTTTTTTTCTCTTCATTCTCTCTTTGTTTAGGTAGTAGAACCTAATGCAATACTTTGGATCAGGATATTGCTTTGACCTAAAATCTTCAGCTGCAGAATAATAAATTATATTTAGTTTCTGTTCCATAGAAAAACTTATCCCAGCAATGTATAATCTTACAGAACTCCTTTATTAGGAATATCAATTTGTCAGTAAAAGTTTTGTTGTTGTAACTGAACCCAACAAAAATGTACAATAAGAACCTGTAGGAATTTCTGCATTTCATATGTGTCTTCTAATTTGTTTTTGAGACATCCATACCTGCATTCATTTGTGTTATCTATGCAAATGGAGAAGTTGAAAAGCAAGCATAGTGGAGATAAATAATAATTCCTCCACATGACAATATGTAAGAATCAGAGAAATGTTTATTCCCCCCCCCCCTCCAAATTTCTATTTCTTTTCAAAATATATGAAAACTAACCACTAATATAATCCTTATGGCAGTACAGGTTTACTTTCCCAGAATTATTGAAAATGCTGAGATTTGACATTTAAGATGCTGTGATCAAATTGAGACACCATTTGATTTCTGATGGAGCAGAAATTCCATTTTCTCCAATAACAAGTGATAGATCCAATGAATTATTATGACCTGAAGCAATTCCAGCTCTGTCACTGATGCTTGAATAATTTTGTGTCCTGATTTCCCCTCTTGTGCTTTGATCATCTCATCTACTAAGAAGGTGAGTCTGGATTATCCTGTATTATGTATCTGTACAATGTGTAGTATAATGAAGTTCTCATGATGCCTAGAATCACAGCTCCACCTAAAATTTTAATGATAACAACTCTGACTTCATTTCTAGATGTTGGAGGTCTTGATATATAAATGCAGAATGGAGGAGGAGCTTTGTTCTCGGCAGCTGTGATCAGAGTTTAAATTAGTAATCAAATCTTCATAGAAAATATTCATATCAGATGTTTATTAAGATGTCATTCCATAGGAAAGTCATTAGGAAACTTATAACACTCTCAGACCTGTTTGTTTCTCTTCATCTCCAAGTGATTACCATCTGTCATCTGAATGTTTTCCCCAGAAAAATAAGAAAATTATTCCTATTTCATTTTTTCAGTATCAGATAGTAGAGTACTGTGTTTTGTTCCATGTGTCTACTTACTAAAGTTTTCCAAATACTTTAAAAACCTCAGCTATCACAGAAAAATATATAAACCCATCCAAAATTTCCGTGCAAAGAAAAAAAAAATATAGCCATAGTGTGGAACACTGCTTACTGACTGTTCTTTCTTCTAATTCATTTTTAGTTTCCTGAAAGAATAGGTGCAATGAAGATGTGCTGTGTATGTGGGGGTGGTAAAATAATTAAAAGACTTAGGCATAAAGCTGACACTCAAAAGATTATTAGTTATTTAAGGACAACTCAAAGAAAGGTATTTAGTAAGGTAGGTATTTAGAAGATATTTAGTTAATGTGTTTAAATGGCATACCTAGTTAAGTAATTATTGTATGGCCTGATCATTCTTAAGTGTTACATAAGGAGTTCTGGTCAACAATGTCTTCTCCAATCCAGGAATAAAACCTTTTATAAAGTTTTCATCAATAAATATCACTAGCCTGCCGGCAGCACTAGCACAGGAGACTTATATCCAAAGGAACTATTTGGTCTCAAAAATTTGTTTTCAAAATTAAAAAATATATATTTAAAAAAAATGTATATATGATTCTGTTATGATGAAAGCAGGGAAGAAAAGGATGCAGATGTTTGAAGAAGCTAACTTACGGAGTCTGATATATTTTCTGTGGTTCCTTTGAAATGTTCATACTTTTGTTGGAAAAGCTAAATATTAAAGAAGATACAATTAGCAGTCTAATTTTCATTTATCAGGAAAGGCCATGGAACAAGCCCACACTTGTCAACAGAAAGGTGAATGTTTGTCTAATTCTGTACAAAATTGATTTTTCAAAGAAAAATAATAAATCTGCTGACTGTAGTTACTAGATTTATACTGTCTTTGATTGGGTCAAAGGCCAGGAAAGGGGATTTGTCAACAACAGGATATGATGAGTTTCCAAAGTCATCACTGAAAACCATAAAACTTATTAAAAGAAAAAAATATATTTTTTCCAGGCAAGCATAAGATTTTCTGACCTTTTAATTAAGTTATACATACACCTCATTTAAAATAAAGGAAGAAAAAGGAAGAATTTAAATTGTTAAGTGTCTGTCTATGCGCCACAATCTGTTACTCATTTGACTTGTATCAATATCATCTTATTCAGTTTGGTCATTAAATTCAGTGAGACTACATAGTAAGGCACTTCTCAGTCTCAGTAAGGGTGATACATTTAGTCCAGTGGACTAATTTGCAGAATAGCATACTGATCTTCAAAGAGGGTGGGAGAATTTATTGTATAAAATAATGAAGAAGGGCAGTGAAAACCTCAGCAGAAGCAGAACTATCAGCTGGACCTTGATACATAGGCACACACACACAGCTCAAGAGTGGCTTTGGAAACTGCCAGTGGTACGTAAAAAGAGGAATGGATTTATTTGTGCCTTAAGCCTCAAGTCTAAGACAGTAGCCAGTGTGACTAGATGTAATTGAATCAAATCACGTTCTAAAATAATTTTTCACTTGATTAATTGTTCTCATCTATAGCCCTTAAATTGTCTGTTGATGAACAAATCTCAGCATGCTCAAAGTCTGCAGGAGTGCAGAAAGCTGCTTATATTGGATTCTTGACATGAATCTCAGAACCAAGATGATTCACAAATTAGACACGGAATTCAAAATGGAATTTGAGTTTGGAAGGAACAACTCTCTATATCTGTGAGTCAAACTGTTCTTCATATGAACACTGCTAGAGGCTATAGGTGTGATGCATAATGAAGCAAGCTTTCTCCATTAAGGTGAACTGTGGTCATTTAAGCATGTATTTCATATCTTTTACTGCAGACAAAACCAATTGTTTTGGATTGTTGATCTTACTAGTATGGAAATGTTTCCTTATAAATGTTAGGTGTGAAAGGAATTACTCTTCCAACATAGTGGTCTGCCATATGTTCAGAGAAAATCTTTCCACCGTCTTTGGTAACTGCTGAGTAAGGGCAGTGCCTAGAAAAATATTGTTCTTAGATAAACAGGGTTCAAGCCTTCCTTCTTCATATAATGGTATAAGACCACAGAAAAAAAATAAAAATAAATCACACCACACTTTATAAAAATTCAGGTGATATGAAGTTTCAGCTTATGATCAAGGGACTGAATCACCTCTCCTATGAGAAAGGAATGAGAGAGCTCTGACTTCAGACTGGAGAGCTGGGACTGTTCAAACTCGGAACAGTCAACAGACAGAAATATTTTCTTTCAGATAATTGATTCATACCATCTAAGGTTCAAAACAATTATTTTCAAAGGTGTCTGTTTCTCTCTAATGACTAAATAGGGAGACCAGAGGTGTATTTTAACAATTAAAGTTGCTGATGTGAAGAGCTGAAGGTGCTATAGACTATCCAGGACTAGCTGGAGAGTCACACAAACAGGAGATGTGCTAACTGTCCAAGGAAATAAATAATCTTTAGCATGCATTAAAATGTCAAAATATAGAACAAAAGCTTACACAGAATTCATCACAAAAACAAGAAAGTGGAATAAGTGTTGTACTATTTGATGACTGCAATAATTGAAACTTCCTAATTCAACTTGAAGCTTTCTAATTTAACTTGAAGTTTCCTAATTCAACTCTTGGAGTAGCTGTAAAGGGAATGGGTAAATGTCAGCTGGTTTGACTCTTCTAACTTTAGAGAAAGAAATGAGAGGATATTATATTAAATATTTTGATTTGGTCAAAGGTAAAATCTGATTTTCCTGAGAACCATTAGAACCATTATTGATTCATTTACTTGATAATCTTATCTAGCTATTTCACATAGCATAACCTGCTCTTGGTGGCCTAAAACCCTATATTTTTTTGAGCAAAATAAAACAGGAAACTGATAGTATAAATAGGGGAAGAGAACTACCATCTGTCTCCCTGATTTAAATAACCTTTTTTTTTTTTTTTTTTTTTTTTTTTTTTGTGGAAGGCAGTTTTTTTGTTTCATAATAAAGTCAAAGGTTTCTGTGAAGAGAGAAAGAAAAAAAAAGGGGGGGGGAGGAGGGTGGGATGGGGCAGGACCTGACACTATCTTTTTCTTAGTTGGTCTCCATTTAAATACCATTTAAAAAAATAAAAATGAAAATTATTTGCCTATGTCAGACAATGTAAGTTATGTTAACATAGGAAGATTCTTTTATCCTACATATTATGCATCATTCACCTAGGCTAAATTTTTTCCTCCCTATCATATCTTCCAAAGGATGCAGAGTAAATGGTTTCTTGATAATAGGACCTAATAAAACAGTGTATACAAGAAGATTATGGACAGATTATTTTTTTCAATTAAATTGTCTTTCCATTAGAAGTATATCTGTTGGATATTTTTCACCTCAGGTTTAATGTACTCCATTTATTTATTTAATGAAGATGTGGATGACAATGCATTCATTCTAAATTTTAGCTTTCATAATGAGTGGCCTTTTCAGACCTCATCAGAACCCATAATTTCCTGTGCTGAGAGCTGTACAAATATACAAAAAGGAGATTGCTTTTGCTCTGATTAATTTATTATCTAACAGATAAGCCAGACGTAGGATACACCTACATAGGCTCTTGCCCCCTGAGCAGACATGAGCTCACTCTATTTGCAACTGAAGCAGATGGAAATTTCTCTGCCTGTGCTCCACGTTAACAAGAAGCCTTGTGAATACAAATAATGTGGTGCTTAGTCCAAGCTACCAAGTGCTGATAGAAGATGTTATATCTTAACTTGTGATAAGGGTTTCCTACAACATCTGCTCAGGATTATAGACAAAGTGAGCTCCAGTCCTTCTAAAAAAATGTTATACAGATATCTCTGAAGAGTGGAAGACAGAAATGTGGAAGAGAATTACAATATTTTGGATGTCTGGATGGGCAAGATAGAGAACAGGAGTAGCAATCTCTCATGGAACTAACTGTAAATTCAAGTATGATGCCCAGTCTAAGGCAGAATCATGTTTTTTTTTTTTTTTTTGTTTTGTTTTTTTTTTTTTGAGTCTTTTAGTAGTAAAGTTAATTGCAAATGAGAGTCATTTAACTCTTGGTATGAGCATTTAGCTGTCTAATAATTAGCTTTATTAACTCAGCTATTCATTTGTATTCTCTCTAGAGTCAATGGAGGAAAACAGACACTTCCAGTCAAGTTACCTCTCCAATTACCTCAAACCTTAGAATCTCAGACCTTAGAAGAATTACCTTAGAATCATCTGCAGGCATGGCTTTTCTCTTCCAAATAACTAGTGAGAAAGTCTAGTGTACTCATTCATAGGTGCCTACAATTTGCTGAGATTAATCTTACTTCATAAAACCATTTTCCCATGCTTTTGAAATGTTTCCCTGAATTTGCAAAGTCTCTGTTCTGTCCCGCAACTTATCACTCAGCTACTACAGGGTATCATTCATTAGTTTTATTCTCTGTCAATAACCTTATTTTCTTTTTTTTTTTTTTTCCTTCTGCTCTGATCAGTAGATTCCCAGCAACTTCACACATCCCTTAAAAAAAAAAAAAAAATCAAGCAAGAATTGTGAGAAAAATAAAAGTGATTACAAATCCATTTTACACTCACCCTCACACCAAGCTGAAATTATCCTGTTCACCGAGGCACAGGTGGTGATTTTCCTAACTTGATTTGGTCATTAAAAATCCTCTAGCTGCTTCAATACTTTTTCCCTGAGGCCCCTATCAGCACTCTCTTCTCCAGTGATTAGAATAGAGCCGATTGGCCTTCTGAACTTATTACAACCCTTTTTCTAATGATCTCATAATGACTGCAAACCTGAGCCCAGCAACCTGAAAGATAATGATGTCAATTATGCAAAACAGAACTGATGGCTTTGAATTTAATATACTGTATTTGGACTGGGGGGGGAGGGGAAGTGCTAGGGGGTGCTTATTTCTAATTTCACTGACTAATTCTGTCATATTTCAAAATGTCAATAAAAAGTTAATAGTGGGGAGATTGGGGAACACACACAAAGATGCTGGTTACAGGGTTCTTGTTTTTTTTTTTTTTTTTTTTTTTTTCTTCCTTTTGTTTTAAAGAGGGTTAATTCTTATTTTCTTCCCTTGTAAGCTTCATTTTGTTTTGTTTTGTTTTGTTTTTGAGTTTCCTCAGTGAGATTTTAAATCTTTAGTCACTTTACCTTTTTATTTATTTATTTATTTATTTATTTATTTTTATAAACCATTTCACTAGTTATAGGTTAAAATATGCAAACACATTTGAGGAAAAAATTAAGAGTGATTCAGTTTTTAGTGTGGAATAACTCAAAGTTTGTTCAGCTTTCCTGGGAGGCTCCTTCTGACTTTGCAATAGTGGTGTTTATACCAGGTGTGCCATGGCGGAGCTCATCTTGAGTTAGGACATCACATCACACAGCCAGTGACAGAAGTGGAAAGCAGGTCCCAGACCAGTTTCCTCTTTACTAATCCAAATTACCTTTTAGCTCACTTATTAACACAAGATCCCTTGATCTCCAGGCAACATTACCCTCCTAACTGTTAATTCTCTTACTATTATGACAACTCCCGATGAACTGTTATTTTTAGAGCCCTGAGATTGTGTTCCCCACTTTCTAAAATGTAACATAATTTTCAATCATAATAGTAATATGACCCAAACAAGCTTAAGAGATTCTAGATTCAGGGCATTTTGTATAATAGTTTAGTGGGAGAAGGTGAAGTCAGAGACGTGTACAGAATAAACTGCAGTCTTAGAGATGTAAAGAAATCAATGATATGGAGAGGGACAATTGTGGGAAGGGAACAATGATATTACAGAAGGGGGAATAGTGGAGTAGTGTTTCAGTATAAGACCGGACCTGGGAATTGTGGAAATTACATCTGTTTATTCCTAACTGAGTATGTCCAGAAGGCAACAATCTTTCAAACTGACATGCTACATTGCCCTTTTTAAAAAGCGCTGATAGTATTTCAGCCAGTTCCAGAAGTGGGAATAAAAAAAGTCTGTAATTAATGCAAATAGATGCGTAATATTCTGCAGACTGACCGAGTACATAATGAAATTGACAGAAGAGCTCCTTTTGCTTTCCTTAACATTAGACTAAGCCTCACAAGAATACAGGTAGTAGACATGTATCCCAAAGGATGATTCAAACTTCATTGTTTTTCCTCCATTATGAAAAAAATGAATGGGTGGATTTTTTTCAAAATCAGATACTTTTAACTGACCTTTAGGATCTAATCTGTATTGATTCAGAAGTGTTCCTTATACAATTTATTGGTGGCACATATTTGCAGATGAATATTTAAATGATGTTATTTATAGTAGCATAGGAAATGTACTTGTAATGATCTAAGTATTTTCTGGTAGAGAGAGAGATGGTGAGAAATCCTACGCAGGGATAAACTCAGAAATCAGAATTCAAAAATAAGTTATTGAGCTATCCCACTGTAATGTCATCTCACTATATATGTCAGATTTTTCTTTACAGTGTAGATACTGTATCATTCAGGTTTTAGCAGAAAGGGTGACAGTTTCCATCATCAACACACACCACTGTGATAAGACACTACCTGCTTTGCTGAGCAGTATCTGTTTACTGTGGCTGCATCATGCTTGTCCTCTATATCTCCCACCTCGTGATGCTGAGCATAATGTCCGAAGTGGGGAACTTCTTACTGACATTAGTGGAATATATATATTTAAAAAAGAAAAGGGGGGAGAGGAGGGGAGGGGAGGGCAGGGGAGAAAACAGGGGGGAGAGGTGTTAAAGAAGTAAGCATTGAGATTTTAAGAGTCATTTCCATGCTTGCTGTGCTGTGTGGCTGCAGCCAGACCACCAGTCATGGCCATGTCTCTACTGCATTTTCAGTAAATTGGAAACTTAGCAGTTTTCTCTTTCTGTGTCTTTCCTAGTGATTAATGTGTATTGTAAATCTTCAGATAATTTCACTGAACTCATGGATTTTTACTCATGTCACCCACAAGTTGTCCATTAATGAAATAAACAGGCAAATATATATATATATATATATATTTTTTTTTTTTCTGCTACACAGGTTGTACACAGATGAAGACATTTTTATCTAAAAATATTTTCTTTATTATTAGATATCTTTAGACTAAGATTCTGATTCCTTACTGTACCTCTGTATTTAGCTCATGCTCCATACAAAGACTCCTCAACTAAGACCTGAGTATTTGTAGAATGGGAAGTTGTATGTTTTTTGTATAGCTTCTTCTGTTAGTAACTCATTCCAAATCCCTGTTTATTTCTCTTCTTTTCTTTTCTTTTCTTTTCTTTTCTTTTCTTTTCTTTTCTTTTCTTTTCTTTTCTTTTCTTTTCTTTTCTTTTCTTTTCTTTTCTTTTCTTTTCTTTTCTTTTCTTTTCTTTTCTTTCTCTTCTCTTCTCTTCTCTTCTCTTCTCTTCTCTTCTCTTCTCTTCTCTTCTCTTCTCTTCTCTTCTCTTCTCTTCTCTTCTCTTCTCTTCTCTTCTCTTCTCTTCTCTTCTCTTCTCTTCTCTTATTGTATTATTTAATTTAATTTTTAATGTGAATTTCCTTTTGGTTATTGACTTTTTTGTTGGTGGTGGTGGTGGTTTTTGTCAGCACATCTTCACTGTGAGGGTGACAGAGCATTGGAACGGGTGAGATTGTGGAATCTCCTTCTCTGAAGATATTCAAAACCCACCTGGATGCTATCCTGCACAGTGATCCTACTTGGCAAGGGGATTGAACTAGATGATCTTCAGAGCTGCCTGCTAACCTCAACCATTCTGTGATTCTGTGATTCTCTTTTCTTTTTTTCATTTGGATTCTTGGAATTGGTGATAAGATTCTAGCCATACCCTGAGTAACAATCAACATACTGTTCATAGTTTTGTGTCTGGCACCCAGAGTTCCACTGAATGGTTTGTACTCTTTTAATTTGTATTTATGTATAATTTGTTTTTCATTAGTGGTATTTGGCACTTCACTACAACAAGCATGGTGTCTCAGAAGGTGCCTACTTGGGCTGCAGTGCTTTGTATTTTATAACAACTTTATTTCTGCTGGAAAACCAATTATTTTGTGGAGTATGGAGGCTTTAAATGACTTAATTTTGAACAGTCCAGTGCTAAGACAAGGTATGGAACAAGCAGTAACTATTATAGCACTCAAAAAATAAATAAATAAAAAAGATATTTAATTTATATCCTAAAATTAATTGATTGTTTAAAACTAGCACTTCTGAGAGGTATGGTGAAAGTACAATTGACATTGAAAGAAATAAGTACAACAAAGTATCTGTAATACTGTTGCTTTTATTTTCTCTACATGAAGTTACATCTTGTGTGATGGACAGGAGAATTACTCTTTCTATCCACAGAAAAAGATATATAGCAATAGTTATTAAAGAGCAACAGGGGAAATAGATATCACATACTGAATGTGTCCGGTACACTCATATTGTTGGAAAAGAAAAACAAAACCTTATGTACCAGGTGTGACTAATACTCCAGTTCAGCTTCTGTGCCCACTTCGTTTAATATTTTATTTCCAAACAGAATAGCTTTTTGTCTTTTGAAAATTACAAAAAGTTATTAGTTCTCCTGTAAGCCATAAATTCTATCAGCTTTAGGAACAGGCTTATATGTCTCTGAGAATATGACTAACACAGATATTGGTTTTCTCACAGCTTAAAAAAAAAATAATAATACATGTTAAATTGTACCATTTCTGGACTTTAAAAGTGAAAAACAACTGTGTTTGACACTTCAGAAATACATGTAAAAAAAAATAAAATAAAAGATTCAGTCCTGAGAATTTACAATGCAAAGACAAAACATAATACAGGAGGCAAATATGACAGATGGTGGTAACACAAGGTACTAAGAGGACAATCATTGCCGGTATCATAAGCATCGGTTTTGACCCACCAGCTGCCTACCTGCTGTCAGAAGTAATTCATGGATACCCTGACAGAGATCAGAAGAGGAAAAGGAGTGAGGTGGCTGTGGGCTGGAAATATGACAAAAATACTTATAGTGGGAGTTTTAGATCCCTTCTGTACCTCATGTCTTGCAAAGCTCTTGGTCCAGGGGTTGAGCAGAATTATGTATTCACTCTTCTTAAGACCATCCTTGAACTGACTGACTTTTCATGGTTGTCTGTTTTTTTTTTGTTTTTTTTTTTTTTTTCTTGTCTCCCACTAACAAGACATTATTACTTATAAGGAACATGGATATTAAAAACTACAGTGCTGAAATTCTGTATTTTACAAACTCAAAATAGGCTTCTGGTGTGTGACAAACTGGAGACCAGTGCCGGACAATGTAAGGGTATGTATGTGTCTGCTCCTTAAAGGGTATCTGGTCAAAGACCAGATAATAGGAAAGTGAGGCAATGAAAAGAAATGTCTGGTTAGGCACAGTAATCAATGAGGGCATGTGAGAGTGTGGGAATATTTATTCCAGAATGATTATCTCAGTGAGGACTTCTAAACTGGGAAGAATTTTAGAAAAAATTGGTCAGTTGTACCAATTGATAAGGAAAGAGATGGAATGTGGAAATGTTGATTCAAGCAAGGTTGTTTGTGTGAGGATCTTTAGATCTGGATGTTAAGAAGAAAAGAAGGGGGAACCATAAGATAAATGCTGACCTGACAAAGCAAAAACAGAGACGAGAAGAAACGAACTCCCGGTCACACTAGTTGGTGAGCTATCAAACTACAGGCACCACTTACAGGAAGATCAAACTGGACTTTGCTGCTGCTAAGACTGTGAACTAGGGAGAGCCCTGACTGGGAGGATGCAGAAACTGCAGAACTCTGCAAACCCATGGGAGTATGCAGGGGGAAGGAAGAGCAGTAGGAACAAAGGAGGGAGTGGGGAGATAGGTTAAAAATATATATATATATATTTTTTTAAAAGGGCTTGTTGCATTTAAAGAGGTCTAGTCAGAATGCTTGCCTAGCTGAGCCCTGCAGCCTAACGCTGCCATCTATCCCATCTTCTCCTTCTCCTTTTCTCCTTCTCCTTCTCCTTCTCTTTTTTCCTAATTAAATCTTTTCTTAACTCTCTAGATATCCACACTCTTTTCTTTGTGTATGTGCTTCAAGACAGACCCAGGACCAAGGCAGGGATGCTGAGTAGACAGAGGTACCCAAGGAATCCACAAATGCGTGCGCTTACGTACCTAGAGAGTACTGTGTACTTGCCTGTACCAGTGAACTTCTCACTCTACGAGCTGGAGAGGAGGAAAGGGGCCTCAGTTGTCTGTTTCTCTTTTACATGAGTCCTGTAAGTGCTGTTGAGGGCAGCCTGTGTCACCAGTCTTGTCAGTGCCCTGTGTGTCTGTGTCTCTGGGACGTATGTTCAACTTTGAATCCTGTTCGACCTGGAAAGGGGAAACGGAGGCTGCATGCCCCAGCCTGGGCAGAGACCCTGGGTCCCTGGGCACTGGGCTGGGCTCCAGAGGTTGGACAGGTGAGGTCTTGGGACAGAGCAACTGGAGGAGGGAGCTGCACTGTGCACCATTTTCCTCCATTAACAGACAGAACCCTGAAACTTGAGGAGACATATATTGCTGTTTACTGCAGTTCAGTCACCTCATGGTCTTTGTTCTTCCCCCTATTACAAATCCAGACCTGCCTCTGTGTAAATTATCATGAGAGACCACAGATATCGATATATTTCAATGCATGTGTTCTTGTGTAGCTGCTTATGCAACATCACCCTGGTCCTGCCTGGGTAATTTCAGTGACACTTAAGCACTTGGTTTACCATGCAGTCCACCAGGTTGAACTTTAAAATTGAAAGATTGCATGTGGGACTTAAAACAATTTGTGGCTGAGAGTGTCTCCTTCCATTTCTCAGTGATGACAACAAATTTCCTTCCCTCATGCTTGCCAGCAGCTAATTACTTCCTCCCTCCTCCTGTCCACAGTGAGCAATGATATCTTAAGCCACAAATAAGAGCAGCTTATTAATACAAAAGGAATGCTGGTGACCACAACTTATTCTTGTGTGGCTTTGTCTAGCAGGATGGTAACTTTCTGAGACAAACTCTAAAGGCTGATCTTCATGACAGTTAATTACTTACTATTGCAAAGGAAGTGAAAAAATGAATTGGAACATGCACACAAAATCTCAGTGTCTTGTCATGCAGCTCCTGCACAGAGACTCGGGTCAATGAAGAAACTGTCACTTGAAAACCTGCCTGTTGGGAACTGTGCTTGCACTATAGAACTAATATTTGGGAACCATATTTTTCTGAAGCATGAAATAAAAGAGAAGGCCTGTAGAATCCTATCCTACCATCAACCTTTTCTAAGTTCTAGGACCAGATCAGAAAGCACTGGGTTGTGTTCTGAAGGCTGAATGCTTTAATACTTCTGATTTTTGATGCTGGGAGGAAAACAAAACAAAACAAAACAAAAAAGAGAGAGAGAAAAGCTGAAAAGCTAATTAAAAGTCATTAAATAAAAACACGCACACTGCCTCTGTTCAATAATTCCTTAATCCACAGTAAAACAGTGGAGGATAGAGGATAGGAGAAAATACTGTGAAAAATATCATTCTGTCATGAATCAAAAAAAAAAAATATTTGTGGGATGCACTCCTAAAAACCATGTAGTTCAATCTCACACTTTGAGTGGGACTACTGTACTTACTGTGTCAGCAGAGGATTGCCTAGCTAAATCCAGAAGAAATTACAAGGAGGAAAACTCCACAATGGTGGATGTTTCATCTAAGAAGTCAATCTAATATGACTATCAACATATTCTCAGCTTCTGTTATTGTTGTTGTTTGTTGATTTTTTTCCCCCTTTGGATTCCATCAATAACAACGAGTCCTAACGATATCAGAGATTCTCATAACCTTTGTCTTTCTAACCAATTTCTCTCATTTTAGCCTTAAAAAATACTGAAATTCAGTTGTTCCTTTAATAGAGCCCAAGTACTCATTACTCTGTGACCTGTCCAGAAATAGCAAGTAATCTGTACTCTTTCATTTTTATTTTTTTTTTTCCTTCCTATATTCTTCATTTTCACAAAAGACTAAATTCCTCAAAGGCAAACCTAAATGATTCCAATAATAACAGTTTAAGTGAACAAACAATAGCCACCCCTGGCGATAATAAGTCAGTATTTCCAATGTTGTGAATATTTGGCAGTGGGTCTGGGATAAATGGATCCTTTTGTTAAATGAAATAATGCATGGTTTGTTGCATCTGTGAATTAGCTGCATAAAGATAACTGAGGCAGGTAAATGATTAATAAAACTGGATGATGTATATTACAGAACAAATTGCATCAGTTATCACATAGCCTTAATATAAGGGTGTACACTGAGCAAAAATGCTAAGCTAGGACTTAAAATGAATTGCTACAGAACCTTCATTGGTAACTGGTATAGATATTCTAGAAGCAATAGAGAGTAGTGTTGATATGGGCTACTTAGCAAAGAATAACTGATGTCTTAAAACAACATTATTCTATAAATGCTAAACATCTGTGTTCTCATTCTGACTGCCACAATCAAGAAAAGACTTCCTTCCTCTACATTCCAGGATGTTTTTGAATTGAGAAATTAGACCTTCTATCTACATGTATCTAAATCTCAAACTGTATCTAAATCTCTAACAACTTTTGAGATAGTTAAGGCCGTGCTACATATCTGGATCAGGGTTAGTGCCAGGATCTCAGCACAAAGCATTGCCCAAAGTAAAGGAGCTTCTGGGGAATGCCTTTGCCATTTTAACTCAGCTATCTTCAATGGAACTCATCTTAGGGGACGTAATTGCTCTACAGCCCCAGAAAAAAAATGAGTTTTGCTATTAATAGCATTTTTTTGATTCTGTATTCTTTCACTCTGAGTCACAATGTGGCTTTTCCTGTCACAAATTTGTTGTCACAGATACCATCGTTCTTCATTTCATTCTTCATAAATCACCAGCATCCTGCAGCAAATTTTATGCCTAAATACAGCTGACTCCAACTGCTAAAGCAGAGAAGAAAGTTCAAGAAAATAAATAACTGGAAATGATTAAATATTGCTTGAAATTACGAGCTGAACAAACTTGTTTTACGCTCACAAGAGGGAGGCCTCAGTTCAAGCTTAATACTTCATCTTATCTTTACAGTAACTCCACTGATTTCAAACGTTTGGTTGGTACAAGTATCTTGCTGCAAAGTATCTGGTAATGTGAAGATTTTCATTGCTTATTTTAGTTAAACTATACTACACTATAGGGTGAAACCATGTTGCTTTATCCAATCTGGTCTTGAAAACATCCAAAACATCACAGACTCCCTGGTAAATCTGTTTCCAGACAAAACTGGATGCAGTATTTTCAACGTGGTCTTAAATGTGGACTGATTTTATCCATCAAAAATCTTCATGTGATATCGGCCTAAAAAATCATGAATAGAGGATAGTTTTGAGCTGTCTCTCTAACTCATTGGAAAATGATGGGAACTTGCAAACAGCAGGTTACCTACACTAGCTATCTCCGTTAGATACATCTCTCTCCACTGACTGTAGGAAGCAGTAGAGACTGTAGACCCAGTCACTTGAGTTTAGGCGGGATGGCAAAATACTCAATGATTAAAGATAAGGAAGATGAACATCATACTTATAGACTGCTCTGTAATGTCAGTTCAGAACTGATTCTTCAGGTAAAAGTTGAGGCAGCATCTGAAGGCTCATCGTGGCACATTTTTTACTTTATCTGCTGTGAGAATAACTGTCAATCCATGAACCTTTCATGAACATGAAGCAGATTTGGAAACAAAAAGGATATTTTCTCCCCTCTCTCTCTCTCTCTTTCTCTCTCTCTCTCAGCTCCCTCCCTCCCCCCCCAGCAAAGGACCTTTAACTTTTAATTCATGATTCAAAAAGGACTTGGTGTCTCCAGTGATGAGAAAGGAAAATACAGATTCACAAAATTTTCAATATCATTTATGAAATCTTTTCAACATCTGGGACTCCAGATTTCCTTAAAAAAAAAAAAAAAAAAAAAAAAAAAGAGAGAGAGAGAGAAAGCAAATAAAAACTAGGATTTCATGGTGATAGAAGAATCTTTGCAGAAAGCAGACACCATGAATTTCAGATGTGAAGCATACCACTATAAATACTTTACAATATCTCTTGCCAATACTTTTGTTCTTCAATTCAGTGTTTTTTCAATTTTCTGCTCCCATCATATATTGCATACTCACCCACCTCCCAGATACAGTCAGCCTCAGCTCATAAGGCTCAGACAAGTCAGCCCTCAAAACATCATGCAATTTCTGTATGAAATGTGTGATTTGTCTAAATGTGAGTGATTTGTCTAAAAATGTGCCCGTCTTTTTTCTTTTTATTTTTTACCATTGTCTCTATTTTGATTTTTCATTTCATTTGAGTTTTCTGTTGCTGTAGAAAATACTTTCAGTTTTCTATTTAAGTAGCAACTTTACTACTTAATAAGGATGGTGCATAGAATAAAATGATACATAGAAAGTTAATAGAGACTCAATTCCACAGTCCACAGGAAAACCTTTTTCAAACTTGTGATACAAGTGATAAAATAACCTATATACGAAGACCACAATTGAATGTATGGAGGCTTTTAAATTTTCACTCACTTTATGGGGACAAAAGACCTAAAAATCTTTACAAATACATTCATGCCAACCCTTTTCATGCTTAAAAACAGGACTTATGCTTCCATGTAATTTGGGCATGTTCTGGAAGTATACAATCATCCATTTGTCAAAACAAACAATATAATCTGTATTCATAAACAAAACAAAACAAAACTTTCTTCTCACCTTCTCTTTCTATACATCTTCTCACCTTCTCTTCTATCCCTAAATATAAGTCACCTCCTTTTTATTATTTTTTTAATATTTTTTTTTCCAGTGCTGCTTCATGTTTTCTTTTCCCTCCAAACCAGGAAAAAAAAAAAAAAAAAAAAAAGTAATACCTGGAGTTCTAGCTGTATGATTCAACTCTTGAAGCTGTAGTTGTTCACTCTCAAGACAATCAAAATCACTCATCTCTGTAAATCATCAGTTTGATGATTTTTTTAAAGGGTTTTAATTATTTTCATTCTTTGTTGAAGGCTTCCAAGAAATTAATGAATTAAAGTTGATCATGTTTCCTGAAAATGCTACAATGCTGATTAACTGCCTGTGACAATAAGGAATATATACAAATCAATTCCATATAATTAATCTTTTCTATGCCTCATTTCTTCCTTATTTAGGAAGATATGCTTTCTTAAAGAAGGGTTTGAGTCCAGGAATAGCAATGGAATTATATTTAGAACACTGTTAAGCACTTTGCCTATAGGATGTAAGTCTGTGTGGCCCAATGTGGCCCTTTCATCACAGGGTACTCAGAAAGCTGTCTGATGTCATTGTGAGACCATTATTTTCCAATGATTTTGGGAATCTGGAGAGGTCTCAGTTGACTGGAAGCTGGCAAACATTGTTCCAATTTTCAAGAAGGGCAAGAAAGAAGACCCTGGTAATTACTGACCTGTCAGTCTCACTTCAGTGACTGGCAAAATTATGAAGAAAATTATTCTGAGAGTTATTGAAAAACACCTGAAGGACAATATGGTCATTGGTCACAGCCAACATGGGTTCATGAGGGGAAAGCCTTGCTTAACAAACTTATTTCCCTTATATGACAAGGTCACCCATCTAGTTGACCAAGGGAAGGCAGTTGATGTAATCTTTTTGGATTTCAGTAAAGCTTTCAATTTGTGCTCTCACAATATCCTTATGGACAAAGTGTCCAGCATACAACTAGATAAATGCAAGACAACATAATATGATGGGTGAAAAATTAGATGATGGTTTGGGCTCAATGGCCCAAGGGCAAATGGGTTTACACCAGGCTGGTAGCCAGTAACAACTGTGTTTTCCCACTATGGGTTCCATTTAGGGCCAGTTTTCTTTAATGTTTTCATAAATGACTTGGATGTAGGACTAGAAGGTGTTTTGAGAAAGTTTGCAGATGATACAAAACAGGGAGAAGCTGTTAACTCCATTGAGGGTAATGAGGCTTTGCAGAGAGATCTCGACAAATTAGAGAGCTGAGCAATAACCAACCACATGAAGTTTAACAAGAGCAAGTGCCAGATTCTGCACTTGGGAAGGGGCAACCCTGGCTTTACATACAGACTAGGGGATGAGATGCTGGAGATCCGCACTGCACAAAGGGATCAGGGGATTCTGGCAACTTAAATATGAGTCACAGAGAGCCCTGGCAGCCAAAAGGGCCAACTGTGCCCTGGGGTCTTCAAGTATGGCATTGCTAGCAGGTCAAAATAAATGATTGTCCTGCTCTGTTCTGTGCTAGTTCAGCCTCACTTTGAGTACTGTGTGCAGTTTTGGGCACCACAGTATAAGAGGACATAAAACTAGTAGTGAGTGTCTAAAGGAGGACTACAAAGATGGTAAAGGCTCTAGAAGGGAATACGTGTGAAAAATGGCTGAAGTCACTTGGTTTGTTCAGCCTAGAGAAGATGAGACTGATGGGAGGCCTCATAGTAGACTGCAGCTCCCTCACGAGGGGAGTAGAGGGGCAGGAGCTGAGCTCTGCTCTCTGCTGACAGTGACAGGACCTGAGAGAATGACATGAAGCTGCATCAGAAGAGGTTCAGGATGTATCAGGCAAAGGTTGTTCACAGAGAGGGTGGTCAGGCACTGGAACAGGCTCCCCAGGGAAGTGGTCATGTCACCGAGCCTGCTGGAGTTCAAGAATTGTTGAGACAATGCTCTCAGATATACACTTTTCATTTTGGGTGGTCTGCACAGGAATAAGGGTTGAACTCTGTGATCCTTGTGGTTCCCTTCCAACTCAGGATATTCTATGATTCTATAGGAATGTTATGATGTTATGTGCATACTTATTTGACAAACTGTACCAAGAGATGCAGGGAACATAGGATTAATCAAGTGTCCTTCTCAAGAAGTTTTTGCAGGTTGGTGTAAGATATCTGGACCATCAATACAGGAGTTGAAAAGTTCTGGATAAAGTTGGACCTCACCTACACAAACCAGATTCACTGAAACTGCACAGGACTTCAGTATCTAGTCATAATTTGCCTGAAGTTCAGCCAAGCCCAAATTACATATTTATCCCAACTATACTCCTAACTCAGAAAGAAGAACACTATTCCCACAGAGACTTAATGTCAACAATTGAGATTTCAAATTTCTCTTTGAAATAGAACAGTACTTTGGGATTTTGCTACCTCTGATTTAGTCTTTGGGAGAGGTTTGTTTCCAACAACGAAGTCATGGCTTGGTTTCCAGTTTTGTTACTTTCCTATTCAACTTGTCAAAAATCAGCATCAGAATAGTTAGTGGAAAGCTCTGCTACCAGTTAATAGCAGTCTGGTTATGGCCTAGTGATTCACACTGATATATGGAAAGGTCTTAAATCCCCTGTCAGGCTTCATTTACAGTGAAAATGAGTCAATGACTCTTGCCTATTTTCCTTCCCAGGCTATCAGAGCAGCCATTTTCTGACCATGTTTCCTATCCCTAGGGAAGGGCATAATTATGCTGATAATCACTTTCTTGATGCAGTCTGACATGCAATTTCTCTTTTCTTCTAAAACCAACATGCCCTTTTTTTTTTTAACACAGTTATTTCAAAACATGTTTAAAAAGTAGATGTCACATGCAGAGACATGCATTGTATTACACAACCTGGTGTTTACAAGTAGTCAATTGAATTAATAACAACAACAAAAAAATAAAAATGAATAGACCTTCCTTAAGACAGTAGTACAGCTTTATCATTTCCTTGGGCTGTCTTGTTTTACTTAATTCTTCTTGCCATTGTCTGCTTGAAATAGAAGCTCTTCATGGCAAGGTTTAGACTTGCTTCCCCCAAATCTGAAAAACACCTAGATAGCTGGAGTGATAAAAATATTAGCTAAGTGATAACAACTAATGAGCACTGCTTGTGTGAGAATTTAATATTTTTCTAGCTCTAATAAGTGGAATGAGTTGAAAATTCTTCCACAGAAATGATTTTTGATCAAAAAATAATTCTTTGACAGAAAGGACATTTTTTTTTTTTTTTTTTCCCATGGAATAAGACTGTTTTCTTTGGAGAAGGAAAGAAAAAAAAAATACAACACAAACAACAGAAAACCCATGAGCAGAAACTGTTTAGTTTCTAAATAAATGAAGTCTGGAAAGCTCTCTCTGAAACATTTAAATTTTCAGTTAAAAGTAATAAAACAATAATAATAATTAAATATTATCTGTAGAACTTACAGAGAGATATATATAAATGCACATGCAAGCAAATGTTGTCTTATTTATTTATCCATATATTTTCTAATTTATTCATTCATTATGTCTTTTTTTTAATAAAAAAAAAACAAACAAACAATATTTGGAGAATCAATATAATTTTGGAAGTATAAGTCATCCTAGAATTTTCAATAAAGAAATTCTTATTCTGGTCTATTTATCTAAGATGATAAATGTTGTTGCATTGCTTTGAATACTCTAATCAATAAGATATGTATAAACATATATATGTGCATGTACATATAAATTTGAACATGCATAAGATATATTGGAGTTAAATTTGGTTGCTTTTCCTCTAATACAGTTTTTAAAGTCAAACATGCACAGATTGTATACCAGCTCTGGTATCCCATATCCATTCTGCCATAACATTTTGAAATTTTACTATTTATATTGAACTGGGCTGGAAGGATGCTTTGAAAATGTAACACATGGGTATTGCCCCATACCTTGTTTAAGGTGATGGTGCTAACCTGCACAGTTCTGAACTGGATAAACCCTCACCCTACAAACAGCTTCAAGCTAATTTAGAAGACCAAAAGGAAGACTTGGCCAACCCCCATATGGAGATTTTGTTTAGCTTTTGATCTGAAAATATGCAAACCAAGAGTGTGTATTCACCTGTGCCTTCATTAAAAGCCTCTACCATCTTCTGTTATAACTGCAAAGGTTTATTCAGATAGATCCATGGTGAAGCTGCTTTTATTTACTTATTTTAATTGAAATAGATGACCTGGAATTTTTTTCCTGTGAAAAATTTGGTTTAACTGTACAAATATGTACATAGTTTTAGATCTATGCATTCTTCTTTTTCTTTTATTCACATGTATTGGATCATATATACATGAACAATGAATGCTTATTTTTTTCTTCTTCCTGTCTTTCTGCACTGAACAAACAGCCATGTCAAAAGGAATTTCTAACTGCTTAATCGAAGTTGTTTATACAGCATACATCAAAACTAAATTTCTACCTCCTTACTTCGTATAAAATTTATAAAATATTATGGAGATGACAGTTCATTTCTGGATTTAAGGGTAATATGGGAGATACACAGAGCTGTGAAATCCAGGTACTGAAAGCAGGTATTTCTAATTGGTTTGTAACCAATAACTGAGGTCAAAATTCAAACCAGTTAACAGTTCAGGATGAACAGGGACATTTAGTAAGGTCAGGAATAATTTGTTTTGGAGGCCCAAGATTAAAATTTTGATTTATGAAATATGCTTCTTCAGTCACTCCTACAGGACTGCTAGCTATTGTAAATGTGCCTTTCTGGATTAGGCTGTAATGATTAAAATGATCTCTCCCACTGAAAGTAAGTGTTTAAAACTGAATATGAAATGATGTACTTAAAATTTTCAGTATGAAAATTCAATTATGATCACACTTTACAGCATAAAACTACAGGGCCCGATTAAGTTTGACATTAGCAGGAACTCTAACAAGACATTACCAAGAAAAATAACACACTCAAATCAGACTATTCAGCTCTTACCATATTAAAGAAGTAATAAGCCTCTAACATCCTTACTTCAAGACATAGCAAAAACTGAAGAGCATCTTTCCCATCAGATGTTTTAACAGAAATTCTAAACAGAGAGTAAAAAGAGTAAAAAAAAAAAAAAAGGGGGGGGGGGGGGGGGGGAGGAGTGAAGAGGAAATGTAGCTTAAGCAAAAACAAGAGTAGCCAGAGGCTGACCTACCTTTGAAAATTAAAAGAACCCAACAGCAGTGCTTGCTTCAGCTCTAGGAAAGTGATTTCAAATATTTTCCATAGTTTCCTATGAAATGGTGATGATCTGGTCTGAATTAGCACAGCAGCTGTTGTGATGATCTATAGGAATTATCAGTAATAAGTCTCAGAGGAGGTTGAAAATGTACACTGTGAGCAGCTGAATCCTTCTTACCTCCTGCTGGACAGCAGTTCCTTCTGACTCAGATCCTAATGTGAGGACTACCAGAGGGCAGTGGAGTTGCCTTGTTTTCTTACTCTATGAGCAGCATTATTTTATAATTAACCTTAGTGAGACTTCATGTTTTTTGCAAGTCTATTAGTCAGAGAACCTGTTTCATCTTGCCCCCTTGTAATAAGATTTGCAAAGCAATTATATATACCCATCTCAGTTGATGTGCCTCAGACTAATACCTTACACCCGACTGCATTGTTTTATCACAGAAACACATATACCGTATAACTCACCTCTGCTACCTGTCACAACAGTCAAATAAAATAAATAAATAAATAAATAAATAAATAAGTTAATAAAACTGGGAAGTTTCTAACCACTGTTGCTGTAGTTATTTTCTGAGTCAGCTGCAATTAATTTCCTTTATGGCTACAATAGATTGTGTTTTCATCCATGGATCTCAAAGGTCTTTTGAAAAGCTGAGAATGTGTTGGTGCATCTTCTTTACAGAACAGCTTAGAAGAAATACATGTTTTTCTACACACACACAAAAAGGAATGTGTTCATCTGGACAAACTTCCAAAGCAGCTCAGTGCACAGTAACTTCACAGAATCATCACAGAATAATAGAATGGTTTGGGTTGGAAGGGACCTTGAAGATCATCTAGTTCCAATCCCCTGCCATGGTCAGGAATGTAACCAATTAGGCTTAACCAAACCTGCAGTACTGTATAAAGCAAAGACTTTCCGTAGGATCAAGATATCAGTCAGAGTATCTTTACAAACTAAAAGAGGTCAAGAAAGACAGCTTTTTCTTTTTGAGCAGTTATTATATTGAGATTCCCAGCCATTTAAAATGAAAGTGGAAAGGGTGCTGACTAAACCGATGATGGCTTTTATGAGGGTACATGAACATAAACATATGGGATACAAGAATAGTTTAAAGATTTCCCATGAATCTGTTTTCACTGTAGTGTGTATCTGTTGAGGATCATCAAAGCAGGTATACTGACTCCCATCTGGGAGACCCTGAAATAGTGGAGAGCCAAACAGAACTGTGACCCTGAGTTTCTTATACTCAGTTTTGTTGTTGTTTTTTTTTGTTTGTTTGTTTTGTTCTGGAGGGGTGCAGAGGTGAGAGAAATAACTGTGAGAGAAAAGGTTTGTATGTGACATCTTCCTAGACAATGTATTTTTCTTTGTATTATGCTACAGTACATTTGTTCTCCCTGGTTATTTTCACTACAATCTAGCAGCATTTGCTTCTTTTCCAGCACACCAAGTTAAAAAATAATCTTCCATTGTGTATAAAATCAATTCCCATGAGTTCCATCCTCTCCTAATGAAGTCAGGCTCATTATTATTATTATTATTATTATTATTATTATTATTATTATTATTAAGAATCATAGAATCATGGAATGTCTCAAGGTAGGGACCTTACAGATAATCTATTTCCAACCTCCCTGCCATGGGCAGGGATGCCACCCACTAGATCAGGTTTCCCAGGACCTTGTCCAAATTATTATTATTATTTCATATACCAGATCATTTACTCTGAGATTGTGTTAATTTACTACTGGAATTATAATTGACACCTGGCAGTACACTAAACGATATGGGTCTTCCAACCTATATGGTTAATTGCTTTGATGAATCTCTGCTCATTAAGATCAAAACCTGTCTACAGTGAAGTCTCAGCAGCTTGTTTGGTCACTGGGGAGTTATTTCTGAAATAAAGAGGTAGAGGTACTCCACAGATACAGCAAAAGTCAAGGACTAGAGCAGCAATCCAGATGTCTTTGCTTCTGACTTCATCTATTCTAGTAGAAAAAGCTGGTTGATGTGCGTGATGGTGGAGTCATCATTTATACTTTTCCCTTCCCTCAGTTGCAACAAATGCTTGACATGTACTGGCAAACACAAGCTTTAAAGTTGAGATGAAGATATTCATTTTCAAGCTCAACCTCCTCCAGTCAGAAGAGATCTTAGGTACAGGAACAGTTACCACTTCCCACAGAAATAAGGATCAAAGGGATATACATCCAAAGCTGTAAAAAGTGAGTAATATGATGGCAAGTGATAGAAACATGGTTCTGGAGTAAAGCAGCTGCAGAAATCTGTTTTCCTGCCTTACTGCTTTACAAATTAGCTGTGGACATAGTATTTCTATGACTCAGATCTCAGCTATGGGACTGATTTGGTAGCTTTCATAGAGGCTTCTGTTGTTTCTTATATGTGGTGTATGGCTGTGGAAAGCAACAGATGCTATTTAATTGGAAAGTAACCCCCCTGCTAGATAGACCTAGTTGGTTTTGTGGTCTAGTATTTGTCATTGGTGATTGTTTCTAAGAGCAGACCTCAAAGGAACATTGAATCATTTCTTCCAGCTGAGACAAGCTATTGGCTTAGTCTAGAGGCAACGTTGCCTTGATTCATCCAGCAGAGTTTTTGACTGTGCTCACAGCGTTGCTAGATTAGGTCTTTCATGAGGGAATAGAAAAGAACTACTTATATCAGGATCAATTTTAGGCTAAGAAGCTCCTTTCTGGCTTAAGTTCTCTGGTGTTTTGTACCAGTGGGAAGATGCAACATAAGTGATAGCAGAAGTAAAATTGGATGCAATTCATTTAATGTGCTGAAGTAATTTGTACTCACAGTAGAAAAAGTGGTTGTAAAAAAAAATAATAAAACAACTAGAAATTATTAAATATTGATTGATAAAGTGAAGTGGGATTTGGAATGTAGAGAGGGGAAGTTTTGAAAGTGTTTTCAGAAGCAATGGAGTTACTTAAGGATCAAAAAGCAGCTGCAGACTGGTCACCATCAGCCGGTAAAACTGACTTTTGCAGCAGGGAATACACTAATACTGCTAATCAGGGATAGGTCTTGGGACTACAGAAAATGCTAGTTTGATTGGATTTGGCAAAGGACCCATGAAGTGTAGGAAGTGAGTTATTTAATGTACGTGTTTGTGTGTATGTGTATTTAAGAACCATTATGGGTTGTGAGGAACTTATTTGTTCTCGTACCATTTGATAATGGTATTCAACATGAGAAAAGTCAGCATTGACTATACTTCTATAGACTGGATCAACTCTCATCAGACTTGTCTTCACTACTAGAACAGTAGTGAAACTAGAGATTCATTTGATGTGAACAGAAAAAGCCAGGAAGAAGATATTTGAAAAGCTAACAGATATCTGAAAAGCCTTCAGATATTGAGTGAAAATGAGTGGCTTTCGATATGTACTCTGTGAGTTTCCTGGGGATATATGAGATACTTCTACTGCGCCCATGAATGTTAAGAAAATCAAGCCTATTGATTGCTAGTAGGCTAAAACTGAATGCAAGAAGAGCTGTACTTCTCATGGAAATTTTTTTTTTCAGGAATCTTTACTGAGAAAATTTGGAAGAAAATGGTGCATTAACTAAGATATATTGGTTGCAGAAATCTCTTTCTGATATATCATACCTTATGTTCCTATATTTATTTTGTCAGTAGGTTCACCAAAATAGTTGAAAAGAATGTTGACTGTTCTTTGATTGTCACCTAAACAATCTAAGTTTTTCTTTGTTTTGTCTTAAGAATTCTATAAGTTCTTGCTTAAAAGGAATTTTATTCTTTATCTCAGCTACCTGTGTTATTACTCCTGACAGAAAAAGACTGATTTTCTTTACTACGTGAAAACATGAAAACATGGCCTTGGACAGGGGATATCGGATGGATGTCCTTTGACATGCCTTAGCCTTATATTTGTTTATATGTTTAAAGACCTTCCTTTTTGTCCTTGCTATGACAACAGCTGAAAAGGTAAGATTTTTCTTCAGATTAAACCTAAGCCTGTTAATGAGCTTTACACAATATAAGATGAATAGGAGTGTGTTACTTTGGGAGGGAAGGAAGAGAGCATGGAGGAAGAACTCTCTGAGAAAAAACAATCAGACAATTTTTTATGAGTATTAATTATTGATGACTAGACAATAAATGAGGTGGCTAATTTAAGTACTAAAGTACAATATGAAATAAAACAACGGAATAGAACCACTGCTAGGACTGAGCAGAGATGTTTTAATTATTTGGTCTCCTTTTAGTCATCTCTGTTCTCACTAGTTATCCATTTAGCATTTTCCATTTAGCTTTCTGAAGTACTCAGAGCTGTCATTGGCAATTGGGTCTACCTCAGCTCTTGCTAAGTAGTGCAACCATTTGAAACAGTCAAAGTCAGTTGACACAGGCTATGTTCTAGTGGGATTGGGCTCAAACAACCCAGAGATGTAATTATCTGATTGAGAACATCAGGACTTAATCACAGTTTTTGGGTGCAGACAGAATGAGGGTCAAAATATACAGCTTATTAACACCAGCACTGTGGATATAATATCTTGTCTATGGAAACCAGCCAGAAGCAGGATGGTCCTTACATAATGAAAGCTACAAACCAAGCTTTCACACTGTGTTAATTAGGATTTCTGTTGACATAATTATACAGGACAGGCAGTAGTGTGTTCTCCTCAGATTTCCAGGGTGCACATGTGTCATGCCACTTTCTTTTTTCTGTGTCTTTTTTTTCTATAACAAATAGGCCATGCCAGAGAAAGACCCTTCCTTTCTATTTAGAACTGATTTGAATTGAGAAACAAAACATACAAAATAAAATAAAAATAAAAATAAAAATAATAATAATTAAAAAAATAATAAAAATAACAATAAATAAATCAGCTATGGGGGCATTATTAAAAAATACATTCTTCAGGAATGAAGAGTGTAGTTCACTAAAGAATTTTTTTCTTTAAACCACTTTTGAAAACTGAGGCAGATAAGAGCTTCGTACATGAAAAGGAATGGCTTATAAGAAAGTAATAAATAAATAAATGAACAAACAGCAGCCTCCTTTATTTAGGAATGTGTTCAATCCAGTATATTCACTCTTTGCTCTATCCATGCAGTTCCTCTGCCACTTGAATTCCAGAAAATGTTTTTAAATCTTTAACATCAAAAATGAAAACAACATGTAATCGAAAATAGTTTTACGCTAAACTTATTGTAATTGCCTCAGTATAATTCTGTCACTGGTCCTAGTGCACAATCTTCTCAATACTAAAAGTGTTTCTCATGGTTCTGTTATCTCTGCTTTGCCCTGTATGCAGATACACAGAAGTCCTTTTGAAGCTCTGCCATGGAGCTTGGGCTCAATAGCAATTGACTGAGGTTCTGTCATTTGTATGCCAGTATGGCATGCACAATAGAATGTCTGCTTCTGTAGCCATTAGATATGAAGTCTTCCTTAGCCTGTGAGTTGCAATTTTCCCACAGCACATATACTTTATTCATACTCTTCTTACAGTACCCCCTGTCTTCAGGAATCCTCTTAGCAGTCTCATCCTACATCTCTGTCTTGTGGATTCACCTTTGTCTCTGCTAACACCCCTCAGTATGCCTTCTCCTCCATCTTAGCTCCAAATGCAACTTGAAAAAAAGTTTGCACATTTTTATTATTTATTTATTTATTTTACAGCTGTAACTTAGCTTCTATTAGCTAGGGTAAGGTACTTGGACACTGCAGAATATTAACATGCTTTTTGAGTTAGATGACTCTTTAAGACCATTTCATTTTTTATACCTGTTTAATCTGTTGACATCATAACATTTCATCTCTGGATCATAAGAACCTGCAATGGTGATAGTCACTGGAAAGGAAAAAGAGTTATGTTTATTCTGTTCAAGCAGTCCAAACTTATTAGATTATTTTTTTTAACTTTTTTTTTTTTTTTCAGGCTAGGAGGGCATTGAAACAGCTGAAAAAAAAAAAAAAGAAAAAAAAAGTAAGGAAGGCCTGTTGTAAAAGGAGAGGAAGAGAGGCTGAGGACACATGACTTGTCTAGTTTGGGGAAAAAGAGATTGAGAAGTAGAGAAGTGGAAAGAGAAATATTGGTTTCTTTTCCTGGTAACCAATGATAGAATGTGCAAGAACACAATGCCGCACTGGGGAAAGGGTCAGTTGCAGATATTAGAAAAAAAAAAACAAAACTTTACCATGAGAGTGGTCAAGCAGTAGAAAAAGCTTCCTAGAGAGGTGGATGATGCCCCATGCCTGTTAGTGCTCAAGAGGCATTTGAGTAACTACAAAAGCAGTTTTTTCCTTACTGTTTCTTTGCATGCTCTCTACTCTCTGTGCAATCAGAGCTATCTTCTTGCTTTCCTTAAGTCTCAAAATCTTTTATCACTGGTCATCTAAGATAATGCATCTGAAAAAAATCACTGGATCTCTGGCAAAATGTGTCCCCTTCATTGAAATCTTACTTAATTCACCCCCTCTAACCCATGTACCACAGCATTCTTATATGTCAGGAATCAACAAATTACCTTAATCACAGAGTTAAATTATCAGCATTTGACTCAGTCCCTGCACAGTCAACAGGACATAAGTACATACTTAAAGTTAAGGACACTCAAAAGCTTTGCTAAATCAGGGACATAGTTAATGATATTATTTCACTCTTACTGTTTAAAAACAACCCATTTTCCTAGATTGTGTGATTAGACAGTGCCAGTACTTCTCTTTCAGTGACTGGAAAACAAGGGGCAATTTCATCATTTATTTTTTCTGTAGACATCTGTTACATGTAGAACACTCTCTTTGTAGCTGAAGAGATGAATTACTATAGAGACACTGATCCTGTTTACTTTCCCTTTAGGTTCAATACAACACTTTGTTCTTCAAACAAAAATCTCCTATAAGCTGATAAATGACACTTTCACTGATATTACACTACTGTTGCTCTTGCAGTCACTGCAGTGTTTTGCAGGTTCTTGGCCTTGTGATATTTCTACAGATAATACATTGTTTTACCATTTTAACATTTGACCTACTTACACCATAACTGTCTATCTGTTGCAGCATCATGACCTAGGAACAGGGAACGTGCTTACAGTACATAAGCAATTATATGTGCCTCGAGCCAAACATTTGCCCAAGCGTTGTTACCCTAAGATATTTGGATACTTTTTTCTTGTTTTTTTTTTTGTTGATTTCTTTTCAGAAAGAGATATAATTAACTAAAACTAATAATAATGCAACTTTTTTTGCCAGAATTTGACTGGCAATATGAACTGGGTTCTAATATAATGAAAAAAATCATTATTAACACACTCATTAGAGCCTCCACACAGAAACATGAGAAAACTAAAATAAGATTTCTGGTGCTTAGTGACCTAGTTTTCCCCAGGCTCAAAGATTAATTAGTTTAAGAAATAATATTTGTATTAAAGGGAGGAAATAAACCACCAACAAGACAGATAAGCAAGGCAACATGTAATACCCGTTTCATAAATTCTAACTGCAATATTTTGCAGTATTTCTCTTTGGGGAAGCAACTAATGGGCAAATTTTGTAGCCTTCTGTCTTTCCACTGTATACGAATTCTATAGGGATCTTTTTTGAAGAATCCTGTGGAAGACAGTCATGGGTGAAAGAAGAGTCCAGGAGCATTGATTGATTTTTAAGGATCACTTCCTCCAATCTCAAAAACAGTGCTTCCTGATATATAGGAAGGCAAGCAAAGACAGCAGAAATCCTGTGTGAATGAATAAAGAAATCCCGAGAAATCCCTAATATGAAAAGAAACAAGAGGTGGAAGCAGAGACAGATGACTCAAGAGACTGATCATGCCGGGGTGGTTTTAGGAAAACCATGGCCCAGGTAGAACTGAATCTGGTAACAACGATGAAGGGGGAAAAGAAACCTTTTTAATGGATATATAACAGTAGCAAAAGGAAGACTACTAGGGAAAATGTAGCTGTTAATAACAATAATAATAATAAAAATATTTTAAAAATTAGCTGCTAATAGGACAGGAGATCTCATGACAAAGGACATGGGAAAGGCCAAGGTAATCAGTGATTTCTTTGCTCCAGCCTTTACTGATAAGACGGACATTCAGGAATCCTGGGCCACTGAGAACAAAGGAAAGTATGAAGTAAGGAAGACACATCTTCCATGTAGGAGGATTAGGAACATTTAAGCAAACTGGAGATGTGTTAGTCCACAGTATGTGACAGAACACACCTATAGGTGTTGAGGGAGCTCATTGTTGTGAGATGCCACCATTGACCATCTTTGAAAGGTAATGGCAACCAGTAGAGATTTATGAAGACTGGAAGAAAACAAATGTTAATTCTAAATTTTTAAAAAGAAAAAGATCCAAGGAATTGCAGGTTGGTCAGCCTCATTCAAGCCTCTTGGAAGGTGATTAATTTTGAAATTAATTCTCAGTGATTTGTTATGGAAACCATTTCCAAAAATATGGAGGACAAGAAGGTAACTAGGAGGAGTCATCATATATGTGTGACCATTCTGAGAACCTTCTTAGACAAACTTATTAGCTTTACAGGTGAGGGAAGATCAGATTCTTTTATTTTTTTTTGCCTTTATCAAAGTTTCCACACTATCACTCATAATATCCCCACAGAGAAACTACTGAAGTAAGGACTAGATAAATGAACAGGAACATAGACCATATACTGGCTAAGCTGCTGGGCTCAAAAAAGTGGCACAAAGTCAAGATGGAGGTCAACCACTAGTGATATAATTCAGAGGCCAGTACTGGGAACAATACCATTTAACCTCTTCATTAATGACTTAGATGGTGGGGTGGAGTGTACCAGCAGTGAGTTTTCAGACAATAGAAAACATGGGATGCACCATGCAGTTGTATCAAAATTCTATGGGACTTTGGCAGACTGGACAAATGGGCTGACAGAAGGAGCTTTATGAAGTTCAGCAACAGGAAATGCAGGGACCAGCACGTGGGAATGCTTAAGCAGGCTTCTTCAAACCACTTATGAATTATGAATAGCACGTAGAGTATTGTGGGGGACATATAGTTTTGTAAATGATTTAGACTCCTTCAACATTAAGAAGGAAACTGAGACATCAGTTGTTAGATTAGTTTTCCCATAAGGTCTGTGTCCCATTTGTGAAACTAGCAGCTTTCAGATAGTGTTGTAAATGGGGTAAAGAAAGAAGAATTCACTGCTTCAAGGTTTTCTGTAAAAGAATTCTCCATATTGGTTGATTTGTACTAAATCCTGTAGCTTTTCATTGACTTTAAATTAGACAACTGTTGTTTCCCACCACACAGTACCAGAAAGTGGCTGATTGCTTAGTAAATCCAGATTTTCTCTGAATAGGTTTAAAGAGATGGAGACATTCACTTGCAAAGTTGGCTGTTGGCTGTATATTTGACAAATGATTGATAGAACTTATTAATTAAGCAACTTTTTTTTTTTTTTTTTTTTTCCCAGACAGGAAAAGATTAAAAAACGGGCAGACTTCTAATCTGAACAAAACCAGAGAGACAAAACAGTGAAGCACTTCATAAAACAAGGGAGCACTGTTTCAAGGGCTAACTTTCTGACGTGTGTGTGTGTATACATTATATAGTAGAAAGATTATTAGAGGCATCTGAAAATGTGGTAGTTTCAGCGAAACTTTAATCCCCTTGCAACTTGTGGCAGAATTTCTGCACATATTTTCTTCTCATTTGCTCGTAAGGATCAACATGCAAATAGCCATGTAAAGCGATGAAAGATTAATTCACATTTTCTTTCACCTTGGCATTTCAAGAACCAAGATAGATCCCTTCCCTCCCTAAACCACTTGCATTCTATAAACAGTCATTTAGCACCACTCTTGAGGGAATGGATTTGGTTGCTGAAATATCTTGTGTTGTTTGGTACTTTCATAGGTGTCCAAAAAAATTCTGTGTGCATGACAGATAGGCATGGAATTCATGAGAGACCTGCATCTTTCTTGTGCGGGGTCTGGAAGCCAGAAATATCTAAAATGACTCCAGCTGCCTATATTCAGTTATCCAAATCCTACTGCAGGGGTAGGATTCAGCTTGAGGCTCAGATATCTAAATGTGTCTTCAATTCATGTATCTACATTTGACCATTGTTAAAACAGTGTTAAAACTCCTATTATACTCAATGGAGCTGTAGCTAGTACAGTCAGTAAAGCCTATGCTTAGACACCTGGATTCACTTGTCTGAATCCTGTCCCAAATGTCACTGACTGTGACACTGTGTGGATGCCTGACCTTTGATCAGACGAATCTTCACTCATATGTCAACATAACTTTTCATGGTCTAAGTGAGGTCAGTCTTCCTCTGTGCCTACGCATAGGAAACTACTTCAAATACCACTTTTTTTTTGTCCCAGCATAGGGGTACCAAGGCAGCCAGCCATAACTACTAACCTCTTGGAAGCCTGTCTGCCCTCAGATGGCAGCTAACAGTCTTTCCTAGTTCCCTTAGCATGCTCTTGCATGAAAGTCTCTTACTATTTTTTTCTGCCATCCTTCTCCAAAATCAACTGTCATAACCAGAGAGCTTCTCCAAATAATTTGTTCCTTAGAAAGCAGCTCTCTATACCCTCCTCCTAGCTCATACATATTACATTAAACATAGGATATCAGGCTTTACTTCATATTGGTAAGAATTCCCTGTAAACAGTTCCCAAGTTAATGCACTGTGATTACTAAAACATCTTCTGTAAACAGGCTTTTTCTATGATGCCTACAACATATCTATCAATGACTATAACTCTGTTATGTGGATGCTGTTGCACTGTTTCCTTGTATCCTTCACTCTGCTGTTAATTGTTTCTTGCCTTGTGTCATATACTTACATAGGAAACCTTTCAGGGTAGGTTTACCTTCTTGTCCAGCATTGGTAGGATACAGAATCACAGCTTAGCAGTAGGACAATACAAATAATAGTGAATAAACCTGATAAAATCATGGATTAAATAACACATATTTTTGTTATCTGCAAAGCTATTTAGAAATTATAGGAATAAAGCTGGTTAACTGTGTGGTGGGAGCAATGTATTATCCCATCTTAAAGATCTGGAAGAGGCAGAAGAACAGAGCAGATGCAGATGCCTTGGTAAATCAAATTATGAAATTATATTTGATGTGAATTATTCCTTACTGTAAGTTGTGTTTTCCCAGAGAAGACCACAGAGATCACATTGTACCTATAATTGTAATCCATTTTCTGTTGATCCTTCAATTTTTGATGCTCTGTAGTTCCATTCCTTCTAAGGCTGCCTAATGATGCGTTTTGCTGGCTGCAGGCTTTGATGTGTAATGCATTTGTTAAGCACCTTTGATATTCACTTCCTCTGTAATGTAATGTTACTTTGGTGTGGGATGTTTTTAGCTTTCCACCTTTCCGAGATCTGTGGCTTGGCTGACAAACTGCAATCAATGACTTCATTACGTGCCTTTTCATCTGGTACATACCTTTTTATGTGGGTACCTTGACATTCAGCTAGGCTGTAGATTGTTTAACTTCAGTGCTCTAGTTAGGATTCACCCTTCCACCCCCACTTCCCCACCCTTTCACTTTAATTTAATAGTCATATTAAATAGTAATGTCTTTAGAAGGCTTTTGATGCACTTAAGGAGAAGATAGTGAGACTTTTAACACAGCATTTATCCAGTATCTTTTCTAGATGCAGATGTTGTGTGGAGTTTTCCCCTCACCAAGGGATGTTCTAAATTTGCAAAGGCAGAGGCTGGTTTTGGTGGTGAAGTGCGAAAGGCCTTCTTTGTCACACAGCTCTTCTCTGATTTGGATTTCTGGTTTCTTGTGCTGACTGATTTTATTTATTTATTTATTTATTTATTTTTTGAAATGTACTTGATTGTTCTATGGCTTATAGATAAGGAAGATTTTCTTAAGTACAGATGGCAAGTTTGTGCCAAGGCTTGATTTTCCTTTTAACTGAATCAAAACACTCAGTAGCAAAGTTGCTTTGCAAGTGATAATGCATCTTGAAAAATGAGCTAAACATGCCTAAAAAAGTCTTCCACCCTAATGTCCATGCAGAACAGATGGCCAAGGGTGCAACTCCATGGATTTTGGACTGAGATCAGCTGTAATGCACAAACCTGCCATTTGGGGATTGGGAGAAAAGATGTGCCAAATGACTCATTGCCAGAAGTTGGACATAAATACTGGATTTGGGCCAATAATATTTGCAGCTTTTTTTTTTTTTTTTTTTTTTTTTTTTTTTTAAAGACATGGTGAAACTGAAAGTGTGGAGAATAAGAAAAAAAATAGTGTTGACTAAAGGAAATATATGACTAGAATACGAAAAGCATGGTCACAAGTAACCAAAGCAAGTGCTTGCAATTAAAATTAAAGAGACTAATTTTAAATCAGTCCGACCAAAAGTTGGTAGTAGCGTCTTTCTACACTACATAGACAGAAGTTACTTCTTAACTGTCTGGTTGTTTCTTTTCCTAGCTTTCCAAGAGTAGAGCATATTCCTGACTGAATGCTTTCCAAAATCCTTTTGGCACAGCTTGTAAGATTTATTTTTTTTTTATTTTTTATTTTTATTTATTTTTTATTTTTTTTTTTTTTATTTTAAACTTTGCATTTAAATTCAAGTTTCCAAACATTACATGTTTCTCTCTCTTTCTTTTAACCCACCTTATATGTTTTATACAACCTTCAGATTCAGAAAAAATATATCATTTTTGCATCAAAATATAATTAAAGGAATACTCTCAGATTATCTATACTAAAGAAAAAAATTATTAACAAGCACTTGAAAACACATTATGGTGGTACATATAATTGATGGATTGCAGCACAACCCTCCAGGTGAAAAGTCTTTCAGAGGGCCATAATCCAACCTTAATTTTGATTTTAAAACCTATGATTTTAAAACCTATGGTTTTAACTGTGTCTCTGCTGTAATTCCCCAATAAAGCATTTTCCTTGTGCTGAAAGGAGATCTGGGAACCTACTTCCATAGGATATGGTCAGGACCTGTAGGCAGCCCTTCAGAGGAGTGTGCCATGAATGGCAACTGCTCATGGTGTCATGTTGTATATTCTCAGAAATATCTCTCTAGCTGATGTTGCCAGGCAGATAAGGGTTTATTAAAAGATACAAAAGATATGATCAGACCTCCAATTCCTCAGTGATATCTAGATTTTGATATTTTTTTTAATGTTTGAGTCACTATGATCAAGACTTCTTTCTTTTTTATTTTATTTTTTTTTTACACTAATATAATAGATGTATGGCTATATATATGTATTTACACTAGTGAAAAAATATGTACTTTTTTTTGTGTATATGTACATAGCTTTTATTGTTTCGTGTGATACATCAAAGTCAAAAAGGAATAATAATAATAATAACAATAACAATAACAACTATTTTCTTCTACTTGTTATGTTTTTTGATGTGGTTTGAAATATTTATTATTTTGATTTTATGCAGTAAATAATTGATAACACTTTTTGTCCACAATTCAAAGTGTATTTTTCTCACTTTTCTATTTTACAAAAAGAAAACTATCTGCATTTGTTTTCATTTCATAAAGAATTTTAAAAGAATATTATTTGTTAAAATAGTTGAGAATATTTGGAAGCAAATAAAATTCAGTATCATGCCTGATGCAATTCAAGAAGCATTTGGACAATACTCTCAGAAATATGATTTGATTTTGGATGGTCCTGTATGTTGCATTAAGTTACACTCTCCCCCAGCCCATGTGGGGAGGGTAAGTGAGCAGCTGTGTGGTACTTAGCTGCCTCCTTAGGCTAAACCATAATATCCCAGCTCAATAATAATCTTCTGCTGTTAGTTAAACTGTAGAGGAAGTTTAATTAATCCCTTTCAAGTTTTTGCACTCTCTTCCTGTTAGTGACACTGCAAAAAGACAAAGGGCAGTCACATTATATTTGACAGTATTTGAACAGTTAATAACTACAGCACTTTTGAGCATCATTACTGCAACTTCCAAACAGCACAGCCTGTAACACTTTCAGGTGCTTAGATGTCTTCAAGAATGCACAGTGTTGTGTGGTGAGTTCATCATAAGCTAGCAGCAGTTTGGAGATGGTTTGGACATATGGGTGAATCTCACCTAAGCCATCCATGGTTTTATTTCCAATCAATCAATCAATAAAATGGAACCAAGGAGTAAATCAGGGTAGTTGGACCAAGTGATGTAGACTGACATATTTCTATACAGTGTTGAGTGCATTTGAGTTTTCCCACAAAAAAAACTAATTTGTACACTCTACTTGAGCTATCATATACAGAGTGTAGGTGATAAGTAGAGCAGGTCCACTGAGTGAAATGGGATCCTTTCTGGAAAAAAATCATTGTTTCTGTTGTACAAACTGATGTCACCATATATTTTTGGCAGAAGTTATGTAGTTTTACACAAGATAAATAGCTGCCCCCAAACACTGATATTTGCTATTATTTATTATTTATGACCTTATATTTATTATTTATCTCTGTAGCCAAAATGTTTCTAGTGCATTTTCCAAGAAGAAACAACAGTGCTTGATCCCTGTCCCAAGGAAATTACAAACTGATCTGTAATTACTAAGAAATGGCAAACTCCAGCAATTACTGATTTTGTTCAAGAGGCACTTTTTAGTCCCCAAAGAACTTCAAAAAGGGAGGAAATGA
This sequence comes from Netta rufina, assembly GCF_964035555.1. Classification (NCBI taxonomy): domain Eukaryota; kingdom Metazoa; phylum Chordata; class Aves; order Anseriformes; family Anatidae; genus Netta; species Netta rufina. The sequence goes on from NC_140124.1 coordinate 152,664,285, forward strand.
GTATTAGAAAACAATTAATCCTTAATTGGCAAACATTTATTTATTTAAGTACACTTGTTTGTGTGTGTTGCAAAATGATAAAATGATTCCTCAAATGATTCCATTTGGCTATTAACAAACAGTGGAAAAGGATCTGGGGGTGCTGATTGATGCTTGCCTGAACATGAGCCAGCAGTTTGCCCAGGTGGCCAAGAAGGCCAACGACGTCCTGGCTTGTATCAGTAATGGTGTAGCCAGCAGGACCGGGGAGATTATTATCCCCCTATACTGAGCTCTGGTGAGGCCGCACCTCAAGTACTGTGTTCAGTTTAGGGCCCCTCACTACAAGGACATCGATGCCCTGAAGCTTTTCCAGAGAATGGCTACAAAGCTGGTGAGGGGCCTGGAGCACAAGTCCTGTGAGGAGCCGCTGAGGGAGCTGGTGTTTGGTCTGGAGAAGAGGAGGTTCAGGGGAGACTTTCTTGCTCTCTACAACTACCTGAAAGGAAGGTGTGGGGAGCTGGAGGTTGGCCTCTTCTCACAGTGATAGTACTAGAGGAAGCGGCCTCAAGTTGTGCCAGGGGAGGTTCAGGTTGGACATTAGGAGACATTTCTTCTCAGAAAGAACAGTCAGGCATTGGGATGGGTTGCCCAGAGAGGTGGTGGAGTCACTGTCTCTAGGGGTGTTCAAGGAAAGGTTGGACATGGCACTTTGGGACATGGTTTGGTGGGTGACATTGGTGGCAGGGAGACAGTTGGATTAGATGATCTTGAAGGTCTTTTCCAAATTTAATGATTCAATGATTCTATGATACTATAAGATTTATTTTTTTTTTTTAATTATTATTATTTTTTCCCCCAGCTAGAGCATATCTTGCCCTTTATATGAAGAACTAAACACATTCTAATTCCTAACATACCCATAATCATTATGGAGTCTTCCTCACTTTCAGAAAACACAAAGCAAGAGAAGCAGAGAAGTGCCTAACTTCATACACCTCACCGTGCTCTTATCCCAATGGCAGAGAGTGAAGTCTGTGACACATTTAGGTCTGCAAAGATCATTTGAGATACCCATGGCATTTCCCTAATGAAATTCAAGGGGAAAAAAGAAAGGGGGGGAGGTCAGACAAAAAAAAAAAAAAAAAAAAAAAAAAAAAAACATCAACAAACAAACAAAAAAAACATTCAGGTTTTAAAAATTAGCATAGTAAACCTTTGTAGAGATTCTAACTAAATGGATACAGAATCTGGGGTATTATCTCAACCTTCAATAAGTCACATGCTTGTGACAGAAATAAACCTGCCTGTGGTGATATATATTTGGTTTTTTTTTGCAACAGAGGGAAAGTTTGCTTTCCCAGTATATGAGTTAACCTTCCAAATGCAGGAATATGCTGAATTTTGAGAATAAAAATACAGCAAAATAGCCAAAAACAGGTGCTCTGAATATACTGAGTTATGTTTTATGATTATTGATAATTCTATGATTTGTAGGTCTCATTGTACTTACACTGCACAAACCACTACCCATCACCATATATGTCATTAGAGAAGACTAGAAAAATTTATTTTCTATTTTCAATTTATTTTCTTCTGAGTGACGACAAAAGAACACAGTTCTATGTAAGTAAACTGTTTTATTTAAATAAGAAGGTCACACTGCATTGCCTCTCTTCTTTTCTTTTTTCTTCTCACTATTTTTCTACCTCACATACCTATTTAAAAATAAAATAAAATGTGAATTCAGTCAAGCCCTTGATTACCGCAGGTGTGATACTGTAAACAAAGATGCAGGATACTGTAAAACAAAGAGATAAGTGATATTGTAATACAGAAAATTGACATCATAGATCAAGAACTTTTAAAGGAAAAAGGTAAAAGTTAATGGAAATTTGGATTCCTTCATGATAAGAAAATTTAAATATAGTCAACCAGGTTTCAGTAATAAGACACAACACAGGCAAGGTGGTAAATGATGACTGAAGAAATTACAGGAATCTCCCTTATTTTAGAACAGGAAGCTTGGCTCATGAAGTCATGAGCAATTTACTCATCCCTATACAATGTATATTGATCTGTTACTTTGTTTTATTTAATCTGGCAATAAATTAGTATATCTCAAATAACTGGAACAGTCTAGGACCTCACTTATTGCTACTGCTTGATCATGTAAAATTGCTGTTTTCGCAAATGGATAAAGGAAGTTTTATGTCCATTCTATAATAAGGAAGTCAGGCACAAAAATCTAAAATGAGCTTATACAGCTGTCAAAGGCCCAACAGAACCTTATTGAGTTATAATTTAACCTATTTTTTATCTATCAGAATACAAAATAGTTATATTACATTCACAATCTTTTGCAAATTTTGGTAGTAGCTGTCCGTAGAATTTCAATCACCTTAGTCAGACATTTATTGTAACATTATCAATCAAGATGCAGAATAGCATATTTCCAGTGCTAGGAAGTTCAGTCTAAATCAGCACAAACTTGTTCTTCAGCAATAGTTACCTAGCATTTGTATGGCTTAAGTTAGGTGTCTCCCCACGGTGAGGAATTTAAATTATTTTTTCTAAGTACTTTCCTGAGAAAATCATCTTCATCTCTGAAGGCAAGATTTCAGACACACTGTTGTTCTCCTTATTGCATATATATTTTTAAGGGCTGGATGAAATTTGGGGTAGAAAAGTTGTTCTTCAATGCTTCTGTGGCTTCCCTCTTGCATTCCTACAGCATGTGCCAGGTGGCCCCAGCAAAGGTGCTTTTGTGCTTTTGGCTCCTGTACTTTTCTTATTAAAATGACCTCTGCATCTTCCAGCAAAGTGAAGAGAAAATTGTTTCAAAAGGTATAAATAACAGTTAAATAATACAGAAAAATGCCTGTCCCTTGACTGGTCTGTCTTCAGTGCCTAGATATTCTTGCATGAATTACACATGTACATGATTTTATGCCCGGTTCAATCACAGTCTTCTCAGATGTTAAGTACAAACAAATATTCTAATAATTTGTTTGTGTTTGATACTACATTTCTGAGATATCACAAACTATATAATTTATTAACTCTGAGTTCACTTCCTGTTGTTTTTGTATATGATCATTCCTTCCTGGCCACTGCCAAAGCATGTCAGGGAAAGTCAAGCTCCCTGTTGACTAATGTGGGAGTCTAGACAACCAGCTGGGATTTGGACACCTACTTGTACATAAAGTTGGGTGAAATTAATTGAATTTAAGGGTTTGATACAGTTGCCAAAATGTATATGTCTAGTGTCTCGGAGTACTTGAAATACGAGTGGCAGGGCTGGCAAACGTCCCCTGGGGGTTCCCTAGAGTGTCAGAAATATTTATGTTAGCACATATGATATGAACCTTCTGGAGTGGCAGCTGGAGGTCAGGAGTGATATTTCAAACATTTTTCTCTATGGGCATTCCTAGTCTATGTACTCACCGAGTTAGAGGTGTGATTCCTTTGACCAAATATTAGCATTTACTTTAGGATGGAATGACTTATACTACAAACAGTATTGTCTCTATTGACTGGCTCTCCTTTGAATGTAAGGGAAGTCAAGAGAGACTTGCAGAGTACTACATTGTAGTTGTCCAAATTTAGCCAGTCAAATGAATCTCACTCTCAGCATTTTATGCATTAGAATCTTGTATGTAGAGAAATAATACTCTTCAGGTAAAATAAATAAATAAATAAATAAATAAATAAATAAATAAATTCATGAGTGTGGTATTCTGAGAGCATAGCTTGCTATTTATTTTTAATTCTCAGTCCCATTTTCTCCAAATGTCAGTTGAATTTCTTTGATTCTTGAGTGTGCTTAGGCATCTACTTTGCTATACAGGCTCATAATGCCCTGTTAGTCTTGTGAACTAATAAGTAAATAAATAAATACATGGCTGTGCAGTATGAGACTTGGTGCCTAAGTGTTGTTCATTCCCGAGAGTGTGTGCCAACCTGTTTTTTAAAGAGGCTATTCCTTTCCTCAGAAGCATTAATTCCCCTTTTCTTGTTACCAATTGCAAGATTAATGTAACCTTTTCAGTGGACTTCAACAGAAACTTGGTAAGGTATGGATGAGGTATATAGGATGCTTTCTAAACAGGGTATGAGTAGAGGTTTTGGCATGCACTTCTCTGAATTATTGCTTGATTACAGATTGATTACAGATGTACATGGATCTTACTGTGCATGACCAGCTTCTGTTTTACATCCAGCTTCTGTTTTACAAACCACAGCAAACATTAATGCAGGGTAGTCAGAGTCTGTGAGATATGAGGATGTGAGTGGAGTACCACAACTGTAAAAGTCCAAAAGCATGTAGTCAGTCACTGTGCAAACTGTACACATTTGTATTTTAAAGTCAGAGTATATATACTCTAACAAAGAAATGTAGTATGCTAATGACTAAGTTTGTGATATAGTTACTATAGGGAGACAGAGATGCACTATATGGACACAAATGACATGCATATACATACATTAAAAAAAAAAAAGTGGTCACATGTATATAGATGCACTACACTCATATTCTTGAATATCTGTTTTTTAGACAAGACAATTAAACTCCTGATTAGCAAGCCTGACCACAATTCCTCTTCCATATAGTTTATGGAGGCTACCTCTAAGCAGGATTACATTTTAAATAATAAACAGTAACTTTCTAGTCTACTAGCTAAAGCACATTATTTTTTACATTATCTATTTTAAGCAAGTGGGCATATACAATTCACACTTCTACTAATAGCTTATGATTTCTCTAAGAAGTGTTATGCAAAGATTGCTCTGTGACAGATCAGCTGTGTTTATGGCATAAATTAGTATGAGTGTTATGTTAGCCATTGTAATTATACACCTCTGAAAGAGAAAATTAGGTACATTATAAGAAATGGGTTTTAACACATGATCCACTTGCATATTGCTAGCAATCCTATTTTTACATCTTTTAAACAAAGAACTTTTTGGATGAGAGAACAGTGTTTTGGGAGGTTGGTAAAAGTAATGTCTGCTGTTAAAAATATTTTAGGGTACTTATTCTAGAACTGCACAAATCTCATAAAGTTCTGATCATGTAACTAATGATACTGCTACTGAGAGAGGAATTCTGATTACGTTGATTAACTTCTTCAAGACACTATGGGTCTATAGGCCATTACACTGAATTGTAATTTATTCTAGGAGTAAGTTCATTGCTTTTATTGTGACTGCACAAAAACTAAAGTAATATGCTGTGTGAGTTGCACTCCTCTGTTAGTGGATTATTTAGCTGCTATTATAATCCCTGGATTATAGTAACCTGCTCCAGGCTAGGTAGATAGCAGTTTAAAATCATAAATATCTATTGAGTATTTGAGGGTGTTTCTTGCACTTTCACCATCTAATACAGATGAAAGAGAAGAGAAGAGAAGAGAAGAGAAGAGAAGAGAAGAGAAGAGAAGAGAAGAGAAGAGAAGAGAAGGAAGAGAAGAGAAGAGAAGAGAAGAGAAGAGAAGAGAAGAGAAGAGAAAGAGAAGAGAAGAGAAGAAGAAAGGAGAAGAGAAGAGAGAAGAGAAGAGAAGAGAAGAGAAGAGAAGAGAAGAGAAGAGAAGAGAAGAGAAGAGAAGAGAAGAGAAGAGAAGAGAAGAGGAAAGGAAAGGAGAGGAAAGGAAAGGAAAGGAAAGGAAAGGAAAGGAAAGGAAAGGAAAGGAAAGGAAAGGAAAGGAAAGGAAAGGAAAGGAAAGGAAAGGAAAGGAAAGGAAAGGAAAGGAAAGGAAAGGAAAGGAAAGGAAAGGAAAGGAAAGGAAAGGAAAGGAAAAGAGGCTTATTAACACAGCAGTGATCCCATTTACTATCATTTTTTACACTCAATATCAGTTGAGCTCAAAACTTTTTTCCTTTTTTTTTTTTTAATTATTTTATTTTATTTTATTTTATTTTTATTTTTATTTTATTTTATTTTATTTTATTTTTATTTTATTTTATTTTATTTTATTTTATTTTATTTTATTTTTTCCCATTAATAACCAGTCAATAAATTATGCCTTAGGTATCATCATACTTTTCTTCTAATTTGTGATCAGGTCTGCAGCAGAAGAAACTTCGAAGCCACAATCAATTCTGGAAACTCTGGAGTGAAGATTTCTTTTTTTTTTTTTTTTTTAACAAATAGACATTTGGCTTAGCCCCAACAGCACTTACAGGATGATGTAAACACAAGTGAGATAGGTTTTGCATTAAACTGACCAGCTGCCTCAGCTTCATAAAAATTATCTAGAGAAGAAAATGCAGTTGAAACTTAGGTAAACATATCTAGTGTTTTTGCTCCTCTGCACACACTAAAAACTGTCTTCCTTTAAAAACTGTAGTTCTTTCATTTTTTTCCACCACATCTGAAATTATAATCACTAATTCATCCATTGCTAAGAAAAAACAGGGGTACTTTCCCTTATCAAAAATAAATATCCATTTTTAAAAACAAGTAGATTATTTTATTTTTCCCCCAAATCCTTAATAATATATATTGAAAAATAAAAATTAAAAAAGTAAAATAAAAATGAAATGAAATGAAATGAAATAAAATAAAATAAAATAAAATAAAATAAAATAAAATAAAATAAAATAAAATAAAATAAAATAAAATAAAATAAAATAAAATAAAATAAAAATATATGCATTATCCTCTGCAAAAGTCCTATCAGATTTCACCTGTGTCAGGACGAAGGGGAATGGGCTTAAGTTGCGCCAGGGGAGTTTTAGGTTGGATGTTAGGAAGAACTTCTTTACCGAAAGGGTTGTTAGACATTGGAACAGGCTGCCCAGGGAAGTGGTGGAGTCACCATCCCTGGAAGTCTTTAAAAGACGTTTAGATGTGGAGCTTAGGGATTTGGTTTAGTGGGGACTGTTAGTGTTAGATCAGAGGTTGGACTCAATGACCTTGAGGTCTCTTCCAACCTAGAAAATTCTGTGATTTTCACAGTGACTGTTGGAGAAGGGCATAGAGCTCTCACTAAGATATTATTTTGTAAGAATAGCAGTGAAGGTGCTAAATGTTGTACTATAAAAACAAGTAAAAGGAACATATGAAAGTGCCAACATGATTAACTAGCACAGAACATCTTAATGGTTTTGTAAGAAATGCTGGTAAGCTAATTCCATTCTATAACAAGAACTAGCAATGGGAATATTATGTATTAACATAAATTCTATAAGGCTGGAACTAGTATGCAATATATTCCATTAAATGCATATACACGCTTTTCAAATCATTGAAAGATCTTCTAAAAATCTGTTTAAGATCAGGTCACCTCCACAAAGGGAATGCACAGAACAAAGCTGTAATACTTGTCTACAAAGTACCCCATTCCAAAAACTTCTATCATTGCAAATGGTCAGTTCACTGATATACTTTTCTTTAAACACATTCTGCTGTGGACTGAGCATCTTTGTCATAGATGATCATTTTGGATATGAATAAAAGAAAATGCAGAACTCATCATTTCATAGAACTACTGAAAGCTGAGAGAAACTTCCACATGTAGATGAGGCATTAAATACTGACTTCACTGAAACTAATGGTGAAATTCCTATTGGCATTCGGAAAGCTGGAATTTCCAGCTTCCTTAGATAAAAAGACATTTTGATGCTTAACTCTTAGACTAATCTATATTTGAGGTATAATGATTGATAGATCTGGACAGTTTGTTTTGATTATTTATTCTTTGTTTGCAGTAATGGGTCTCCAAAACATGGGTTATGTCCAAGCCATTTTATGAGACGTTTTGATGGGCTTGAGGGTATATTTATCTCAACACACACACCGACTTCTCATAGGAGTGCATTTCAGACTAATTTTAGAGTGAGCTAGATGTGATGAGGGAGACAAAAACCTGAAGAATACCCTAAAATTTAACGCATGTTCAGGTTTGTATTTCCCGAAGTGGGCCCTACAGTTCTGTGGCTGACTAGTTTTACAGGCCTCATCTGCTATTAGAAAAAAAAAATAAAAAAAAGAGCTTATAATCAAATTCAAACACGATTCCAGCTCCTATCACAATTTACTAACGTTGTCCTAAGTATTAGCTTTAATTAAATAATAGTGTTGTTGTTTTTTTTTTTAATTATTTTTTTATTATTTATTGTGCTGAATATAAAAAATGCAGCAACATCTGCTAAAGCAACAAATAAAATTGTAGCTCACAGAGGTGTGAAGTACCCTAATTAGTCTTAATAAGTTAATATATCTCTGATATATGATGCCCAGGAGGTACTACTCACATATTTTGCTGGGGAATGAGAATATCAGGCTAAATATATACCATGATTTTTATGAGATGGTCCTGAAGGTAGATCAAGGGCAAACTATCTCTTCTTTCAGATATTTCCCAGTTGACTTAAAAATGGCACAGAGCAAACTGTACAAAGGTAAAGAGATATGTTACATAGACATGGAATGTGTCATGGACAAAGCCCATGGATGAAAATGGTACAGAGACTGGTTTGGGCCTTTACCTAAAGTATTTCATCTTGTATCAATAAATTGCTAATGTGAATATTCCCTTATGATTATTAAGCAAAGTATTATTAGAAATCCCCCATCAAATCCAAGGACACTAGAGATTTTTAGAGAAGGATAAAAATGACCCTTTTGCAAAATACTAAAACATTTTGATTCATTTTTTGTGGGTTATTATGTCAAAAATGTGGGTTTATAGAAGTCCTACAATGATCCCAAGAAAATAATTTTTAGTAATCACAGAGTTCATCCTTAATATTTGCCATTAATCAATGTATACCAATTTATAACACAGATGATCAATAACCAGTGTTCAAAAGGCTGTCTAACAGAGGTTAACTGTTGATCTCTCTTAATTATGTGTCATTTATTAACTCACAGTCATGAAATGAAACCTGTAAGCTTATGTGTTTTCCCTGTTCTTGAAAAATTGCTTCACATAATAAGTGAATGTGAGGAATTCTGCTGCTACTGAACAAGACATTGTCTGTTATATGATAGCTACAGCTAGGAGAGATGCTGGAAACTGAGGGAGGCAGAGACAAACAGTGTAATATAGTGATACAGACTGGTGAAAATGGAGACAAGCAGGCAGATGAGACCAGATTTAAGGATGAGGTAGAAGACTGGGATGCATACAGCTTGTGCCTGGGACTATTTTGATATTGTTATTGGCTGCTAAGAAAAATTAAACTGAGAAAAGCTGGTTCATTTGCAGAGTTGCAATTACTTAAAGCAAATACTGTTGCTGGGAGGCTTACTTGACTTTTTTTTTTTTTTTTTTTTCACCTGAAAATTTGTAAAGTGCCAGAAAACCTAATGAAGATTAGCAGATAAGTTTCTCTTGCAAGTCGCAGGTTATCCTTCACTCCCTGTAAAGATTTCATATAAATAAGGATAGTAAGACGTCCACAACATTTTAAAATGGTAATCATTCCACTCTTTCATTGTGTCACTATTACTAAAAGCTATTTTCAGATTGTTCTCTGTCTCCTGAACTGTGTCATGACATTTCCCTAAATGGACAAACAAAAACAACAGAAAACACCATAACAAAAAAGCAATGAGATGTGAATATTAAAATTAGCAGTTACGGGTTACAACTAAGATTGTAACCTAGTAATCTCAGGAAAAAAAGAGAAGAGGAAAGAAAAAAAGTCCTCTGTCTTGAGAAACCAATTCACTCATGGAGATTCCTGATTCACTTTGAGTTGAAAAGCAGCTTCTGCCCATAACTGAGTGTTCCAAGCACAGCTGCAAAGTTGCCTGAATTTGGGCAGCAAGCTCTGAATAACTGGAGCACTTCTGGTATCTAAATTAGTGCATGAGATAAAAGTGTCCTCATCTAGTCTGACTTCAAGCCATCCAGTATGTTTCCTATAGTAATGGCAGTTTTTTTTTTTTCAATGTAAGTACTTCCATGAACATTTATTTTTAGGCTGCATGTACAACTGGCATTGCTATGCTTGGACAGCTCTCTAATGACACAAACTACAGCCAAATTCAATTTCTGCCCTGTGTTTTTCTTACTTTAAGTCCTGAGTAAAATTCCTATACACTTCTTCACAGAGAGGATGTTACCTGACTTGATATTTTCTTTAATGTTATAAATGAATGAGTTTTTATTTCCCCCTTCATCCCCTAATCTAATTTTGCGGTGTTTTATAACTTACAAAGAATTACTGAGTAATGGAATAGAAGGTCATATATAAAGGTTACAAAGATCTGATACCTCAATTTAAGAGAAATAAAACACTTGAAGGTTACCAGTCAAAAGTTATTTAGAACATTATAATCAAGTATATTTTTATTACTACTATTTTTTTTTAATATATTAAATATTTTACCTTAAAAAGACAAAAATGAAGATGTTTGGGTTTTATCTGAGTTTGGCTAAAGTTTTTGAAGAGGGAGATTTCAACATCTGAAGAGCCAATATATTTGCTTAAACAATTTTTATAAAGGAAAACGAATGTTCAAACCTTTCTTTAGGAGGTAGATCTGCACAGGGAGTCATTTAGGAACTCAATGAAAAGAAAGGAAAAATGTAAAATATCATGGATTAATAGATGCCTACTAGTAGTTGGGCTGCCATATTAATGTGCTTGGTAGCTCATCTTCAAGACAATTACTGTTTGAAAAATAGTAATTACAACTCATTACCTTTGAGAATTCATGCATATCAAAAATGTATTTTGTGAGTGGGAGTCAGAAAGGATGATATCACAAAAATGCAAATAGGCAAAATATCCTGGCTCTTAATGAGAAACTATATATTATTGAGGACAAAAGTAGTCCTGTGTTTTCAATCCAAGTCTAGGCAGCAGAAGATACGGGCTGTTTGGATCTGCAGAATGTCTGTGGTATTTTGTGTTGCTTTCCTTTGTGCTTCTAAGACATCCATTGCTCCAGAGCACCAGCTGTCACTTGCTGATAGTCTGATGCATTTTTTGCATTATTAGGAGCTAAATGCTCAATGTCATGATTCCAGATTTGCTATTGTAGCTGTCTCAGAGACCTTAACCCCACATATAATGCCATCCTCAAATATGAGCTTTTAGAAACTGAAGTCATTTAAGAAAGCTACATTTTTTTTTATTATTTTTTTTTCTATTCCCAGTGAGAGGCTGTAGAAATGAAGCATATTTCCTTACAAAGAAATCCTACCAAGGCAAAGTTACAGTATGGCTCACTTTTAAATTTCACAGCAAAGTAGCACTTAAGGCTTATTGCAGTGCATTAGATTTAAAACCAATTAAGTACAATGCTAAATCAGTGTAAACTACATTTCTGAATTTATCTACAATATAATGAATAACATCTGCATCTGCAAAGAAAAGATTTATACTGAGCAGAAAAACAAAATGTGTTGACAATTTGAGCAGTTTTCATTCCCTTATGTCATACGTCTTCATTATTTGGTAAAGCTTTACTGTAATCCTTCATTGTTAGATCAGTAAAAGGGGGAAAAAAACAACACCCAAATCACAATGCACTTAGGTAGATTCTTCCTCAGTTCATTTCCTCTTCTCATCAAAGGTGCATCTTATTTACCTTAATTTGCCTTTTCCAATTTGAAATCTATTCAGTATTTGAGAAGGATCACATTTCTTGAAGAGTGTTGCAGGGGCAAATATTATCTTGTGACCTCTGATGGACATTTCTAGTACTGCCCTCTCCAGAAAACTGACTTTCAGATAGAACAGCCTGCTTCACTTATCTTTCTAGGAGACAACAAGCAGGAAGTTTGACAGAGGGAACTGGAAAGCTCCAGTGCTCTTTAAGGGACCAAATACAACCTTTAGGAGAGGAAGGAGCTTCTTCACTAAGTCTGCCTTAAATAACTCATATACTGGTCTGAATATGATTTGTAGAAATCTATTGTGCACGATTGAATCTTAAAACTTGTTTTCTTATAATTTTTCACTCTTAGAAGAAGGTATATTTTATATACATGGGTTGCAAAACTGTTAAGGGGCTCCTTATTGTGGACACATACAGCACTTGAATCGGCGGAGAGGGAGCTTGGTCCGAGGTATGCGATGCAAGAAAAAAAAAACATGTTTGTGACTGTTTTATGAATGTCCTATTGACAATGTTACAGACTGTCCTATTTATTGATAATGCTCATATCATAATACAAAGAGGAAAACTGCAAAAGCTTCCACTGCTGCTGCTCTTAGCTCACTGGCAGCAACATACTTCGAGTAAAATGATAACCTTATCCTTGTGTAGTTTTCAATGTCTTTTATGATGGAGAGCATAGAAGGAGAGCTGTTCTTAGTGGTGACTGTTTCTTTGAGATAAAAATGCTGTTCATAGACAGGTTACTAGTAAGAAGATATTCATAAGGGTATAGCTGCTTTTCTCTTCATAAAGTGGGGTCATGAGTCCCAATCTCAAAGAGACTTTAAGTTAATATTGTCCTTATTTATTTTCCAAAGTGGGTCTTACTCCCATTATTATTGGCCTGTAATACTCTCATGCTTCTAGAAAATATGGTGCTCACTGATAATTAGATTGCATCAAGATTGACCAAAGTTGATGTGAAATTTTATTGTAAAATTTAAATCCTCTATCTATCTCTCCAGGTGTAGTCTTCACACCTGGAGTTTCTGTTCTTGAGCACTGGGATGTAGGTCAAACTACACAGCAGGAGTTTGTGTTGTCTTGGCATGAAGCAGAAGATGGAATGTCAACAGCAGGTCCATTTAACAGTCTGTTCCTCCTGGATGGTATTCTGCCCTGAAAATGCACAAAAGAGGAAAATCCTCCCTGTTCATGGAAGGTGAGTTGGAACTAGATGATCTTTAAAGTTCCTTCCAACCCAAATCAGTCTAAGATTCTATGATTCCAGACTTCTTGTCTATCTCAGTAATTCATTGATGTTAAAGAATTTCTCCCATTGAATGCTGAGAAATTCTACCACTAGCAAGTAAAATGAGGCAAATAAGGTTTTAGTATAAATGCTAGCACCCTTGTATATCTGGAAAGTAACATTATTCTATGGTGTCAATTAAAGGGTTTCCTCTGCTGAGCAGTATTCTCTTGAAAAATTTTTTGACTGCTACGGCTGAAGTGTGAACAGAGTGACCTCAATCTCATCTCACACCAGACTGTCCAAAACATCTACCTGAGACTAGTCCATGTGATAAAGAGATTTATACGATGCCTATGTCCCACTGGAGTCACAGTTGTGAGTCAAGAAGGACATTTCATTCTCAAATGGCATTGAATTCCTAAGTTTCAGCAAAAAGATTCTGTTTACACTGTCTTGATTACTCATCTTGACTGAAAAAACACCACAGGAAATAAAAAAATGAAAAAATGAAAAAAAAAAAAAAAAAAAAAAAAAAGAAAAAGAAGCCAAGCAGAAAAAATTATCAATGAAACTTCAGAGTGAGATTCCCCACAGGACACTGCTGTGGGAAGGAAAGCAGTCCCCATTTCAAAGAAGCTGTAATGTTAACCTTACTATATGGGCTTGTGCTTTTTTTTTGCTGGAGAACCTTATTTGCAAAGGTGTCTAATGGCTTTTATGAAAAGTTACCCTTTGTGCTTATTCTCTGAAAATTATGCAGTCATTCCATTTGCTAAAATTTTATTTATTTATTTATTTATTTTTTCCTGCACCCAGAAGAGTCTCCTGTGGCCTGTGAACATGTCTAGCTCTATTTACCAATTCTTCATTCTGAACTGGGAGGAGGATTTCTTATTTTTATTTATTTATTTATTTGTATTGCATTGCATTGCATTACATTGCACTGTGCTTTATACCACTGAGGCTTAAGAATACCTTTATTTTACCAATATCAGGTAATTGCTACTATGGCAATTTGCTACTATAGAACTGAGCAGCTGGAAGGTATTGATGTCTTGATAAAAGGATGTTATTTGTGTTAATTTTCCCTCCCTCATTCTCATTTTTGGCCAGCCAAACATGGCATCGTGTCCTATTTTTAATGGGTAGGCTACCTGAAACTGTTACAAAAGACCATGCCAAGTTCATCCCAATGAATTGAGGAGCAATATAGCTTTAATTTTAACTCCAATTATATCCAGGAAGATTAATTGTTGGGGGCAAATCCTTGTGTGGGGCCAAAAGGGAGTTATAAATCATTCAGTTAGATGATCAGATAATTTTCAAGCTCCTGTGGGTTTCAGAAAATGGACAAGAATAGTTTAAACCTGTCTCTTTCACAAGGAACCAGCAGCTTGTGATAAATTAGAATCTGTCTTTTTCCCCTCTTCAGTGATCTCCCTGGATGTGGGTGAAATGTCCACTACTGCTAATTTAATTGCAAGTGGAATCCTCTACTGCCTGAAAGTAATTCACATTTTTCAATAGCAGGTAATGGCAATAGTGAAAGTGTCTCCTTCCTATCAGGTCATTTTATTTTTAAGTCAATGACAATGGAACTATTATGTACCAACTGATGAGAATTTAATTTTTTAAGTATTGAAGAGGATTTATTACCAGTAATATGTTCACACTCCTACAGCCCTCACCTCATCGCTTTTACATATGCATAGGACAATTTCACCTAATCTAAGCAAATCCAAACTAATCTAGGTAGATGTATAAATACGGGCTTCATTTTCCTTTCACTGAGACAAATGTTAATTAGAACGCACCTACCGGACCTAAAGCAGAGTAACTTGGTACAGAATCAGGTCTCATATCTTTTGTCTAATCTCAATATTGTACGAGTGTGACCATGATTCTAGGCTTATTTAGGATTATGGAATATGACTAAACGCTTTCATGAAAGTGAACTGTCCCTCTTACTAAAGTATGCATCCATGTCAGCTGCAAAACAGCAGTATCGCAAAGCATCTATGAATAAGACTCCACATATTAAATTATCACCAACTCACTTTCCCTCACATAAATAGATACAAATTAGAAAGAAACACAGAAAATCTAGTAAAGTTAGGATGGGTGTTGCAGTCAGTCCTCTTGGCAGCTCCTTCCTCTTTACCCATGGCCCTGCTCCAGCGGGGGCCCTGCCCCGGGCTGCAGCCCTTCAGGAACACCCTGCTCCTGCGGGGGCTCCCCACGGCCGCAGCTCCCTCAGGAAATGTCCCCCTGCTGCGGCGTGGGCCCTCCCCGGGATGCAGGGTGGAGATCTGCTCCAGCGGGGGCTCTGCAGGGCTGCCGGGGAATCCCTGCTGCCTGTGGGCCTGGAGCCCCTCCTGCCCTCCTCCTGCTGGGGCCTGGGCCCTCTGCTGCTTCTCCCTCGCCCTGGGCCTCCTCCTCGGCCTGTGCCTGCTCTGCCCTTTCAGAAGTATGTTTTCCCTGAGGTGCCGCCAGCTTGGTGCTGGGCTCAGCTGGGCCCTGCCATGGGGCCGTTGGAGCCAGCTGGAACTGTCTGAGTCTAGGAGGGACCCAGCCTCTTCCCACAGAGTCCCTGCAACTCCCCTGCCAACACCTGGGCATGGACGCATAATTCACCATGCAATCGCAATTTGCTGTGGTGATGTGACTTATAAATTATGTCATAAAAGGAAAGATACTGCCCCTTTCAATGACTTTAAACCCTAAAGGGAACCATGTGGCCCTGTCGTAATACCAGGATATATTCTCCTTCCAATAGGTACTTCTTAATACCCTACCTCTATGTGTCTTTGTTTTTCTTGGCCATTTGTATGGTCTCTTCAATAGCTTTACAGAAATTTCCTCTACCGCTTCCAGCTCTGGGGTCTTGTCCTCATCTACATCTCCCCCTTCTCCTTCTCCAAGACTAATTCCTGGGGCTTTCTCCCTTTACCTCTAGAGATTACAGTCTGACTTCTCCTTTCATCCACAAGAGATTTGATTTAGCCTCCTGGTGAGACAACTTAGGTGCGCCTAATATTTTTCACCTCAGAAGGAAAATTATTTATTTATTTTCAGGTACATTAAAAACAGATTTTATTGGAACTGTTTTTCTTGAAAATGAGAGAGTAGCCTCAAGAGAGGCTACTATGAAATCCCTATAGCTGGCTTGTGTGTCAATGACAGATGACTGATGCAGAGGGACACATTCTGATATCATTTACTCTCCAATGAAGATGCTGGATTTACATCTGGTACTTTGGCAAAAGTAAGGTCAGAATCTATATCTGAATCCTCTTGGCAAACACTATGTTAGCCTTTTCAAAGACACTTTTGAAGTTATACTGTTATGCCTATTTAGTAAATAAAATTAAAGAGTTCTTTCTTCTGTGTTGTCATTCTTGTTTTTCACTACTGTCATTAAAAAGAGAGAAATGGGGACAAATAGTACCATCTTGCCAGGCTTCATTCCTGATATTTTCTTTTCTGGTTATACAATGGATTTAAAGAGCAGAATATTTATTCTGATGTAAAAAGCAACAAAATTCCTGAGTGATTTTTCTGGGTATTTAAACTTTTGGATTTTGGAATATTAACAGTACGCATAAAAATGAGACACTGATTTCTATAGAACTTGTCAATTTGAAAAGAAAATTGTTTGATGCACTGTACTAAGGTTCTAGCTTTTGGTTTTATTTAAAAGTTTCAAGTCAGAAAGCAATAGGGTTTAATACAAAATGACTCTGATGATTTATTTACAGAGGATAATTCCTTTGACAATTAGGAACAAGTAATCTTAAATAAATAGAATTCCCTGCTCCAAATAATACTGATACGTTGAAATATCTTCACAGTTATAGATAGATATGCTTGAATGACAGCATGGGGACCCCAACAATAAACTTTTTAAAGGTCAATATTCCATATTCATTTGATACTACGTTTTTCTTATTCTTTTTATAGAATCATAGAATCATAGAATATCCCGAGTTGGAAGGGACCCATAAGGATCATCAAGTCCAACTCCTGGCACCGCACAGGTCTGCCCAAAAGTTTAGACCATGTGACTAAGTACACAGTCCAATCTCTTTTAAATGATTTCCTTGTTCAGTCACCTAACCTTTGCACCTTTTAATCACAGAATCACAGAATTGTTTAGGTTGGAAGAGACCTCAAGATCATCGAGTCCAACCTCTGACCTAACATTAACAAGTCCTCCACTAAACCATACCGCTAAGTTCAACATCTAAACGTCTTTTAAAGACCTCCAGGGATGGTGACTCAACCACTTTCCTGGGCAGCCTATTCCAATGCCTAACAACCCTTTCAGTAAAGAAGTTCTTCCTAATATCCAACCTGAAACACCCCTGGCACAACTTTAGCCCGTTCCCCCTCATCCTGTCACTCAGCACATGGGAGAATAGACCAAGTTTTAGATATATTACTTCCAAGATCTCTGTTCAAGTGGTCAAATTGACTTTTTTGGGAAGATGAGCTTAATATTCACACCTAAGGCCTACTGAAAATGTGTCATTTCTTCTTAAATACTATTATTTCTTTCAGTCCTTAAATACTAATCGTCTGGGGAGAGAATTCATGAACATTTCACCCCTACATCAACCCGCAGTCACCAAAAACAGGTCTTTTTGGGAGGAACCAAATGGAAATAAAGTTGAAAAAACTAATTGACCTTTTGTCTATAATGAGAAGTTATGGACTGGAGCGGTGGCTGAAAAGAGGACGTGGGGATCCACAGGCCTGTCAGTCTGACTTTGGTGCTAGAGAAGGTCATGGAGTGACATCATTTGGCACATATAGGACAACCAGGTGATCAGGCTCAGTCAGCATGGGTTTATGAAAGGCAGGTCCTGCCTGATTAACCTGTTCTTCTACGAGAAGGTGAATGAGGAAAAGGTTGTAGATGTTGTCTTCCTAGAGTTTTCTAAAGCTTTTGACACTGTTTCCCACATCATTCTTCTAGAGAAACTGGCTGCTTACGGCTTGGATGGATGTTTGTTGTACTGGAAAAAAAATGACTGTGTGGCTCAGCCCAAAGAAATTGGATTTAAATAGATTTAAATCCATTTGGAGGCTGGTCACCAGTAGTGTCTTTCAAAGCTCAGTTTTAGGGCTAATTCTCATCAGTATCTTTATCAATGATCTGGATGTGGAGGTTAAGTGCACCCCCAGTAAGTTTACAGACGATACCAAGTTAGGCCTGAGTGTTGATCTGCTGAGAGTAGGAAGGCTCTACAGAGGGATCTGGAGAGGCTGGACCAATGGACTGAAGCCAACTATATAGGTTTCACCTAGGCTAAGTGCCAGGTCCTGCACTTGGGGCACAATAACCCCATACAGTGCTACAGGTTGGGAAAAGAGTGGCTGGAAATTTACCCAGCAGAAAGGAACCTGGGGGTATTGGTTGATATCTAGTTGAATATGAGCTATCAGTGTGCTCAGGTGGCCAAGAAGGCCAACATCATCCTGACTTGTATCAGCAATAGTGTGGCCAGCAAGACTAGAGAAGTGATTGATTGTTTCCATGTATGCGGCACTGGTGATGATGCACATTGAATACTGTGTTCAGTTTTGGGCTTCTCACTACAAGAAGGAAATTGTAGTACTAGAGTGTGTCCAAAGAATGGCAACAAAGCTGGTGAAAGTTCTAGAGAACAAGTCTTATGAGGAGCAATTGACGGATCTGGGGTTGTTTAGCCTAGAGAAAAGGAGGCTTAAGGGAGACCTTGTCACTCTTTACAACTACCTCAAAGGACATTGTAGCAGGGTGGGGATTGGTCTCTTCTTCCAAGCAACAAGTGATAGGACAAGAGCAAATAGCTTCAAGTTACACTGGGGGAGCCTTAGGTTGGATATTAGGAAAAAAAATCTTCACTGTAAGGGTTGTGATGCTTTGGAACGGGCCACCCAGAGAATTATTTGAGTCACTAGTCCAAGAGATAATCAAAAGACATGTAGATGTGGTGCTTAGGGACATGATTTAGTGGTAGACTTGGCAGTGCTTGGTTAATGGTTGGACTCGATTTTGGAAGTATTTTCTGACCTAAATGATTCTGTGATTCTATGTGCATAAGAAGCAAAGACAAGCACCTTACAGGATTTAGCTTTTCTTTGTCAAGGAACTCAATAAAACAAGAGTGTTTTCATGTTGATCCCTCTCTTAAAGCAGACTCGCCAAAGGAAAATAGTTGTTTTGATACACCAGAGAATGATCCTGTTCCCTGAGTCCACCATCTTTAAGTCTAAGTTCAATTGCCTTTTCTTTTTTCATGTTGGTACTCCAAGCTGGATCATGATTTCTCAAAATTCTTTTTTTTTTCTTTAATTTCCAATTAAACAAAAAATAGAAAGTGCACCTAACCATCTAAAAATACCTTTTTCCTTAGCTTATCATGTATATAACTAAAAGTAAATGGAACATTTTGTTCAGTATGTTCTTTCACAGGGATGTTAATCAAAACATTTTTTCAGCCATCAAAAACAAGAAGGGGGCTGTGCCACTACTGCTCCATATGTATAAATATGTTCATTTTTATGAATGGGCCACCCTCTGCTGTCGTTGCTCCATGAGTAACATACTGAAAAAAATGGTGTAGGTGGTAAATCTTGAGATCTTCTCTTATGAATGGTCTGAATTACTCCAATGAGACATGCTGCATAAAGCTGCACATTTGCTTTCAAATGTTTATTGTATTCTAAAGAACAATTAAAATCCTTTGAATGGTTCAACTTACATGATAGCTGCAAATTCTTATTGTACTGCACTATGTCAGTTGGATGGTGTTAGCTTAGACCCCTCTCCCTCTCCCTCTCCCTCTCCCTCTCCCTCTCCCTCTCCCTCTCCCTCTCCCTCTCCCTCTCCCTCTCCCTCTCCCTCTCCCTCTCCCTCTCCCTCTCCCTCTCCCTCTCCCTCTCCCTCTCCCTCTCCCTCTCCCTCTCCCTCTCCCTTCTCCCTTCTCCCTTCTCCCTTTCCTTTTCTCTGTCCCTTCCTCTCTCTCTCTCTTTTCCTTTCTTCCTTTCTTTCTGACTGGTTTATTTTCTTTCTGACTGGTTTATTTCAGGTTGGCTATTTTTCTAAGAGTGAGTTGCAAATAAACGCAATTGGGAGAAATTGTATTATTCCCTCCTAGCCAACTGCAAACCAGGAATCCCAGTGTGACAAAATCCATAGAAGTAAAATAAAAAGTTCAGATCTTCCTGTTTAGGATATAATTCTTTGGATTGATTTATATATTTGTAATCCAATTTGAAAATGGATTAGGTGTGGCATGTGTCTAATAGATGAAGATATAATGTGAAGGCTTTTTAAAGGGATTAAAATTATACACTATAATGCTAGGAATTCCCACCAGCCTAACTCATATTTGCAAGCATCCTAATTTCACAGACAAGTCCATACTTCCATGTGAGTGAAGGGAGTTAGCCCTGATCCTGCTTAGGAAGCTCTGGTACATGTTTAGGGCATCACTTTCTGATTCATGTCAGGCCAAAAATGTTTTATAAGCAAAATTGCATTCAGCTGTTTAACCAGATTTTCAAAAGGAGAGAGACACTGTATGAACATTGTATGAACATTCTTGACATCAGGAGGGGGTTCTTCACAGAGAGGGTGGTTGCACACTGGAACAGGCTCCCCAGGGAAGTGGTCACTGCACCGAGCCTGTCTGAATTTAAGAAGAGATTGGACTGTGCACTTAGTCACATGGTCTGAACTTTTGGGTAGACCTGTGCGATGTCAAGAGTTGGACTTGATGATCCTTAAGGGTCCCTTCCAACTCAGGATATTCTATGATTCTATGATTCTATGATTCTATGAACATTCTTGGCCTATAAAAGGGGCATGGTCCTTTGGGTACTTCACCTTCATTACTTCTAATATGCATTCTCTCAAAGTTGTATTGATGTTTGCAGTCATTTGAACATGGACGGATGTATGTCAAGATGAGAGTTAAACATGGGAAGGATGTCTCATTTTCTGTTAAATATTTTCTTTGATATACTGCTTACAAGTTTTTTCTTGGGCAGCTTTTAATGCTTCAGTTATGATTGATGATGTTTACATTGTTTTCTTTGGAAAGCCAACAGACAGAAAGTTGTTTATTATTATTATTATTATTATTATTATTATTATTATTATTATTATTATTATTATTATTATTATTATTCCTCCCTGCTCTTCATCATGAATTAAGTAATTCTGCTTTCTCTTTTGTAAGAGCATACCTTTATGCTGTCCTCTTACCACCACTTCTTAGTCTTCATTTATCCTCTTTCCAAATAATTAATTCTATGTTAAAAAATAATAAGAAAAAGTAATGGATGTTGTGGACAATCTGTGCTTTTTAATAACACATTTCTTTCATGTGATATAATGTGTCATAGGTCCTCTGATTTTAAGCAAGCATATTCAAATTATTATGGCTCTGTTTTTATTTTTATTTTAATTATTATTATTAATCAGTTCCATTCCACAAATGTGCATTTATAGAATGGACTTAATTACTTGTTTTCTTCCTAAACTCATTCCAGTTTTGCATTATCCTTTTTTTTTTTTTTATTATTATTATTCCTAAGTACAGAGGCAAGATGGTGCATGAACCAATGCTAATGTTCCTCTTCACTGTGATTTAGCTCTTCAAATAGCTCGTAGTTGCCTGTAGCAGGCTACAGTAAAATGTTAGTGACCACTCTGTGTATAGAATAAGAAGTGTAAAGAGTTTTAAAAGTACCTAGTAGAGCTTAGGCGTACACATTGATTTCAACTTGATTCATCACTAAGAACAGGAGGAGGTGATTATCATACATGCTAACAGCAGAAATGATAAGGTTGCTTTATGGGCATTTTTTCTAAGGAAGATTTGTATCTTTTGTCACCTGCCTTTCTCACCAAGGTACAACTTACATTCTTTCTGGTCTGTACTGATCTGATCTCACTATTGATGTATGTTCTGTGGTGGAATTTGAACTCCATCCTGTTTCTGATGATGTATTGCAAAAGGGAAAAAAAATAGCATTAAGCTTTGAGGATCTATCCATGGCTTCAATTAAGATAATGCCAAGTTGTGACTTAAAAATTATTTTTATACTATCAGAATCTGTGAGCTATGGTTAGTCCTCTTTATTATTTCTACCATGTGCTTTGTGATTAAAATTTGGACTGACTAAACTGTAACTGCTTTGTTTTATGGGTGTATGTAAAACGGAAAGAAAATGCACTGAAGTGTAGTTGTCTAAAGCAAGAATAAGAAATTGAGGTGCTAAACACATTTTAGAATCATTAGAATATCTTTCTTGGCCTTTGGCTCTTGCTGCAGAAGGGTATGGTCATCCACAGGTCTTTGCCAACATCCTGCAGAAAGCTTAGATATATCAGGTATCTTAAAATGTTACTAGGTTTATCTTCCTGGACCACAGTTCACTTTTAAATAGCAGTTTAAGATGGAATCTGGATTAATAAATGTCAGTTCTCTACCATATTCACCTGATTTCTCTACCATATTCATGTTCAGATATACTGAACTAAAATCATAACATAGACAATATATGTTCCTTTTACTTCAGAATATCACTTTGAACTGTTTATAGGAGTTTTTACAATGTACACAAAACACTGGAATATTTTAATTTCTTTTATGTGGGAGTTATAATTATTAGAGCAGGGCAATTCTTTCATGAGGAAATAAAGCTTTTCATGCAAAGTTTTGGGAATTTTCATTTATATTTTATAAATCTCTCAAAAAGGAAGAGAGAGAGAGAAAAAGACATACAACACATACACACACACAAATCAAAATGAAATTAAAATTAAAACCAAAACCAAACATGATGAAACAAACATGTTGCTTAATAACAAGAGAATATGAGAAAATGGAGTAAGGGGAAGAGAGAGTTGTTTGTTCCAAAACAAGCAAACAAAATGACACTTTAAATAATATTTCTATATCTGTTTGTTCTTGAAAACCAAGACACGATTATGACACTTGTTTGTAAAAGGAAATTCACAACAAACATTACTGTTTTCTTCAAACATAGTCTTTAAGAGCCGTGTAACTGGAATTTTCTGTGAAAAGCCTGAAAGCTTTTGTCAATTAACTTAAAACCTGGTGTAAAAACTGATTTTTTGAATTGTGGCGTATGAAATTTAAACTTAAATAATCTCGTTCCATGTAGTGTATTTTTTGGCTTTTTCAGTCATAAAAATAAGACGAGGAAACAATCTCAATAGTTTGTCCAGTTTCATCTTGTTTCTTAGGGCAGGATGAACAGTGAAAGTACTATTCATGACAGATGTCTAACTTGTTCTTTTAGATGTCTGAGGGGAACTCTGAGAGTTAAAAACATGCCAGTAGTGGGAAATGTTGCTCTTTTGTTGGCTATGTTCACATTTATGTCATCTAGTATTCTTTTCACAGATTGTTCATAAGGTTGGAACCAGACTTATGAAGTGTTTTACTACAGCTTTTAGAATAATTTAACTCTATTTTAAAAATTAAATAACAAATTTCAGGAATTAAAGGAAGGAAAACATTGGTTTGTTTCTATTGTAACCAGAGATTTTTATGACTAATTTCAATAATATTCATGTTTTTAGGTGATCTTTCTTTCAGAAAATCTGAGCACAGAGATCTCCAAACAAAATGTGAGAGATCATAATGTATCTGAATATCAGTCTCCACCCCCTCTAAGGTTACATTTTTGGTTCATTATGACAGTCATGGGGACCTCAATGAAATAGTTGGCTTGCTGTGGATAGGCATTCATTCTCTAAAGCTATAACTACCAGATGCCTAAGAACCTTGCCTTGTTTTACAGTAATCTGTAGTAGACACTAAAGAGAACCACATGCACCCACCTCATTTAGTTCTAAGGAAATCCATTCAATTTTCAAAAATACTAGAAAAGCTCTTTGTCTTGTTCTTACCACTTTCTTTTTCTATGTCGGTGAAACAGATCTCCAAATGTAATCCTGTCATATTCAAAACTGTGGAAAAAAAAGTTAAATTCTTACTTTGATGGCCTATACATGTCAAAAAAAGTTGTATAGCATCCATCTTATCTTTCTTTTTTAATAACTTTATTTTAAATTATAGTTATTTGTCAAATACTCTTAAAACTGTAGCTGCAGATCTATAAGTACCATGACCTGTCTCCACTGGAAAGGGCTGATGTAATTTAGAAAAGGGCCTATATCAATCACTGAGATAATGGGTCCTTTCTTTCTCTCCCCTTCTCTCCCTCTCTTAATCATCAATTACCCTGACTATTTTAGAAAAAGATATCAGTCAATCCTACTTTCTTTTAGCTACAATGCTTCCATTGCTATTAATGGAACATTATAATTTTATTTTTTGTGCTAGATGAAATGTTACTGGGAAGACTGTTTTGCAATTGCAACTACAAATTAAGGAAAATATAATGTATATAACCTCACAGGATTATCAATTTATTTAATATACGTGATAAAAGTTGACATGGTCTTTTGTGGATTGAGTCTTCTGGCACTGGCTATATGAATATGAGGGTTTCCTAACAGAAATCAGTCTCAAACAGAAGAGAATTAAACTGTATTAAAATTAATGTTAAAATGCAAACTTTAGGGTTAAAATAGTCATTATTTTTATTGCTGTTTTTCATTCTAAATATCCTTCTAAAGATATTGAAAGCACCAGGACTAGAAAGGTACAGAACACTTCCTACTTCTGTGCTATTTCCTACTTCTGAGAAATATTTACCAGAAATAACTCTTCAAGTAACATCTCATAAATTGGGTGCTTAGGAGTTGGTTAAACAAAACATGCAAGTATAATAAAGGTACCTGCTAGAACTTAGTCATTTGCAGATTGATGACAATTTTATGTATAAATTTAAGCATGTGTTTAAAAGCTAATACATGTGGAAAAGCTGATCTGGCTTTTGAAATCAAAGCTGTTTGTAGCCCTCCTAACATCAGTTAGAGAAAACGGGACTACAGTGAGCAGTTTTGATGATGCCTTTCTGTGAGTTCATTGAGAACTGAGCCTTGCTGCAATGGAAATGGAAAAATGAAATGGAAAAGCTTTTGCAGGAAATTGTCTGCTCACCTGAGTATGAAAGGCCAAAGAATTTTACTCTGGCTTTCCTGCATCAAGACTAATCACTTACAGACAGAAGTCTTACTATTTTAAAAGGAAGACAAAACAAAATGTCAGACATTTTCTGTAATGATTGTAGCAGAGTACAAAAATGCTTTGCTTCAGAGTTAGCATGACTCCAGCCTGGTGAAATAAAAGTCCATGTCAGATCTTTCTTTAAATGTGTGTAGATTTGAATATGTGAGTACCAGAGATCTTACTAGGTTAGATCAGTAATTTTAAGCTCTCGTTTATTCTCTGTGGCCAGCCCATGTAGACTGGGTATAGCCAATAAGGCAGTTTACCTAGAAGTAGACCAGCAAATGAATAAGTATAATTGCCCCCAGTGATTCCTCAGAGAGAAACTATGTCTCCCAGGCAGATGGGGAGATTGAGACTGGCAATTTATCCATTTCTCTCTGAATTCCAAACGGTGTTGGCAGACAGGCATTTAACGGACAAAACAAACAAACAAACAAAAAACAGATGGTGGTTTGTCACCCTTCTCACCCACAATTCTTACTTCACAAGAATGAGCTTGTGATTTGGACTGATTCTGGGAAGAGTTGGGAAGAGTTTCATACAATTATAATAATATTCACAAAGGTGTAAAGACAAACATTTTTTCTTTTGTTTTTGTTTTTCAGATAGATTTTCCTTTTTTTTTATATATATATATTTTATTTTTTTTTCAGAAACAAGGCAAGTATATAAGAGTTTCTTTACATTTGTCTAATCTATAAATAAATTCTAACTGCAGGCATTGTTACTTGGTTGTTTTCCTGTCAAATTATCTCCCTTGCTTGACTTGTCAGCTCTTCAACAACAGTCAGAAAATAGTTTTAGCCAGTTGGCCTACGTCAACTCCAACGGCAAGCCAAAATGACAATGATACAGGGTGTTTCTTCATCTTCTAAAGAGTATAAGCATCCTACAGCTGCATCATTTTTCAAGAGTGGTTCATTTATGGTGAAGCAGTGCTTGACTTTGCTATTGTTCCCATCTTCTGAAAATTTTATGCATTGGTAGTAGGCTTTCTAAGTATTCAGAGAAATGCAAAAGATAAAAAGGTTCTCACAGCAGAAGGCTTATGAAAGTCAACATTTCTACCTTTACTGGCAAATGTTGCTTATCTCTTCCTGAAAGCAAACACATTTGTCATCAACTGCACAAAGGGCACCTGATAAAACATACCAAAAATACGTCAGAAATTTACAGTTTGTCAGTTTGGCCTATTGATTTAATGCCAACTGATGCATTAAACATTTTCCCTAGCTTTGGTGTGACTGCTGCTGAATTAATACAACACCATTTCTCTTCTCTTCTCTTCTCTTCTCTTCTCTTCTCTTCTCTTCTCTTCTCTTCTCTTCTCTCTTCCTCTTCTCTTCTTCTCTCTCTTCTCCTTCTCTTCTCTTCTCTTCTCTTCTCTTCTCTTCTCTTCTCTTCTCTTCTCTTTCTCTCTCTGCTCTCTTCTCTTCTCTTCTCTCTTTCTCTTCTCTTCTCTTCTCTTCTCTTCTCTTCTCTTCTCTTCTCTTCTCTTCCTCTTCTCTTCT